>NW_027507685.1:219372148-219972148 GCF_037356315.1 Lithobates pipiens
AGCAAAAGAGAGAAAATTAAGGTAAGTATTTATGAATAAATAAGAATTCCAGTCGTTTGTAAAAAAAATTAAAAGTCAGTATCTAAGGGTCCGTTCACACAGGGGCAACACGACTTGTAGGCGACTTGAGTGAGGCAACTTGGACACGACTTGAGTTAAGATCACAGCGCGACTTGGGACGACTTCAAGACGACTTGTGATGACTTCAACCTGACTTGGGACGACTTACAAGTCGCCCCAGGCCAGGCGACTTTTGCCGTGGCCAAGCAGAGAATGAGCTCAAGGGGCAACTCCACGCCAAATTTCTGAAAAAAATTTGGCGTGGGTTCCCCCTCCGAGAGCATACCAGGCCCTTAGGTCTGGTATGGATTCCAAGGGGAAGCCCCGACTCAGAAAAAACGGCGTGGGGGTCCACCCAGATCCACACCAGACCCTTATCCGAGCACGCTACCCGGCCGGCCAGGAAAGGGGGTGGGGACGAGCGGGCGCCCCCCCTCCTGAGTCGTACCAGGCCGCGTGCCCCCTCAACATGGGGGGGTGCCTTGGGGGAGGGGGGGCGTGCGGCCCCCCCACCCCAAAGCACCTTGTCCCCATGTCGATGAGGACAAGGGCCTCTTCCCGACAACCCTGGCCGTTGGTTGTCGGGGTCTGCGGGCGGGGGGCTTATCGGAATCCGGGAGCCCCCTTTAATAAGGGGGCCCCCGGATACCGGCCCCCCATCCTATGTGAATGAGTATGGGGTACAATGTACCCCTACCCATTCACCTGTGAAAAAAAGTACAAAAAAACACAACACAGGGAAAAAATATTTTATTGCACAGCTCCGGGGGTCTTCCGTCTTCGGGGGTCTTCTCGCCGGACTCCTCCGCTATCTTCTTGTAGCTCTTTTGCTAGCGGAGGAGTCCGGCTTTCTTCCTCGCCGCCGGCCTCTTCTCCCGACTTCGGGGGTCTTGTCCCCCTCTTCGGTTCTTCTGCCGGGCCACCGCGCCTTCTTATAGCTCTTTTACAGGCGGTGGCCCGGTCTTCTGTCGCCGCCGTCGCAGCCGCCGCCTTCTGTTCTTCTCCTTCTTCTTCTCCTGGAGATGTTGACTCGACGAGCTCTCCGGCCGCAATGCCAGGGACGCGCTGCGCTGCCACTTATATAGGGACAATGGGGCGGTGTCACATGGGTTGATGTCACATGGGTTGGTCACATGTGTTGATGTCACATGGTAAGGGGGTGGGGTCACCATGTGACATCAACCCATGTGACCAACCCATGTGACATCAACCCATGTGACACCGCCCCATTGTCCCTATATAAGTGGCAGCGCAGCGCGTCCCTGGCATTGCGGCCGGAGAGCTCGTCGAGTCAACATCTCCAGGAGAAGAAGAAGGAGAAGAACGGAAGGCGGCGGCGACAGAAGACCGGGCCACCGCCTGTAAAAGAGCTATAAGAAGGCGCGGTGGCCCGGCAGCAGAACCGAAGAGGGGGACAAGACCCCCGAAGTCGGGAGAAGAGGCCGGCGGCGAGGAAGAAAGCCGGACTCCTCCGCTAGCAAAAGAGCTACAAGAAGATAGCGGAGGAGTCCGGTGAGAAGACCCCCGAAGACGGAAGACCCCCGGAGCTGTGCAATAAAATATTTTTTCCCTGTGTTGTGTTTTTTTTGTACTTTTTTTCACAGGTGAATGGGTAGGGGTACATTGTACCCCATACTCATTCACATAGGGTGGGGGGCTGGTATCCGGGGGCCCCCTTATTAAAGGGGGCTCCCGGATTCCGATAAGCCCCCCGCCCGCAGACCCCGACAACCAACGGCCAGGGTTGTCGGGAAGAGGCCCTTGTCCTCATCGACATGGGGACAAGGTGCTTTGGGGTGGGGGGGCCGCACGCCCCCCCTCCCCCAAGGCACCCCCCCATGTTGAGGGCACGCGGCCTGGTACGGCTCAGGAGGGGGGGGCCGCCCGCTCGTCCCCACCCCCTTTCCTGGCCGGCCGGGTAGCGTGCTCGGATAAGGGTCTGGTGTGGATCTGGGGGGACCCCCACGCCGTTTTTTCGGCGTCGGGGCTTCCCCTTGGAATCCATACCAGACCTAAGGGCCTGGTATGCTCTCGGAGGGGGAACCCACGCCAAATTTTTTTCAGAAATTTGGCGTGGAATTCCCCCTTCAGAGCTAATAATTCTGTCAAAGTCGCCTCCGTATAAACAGAAATCCGACTTGGAGGCGACCTCCATTGAAATCAATGGGTACCGGTCGCCTACAAGTCGGATTCAAGTAGTACAGGGACTTCATTTGAAGTCGGAGCGACTTCAGTAGTGTGCATTAAGACAGCTCTCATTCACTTACATTGGTTTTTAAATGTTGTCCGACCTGAGGCCACTTGGGGCGACTTGAAGTCGGATCCCAAGTTGCCCCTGTGTGAACGGACCCTAAAAATACTGTAGCTGCTGACTTTTACTAAACGGACACTGACCAGCCCAGGGATCTAGCGCTCGGGTTGGTTCCTTGCCAATCTTCAGGTCCCTGGCACTGCCATCATGACTATGGGAATCTGGATGCGACTTCCGGTTGTTTTACAGCTGGCTCCCCACTGTGCAGATTCAAGATGCGCTGCATTTTCACACTGGTTCCGCAGTCTCTTGGGGCCTCTGTCCCAGGAGTTTGTTGGCTGGGGGGGTCAACTTCTGCTCTTCTCGCCTAGACAAGAAGTAACTCGCCACTTTCTATTTTAAGTGAAGTTCCACTTTAGGGAGAGAAAAGACAGGTAAAAAAAAACAAAAAAAAAATGTCAGTAGATTCTTATGCTGCATCTACACTTTGAGCATTTTTCAGCAGTTTTTATGCATTATTTTTTCACATTTATATACAGCGTCTTTGAACTTTGGTCTTTTTTTTATTAGCCAATAGAGAAAACTATTATCTGTTGTATAATTTGTTGCTAGACATTTCAGATTTTTTAGCTTTTCCATTAGCTTTTATTTTTTTATTTTTTTATTATCATTATTCATTTATTACAATTTTAAGAGTTAAGGTAAGGATTAGGAGTTGGGGTTAGGGTTAGGATTAGGGGTTATGAACTAAAAAGGGGGTTAGGGTTATTATTTTTGTTAGGGTGTTAATACTACTACTAATAAATAAATAAATACAATTAATAATAATAAATTAATAAATAAATGTAAAATAAATACACAAAATATAAAACATATTCATAAATAAATAATAAATGACTTCAATAAATGAATACTAAGTAATAATAAATAATTAGTTAACCTTAACCCCTAACCCTTAAAAAAAATGATAGTGTGTTTCCATTCATTTCTATGGGAATAAAAATGCGCAAAAAAAAGCTCCAGAACTTTTTTTGAGCTTCAGGCAACTTGAAGTGGGGTTGTGAACCAATTCCATATAGAATAATCGTTTTTTTTTTCCCCTCCAGCATTTTGGAGCTTCAAGCTTCAGCTTGGGTTCGCAATATATCGATGCGGGAACCAGTTCCCGCATCGCATCTCTCCCACAGGCAGCTCACACTGCCCTCTGCGAGCCGCTGCGGTTGTCAATACAATGTTAATGACACCCCCAGAGAGGTTCACAGATCGCAGTGCGAACCGTGGATTCAAACAGGAATCAGATCGCATGGGTGTGAACACCCATGCGATCCGATTCCAATGTGATTCCAGTGCTATGTACACCCAATGTGAGTTCAGCCATAACTGTATGGCTGAACTCGCATTGTACAGACATTGCATGTGAACGGCACAGCAGTGCAGGTGCGAATCACATGCGATGTCTGAGTTGGCTATAGTGGAATGGGGCCTTAGGTGCAAAATACCTATAAGATCAACGTTATAGAATGTGCACAGTTTTTTCATCTGATTTGTGTTGTTATGGCTTTGCTGAATTGAAACTATTAAACTCTTACCGTATATTTGATCATAAAAAGGCCAATAAAGCACGAGAAAGAACACAGCTGGGTGGATTTACTAACGGCAAATAGACTGTGCACTTTAAAAGTGCAGTTGCTTCTGAGCTTAGTAAATGAGCTGAGGCTCTGCTGACTTCCATCATCCAATCATGTGCAACCATAAATGCTGTTTTTTTAATTTTCCTTGCATGTGATTGGGTATTCTTTCCAAAGTGAAGTTATACCTCATTTACTAAGCACTGGAGCAACTGTCTACTTGCCTTTAGTAAATCCACCCCAGTATTTTATACTTTTGTAAATTGAGCCTGAAATTTATGTTCTTTATCAACTAAATATTATAACGTACAATCCTCTACAGGAAAAATGTGATCACAGGGCGAAAATCAATGTATAGGTTCAACTATGGCATACGTAAGTAATATAACAAAATAGAAATGTGTTCTGTGTTTTTTTTTTTTTTTCATTCTATAAGTTTCTGTTTTTATTTACCCTAAAGCAGTGCTTTCTATACTTAACACTGAAGTTAAATTTGCTTATATTGTGCCTTGCCTGGTTCCTCCCTCATTAAGGCTCCATTCACACTTGAGCGGTGCGATTTACTGGTGTTTTTTGGGTGTTTTTTAAGCGTTTTTGCAGCTTTTTAGAAGCGTATTACAGCATCAGGTGTTTTTGTTAAGCATTAGGGGAAGGAGAAGAAATTAGGGGTGGCGAGCTGCTGTTTAAGCAGAAAATGAGCAGCGAAACGCTCATAAAAAACACTCAAGTCAGGCATTTCTATTGAAGCCTATGGGGCCAAAAACGCTTGTAATCTGCCAAAAAAAGAAGCTCATGTACTTTTTTGAGCTACAGGCGTTTTGTTTCAGGCGACAAAATGCTCATATGTGGATAGGGGCCATTGAAATAAATGGGATTTGGGTTGTCGAGCGTTTTAGAGTTAGAAGCTTCAAGCAGAAAATCACTCAGGTGTGAACAGGGCCTTATACCAGTTCAAGTTTTAAATAAAACCTTTCTATTTTTGTTCATATCTTATTGACATGACCTCTGGATCTTTGTGCTTCTCTATGCAATGCAGGCAGATCAGGGCTGGTACGTGGGGGTGGCAAAGTGACCTACACCACAGCAGGATGCTGCAAACATCACATAGCAAAAAAGTGGCCACTGCCCCAACCTATAACTAGTCTTTGTAGCAAGGAGCACTGGAAGGGCAACGTATGTCAAACAAATATGAAGAGATTTAATCATTAAACATCACAGATCCCTGCCTTTGTGCACTTTGCCTAATGCAAGCAATGACTCTTGGAAGGAGTTATGTATATATCCAAATGCCTCGATGGTTGAATATCAGTTTGAGGGGATGGGCATTGCTAAGTAGGTTGTATTTGCATGCAGACCAGGTGTGATGATTGAAGTATCTGAGAAAAAAGGGCTTTAGGATGCCGGTTGTCCTTTAGACCAGGGGGTCACCAAACTTTTTAAACAAAGGGCCAGTTTACTGTCCTTCAGGTTTTAAGGGGGCCGGACTGTGGCCAGTGTGAGTAATGCCCCATTGTTGGTTTTAGCAGAAAGAATAGTGCCCCATGGTTGGTATTAATGGGAGGAATAGTGCCCCATGGTTGGTGTCAGTGGAAGGAATAGTTCCCCATAGTTGGTATCAATGGGAGGAATAGTGCGCCATTGACTGTGTCAGTGGGAGGAATAATGTCCCATTGAAGGAGTCAGTGGAAGGAATAGTGCCCCATGGTTGGTATTAATGGTAGGCATAGTGCCCCATGTTGGTATCAATGGGAGGAATAGTGCCCCATGGTTGGTATCAATGAGAGGAATAGTGCCCCATGGTTGGTATCAATGGGAGGAATAGTGCCCCATGGTTGGTATCAATGAGAGGAATAGTGCCCCATGGTTGGTATCAATGGGAGGAATAGTGCCCCATTGAATGAAAAAGTGGAATACCGTGCTAAACCAAAAATCGAATAACAAACTAAATAACAAGCAGCTGCTAAAAGTGGGATACACACAAATATTAAATTACAAAGAAATGTAGCGACGCTAAAAATAAAAAATGAAATGAATGACACTAGTGATGAATATTAGACATATACCTACATATTATATAGAGCAATGTAAATAAATGGAGAAAACTCTATATGCAAAAATATGTGTATAAAAATTAGTACAAAAACACAATCATATAGGTAAATCAAGTAAATGAAAAGTATTTGAATGAAAAGGTATAATGGGACTTTTCCCTCTATATTTAAACCAAGTTCGTAAATCAAGTGCTCAAAAAAGTGTTCGAAGAAAAATTATGATTTTTTTATTTTTAGCGCTGCTACATTTCTTTGTTAAGGCCCATGCACACGATCTGACTTTTTGACAACAAACATGCAAATTAGCTGTTTTGGAGCAACATCCGACCGTGTGTACGCTCCATCGGACAAACTTTTTGGGTTTTCATCGGACTTTTGTTGGCTGTGCGAACAGACAAACTTTCTGGCAACAAAAGTCCGATGGAGCAAAGTCTGATCGTGTGTACAGAAAACCATAGGACTTTTGTACAAAGTACAAACAGGCATGCTCAGAACCAATGCAAAAGATCAGACAACAATACAGAAGTTGACCAAAGGTGGCTGTAAAGAGCAGAAAAACCACATGATTTGGTGAAAGTTGGCTGAAAAAGTCCTGCCGTGTGTATGCAATACAAGTTCAGGGCCGACGCCCTTTGTACAAAAATCCAAGGGAAAGTTTGTACAGTCCTATCGTGTGTATGGGGCTTAATAGTGCCCCATTGTTGGTATAAAGCCCCATACACACGATCGGACTTTGTACAAACTTTCCCGTGGACTTTTGTACAAAGGGCGTGGTCCACAAGTTTGTATTGCATACACACGATCGGACTTTTTGACAACAAACACGAACGTAGTGACGTCACAACGTACTGACGCCACTTCAAAAGAGGGACGTTCAATGACTCCAGCGCCACCTTTGGTCAACTTCTGTATTGTAGTTCGATCGTTTGCATTGGTGCTGAGCATGCGTGTTTGTTTGTACAAAAGTCCGATGCTTTTGCATACACACGGTCGGACTTTGCTCCATCGGACTTTTGTTGCCAGAAAGTTTGTCCGTTCGCACAGCCAACAAAAGTCCGATGAAAACCAAAAAAGTTTGTCCAATGGAGCATACACACGGTCGGATGTTGCTCCAAAACAGCTAATTTGCATGTTTGTTGTCAAAAAGTCCGACCGTGTGTACGGGCCTTTAGTGGGAGGAAATGTGCCTTAAGCCTCATACACACGATAGGACTTTGTACAAACTTTCCCTTGGATTTTTGTACAAAGGGCGTGGGCCCTGAACTTGTATTGCATACACACCGCAGGACTTTTTCAGACAACTTTCACCAAATCATGTGGTTTTTCTGCTCTTTACTGCCATCTTTGGTCAACTTCTGTATTGTTGTCTGATCTTTTGCATTGGTTCTGAGCATGCCTGTTTGTACTTTGTACAAAAGTCCTATGGTTTTCTGTACACACGATCAGACTTTGCTCCATCGGACTTTTGTTGCCAGAAAGTTTGTCCGTTCGCACAGCCAACAAAAGTCAGATGAAAACCAAAAAAGTTTGTCCGATGGAGCGTACACACGGTCGGATGTTGCTCCAAAACAGCTATTTTGCATGTTTGTTGTCAAAAAGTCTGATAGTGTGTATGGGCCTTAATAATTGGTGTCAGTTGGAGGAATAGTGTCCCAAGACTGGACAGAGGCAAGCAGTTTGGAGACCACTGTGTTAGCTCGTCAATAAGGTTGGAAACAACTGTGTGCAAGACTGAAGGCAAGGCTGGAGATTAGCTTTTGGTCCATTTTAAAGGTACAAAAATATATTTTAAAATAACTACATCATTTTTATATGTTTAGGTTAATAAAATGTCACTTCAATTTCAAATTGCAGGTACAGTGATTTTCTAAAATAAAAAATAAAATAAAAAATACAAATGTATAAATTACTTAAAAAGAATGTTGCTACAACATAGCAATCTGGAGGCTTTCTGTATACCACTGGGGTCAAAAGTGATGTGCATAGGTTTCTTTGTACTCTAATAAGCCCCATCTGCATTCCATAACATAAAGGTGTCTACAGACATTAACAATCCAGGCATACAGTAATATTGGCGCTCTTCGTTCCTTTTTAAGTACAGGTTGTTGATGTACCCATTTGAATATTGTCTCAGTTTTGATCAGACTTCGCTTTTAAGCTCTCTCAATATTTTTTTTAACAGTTGATTTTGGGGACCAAGCTATGGTCTTCTATGAATCATCTGAGGATTCTCTGCTTGTCTGGACTGCAGGAGAAATTAAACATCTCCCCTTACTGATGCTGTTATGTAAGTGACTAGTCTAAAGCCTCATACACACGATAGGACTTTGTACAAACTTTCCCTTGGATTTTTGTACACAGGGCGTCGGCCCTGAACTTGTATTGCATACACACAGCAGGACTTTTTCAGCCAACTTTCACCAAACCACATGGTTTTTCTGCTCTTTACCGCCACCTTTGGTCAACTTCTGTATTGTTGTCTGATCTTTTGCATTGGTTCTGAGCATGCCTATTTGTACTTTGTACAAAAGTCCTATGGTTTTCTGTACACGCGATCAGACTTTGCTCCATCGGACTTTTGTTGCCAGAAAGTTTGTCTGTTCGCACAGCCAACAAAAGTCCGATGAAAACCAAAAAAAGTTTGTCCGATGGAGCATACACACGGTCGGATGTTGCTCCAAAACAGCTAATTTGCATGTTTGTTGTCAAAAAGTCTGATCGTATGTATGGGCCTTTACTTTCAAGTAAGAAGTGGAAAATATTTTGATCTATGGTAAACCAGCAGATTTTGTCAATTACCATAATTTTATTCTAGAGCTCTTAATCACCTCAATACCAGGCACTTTCACCCTCTTCCAGCTTTCGGCGCTGTCACACTTTGAATAACAATTTCACGGTCATGTACTCAGACAACATTTCTACCATATTTATTTGAGACAGATGGAGCTTTCTTTTGGTGGTATTTAATAACCACTGGGTTTTTTTTTTTTTTCCTAAACAAATGAAAAAAGACAATTTTGAAAAAAATTAAGTTTTTCTTCGTTTCTGCTATAATATGTTGTAAATATGTAATTTTTCTCTTTCACTAATGGCACTGATTGGCACTGATGAGAAGGCCCTGATAAGGTGACATTGACGGGAACTGATGAGGAGGCACTAATATGCAGCACTGATGGGCAGCCTTTATGGGCACTGATAGGTGACACTGATGTGCACTGATAGGCATCACTGACGGGCACTGTTTGGCATAACTGGTGGGCATCACTGGTGGGCATCGCTGATGGGGCTTCACTGATAATCACTGCACTGATTATCAATGCAGCCCTCCTCTACTCATGTGTCAGCGTGAAACGAATGCTGATAACCGGCACTTTCTAGTTATGCTGTGATCAGCTGTGATTGGACACAGCTGATCACATGGTAAAGAGCCTACATCAGTGATGGCGAACCTTGGCACTCCAGATGTTTTGAAACTACATTTCTCATGATGCTCATCTACACATCAGAGTGCAGGTGCATCATGGGAAATGTAGTTCCAAAACATCTGGGGTGCCAAGGTTCGCCATCACTGGCCTACATCATAGGCTCTTTATTGTGATCGGAGATGCGGTGTGTTGAAGCGACACACTGCACTACCGACCTTAGTGCTATGTGCCCCTGGGAGTGAGCTGCTTGTTCTGAAGGACATCATATGACATCCAGTCAGAACGGGAGAGCCTACAGCAAAATGACAGCCGGGCCGCATGTGGTTAAAGAGTATCTCTATTTTATCAAGGAAAAAAAAAAGATGTTTAGTTATGTCCATGTGCAAAGTGAAAGGGAGTGACTTTTCCTTATTAATCATCTGATACACTTACAGTTTTCTAATAAGAAAATCTACAGAGACGGCATACGTTTTTTAAGTATTTAACCATTAGGGGTCATCTCACCAAAATAAAAAATTCCTACTGCAGACGATGCCTAAAATCTGACCTGCAGACCTCGGGGGAAAATAAGAGAGTCAATCACACAAGCAGGAAATGACAAGTCTGTGGAATTTCTGTACACTTACAGCAGCTGTAGATTGAAAAGGAAAAGTCATTTTTAATAAAATTCTATGACAATATGGCTTGTGTAGCAATTGTATATGCTGTGTTTTTTTTGTTAGTTTTTTTTTTTTGCCTTTTTGTTCCCTCCAAAATTGCTGTAACCTATTAAAATTATGTTCACACCTGCTACTTGAAAGGACAAACATGTTTCTTTTGTGCCCAGAACATGTACATCACAATATTCACAATTTTTGCAGAACAGAAATGATATTCATGATTAGAATTGTAGTTGTTCACATAAGAAATAAGAAAAATTCACTATCCTTTCCTATTTTCTTATTTCTATCATTAAAAATAATCATCAATTTGTCCCCACTAACCATTAGAAAATCAAATGAACATTCTGAAAAACATTATTTTTTTTTTTTTATTAAATTCTACTGGTGTATGGCCAGCTTTAATGTGTATATAAAGCCCAATATTTTTTTCTATTGTAGAGAAGAGCTGAAACATATTAGTCTAGTTCCAGAGACTTCTCTTCAATTACTGTCCTGGAGACAATAGGAAGTGAAAGGAAATGTCCAATAAGTTACCTTCTTAGGTCATATTCACCCGGCCATCCAGGCCCAATGTTGGTCGACACATACAGTGCCTTGAAAAAGTATTCATACCTCTTGATATATTCCACATTTTGTCATGTTACAACCAAAAACGTAAATGTATTTTATTGGAATTTTATGTGACCAACACAAAGTGGAAGGAAAATGAAAAATGGTTTTCAATTTTTTTTACAAATAAATATCTGAAAAGTGTGGTGTGCATTTGTATTCACCCCCTTTACTCTGATACACTTAAATCGGGAGTCCACCGGGACTCCGCGTTTTTTTTTTTTTTTTAAAGTCAGCAGCTACAAATACTGCAGCTGCTGACTTTTAAAATAGTGACACTTACCTGTCCAGCGCGCCCGCGATGTCGGCACCCGAAGCCAATCTCTAGATCGACACTCGGGTGCTGCCGCCGCCATCTTGGGTATGGGAATCAGGAAATGGAGCCTTTCGGCTTCATTTCCCGGTTCCCTACTGCGCATGCGCGAGTCGGGCAGCGCAATCAGGACGGTCCCCGCTGCCTCTGGGATCTGTGTGTTTCCCAGCAGGCAGCGGGGCACTTGCGCAAAGGGGCGAGCACTTGCGGAAAGGGGCGTAATCTACGCCCCTTTCCGCAGACAGCTATCCCGGAAGTGGGTGCAGTTACCTGGATTATCCAGGTAACTGCACCCCCCTCCCCCCTGAAAGGTGCCAATTGTGGCGCCGGAGGGGGGGGGGATTGCGATGAGCGGAGGTCCATTTTAGGGTGGACCTGACCTCCGCTTTAACTAAAAGTGGAACCAATTGCTTTCAGAAGTCACCCAATTAGTAAATGGAGACCACCTGTGTGTAATTTAATCTCACTATAAATATAGTTGTTCTGTGAAGTCCTCAGAGGTTTGTTAGAGAACCTTAGTGAAAAAAAAAAGCATCATGAAGGCAAAGAAGCACACCAGACAGGTCAGAGATAAAGCTGTGGAGAAGCTTAAAGCAGGATTAGGTCTTAAAAAATATCCTGAGCTTTGAACATCTCACTGAGTACTGTTCAATCTATCATCCGAAAATGGAAATAGTATGGCACAACCCTCAAACCTATTAAGACAAGGGAGCCCACCTAAACTGACAGGCCGGGCAAGGAGAGTATTAATCAGAGAAGCAGCCAAGAGGTCCATGGTAACTCTGGAGGAGCTTCAAGTTCCATAGGTGGGAGAATCTGTCTACAGGACAACCATTAGTCATGCACTCCACAAATCTGGCCTATGGAAGAGTGACAAGAAGAAAGATGATGTTGAAAGAAAGCCATAAGAAGTCCCATTTGCAGTTTGCAAGAAGCCATGTGGGAGAGACAGCAAACATGTAGAAGAAGGTGTTCTGGTCAGATGAGACCGTTCTGACAGAGCTTGAGCTAATTTACAAAGAAGAATGGGCAAAAATGTCACTCTATAGATGTGCAAAGCCAGTAGAGACATCCCCAAATAGACTTCAAGCTGTAATTGCAGCAAAAGGTGGTTCTACAAAGTATTGACTCAGGGGGGCTGAATACAAATGCACGCCGCACTTTTCACATATTTATTTCCCTTCCACTTCACAATTATGTGCCATTTTGTGTTTCTATAACGTAAAATCCCAATAAAATTTGTTTACGTTTTTGGTTGTAACATGACAAAATGTGGAAAATTTCAAGGGGTGTGAATACTTTTTCAAGGCACTCTATCAGTTAAGGTTTGCATCCAGGGCTGCTCATATGTCCCTAGCCGCAGGCAATCGCTCCATGTTCTCAGTCATAAAAAAATGGTACCTTCTGTATATGCTGTTCTTTAGTAATAGATTTGTATTTTACATTTTTACAGCAAGAACTGGCCATCTCCAGGATAAAGAAATTGTAAAATTCAAAAACTTTGCCTCTTGTATGTCTGCCAGAGTGGTGTTTGTAAATGAATAGTCAGTAAGTATGATTTATATTATAACAGGCTTTAATACAAATCAGTGGTGTAACTAGAACCTTCAGGGCCCCCGATGCAAGAAACCATGAAGGGCCCCCCCTGAACCCCAGCCAGGGCCCTTCCCTCCGAGTCCTGCTGTGGAACTTCAGGGTGTGGTCACAGGTATGACCTTTGTGAGCCCTGTAGTTCCCCCACTGGCATCAGTAGTTTTTTTTTTTTTTTTTTTAGGTGCCCCATCTGGCTGGGGAGAACAGACATCGGACTGAGCGGCAATGCATGGAGCAGAAGAGGGGTACTCTGAGGAAAAATAGTTTCTCTGTGCTAAAAATAGAAAAAATAAAAAATGGCCTACTATTAAACATATAACGTAATAAGAGGTTAATACCAACAAATTATGTCTGTGACTTAGAAAAAAATATTATTAATCTATACATAAAAATATCTAAATCTATGGGGTTGAATTATTAAAACTGGAGAGTACAAAATCCGGTGCAGCTGTTCATGGTTGCTAATCAGCTTCTAACTACAGCTTGTACAAATAAGCTTTGGCAATATAACCTGAAAGCTGCACCGCTGCAGCAGATTTTGCACTCTCCAGTTTTAGTGCCAAAAATCCATATAAATTACAACATATAAGAAGTGCAATCCATTAATGTAATGCATGGGATGAACATACACTATATTGTCAAAAGTATTGGGATGCCCGCCTTTACATGCATGCAAGTGTTGAAGCTGATATAGTGGCAAAGGGTGGACCAACTCTCAATATTGAGCCCCACGGACTAAGACTGGGATGCCATTAAAGTTCATTTGCGTGAACAGACAGGCGTAAAATGCTTATCCTTAATCTTTTTTTGTTTTTAAGGAAGTGTCTTTGAGGACAGCTGGAGACTGTATCTATCCTTCCATGCATTCTACAGACACTCGTGTCTTGTGGTGGAGATTTTAATAAAATATTCTGTATAAACACCTACAGTAGAACTTTTGTTTTATTTTTTGGTGTGAGTGTTTTTTTTTTTAAACTAAACATCTTGAAGTAAGATGGTTTTATGGAGCTATTTTAGAGATATAGTAATATATAGATATATATAATATATGGGATACAGTATGTGCAAAATTGTGTAAACCAGCCTTTATCAACCTTTTTACCCCAGAGGAACACTTGAAATAATTTTCTTGTGGAATCCGTGTTAAAATCAATTCAGTGGAAAGAATGCCCGTTACATTGGTGGACAAACAGAAGAAGGCCACTCTTACGATCGTGGTCAGACTGCCACCCCTACAGAAAACTAAAAAGATGAATGGATGTATCTTTTTCTCCATTCAAAAGGAGAAACGACACATGGGTGGGCTGTACATTAAATGATCACTGTGATAGCCAATTAGAGATCGGGAGGCCTGGTTCCTGATCATTAACCTCCCTGGCAGTATGATTATTTCATGATTATTGATGCTGAAAGCAGTACAATTATTTTGCATGGAAATTTGGTGTTTTATACTGTAGGCCTCTAATTCTTAGGAATAACTCACTTATATCTGTCCAAACAAGTCTAGTAGACATCCAGGGTATGATAAAGTTTGAAAAAAAAAAATCATAAATTATAATATAATAAATAATTATAAATAATAACAAATAATAATATAATAATAAAAATTCTTCAATAATGTAATCAAATCACACTGAAATTGGCTCAGTTGCAGAATTGTCGCGGTCATTACTTTCAGTGTTTGACAACGGATTTCCCCACAAATCACTATCGCTCAACTCTGCAAGTGATTCTAATTTATTATCGCTGTTTTATAGCTGGTCTAAAACCACTTTTGGTGTAAGGAACGATTTTGGTTGCTATGGACAATCTCCAGTTTTCAGGCAGAAACAGTATTTATAATATAAAACTGCATGCAGGGCACTGGACAGACCACTAGGGACAAAGGGGATGTGAAATAAATTGATACAGTAATGTAATCTGTAAGATTACAGTGTACTGTATATGTATTGTGTGTTTTACTTTTTGAATTTGGCGCCGTTCTTCCCTGTGCATTGCACCACTCGCAGGGAGCGGAGCCGACTCCATGATAGATCAAGCTCAGGAGGGCTCGCACACAGTGCAGGGAGACATTGCAGGATTCTGGGGACAAGGTAAGTAAGCTGTACCTGGATCCAGCGATGCAATCCCGGGTGTGATTCGGGGTTACCGCATTTGGTGCTGAAAATCCACACGAGCCACACTCGGGAATACTGTCAGGGGGGTTAATATGAGACCCAGAGCTCTTGATGAGAGCTTGGTTTCTGTGCTGAAAGAGTGCTGTGCAGCGCGCTCTCAGCACAAACACAGCGGTGCATGTATGTGGCCCCTGCCGAGTGTCCCCATAGCAAGCACAAGTGTTGTTCCCGTCAACACTTGTGCGTGTTGACGGGAACAAGAGCCTCTTCCCCACAACCTTGGGCTGTGGTTGTGGGGGTCTGCGGGCAGGGGGCTTATCGGAATCTGAAAGTCCTCTTTAACCAGGGTGGCCCCCAGATCCCACTCCCCCCATGTGAATGAGTATGGGGGGAGTGGGATCTGGGTGCCCCAACCCATTCAACAAAAAAGTGTCAAAAAGAAATAAAAATATACACACAGTTTTCAACAATTTCTTTATAAAAACAAAAAAATGTCCCCTGTTGTAGATTCAACGTCAATCACGACACCTGTCACACTGGTGGACCCTAAAATGACGGTCCCTGTTCCAAGAGGGAAGGGGGTTCCTGTCCCCAGGAGAGAAGGGGGTTACTGTCCCCAAGAGAGAAGGGGGTTCCTGTCCCCAGGAAAGAAGGGGGTTCCTGTCCCCAGGAAAGAAGGGGGTACCTTTCCCCAGGAGAGAAGGGGGTACCTTTCCCCAGGAGAGAAGGGGGTCCCTGTCCCCAGGGGAGAAGAGGGTTCCTGTCCCCAGGGAGGAGAAGAGGGTCTCTGTCTTGGGGGGAGGCGGTCCATGTCCTCAGAGAGGGGGTAAGGGGGTCCCTGTCCCCAGGGGAGAAGGGGATTCCTGTCCCCAGGAGAGAAGGGGGCTCCTGTCCCCAGGAGAGTGAGAAGGGTTCCCTGTCCCCAGAAGAGTGAGAAGGGGGTCCCTGTCCCCAGGAGAGTGAGAAGGGAGTCCATGTCCCCAGGAGAGTGAGAAGGGGGTCCCTGTCCCCAGGGGAAAAGGGGGTTCCTGTCCCCAAGAGAGAAGGGGGTCCCTGTCCCCAGGGGAGAAGGGGGTCCCTGTCCCCAGGGGAGAAGGGGGTCCCTGTCTACAGGAGAGAAGGGTGTCCCTGTCCCCAGGAGAGAAGGGGGTTCCTGTCCCCAAGAGAGAAGGGGGTTCCAGTCCCCAGGGGAGAAGGGGGTTCCAGTCCCCAGGGGAGAAGGGGGTTCCAGTCCCCAGGGGAGAAGGGGGTACCCTTCCCCAGGAGAGAAGGGGGTACCTTTCCCCAGGAGAGAAGGGGGTACCTGTCCCCAGGAGAGAAGGGGGTCACTGTCCCCAGGAGAGAAGGGGATCACTGTCCCCAGGAGAGAAGAAGGTTCCTTTCCCCAGGGGGGAGAAGAGGGTCTCTGTCTTGGGAGGAGGGGGTCCATGTCCTCAGAGGGGGGGGGGGGGTCCCTGTACTCGGGGAAGATGGAGTGGGATATGGGATGGTTTCACTTACTATGACATGCAGGTCCCTCATTTATGGTCGTCTGGGCTCCCTCCAGTAGCACGGATGGGTGATCAGCATATGCCCAGGGACCACAGCTAAGGCCTGACAATCTGGCAGCAATTGATGGGTACATTATCTGCGTTTGATGGCACAGTGGCGGCAATTTATGGGCACAGTGGTTGCATTTGACAGGCACAGTGAGGCAGCCTTTGACGGGCACAGTGGGGTGTTTGCTGGGCATTTGTTGGGCGCAGCGAGGCGGCGTTTGATGGGCGCAGTGAGGCGGTGTTTGATGGGCGCAGTGAGGCGGTGTTTGATGGGCGCAGTGAGGCAGCATTTGATGGGCACAGTGAGGCGGCGTTTGATGGGCGCAATGAGGCGGTGTTTGATGGGTGCAGTGAGGCGGTGTTTGATGGGCGCAGTGAGGCAGCATTCGATGGGCACAGTGAGGCGGCGTTTGACGGGCGCAGTGGCTGCGTTTGACGGGCGCAGTGAGGCGTTTGTTGGGCACAGTGAGGCGTTTGCTGGGCACAGTGAGCCAGAGGATACATGGGTTAGATTAGATGGGATGGATGTCCAGGGACAACAGAGGAGGCCTCCACCCCTTCTAATCAATCCTATGTATCCTCTGTGTACTCTGGACATGTTTCTGGGCCTCCATCCCTTCTAATCTAACCCATGTATCCTCTGTGTACTCTGGACATGTCTCTGGGCCTCCATCCCTTCTAATCTTACAGGGGGAACTCTGCGAACCCTGATGTAAAGGGGAACTCTGATGTAAAGGGCAATGCTGAAGACCCTGATGTAAGTGGGAACTCTGATGTAAATGGGAATGCAGTGGACTCTGATATAGAATGGTCTCTGGTGACCAGAGCAAACCTTTCATCAGAGTTCATCCTTAGATCATGCTCTGTAGCATTTTCCTTTACATCTGAGTTCCCTTGCACTGTAAGGGGAAGAATCCTGCGGACACTGATGTAAAGGGGCATGCCGGGAAATGTGATGGGGGAGGGAGAGGTGACCAGAGACCACCTTCCGCAGAGAGAATACACTTAGGGGGGGGGGGCGGGGGTGTTACTGAGATGATGGGAAACCTTTATATCAGTGCCCTCTTACATAATTGCATTCACTCCCCCCTTACATCAGTGACACCCCCCCCCCAGACTGGCCTGGTGGCTCTGTCACTGACCTCCTCTCTGGTGCAGCGTGCAGGGCTCAGTTAGACGGCTCCAGGTTGGTGGTTCTGGTTTTTAGTCTATAGTCTCTTCTCCACAGTCCATACACATCTGACTCCTCCCGTAATCCCAATCCCGGCGGTGCTCTCACTCTTGATTCCTCTCCAGACTCCCCCTAAGAGACGGCAGACACGTTAAAAGACAAGAGATAGTCAGAGATTGCAGACAGGACACAAGAGACTGTTAGAGGCTGCGAACAGGATACAGGAGGTGGTTGAAGGCTGCAGACATGGTACAAGAGGTCGTCGGAACATGTGCACAGGATACAGGAGGCAGTCAGAGGATGTGGAAATGGTACAGGTGGTGGTTAGAGTATGCAAACATGTAGGGGGAGCAAACAGAGGGGTTCCCTGTGTAAGGGGTGCACACAGAGGGATCAGTCATGTAGGGGGATCACACAGTGGGATGAAGGCCTTATAAGAGCTGTCACAGGAGGGCCCCCACACATGACACATGGCAGGCAGGGCAGTAAGGTTGGCACACACAGGATACTGATCCTCAGGGCAGATGGGGTCCCTAGGTGAGATGAAGTCCTGGTTCCCAGGGGAGATGGAGTTCCTGCCCCCAGGTGAGATAGGATCCCTTTCCCAGAGTGAGAAGGGGGTCCCTGTCTCCAGGGGAGAAGGGGGTCCCTGTTCCAAGAGAGAAGGGGGTTCCTGTCCCCAGGGGAGTAGGGGGCTCCTGTCCCCAGGGGAGAAGGGGGCCCCTGTCCCCAGGAGAGAAGGGGGTCCCTATCCCCAGGAGAGAAGGGGTTCCCTGTCTCCAGGAGAGAAGGGGTTCCCTGTCTCCAGGAGAGAAGGGGTTCCCTGTCCACAGGAGAGAAGGGTGTCCCTGTCCCCAGGAGAGAAGGGTGTCCCTGTCCCCAGGAGAGAAGGGGGTTCCTGTCCCCAAGAGTGAAGGGGGTTCCAGTCCCCAGGGGAGAAGGGGGTTCCTGTCCCCAAGAGAGAAGAGGGTACCCTTCCCCAAGAGAGAAGGGGGTACCCTTCCCCAGGAGAGAAGGGGGTACCTTTCCCCAGGAGAGAAGGGGGTACCTTTCCCCAGGAGAGAAGGCGGTCCCTGTCCCCAGGAGAGAAGGCGGTCCCTGTCCCCAGGAGAGAAGGCGGTCCCTGTCCCCAGGAGAGAAGGCGGTCCCTGTCCCCAGGGGAGAAGAGGGTTCCTTTCCCCAGGGGGGAGAAGAGGGTCTCTGTCTTGGGGGGAGGGGGTCCATATCCTCAGAGGGGGGGGGGGGTCCCTGTTCTCGGGGAAGATGGAGTGGGATATGGGATGGTTTCACTTACTATGACATGCAGGTCCCTCCAGCAGCACGGATGGGTGATCAGCATATGCCCAGGGAGCACAGCTAAGGCCTGACAATCTGGCAGCAATTGATGGGTACAGTATCTGCGTTTGATGGCACAGTGGCGGCAATTGATGGGCACAGTGGTCCCCCCTAAGAGACGGCAGACACGTTAAAAGACAAGAGATAGTCAGAGATTGCAGACAGGATACAAGAGACTGTTAGAAGCTGCAAACAGGATACAGGAGGTGGTTGAAGCCTGCAGACATGTGCACAGGATACAGGAGGCAGTCAGAGGATGTGGAAATGGTACAGGTGGTGGTCAGAGTATGCAGACATGTAGGGGGAGCAAACAGAGGGGTTCCCTGTGTAAGGGGTGCCCACAGAGGTATCAGTCATGTAGGGGGATCACACAGTGAGATGAAGGCCTTATAAGAGCTGTCACAGGAGGGCCCTCACACAGGACACATGGCAGGCAGGGCAGTAAGGTTGGCACACACAGGATCCTGATCCCCAGGGCAGATGGGGTCCCTAGGTGAGATGAAGTCCCCAATCCCAGGGGAGATGGAGTTCCTGCCCCCAGGTGAGACAGGATCCCTTTGCCAGAGTAAGAAGGGGGTCCCTGTCTCCAGGGGAGAAGGGGGTCCCTGTTCCAAGAGAGAAGGGGGTTCCTGTCCCCAGGGGAGAGGGGGGTTCCTGTCCCCAGGGGAGAAGGGGGTCCCTGTCCCCAGGGGAGAAGGGGGTCCCTGTCCCCAGGGGAAAAGGGGGTCCCTGTCCCCAGGGGAGAAGGGGGTTCCTGTCCCCAGGGGAGAAGGGGGTTCCTGTCCCCAAGAGTGAAAGGGGTTCCTGTCCCCAGGGGAGAAGGGGGTTCCTGTCCCCAGGGGAGAAGGGGGTACCTTTCCCCAGGAGAGAAGGGGGGCCCTGTCCCCAGGAGAGAAGGGGGTCCCTGGGATATGGGATGGTTTCACTTACTATGACATCCAGGTCCCTCATTTATGGTCGTCTGGGCTCCCTCCAGCAGCACGGATGGGTGATCAGCATATGCCCAGGGAGCACAGCTAAGGCCTGACAATCTGGCAGAAATTGATGGGTACAGTATCTGCGTTTGATGGCACAGTGGCGGCAATTTATGGGCACAGTGGTTGCGTTTGACATGCACAGTGAGGCAGCCTTTGACGGGCACAGTGAGGCAGCCTTTGACGGGCACAGTGTGGCAGCCTTTGACGGGCACAGTGTGGCAGCCTTTGACGGGCACAGTGGGGTGTTTGCTGGGCGTTTGTTGGGCGCAATGAAGCGGCGTTTGATGAGCGCAGTGAGGCGTTTGCTGGGCACAGTGCCAGCGTATTTATTGGCAGAACAATGTACTGTACTTGGACTCAGTGCTATGCACGGGGCCCGCCCCCCTCTCCAAGCTCAGCTCTATCTCCCCCTCCCACCAACTTTCCGCCTTCGCCCGCCCCCTCGAGTCCATAATTTTTCTGGACCCTGGACATGAGATTTGCGCATGCGCAATTCGCAGCTTGTTAGTGGGGTGGGCGGGGCTGTTTCTGTCGTTAAACCATCTCTCCGCCTCCGCCCGCGAGCACATTTCTTGACCGTGGCTAGCTCCCGCGCATGCGCGATCAAGGGCCATGAAATCGCGCATGCGCAGTAAAGCCCCGCCGTCATCTGTTTCAGTGACGGAGCCGCACCGGAAGTGACGCGGTTTGGTTTCTGCATGAGTCTCAGAAATTTTTACAACACCGGCTCCCGTGGACAGAAGACGTCCAAAACGAGTTGCACAACACTACGCATACAGTAGAACACTCCAGGCACACATTTCACACCCCTGCACCCCCTGTCACCCCTGATTACCCCCCTGCAACCCCTGTCACCAATATCAGTTTCTTTTTTATTGTTTACTGCATGGGTGCATTGTGACTATAATAACTGTTAGGGCAGTTAGATTTAGCCCCCTTTAGGTCTAGGAACCCCCCCTAATAAAAGGTTTAACCCCATGATCACTAAGCAATCGTTTTTTCTGATCGCTGTATTAGTTTCACAGGTGACGCTAGTTAGGCAGGTAGGTATTTAGGTTTCTGCAGCTTTTTATAGCGTCAGGGACCCCCATATACTTCCTAATAAAGGTTTTAACCCCCTGATTACCCCCTAGTTAACCCTTTCACCAGTGATCATCGTATAACTGTTACAGGTGACGCTGGTCAGTTAGATTGTTTTTTTATAGTTTCAGGGCACCCACCGTTTATTACCTAATAAAGTTTTAACCCCCTGATCACCCGGCGGGTGATACAAGTTAGGTTTTAGGGTCAGATAGGGTCTGCGTCGCCCCAGGCAGCGTCAGGTTAGTGCCAGTACCGCTAACACCCACGCATGAAGCATACACCTCCCTTAGTGGTATAGTATCTGAACAGATCGATATCTGATCAGATCTATACTAGCGTCCCCAGCAGTTTAGGGTTCCCAAAAACACAGTGTTAGTGGGATCAACCCAAATACCTGCTAGCACCTGCATTTAGCCCCTCTGCCCAGCCCACCCAAGTTTACGATCGATCACTGTCACTTACAAAACACTAAACGCATAACTGCAGCATTCGCAGAGTCAGGCCTGATCCCTGCGATTGCTAACAGTTTTTTTTGGTAGCGTTTTGATACAGTCGCTGACAGCCTAGGAGCTTTTTTTATCCGTGAGTCTCACTAGTGTACCACTAAATTTAGAGCCCAAAATGGCAAATCGAAGGTACACTAGTGAAGCGGCCTACACGTTTCTAAGCATGACAGATAGTGAAGAAGAGGTCACTTATCTGTCAGATTCAGGCTCAGAATACGATCCTGTAGAGGACAGCGGCTCCATGACAGATAGCTCTGACGACGGAGTTGTGGTCCCTGCCAAGGTCAGGCGTACCAGACCCCGAACTTCTTCTGTTGTTGATGTGCAAGAACCGCAGGTCCCTCATATGGAGCAGAGCAGTACTAGCGCCACTCATCGTTCTGGTGAACTGGCAAGCACCAGCGGCCTAGTACACCCTAGTCGTAGTCAAACCAGCACTGCAGTAGCACGTGCTGACGTGGCAAGTCCCATAAGTGCAGTTCAAGCTGGTCAGGTGGCAAGCACAAGTAGTGCCCCGCTGCCACCAAGAAGACGAACACAGGCCCATCGTGCCCATAGGGCCCTTCCTGCTGCTTTTCGCCAATCCTGATTGGGAACCCACCACTTCTGCAGCACCCGTACTTCCCCCATTCACTGGCCAACCCGGCATTCAGGTGGAAACAGTGGATTTTATGTCACTTGATTTTTATTTGCGGTTTTTCACCGAAGATCTCTATAGAGCTATTGTGGACCAAAGCTATTTGTACGCTGGTCAACACATTGCCACTATTCCCCAGTCCTCACTTGTCAGAGATTGGAAACCATATGCAGTTTCTGAATTTAAGATCTTTCAACATGGGCATAACCATAAAGAGTGAGTTGCGGTAATATTGGTCCACTGATACAATTCACCATATGCCCGTGTTCTCTGCCTCCATGACCAGGGCACGATACGAGCAGATCTTGCGGTTCATGCATTTCAATGAGGAACTCTGCCATCCTCGTGGAGACCCTGGATACAATCGGCTCTATAAAATTCAGCCCCTCGTAAACCACTTCAACCAACATTTTGCAGACTTGTTTCCTCCCCATTAAACAGTACCCTCCCAGCATGCGAGCCAGACATGGGGTCAAGATGTATAAGCTCTGTGACAGGGCCACAGGCTATACATGTAGTCTTATGGTTTACGAGGGCAAAGATAGTCACGTAGAGCCAACAAACTGCTCTGATTACATAGGAAGCGCTGGCAAGATTGTGAGGGACTTGGAGTCACACTTATTCGGAAAGGTGTACCACTTGTACGTGGACAATTATTACACGAGCGTGCCACTGTTTAGTCATTTGTTTGATCAGCAGATTGGAGCATGTGGCACTGTGCGACCTTATAGCCGGGGCTTTCCCCAGCGGCTTGTAGATTCCCATCTTAGCCTGGGGGAGAGAGCCTGCTTGCGGTGTAATAACTTGCTCGCTATGAAGAGGACGGATAATAAGAATGTTTTCGTTCTTACCTCCCTTCATGCAAACACGACAGTCCAAATTACTACGGCGACTGGTGTTGAGGAGAAACCCCTCTGTGTCCACGAATATAACCAAAATATGGGAGGGGTGGACCTCAATGACCAGTTGTTGGCGCCGTACCTAAATGCCCGTAAGGTCAGACGCTGGTACAAGAAAGTGTCTGTTTATTTAAATTGGCTTTGCTGAGCGCTCATGTGCTATACAGAGCTTCAGGACAGACTGGATCCTTCCTTAACCACTTCAATACTGGCCATAGTAAAATTACATCCTCTAGTTTGTGGGGGGGATATCTGAATGATGCCAATAGCTACAGGCATCATTCAGATATCAATCTTTCTGGCTGGCGATTCTGTGCACGATAAGAACAATCATAGTGGCAGTTCCACCACTTGATCATTCTTATAGGCAACAGGAGGGGACGTCCCCCCTCCCGCTCGGTGCTTCTCTGGGCTCTCCCGTGCCAACGGGGGCCAAGAGAAAGAATTGTCTGCCGCCGGATGACAAGCATAGAGATTTCTGGTGACCAGATGGTCACCAGTCATCTCTATGACAGTCGGAGGCCCGACTTATTGACTCCATATCTCTCCATAAAGCACCTGTCACTACCTATTGCCATCGTAGGGGATATTTACATTCCCTGAGATAACAATAAAAATGATTAAAACATTTTTTTTTGTAAAGCATGTCGTGTTTGGTATCCATGTACCCAGCCTAAGATCATCTTTTTTATTTCCTCAAACATTTGGGCAAAATATTTAAAAAAGTGTGTTTTTTCACAAAAAATGCATTTGAAAAATCGCTGCGCAAATATTGTGAAAAAAAATAAATAAAACACCCACCATTTTAATCTGTAGGGCCTTTGCTTTAACCACTTCAATACAGGGCACTTAAACACCTTCCTTCCCAGACCAATGTTCAGCTTTCATCGCTCTCGCGCTTTCAGTGACAATTGCGCGGTCATGCTACACTGTACCCAAATGAAATTTTTATCATTTTGTTCGCACAAATAGAGCTTTATTTTGGTGGTATTTATTCATGACTCCGTTTTAAATTTTTTTGCCATATAAGCGCAAAAAAAGCAGAAATTTGGAAAAAAAAACAATATTTTCTTTTTTCTATTTTAAAAGAAATCCAATAAAACCAAATTTTGTCATAAATTTAAGCCAAAATATATTCTGCTACATGTTTTTGGTAAAAAAAATTCAGTGAAGTGTATAATAATTGGTTTGTGTGATCACTGACATATGTACGCAAATGATCATGTACAGATGTGTGCAGGTGATCACGTACATATGTGTGCAGATAATCATTGGAACATATGATTTTAGTGGGACATATGTGGGGGACATGTGTTTTTTTATTTGGGGATATGTCTTTTTATTATTTGGGGACATGTGTGGGAACATGTGTGTATTACACTAGACTAGTGATCAGTGAGTAAAAAGCTGTAAAAACAGCTCATACTCACTGATCACCAGCCGGTTGCAGTGATCTGCTCTCCTCTCCTCAGCGACGACTTCCATGTGAGGAGAGGAGAGCCGATTGCCTAGCAACCGGCTGTTTGTTTACATCACATGACGGCCATGATAGGACACGACCGTAATGTGATCAGGAGGGCCAATTACAGAGCCCTCCTGCCGATCCGAGATGCGCCGTGTCCGGGTGACACAAGCACATCGGGATCGCACCGCTGCGCGGGCACGCTGGCATGCAATCCCCCTCCTTCTGAAGGACGTTCCTGAATGTCCTCTCAGAAGTAGAGAACTCTCACCCGGCCGTAAATGTACATTGGCCGGGTGGGAAGTGGTTAAAAAAAATTATGTTTGGGGGTTAAAAAAAAAATTTCTTGCAAAAAAAAATTTTTTTTTTTTATATAAACAAAAAGTGTCAGAAAGGGTTTTGTCTTCAAGTGGTTAGAAGAGTGGGTGATGTGTGACATGAGCGTCTAAATGTTGTGTATAAAATGCCAGGACAGTTCAAACCCCCCCCCCCCAAATGACCCTATTTTAAAAAGGAGACACCCCAAGCTATTTGCTGAGAGGCATGTCGAGTCCATGGAATATTTTATATTGTGACACAAGTTGATGGAGAAAGACAAATTATTATTTTATTTTTTTTGCTCAGGAGAAGCCGCAGAATGTATTTTGGGGTAATTCCACATATAACAATGCCATGTGTGAGCAATATATCATTTAGAGACAACTTTTTGTAAAAAAATGTTTGTCATTATTCAATCACTTGGGCCAAAAAAATAAAATATTCAATGGGTTCAACATTCCTCTCAGCAATTTCCCTGGGGTGTCTACTTTCCAAAATGGGGTCATGGGGGGGGGGGGGGGGGTTGTACTGCCCTGCCAATTTAGCACCTCAAGAAATGAGATAGGCCGTCATAAACTAAAAGCTGCGTAAATTACAGAAAATCGGCCCTAGTTTGTAGACGCTATAACCGCAAACCAATAAATATACGCTTATTGACATTTTTTTTTTTTACCAAAGACAAGCGGCCGAATACATTTTGGCCTAAATGTATGACTAAAATTGAGTTCATTGGAATTTTTTTTATAACAAAATTAGAAAATATCATTTTTTTCTTCAAACTTTTGGGTCTTTTTACGTTTATAGCGCAAAAAATAAAAACCGCAGAGGTGATCAATTACCATCAAAAGAAGCTCTATTTGTTGGGGAAAAGGGATGCAATTTTTTTTGGGTACAGCATTGCATGACCGCGCAATTATCATTTACATAGACGCAGTGCCAAATTGTACAAAGTGCGCTGGTCAGGAAGGGGGGTAAAACGTTCCAGGGCTGAAGTGGTTAAAAAAAACATAATATATACCGGGGGGAGGGACACCATGGTGTTATGTGTGTATATATTATAATATATACACACATATATATCTATAAGGGTGGGGGACCTCATAGGAAAACAGAGTGTATGTATGTATATATATATATATACAGTGGTGTGAAAAAGTGTTTGCCCCCTTCCTAATTTCCTGTTCCTTTGCATGTTTGTCACACTTAAGTGTTTCGGAACATCAAACCAATTTAAACAATAGTCAAGGACAACACAAGTAAACACAAAATGCAATTTGTAAATGAAGGTTTTTATTATTAAAGGTGAAAAAAAAATCCAAACCATCATGGCCCTGTGTGAAAAAGTAAAACATACTATAAGGGCCGGTTCACACAGCGAGCCGCGGCGAGGCGTCTCCGACTGGGTGGGCCCCACAGAGTGCCGTCCTTTGGGCCTACAGCTGGGTGGGCCCCACAGAGTGCCGTCCTTTTTTGGCTTACGGCTGGGTGGGCCCCACAGAGTGCCGTCCTTTTTTGGCTTACGGCTGGGTGGGCCCCACAGAGTGCCGTCCTTTGGGCCTACAGCTGGGTGGGCCCCACAGAGTGCCGTCCATTTGGCCTACGGCTGGGTGGGACCCACAGAGTGCCGTCCTTTGGGCCTACGGCTGGGTGGGCCAAAAAGGATGGCATTCTGTGGGGCCCACCCAGCCGTAGGCCCAAAAGGACGGCACTCTGTGGGGCCCACCCAGCCGTAGGCCCAATAGGACGGCACTTTTTTGGCCTATGGCTGCTTGGGCCCCACAGGGTCCCGTCCTTTGGGCCTACGGCTGGGTTGGCCCCAGAGAGTGCCGCCCTTTGGGCCTACGTCTGGGTGGGCAACACAGGGTGCCGTCCATTGGGCATACGGCTGGGTGGGCCCCACAGAGTGCCGTCCTTTGGGCCTTACGGCTGGGTGGGACCCACAGAGTGCCGTCCTTTTTTGGCCTACGGCTGGGTGGACCCCACAGAGGGCCGTCCTTAGGGCCTACGGATGGGTGGGCCCCACAGAGTGCCGTCCTTTGGGCCTACGGATGGGTGGGCCCCACAGAGTGCCGTCCTTTGGGCCTACGGATGGGTGGGCCCAACAGAGTGCCGTACTTTGGGCCTACGGCTGCGTGGGCCCCACAGAGTGCCGTCCTTTGGGCCTATGGCTGGGTAGGCCCCACAGAGTGCCGTCCTTTTTGGCCTACGGCTGGGTGGGCCCCAAAGAGTGCCGTCCTTTTTGGCCTACGGCTGGGTGGGCCTCACAGGGTGCCGTCCTTTTTTGGCCTACGGCTGGGTGGGCCCCACAGAGTGCCGTCCTTTGGGCCTACGGCTGGGTGGGCCCCACAGAGTGCCGTCCTTTGGGCCTACGGCTGGGTGGGCCCCACAGAGTGCCGTCCTTTGGCCCTACGGCTGGGTGGGCCCCACAGAGTGCCGTCCTTTTTTGGCCTACGGCTGGGTGGGCCCCATAGCGCGCCGTCCTTTGGGCCTATGGCTGGGTGGGCCCCACAGAGTGCCGTCCTTTGGGCCTACAGCTGGGTGGGCCCCACAGAGTGCCGTCCTTTTTTGGCTTACGGCTGGGTGGGCCCCACAGAGTGCCGTCCTTTGGGCCTACAGCTGGGTGGGCCCCACAGAGTGCCGTCCATTTGGCCTACGGCTGGGTGGGACCCACAGAGTGCCGTCCTTTGGGCCTACGGCTGGGTGGGCCAAAAAGGACGGCATTCTGTGGGGCCCACCCAGCCGTAGGCCCAAAAGGACGGCACTCTGTGGGGCCCACCCAGCCGTAGGCCCAATAGGACGGCACTTTGTGGGGCCCAGGTAGCCGTAGGCCCAATGTACGGCACTCTGTGGGTGGGCCCCATAGAGTGCCGTCCTTTGGGCCTACGGCTGGGTGGGCCCCACAGAGTGCCGTCCTTTGGGCCTTCGGCTGGGTGGGCCCCGCAGAGTGCCGTCCTTAGGGCCTATGGATGGGTGGGCCCCACAGAGTGCCGTCCTTTGGGCCTACGGATGGGTGGGCCCAACAGAGTGCCGTCCTTTGGGCCTATGGCTGGGTGGGCCCCACAGAGTGCCGTCCTTTTTGGCCTACGGCTGGGTGGGCCCCAAAAAGTGTGCCGTCCTTTTTGGCTTTCGGCTGGGTGGGCCCTAAAAAGTGTGCCGTCCTTTTTGGCCTACGGCTGGGTGGGCCCCACAGAGTGCCGTCCTTTGGGACTACAGCTGGGTGGGCCCCACAGAGTGCCGTCCTTTTTTGGCCTACGGCTAGGTGGGCCCCACAGAGTGCCGTCCTTTGGGCCTACAGCTGGGTGGGCCCCACAGAGTGCCGTCCTTTGGGCCTACGGCTGGGTGGGCCAAAAAGGACGGCACTCTGTGGGGCCCACCCAGCCGTAGGCCCAAAAGGACGGCACTCTGTGGGGCCCACCCAGCCGTAGGCCCAATAGGACGGCACTTTGTGGGGCCCTGGTAGCCGTAGGCCCCATGTACGGCACTCTGTGGGGCCCACCCATCCGGCTGGGTGGGCCCCACAGAGTGCTGTCCTTTTTGGCATACGGCTGGGTGGGCCCCACAGAGTGCCATCCTTTGGGCCTACGGCTGGGTGGGCCCCATAGAGTGCCATCCTTTGGGCCTAAGGCTGGGTGGGCCCCACAGTGTGCCATCCTTTTTTGGCCTACGGCTGGGTGGGCCCCCCAGAGTGCCGTCCTTTTTTGGCCTACGGCTGGGTGGGCCCCATAGAGTGTCGTCCTTTGGGCCTACGGCTGGGTGGGCCCCACAGTGTGCCGTCCTTTGGGCCTACGGCTGGGTGGGCCCCACAGAGTGCCGTCCTTTGGCCCTACGGCTGGGTGGGCCCCACAGAGTGCCGTCCTTTTTTGGCCAACGGCTGGGTGGGCCCCATAGCGCGCCGTCCTTTGGGCCTATGGCTGGGTGGGCCCCACAGAGTGCCGTCCTTTTTTGGCCTACTGCTGGGTGGGCCCCACAGAGTGCCATCCTTTTTTGGCCTACGGCTGGGTGGGCCCCAGAGTGCCGTCCTTTTTGGCCTACGGCTGGGTGGGCCTCACAGAGTGCCGTCCTTTTTTGGCCTACGGCTGGGTGGGACCCATAGAGTGCCGTCCTTTGGGCCTACGGCTGGGTGGGCCCCACAGAGTGCCGTCCTTTGGGCCTACGGATGGGTGGGCCCAACAGAGTGCCGTACTTTGGGCCTACGGCTGCGTGGGCCCCACAGAGTGCCGTCCTTTGGGCCTATGGCTGGGTAGGCCCCACAGAGTGCCGTCCTTTTTGGCCTACGGCTGGGTGGGCCCCAAAGAGTGCCGTCCTTTTTGGCCTACGGCTGGGTGGGCCCCAAGGAGTGCCGTCCTTTTTTGGCCTACGGCTGGGTGGGCAACACAGAGTGCCGTCCTTTGGGCCTACGGCTGGGTGGGCCCCACAGAGTGCCGTCCTTTGGCCCTACGGCTGGGTGGGCCCCACAGAGTGCCGTCCTTTTTTGGCCTACGGCTGGGTGGGCCCCATAGCGCGCCGTCCTTTGGGCCTATGGCTGGGTGGGCCCCACAGAGTGCCGTCCTTTGGGCCTACAGCTGGGTGGGCCCCACAGAGTGCCGTCCTTTTTTGGCTTACGGCTGGGTGGGCCCCACAGAGTGCCGTCCTTTGGGCCTACAGCTGGGTGGGCCCCACAGAGTGCCGTCCATTTGGCCTACGGCTGGGTGGGACCCACAGAGTGCCGTCCTTTGGGCCTACGGCTGGGTGGGCCAAAAAGGATGGCATTCTGTGGGGCCCACCCAGCCGTATGCCCAAAAGGACGGCACTCTGTGGGGCCCACCCAGCCGTAGGCCCAATAGGACGGCACTTTGTGGGGCCCAGGTAGCCGTAGGCCCCATGTACGGCCCTCTGTGGGTGGGCCCCATAGAGTGCCGTCCTTTGGGCCTAAGGCTGGGTGGGCCCCACAGAGTGCCGTCCTTTCGGCCTACGGCTGGGTGGGCCCCACAGAGTGCCGTCCTTAGGGCCTATGGATGGGTGGGTCCCACAGAGTGCCGTCCTTTGGGCCTACGGATGGGTGGGCCCAACAGAGTGCCGTCCTTTGGGCCTATGGCTGGGTAGGCCCCACAGAGTGCCGTCCTTTTTGGCCTACGGCTGGGTGGGCCCCAAAAAGTGTGCCGTCCTTTTTGGCCTACGGCTGGGTGGGCCCTAAAAAGTGTGCCGTCCTTTTTGGCCTACGGCTGGGTGGGCCCCACAGAGTGCCGTCCTTTGGGCCTACAGCTGGGTGGGCCCCACAGAGTGCCGTCCTTTTTTGGCCTACGGCTGGGTGGGCCCCACAGAGTGCCGTCCTTTGGGCCTACAGCTGGGTGGGCCCCACAGAGTGCCGTCCTTTGGGCCTACGGCTGGGTGGGCCAAAAAGGACGGCACTCTGTGGGGCCCACCCAGCCATAGGCCCAAAAGGACGGCACTCTGTGGGACCCACCCAGCCGTAGGCCCAATAGGACGGCACTTTGTGGGGCCCTGGTAGCCGTAGGCCCCATATACGGCACTCTGTGGGGCCCACCCATCCGGCTGGGTGGGCCCCACAGAGTGCTGTCCTTTTTGGCATACGGCTGGGTGGGCCCCACAGAGTGCCATCCTTTGGGCCTACGGCTGGGTGGGCCCCATAGAGTGCCGTCCTTTGGGCCTCCGGCTGGGTGGGCCCCATAGAGTGCCGTCCTGTTTTGGCCTAAGGCTGGGTGGACCCCACAGAGGGCCGTCCTTTTTTGGCCTACGGCTGGGTGGGCCCCACAGAGTGCCGTCCTGTTTTGGCCTAAGGCTGGGTGGACCCCACAGAGGGCCGTCCTTTTTTGGCCTACAGCTGGGTGGGCCCCACAGAGTTCCATCCTTTTTTGGCCTAAGGCTGGGTGGACCCCACAGAGGGCCGTCCTTTTTTGGCCTACCGCTGGGTGGGCCCCACAGAGTGCCGTCCTGTTTTGGCCTAAGGCTGGGTGGACCCCACAGAGGGCCATCCTTTTTTGGCCTACGGCTGGGTGGGCCAAAAAAGGACGGCCCTCTGTGGGGTCCACCCAGCCTTAGGCCAAAACAGGACGGCACTCTGTGGGGCCCACCCAGCCATAGGCCCAAAGGACAGCACTCTGTGGGGCCCACCCAGCCGTAGGCCCAAAGGACAGCACTCTGTGGGGCCCACCCAGCCGTAGGCCCAAAGGACGGCACTCTGTATGGCCCACCCAGCCGTAGGCCAAAAAATGACGGCACTTTGTCTGGCCCACCCAGCTGTACGCCCAAAAGACGGCACTTTCCCTGGGGTGTCTACTTTCCAAAATGGGGTCATGGGGGGGGGGGGGTTGTACTGCCCTGCCAATTTAGCACCTCAAGAAATGAGATAGGCCGTCATAAACTAAAAGCTGCGTAAATTCCAGAAAATCGGCCTTAGTTTGTAGACGCTATAACCGCAAACCAATAAATATACGCTTATTGACATTTTTTTTTTTTTTACCAAAGACAAGCGGCCGAATACATTTTGGCCTAAATGTATGACTAAAATTGAGTTCATTGGAATTTTTTTATAACAAATTTAGAAAATATCATTTTTTCTTCAAACTTTTGGGTATTTTTACGTTTATAGCGCAAAAAATAAAAACCGCAGAGGTGATCAATTACCATCAAAAGAAGCTCTATTTGTTGGGGAAAAGGGACGCAAATTGTTTTTGGGTACAGCATTGCATGACCACGCAATTATCATTTACATAGACGCAGTGCCAAATTGTACAAAGTGCGCTGGTCAGGAAGGGGGGTAAAACGTTCCAGGGCTGAAGTGGTTAAAAAAAACATAATATATACCGGGGGAGGGACACCATGGTGTTATGTGTGTATATATTATAATATATACACACATATATATCTATAAGGCGGGGGACCTCATAGGAAAACAGAGTGTGTGTATGTGTGTGTATATATATATATATATATATATATATATATATATATATATATATATATATAGTGTGAGAGAACTGATAGAATATGAGATATAAGAACACACAAGTAGTCTCTCCATGTTTCCAGGGACACAGATCAGAGCGCTCCGCACAGGGACAGCTCATTCTCTCCATCATAATATCTACAATACAGAGCAGTCCCTTCATCCATCACACACACAACCCAATGGACACAGATCACCCCGCACTCACGTTCAGCCAGCATCATCGCCATGGTGACTCCGGGGGAGGGGGGGGGGGGAAGCAGCTCAAACACACTGCAGGGATTTCAACAGCTGATCCGTCCAGTCTGCATTAGAGGAGACATTTTATCGTAGACGGAGGCAACAAAATCTTGAGACAATATTATATATATTAAATAGTAATACTTTATTAATATTTATTAATTAGGAATAAAAAACACAAAATTTAGATTATAAAATAAATAGGTATAAAAGCGGGAAGTAAATCAATGAAATAGGGCACGTGACTGATGAGCTACATCCAAGGTGCCTGATGAGCTGTGGTCACGTGGCGGATTAGCTACAGACACGTGACCAGCTTCTACCAGCTGACCGTTAGCCGTGACGTCACACGGGCTGTAGAGATATAAATAGAGGAGCAGCGCGCTGCGAGCCCGGTCTGTACCGGGCTCTTGCACGGTGAACATCTCTCTTTTCTAGCTCCGTTCTCCCCGGCCGTTAGTCCTGATCACCTAGGAAGGGAAGTCTGCAATACGCGCACAAACAAAAGGGTAGGGGCGCTGAAGCGCCTGTGTGATCTATTTCTCTATATGTATGTATTGTATACACTTGTATTGTATACAGTGCTCACATTCACCCATCCCTTAATGACAACACTGCCACTGATTTCCCCTCCCTCCTCACCACTGCTGCCACCCCCGTCGGGGTCAGGTGACGGGAGGCCCCGCCTTCCCAATATAAGAAACGTCAGTGCTGGGATCCCCGTAGTGGAGACAGAAGATGGATGCATGTATGGACAGCGCTGGACTGGGATCCCCCGTTGCTGGATCAGATGAGCCATCGCTGGACCCCGGAGAGATGATCATCCGTCGCTGGATAGCAACAGTGGATTACCACCGCTGGAATCTTTTTTTTTTTATTTTATTTTTTTTAACCACTTGAGACCCAGGCCAATTCTGACATTTCTCTCCTACATGTAAAATTCCTAATTTTTTTGCTAGAAAATTACATAGAACCCCCAAACATTATATATGTTTTTTTAGCAAAGGCCCTAGAGAATACAATGGCGGTCATTGCAACTTTTTATCTCGCACGGTATTTGCGCAGCAATTTTTCGAATGCGTTTTTTTCAGAAAAAAACAGTTTCATGCTAAAAAAAAAAAAACAGTAAAGTTAGCCCAATTTTTTTGCATAGTGTGAAAGAGGAGGATACGCCGAGTAAATAGATACCCAACATGTCATGCTTCAAAATTGCACGCGCTCGTGGAATGGCGACAAACTTTGGTATTTAAAAATCCCCATAGGTGACGCTTTAAATTTTTTTTACTGATTACATGTTTTGGGTTACAGAGGAGGTCTAGGGCTAGAATTATTGCTCTCGCTCTAACGTTCGCGGCGATACCTCACATGTGTGGTTTGAACACCGTTTTCATATGTGGGCGGGACTTATGTATGCATTCGCTTCTGTGTGCGAGCTCACGGGGACAGGGGCGCTTAAAATTTTTTTTTTTATTATTGTTAATTTTTATTTATTCCCTTGTAATAGGAATATGGCACGATCGGACCTATTTACAGTGAAATATGGGGTCAATAAGACCCCATATCTCACCTCTAGGCTGGGAAGAATAATAATAAAAAAAAAAAAAACGATCCTGGCTTCCTAGCCAGATTGGCGCCGTTAATTTGAATACCTAGGCCGGGCGTGACGTCATAACATCGCGCCCGGCCTCCGAACAATCATAGAGACTCCGGGGACAATCTAGTCCGCCGGAAATCTCTATGATCAAATGCTGGGGCCGGGCGTTCGTTCGACTCGAACATTGGCTGTTTGTCCGTTCGGCGAAATCCGAACTCTTGGTCCGTTCGCGTCAAAATTCGTGTGGCGCGCACGGCCCACAATCCACTGCGATGGCGCAGTGCATTGCTGGCTCATGATTGGCCAAGCATGCACTGTGACCCCGCATGCTTGGCCAATCGCAGCGCCAGCAGCGAGGAGAGCCATGATTGGCCACAGGCAGGATGCCTGTGGCCAATCATAGCTCAGGCTGTGTAGTGCACGCCCCACACTATATAAGGCCGCCATTGAGGCGGCCTCGTGTAGTGTGTTGGCATCTGAAGCAGTTGGTGTTCTGTGTACCTTCAACACAGTTACACACCGATCGTTTTTGGCTGATTTCCTATCTTGCTCTTGTGTAGTGGTTATTGTCTGTGCCCTGACCGCAGTATACACCACTATATTCACCTCACCTATATAGCTAGTGATCCATCTTTAATAATAGAGTTTGCAGTCAGTAGTGTTAGGAGATAGAGGAGGTGGGAGTTAGGAGAGGTGCTGTCTGCGTGCTCTGTACCCAGTACATACCGCTATAATCCACCTACATAGCTGTTCTCTATTTGAGCCCAATTGCCATCTGCAGGAGTTATTGGAAGTTGTGTGTGCCTCCAGCACAGTATACATCTGTATAATACCCCTTTATCTCTGCTGTTCTATAAAAAAGGCATCTGCAGGAGTTAGTGGGTGTTGTGTGCCTCCAGCACAATATAAACTACCCAACTACTGTTTTACCCAACTCCCTTCAGGCCATTACCATGTCTGGAAGGCCAGCAAGGAGAGGCAGACAGGCGCGAGCCGATAAAAGAGGGCAAGCAGGCTCTGTGTCTAGAGACAACAGTGCTGGTCGTGGACGCGGTGTATTGTCATCAGCACGTGGCCATGGGACATGCTTGTCCTTCTTTTCTGCAGCTGGACATGTTGAACCGCAACATGCCAACGACTTGGTAGAGTGGATGACCAAGCCCTCTTCATCCTCCTCATCCTCTCTCACCCAGTCACATGGGTAGTAGCAAAGCAGCTGCCAACGCATCGTCTTCCCTCCTCTCAATGTCATCATCAGTGACTCCTTCCCTAGACCCACCACGTCGCCCTGAGGAGTCTCCTGAACTTTTTGAGCACAGTGTTGGGTACATGCTCCAGGAGGATGCCCAGTGTTTGGTGGGCTCTGATGATGACACTCAGCTAGAGGAAGGCAGTAGCGTGAGCGCAGAGAGAGGGGATGCTCAAGAAGGACAGCAATCTGGCAGTCATGTTCCACAAGCTGCAGCATACTGCCAGGTTTGCTACAGTGATGAAGAGGGAGGGGATGATGAGGGCACTGACTCCACGTGGGTGCCTAGGAGGAGGAGGCGGCACATGTCCAACGAGGCAGGATGCCCCCCGGGGGCCAGCTTAGGGGCAGCACACCGACTGAATCACACCGCAGAGATCCGCCTGCACAGAGCGCTTCCTCTGCGCGTTATTCTAAAAGTTCTTTGGTGTGGGCCTTTTTTGAGACGAGTGCATCAGATCGCACCGCTGCTATTTGCAACATATGTCTCAAGCGTATCTCACGTGGCCAAAACATCAGCCGCTTGGGCACCACATGCTTGACCAGACATATGTTGACCTGCCATGCAGCTCGTTGGCAAGCGTACCTCAAAGACCCACACCAAAGAACAAAGCGGACCTCTCCTTGCTCCTCATCAGATGGCATCTCCAACCCCACTAGACCTTCAGTCCTCTCTGAAACCTGCTCTGAGAGGAATGAAGGTGTAGAATTAGGTGTGTCGCAGCCAAGTGCTTCCGGGAACTCTGCTAGTGGTACACCCACGTCCGATTATAGCAGGCAAATGTCCCTGCCCCAGCTGCTGGACCGGCGGAAGAAGTTTACTCCCAGCCATCCACATGCCCAGCGGTTGAATGCTAGCTTGGCTAAATTGCTAGCACTTCAACTGCTGCCTTTTCAGTTGGTAGACTCGGCCCCCTTCCGTGAGTTTGTACAATGTGCGGTTCCTCAGTGGCAGGTCCCCAAACGCCACTTTTTCTCACGGAAGGCGATTCCGGCTCTCTACCGGCATGTGGAAGGCAATGTCCTTGCCTCGCTGGACAGGGCGGTCAGCGGTAAGGTGCATATTACCGCTGACTCATGGTCCAGCAGGCATGGACAGGGACGTTACCTGTCTTTCACGGCCCATTGGGTCACTCTTCTGGCTGCTGGGAAGGATGCAGGACAAGGTGCAGTAGTGTTGGAGGTTGTTCCGCCACCACGCCTCCAAAATGCTACTATTGGTTGTGACACACCTCTCTCCTCCACCCCCTCCTCTTCTTCTTCCTCCATGGCCTCTTCCAGTGCTCTGTCCTCAGAACCAGCGGAGCTCCGTAGGCGTTCCAGGGGCTACGCAAGTACGCAGGCAAAACGATGCCATGCCGTGCTTGCGCCGGTTTGTTTGGGGGACAGGAGCCACACTGGGGCGGATGTTTTGTCAGCTCTGCAGGGGCAGGCCGAGAGGTGGTTGACGCCACGCCAGCTTAAGCCAGGAATGGTGGTTTGCGACAATGGCACCAACCTCCTCTCCGCCCTCCGACAGGGACAACTGACCCATGTGCCCTGTGTAGCTCACGTCCTTAACCTGGTGGTGCAGCGGTTCTTGGGCAGGTACCCCGGCTTACATGATGTCCTGAAGCAGGCCAGGAAAGTCTGTGTGCATTTCCGCCGATCATTTAATGCCTGTGCTCGGCTGGCTGAGCTCCAAAAGGAGTTGAACCTGTCCAAGAACCGCCTTATATGTGACATGCCCACCAGATGGAACTCAACATTGGCCATGCTGCAGCGGCTGCACACGCAGCAGAGGGCCATCAATGAGTACCTGTGCGACTACGGCACCAGGACAGGGTCAGGGGAGCTTGGTTTTTTCTCACCACGCCAGTGGGGCATGATCAGGGATGCATGCACTGTCCTGTCACCGTTTGAGGAGGCCACAAGGATGGTGAGCAGTGACAGTGCATGCATCAGTGACACTGTACCTCTTGTCCACCTCTTGGAGCATACGCTGTGTGGAATAATGGACAGGGCACTTGAGGCAGAACAGAGGCAGGAAGAGGAGGACTTCCTTGCCTCTCAAGGCCCCCTTTATCCAGACAGTGTTCCTGCTGTGCCACCCATCACACAGGAAGAGGAGGAGGAGGAGGAGGAGGAGGAGGATGATTGTGTCAGCATGGAGGTGGAGGCTGGCACTCAGTAGCAGCAGTCTTATAGGGATGATTTACAGTCCCAAGAAACACGTGGACTTGTACGTGGCTGGGAGGAGGTAGCTGCGGATCATGTTGTCCTTAGTGACCCAGAGGACTCCGGACCGAATGCCTCAGCTAACCTACGCTGCATGGCCTCCCTGATCCTGCAAAGCCTGCGGAAGGATCCTCGTATTCTTCGGATCAAGGAGAGGGACCATTACTGGCTGGCCACTCTCCTTGATCCACGGTACAAGGGTAAGGTTGCCGACCTTATCTTGCCATCGCAGAGGGAGCAGAGAATGAGACATCTCCGGGAGGCCTTGCAGAAAGCTCTGTGCAACGCGTTCCCAGAGACTGGGAGGTTACAAACTCCTGGTCCTGGACAACGTGTTGCTGAGGCATCGGTCAGAAGGAGCGGTGGAGAAGGTGGCCGTCTGACTGATGCTTTAAGACAATTTTTTAGTCCGCAGCCCCAAGGTATGATTGGTTCCAGCACCCATCGCCAGCGTCTGATTTACATGGTGCAGGAATACCTAGGGGCAAGGTCAGACTTGGACACCTTTCCCACCGAAAATCCTCTGGCTTACTGGCTCTTGAGGATGGATCACTGGCCAGAGCTTGCACAGTATGCAATTGAGCTACTGGCCTGTCCTGCATCCAGCGTTCTTTCGGAACGGACCTTCAGTGCTGCTGGTGGCTTTGTTACCGATCACAGGGTGCGCCTGTCCATCGAATCAGTTGATCGACTGACCTTCATCAAGATGAATCAGTCTTGGATCACCCACAGCTACCAAGCACCTGAAGCTGATGTAACCGAATAATTTTTTTTGAAATACCACATCCCTTCAAGACTGCCTATTACAATTTTTGATGCAATGCTTTGCAGCAGGGCTAATTCCTGCAATAAAACTAGAGTATATGGCAGAGGTTGCAGTGTGGTGGCACCAGCACCAGTGCCTAAGGCCAAATTTTTCTGCCCCTGTGTAACAGGGACATGTAATTACAATTCTTGATATAATATTTCACAGGAGGGCCCCTTCCTGTGCCCACCCAGAGTAACGGTGAGGACTTATAGTGTTGTGGCACCAGCACCACAACCACCAAAGGTCAATTTTTCTACCACTGTTCAACAATGGCATGTAATTACAATTCTTGATATAATCGTTCACAGCAGGGCGCTCCAGCGCCCACCAAGAGTCACTTTGAGGGCTTACAATGTTGTGGCAAAACCAACACCTTGTTCTGCCATTTCTGCAGAGCATATAGGGCAGGCCCCTACTTTCAAACATCCAACTTACAAACATCTCCTACTTGCAAACGCAAGGAGACAGCAGCAAGTGAGATGAAAAAAGATGGACGACAAAACAAATTATACAGGGGTGATGACCCTTCCCTATGTTTTCCAAAAAGCTTACAAATAGTTTTTTTGACTGGAGCTACACTTTAAAAATGTACCAGTTGAAAATTACAAACAGATTCAACTTAACACAACAAACCTACACAGTCCCTGTCTTGTTTGCACCGCCTGTATACTGCTGTTCTGAGTATATAGGGCCTGGGGGCCACACGCATTGAGGCAGGAGTCAGGTCCCCAAACCCTTTTTAGGACAATATCTTGCATATTAGCCGTTAAAATTAGCACTTTCCATTTCGAACGTTCGAGTCCCATAGACTTCAATGGGGTTCTAACGTTCGTAACGAACGTGGGGTCCGTTCGAAAGTTCTGGTGCGAACCGAACCGGGGGGTGTTCGGCTCATCCCTAATAATGACACAAAAAAAAAAAAAAGTTTACAAAAAGTTGTCACTAAATGATATATTGCTCACACATGCCATAGTTATATGTGGAATTGCACCCCAAAATATAGTCTGCTGCTTCTCCTGAGTACGGGGATACCACATATGTGGGACTTTTTGGGAGTCTAGCTGCGTACGGCACCCAGAAAACCAATCGCTGCCTTAAGGGTTTCTAAGGGTGCAAATTTTTGATTTCACTCCTCACTACCTATCACAGTTTCGAAGGCCATAAAATGCCAAAATAGCACAAAACCACCCCAAATGACCCCATTTTGGAAAGTAGACACCCCAAGCTATTTACTGAGAGGCATGTTGAGTCCATGAAATATTTTATATTTTGCCACAAGTTGCAGGAAGATTACAAATTTTTTTTTTTTTTTTTTTGGCACAAAGTTGTCACTAAATGATATATTGCTCACACATGCTATGGGCATAAGTCAAATTACACCCCCATTACGCCTCTGTGGGGCCCACCCAGCCGTAGGCCCAAAGGACGGCACTCTGTGGGGCCCACCCAGCCTTAGGCCCAAAGGAAGGCACTCTATGGGGCCCACCCAGCCGTAGGCCAAAAAAGGATGGCACTCTGTGGGGCCCACCCAGCCGTAGGCCAAAAAGGACAGCACTCTGTGGGGCCCACCCAGCCGTAGGCCAAAAAAGGACGGCCCTCTGTGGGGCCCACCCAGCCGTAGGCCAAAAAAGGACGGCCCTCTGTGGGGCCCACCCAGCCGTAGGCCAAAAAGGACGGCACTCTGGGGCCCACTCAGCCGTAGGCCAAAAATGATGGCACTCTTTGGGGCCCACCCAGCCGTAGGCCCAAAGGACGGCACTCTGTTGGGCCCATGCAGCCGTAGGCCCTAAGGACGGCACTCTGTGGGGCCCACCCAGCCGTAGGCCGAAAGGACGGCCCTCTGTGGGGCCCACCCAGCCGTAGGCCAAAAAAGGACGGCCCTCTGTGGGGCCCACCCAGCCGTAGGCCAAAAAAAGGACGGCCCTCTGTGGGGCCCACCCAGCCGTAGGCCAAAACAGGACGGCCCTCTGTGGGGTCCACCCAGCCTTAGGCCAAAACAGGACGGCCCTCTGTGGGGTCCACCCAGCCTTAGGCCAAAACAGGACGGCCCTCTGTGGGGTCCACCCAGCCTTAGGCCAAAGCAGGACGGCCCTCTGTGGGGTCCACCCAGCCTTAGGCCAAAACAGGACGGCCCTCTGTGGGGTCCACCCAGCCGTAGGCCAAAACAGGACGGCCCTCTGTGGGGTCCACCCAGCCATAGGCCAAACAAGGACGGCACGTTTGGTGGTATACAGTTGGCATCTATTTAGAGGATATAAAGCTTGTCTTGCCGAACACGTGAGTGTGAGGCTTATGAGCCGGTGAGTGCACCCACAACGGGGGTGTTCACGATCACACCTGGTGTGGTGAAGAAGCAATTAAAAATTTTGTGGACATATTATTATTTTTCACGTGGACTTCACTTATTGGAGTTTATTTATTTGGATTGATATATATATTTTACATTTTTTTTTTTCTTTATGATTTTTATTTATTTCTATTAATTTTGAATATTTATGTGATTTAATTGAACTGGGAGATATTGAAATATTTATTTATATATATATTTTTATACATTTAGTACTGATTTATATATATATATATATATATATATATATATATATATATATATATATATATATTTATATGTTTAAGACCGATTACATATATATTTAATGGTATACATGTGAATGTTACTGGTATTTTTTTTTTAGTTAGGGTAAGGTTAAGCATTCACCTATTAAGCGCTACGTGTCACATAATTTTTTGGTTTTTGAAACTTATTGCACTGATTTGATGATACTATGTGGGGCCCACCCAGTCGTAGGCCAAAAAAGGACGGCACTCTGTGGGGTCCACCCAGCCGTAGGCCAAAAAAGGACGGCCCTCTGTGGGGTCCACCCAGCCGTAGGCCAAAAAGGGACGGCACTCTGTGGGACCCACCCAGCCGTAGGCCAAAAAAGGACGGCACTCTGTGGGGTCCACCCAGCCTTAGGCCAAAAAAGGATGGCACTCTGTGGTGCCCACCCAGCCGTAGGCCAAAAAAGGATGGGACTCTGTGGGGCCCACCCAGCAATAAGCCAAAAAGGGACGGCACTCTGTGGGACCCACCCAGCAATAAGCCAAAAAGGGACGGCACTCTGTGGGACCCACCCAGCCGTAGGCCAAAAAGGACGGCACTCTTTGGCCCACCCAGTTGTAGGCCAAAAAGGATGGCACTCTTTGGGGCCCACCCAGCCGTAGGCCAAAAAGGACGGCACTCTTTGGGGCCCACCCAGCCGTAGGCCAAAAAGGACGGCACTCTTTGGGGCCCACCCAGCCGTAGGCCAAAAAGGACAACACTCTGTGGGGCCTACCCAGCCATAGGCCCAAAGGACGCCACTCTGATGGGCCCACGCAGCCGTAGGCCCAAAGTACGGCACTCTGTTGGGCCCACCCATCCGTAGACTCAAAGGACGGCACTCTGTGGGGCCCACCCAGCCGTAGGCCAAAAAAGGACGGCACTCTGTGGGGCCCACCCAGCCGTAGGCCAAAAAAGGATGGCACTCTGTGGGGCCCACCCAGCCGTAGGCCAAAAAGGACAGCACTCTGTGGGGCCCACCCAGCCGTAGGCCAAAAAGGACAGCACTCTGTGGGGCCCACCCAGCCGTAGGCCAAAAAAGGACGACCCTCTGTGGGGTCCACCCAGCCGTAGGCCAAAACAGGACGGCCCTCTGTGGGGTCCACCCAGCCTTAGGCCAAAACAGGACGGCCCTCTGTGGGGTCCACCCAGCCGTAGGCCAAAAAAGGACAGCACTCTGTGGGGCCAACCCAGCCTTAGGCCAAAAAAGGACGGCCCTCTGTGGGGTCCACCCAGCCTTAGGCCAAAAAAGGACGGCACTCTGTGGGGTCCACCTAGCCTTAGGCCAAAATGGGACGGCCCTCTGTGGGGTCCACCTAGCCTTAGGCCAAAATGGGACGGCCCTCTGTGGGGTCCACCTAGCCTTAGGCCAAAATGGGACGGCCCTCTGTGGGGTCCACCCAGCCTTAGGCCAAAACAGGACGGCACTCTGTGGGGCCCACCCAGCCGTAGGCCAAAAAAGGACGGCCCTCTGTGGGGTCCACCCAGCCGTAGGCCAAAAAAGGACGGCACTCTGTGGGGCCCACCCAGCCATAAGCCAAAAAGGGACGGCACTCTGTGGGACCCACCCAGCCGTAGGCCAAAAAGGACGGCACTCTGGGGCCCACCCATCCGTAGGCCAAAAAAAGTATGGCACTCTGTGGGGCCCACCCAGCCGTAGGCCCAAAGGACGGCACTCTGTGGGGCCCACCCAGCCATAGGCCAAATGGACGGCACTCTGTGGGGCCCACCCAGCCGTAGGCCCAATGGACGGCACTCTGTGGGGCCCACCCAGCTGTAGGCCCATAGGACGGCACTCTGTGGGGCTCACCCAGCCGTAGGCCAAAAAAGAACGGCACTCTGTGGGGCCCACCCAGCTGTAGGCCCAAAGGACGGCACTCTGTGGGGCCCTCCCAGCCGTAGGCCCAAAGTACGGCACTCTATGGGGCCCACCCAGCCGCAGGCCAAAAAAGGACGGCACTCTGTGAGGCCCACCCAGCCGTAGGCCAAAAAGGACAGCACTCTGTGGGGCCCACCCAGCCGGATGGGTGGGCCCCACAGAGTGCCGTACATGGAGCCTACGGCTACCTGGGCCCCACAAAGTGCCATCCTATTGGGCCTACGGCTGGGTGGGCCCCACAGAGTGCCGTCCTTTTGGGCCTACGGCTGGGTGGGCCCCACAGAGTGCCGTCCTTTTTGGCCCACCCAGCCGTAGGCCCAAAGGACGGCACTCTGTGGGGCCCACCCAGCCGTAGGCCAAATGGACGGCACTCTGTGGGGCCCACCCAGCCGTAGGCCCAAAGGACGGCACTCTGTGGGGTCCATCCAGCTGTAGGCCCAAAGGACGGCACTCTGTGGGGCCCACCCAGCCATAGGCCCAAAGGACGGCGCGCTATGGGGCCCACCCAGCCGTAGGCCAAAAAAGGACGGCACTCTGTGGGGCCCACCCAGCCGTAAGGCCAAAAAAGGACGGCACTCTGTGGGGCCCACCCAGCCGTAGGCCCTAAGGACGGCACTCTGTGGGGCCCACCCAGCCGTAGGCCCTAAGGACGGCACTCTGTGGGGCCCACCCAGCCGTAGGCCCTAAGGACGGCACTCTGTGGGGCCCACCCATCCGTAGGCCAAAAAGGACAGCACTCTGTGGGGCCCACCCAGCCGTAGGCCAAAAAAGGACGACCCTCTGTGGGGTCCACCCAGCCGTAGGCCAAAACAGGACGGCCCTCTGTGGGGTCCACCCAGCCTTAGGCCAAAACAGGACGGCCCTCTGTGGGGTCCACCCAGCCGTAGGCCAAAAAAGGACAGCACTCTGTGGGGCCAACCCAGCCTTAGGCCAAAAAAGGACGGCCCTCTGTGGGGTCCACCCAGCCTTAGGCCAAAAAAGGACGGCACTCTGTGGGGTCCACCTAGCCTTAGGCCAAAATGGGACGGCCCTCTGTGGGGTCCACCTAGCCTTAGGCCAAAATGGGACGGCCCTCTGTGGGGTCCACCTAGCCTTAGGCCAAAATGGGACGGCCCTCTGTGGGGTCCACCCAGCCTTAGGCCAAAACAGGACGGCACTCTGTGGGGCCCACCCAGCCGTAGGCCAAAAAAGGACGGCCCTCTGTGGGGTCCACCCAGCCGTAGGCCAAAAAAGGACGGCACTCTGTGGGGCCCACCCAGCCATAAGCCAAAAAGGGACGGCACTCTGTGGGACCCACCCAGCCGTAGGCCAAAAAGGACGGCACTCTGGGGCCCACCCATCCGTAGGCCAAAAAAAGTATGGCACTCTGTGGGGCCCACCCAGCCGTAGGCCCAAAGGACGGCACTCTGTGGGGCCCACCCAGCCATAGGCCAAATGGACGGCACTCTGTGGGGCCCACCCAGCCGTAGGCCCAATGGACGGCACTCTGTGGGGCCCACCCAGCTGTAGGCCCATAGGACGGCACTCTGTGGGGCTCACCCAGCCGTAGGCCAAAAAAGAACGGCACTCTGTGGGGCCCACCCAGCTGTAGGCCCAAAGGACGGCACTCTGTGGGGCCCTCCCAGCCGTAGGCCCAAAGTACGGCACTCTATGGGGCCCACCCAGCCGCAGGCCAAAAAAGGACGGCACTCTGTGAGGCCCACCCAGCCGTAGGCCAAAAAGGACAGCACTCTGTGGGGCCCACCCAGCCGGATGGGTGGGCCCCACAGAGTGCCGTACATGGAGCCTACGGCTACCTGGGCCCCACAAAGTGCCATCCTATTGGGCCTACGGCTGGGTGGGCCCCACAGAGTGCCGTCCTTTTGGGCCTACGGCTGGGTGGGCCCCACAGAGTGCCGTCCTTTTTGGCCCACCCAGCCGTAGGCCCAAAGGACGGCACTCTGTGGGGCCCACCCAGCCGTAGGCCAAATGGACGGCACTCTGTGGGGCCCACCCAGCCGTAGGCCCAAAGGACGGCACTCTGTGGGGTCCATCCAGCTGTAGGCCCAAAGGACGGCACTCTGTGGGGCCCACCCAGCCATAGGCCCAAAGGACGGCGCGCTATGGGGCCCACCCAGCCGTAGGCCAAAAAAGGACGGCACTCTGTGGGGCCCACCCAGCCGTAAGGCCAAAAAAGGACGGCACTCTGTGGGGCCCACCCAGCCGTAGGCCCTAAGGACGGCACTCTGTGGGGCCCACCCAGCCGTAGGCCCTAAGGACGGCACTCTGTGGGGCCCACCCAGCCGTAGGCCCTAAGGACGGCACTCTGTGGGGCCCACCCAGCCGTAGGCCAAAAAGGACAGCACTCTGTAGGGCCCACCCAGCCGGATGGGTGGGCCCCACAGAGTGCCGTACATGGGGCCTACGGCTACCTGGGCCCCACAAAGTGCCGTCCTATAGGGCCTACGGCTGGGTGGGCCCCACAGAGTGCCGTCCTTTTGGGCCTACGGCTGGGTGGGCCCCACAGAGTGCCGTCCTTTTTGGCCCACCCAGCCGTAGGCCCAAAGGACGGCACTCTGTGGGGCCCACCCAGCCGTAGGCCAAATGGACGGCACTCTGTGGGGCCCACCCAGCCGTAGGCCCAAAGGACGGCACTCTGTGGGGCCCACCCAGCCGTAGGCCCAAAGGACGGCACTCTGTGGGGCCCACCCAGCCGTAGGCCCAAAGGACGGCACTCCATGGGGCCCACCCAGCCGTAGGCCAAAAAAGGACGGCACTCTGTGAGGCCCACCCAGCCGTAGGCCAAAAAAGGACGTCCCTCTGTGGGGTCCACCCAGCCGTAGTCCAAAAAAGGACGGCACTCTTTGGGGCCCACCCAGACGTAGGCCCAATGGACGGCACTCTATGGAGCCCACTCATCCGGCTGGGTGGGCCCCACAGAGTGCCGGACATGGGGCCTACGGCGACCTGGGCCCCACAAAGTGCCGTCCTATTGGGCCTACGGCTGGGTGGGCCCAACAGAGTGCCGTCCTTTTGGGCCTACGGCTGGGTGGTCCCCACAGAGTGCCGTCCTTTTTGGCCCACCCAGCCGTAGGCCAAATGGACGGCACTCTGTGGGGTCCACCCAGCCGTAGGCCAAATGGACGGCACTCTGTGGGGCCCACCCAGCCGTAGGCCCAAAGGACGGCACTCTGTGGGGCCCACCCAGCCGTAGGCCAAAAAAGGACGGCACTCTGTGGGGCCCACCCAGCTGTTGGGCCAAAGGACGGCACTCTGTGGGGCCCACCCCGCCGTAGGCGCAAAGGACGGCACCCTATGGGGCCCACCCAGCCGTAGGCCAAAAAAGGACGGCACTCTGTGAGGCCCACCCAGCCGTAGGCCAAAAAGGATGGCACTCTGTGGGGCCCACCCAGCCGTAGGCCAAAAAAGGATGGCACTCTGTGGGGCCCACCCAGCCGTAGGCCAAAAAGGACGTCCCTCTGTGGGGTCCACCCAGCCGTAGGCCAAAAAAGGATGGCACTCTGTGGGGCCTACCCAGCCATAGGCCCAAAGGACGGCACTCTGTTGCCCACCCATCCGTAGGCCCAAAGGACGGCACTCTGTGGGGCCCACCCATCCGTAGGCCCTAAGGACGGCACTCTGTGGGGCCCACCCAGCCTTAGGCCCAAAGGACGGCACTCTATTCGGCCCACCCAACCGTAGGCCAAAAAAGGATGGCACTCTGTGGGACCCACCCAGCCGTAGGCCAAAAAGGACGGCACTCTGGGGTACCAGCCGTAGGCCAAAAAAGGATGGCACTCTGTGGGGCCCACCCAGCCGTAGGCCAAAAAAGGACGTCCCTCTGTGGGGTCCACCCAGCCGTAGGCCAAGAAAGGACTGCACTCTGTGGGGCCCACCCAGCCGTAGGCCAAAAAGGACCGCACTCTGGGGCCCACCCAGCCGTAGGCCAAAAAGGACAGCACTCTGTGGGGCCCACCCAGCCGGATTGGTGGGCCCCACAGAGTGCCGTACATGGGGCCTACGGCTACCTGGGCCCCACAAAGTGCCGTCATTTTGGGCCTACGGCTGGGTGGGCCCCACAAAGTGCCGTCCTTTTTGGCCCACCCAGCCGTAGGCCCAAAGGACGGCACTCTGTGGGGCCCACCCAGCCGTAGGCCAAATGGACGGCACTCTGTGGGGCCCACCCAGCCGTAGGCCAAATGGACGGCACTCTGTGGGGCCCACCCAGCCGTAGGCCAAATGGACGGCACTCTGTGGGGCCCACCCAGCCGTAGGCCCAAAGGACGACACTCAGTGGGGTCCACCCAGCCGTACGCCAAAAAAGGACGGCACTCTGTGGGGCCCACCCAGCAGTAGGCCCAAAGGACGGCACTCTGTGGGGCCCACCCAGCCGTAGGCCCAAAGGACGGCACTCTGTGGGGCCCACCCAGCCGTAGGCCTAAAGGACGGCACTCTATGGGGCCCACCCAGCCGTAGGCCAAAAAAGGACGGCATTCTGTGAGGCCCACAGCCGTAGGCCAAAAAGGACGGCACTCTGTGAGGCCCACCCAGCCGTAGGCCAAAAAAGGATGGCACTCTGTGGGGCCCACCCAGCCGTAGGCCAAAAAAGGACGTCCCTCTGTGGGGTCCACCCAGCCGTAGGCCAAAAAAGGACGGCACTCTGTGGGGCCCACCCAGCCGTAGGCCAAAAAGGATGGCGCTCTGGGGCCCACCCAGCCGTAGGCCAAAAAAGGATGGCACTCTGTGGGGCCCACCCAGCCGTAGGCCAAAAAGACAGCACTCTGTGGGGCCCACCCAGCCGGATGGGTGGGCCCCACAAAGTGCCGTATATGGGGCCTACGGCTACCTGGGCCCCACAAAGTGCCGTCCTATTGGGCCTACGGCTGGGTGGGCCCCACAGAGTGCCGTCCTTTTGGGCCTACGGCTGGGTGGGCCCCACAGAGTGCCTTCCTTTTTGGCCCACCCAGCCGTAGACCAAATGGACGGCACTCTGTGGGGCCCACCCAGCCGTAGGCCCAAAGGACGGCACTCTGTGGGGCCCACCCAGCCGTAGGCCCAAAGGACGGCACTCTGTGGGGCCCACCCAGCCGTAGGCCCAAAGGACGGCACTCTGTGGGGCCCACCCAGCCGTAGGCCCAAAGGACGGCACTCTGTGGGGCCCACCCAGCTGTAGGCCCAAAGGATGGCACTCTGTGGGGCCCACCCAGCCGTAGGCCAAAAAGGACAGCACTCTGTGGGGCCCACCCAGCCGTAGGCCAAAAAAGGACGACCCTCTGTGGGGTCCACCCAGCCGTAGGCCAAAACAGGACGGCCCTCTGTGGGGTCCACCCAGCCTTAGGCCAAAACAGGACGGCCCTCTGTGGGGTCCACCCAGCCGTAGGCCAAAAAAGGACAGCACTCTGTGGGGCCAACCCAGCCTTAGGCCAAAAAAGGACGGCCCTCTGTGGGGTCCACCCAGCCTTAGGCCAAAAAAGGACGGCACTCTGTGGGGTCCACCTAGCCTTAGGCCAAAATGGGACGGCCCTCTGTGGGGTCCACCTAGCCTTAGGCCAAAATGGGACGGCCCTCTGTGGGGTCCACCTAGCCTTAGGCCAAAATGGGACGGCCCTCTGTGGGGTCCACCCAGCCTTAGGCCAAAACAGGACGGCACTCTGTGGGGCCCACCCAGCCGTAGGCCAAAAAAGGACGGCCCTCTGTGGGGTCCACCCAGCCGTAGGCCAAAAAAGGACGGCACTCTGTGGGGCCCACCCAGCCATAAGCCAAAAAGGGACGGCACTCTGTGGGACCCACCCAGCCGTAGGCCAAAAAGGACGGCACTCTGGGGCCCACCCATCCGTAGGCCAAAAAAAGTATGGCACTCTGTGGGGCCCACCCAGCCGTAGGCCCAAAGGACGGCACTCTGTGGGGCCCACCCAGCCATAGGCCAAATGGACGGCACTCTGTGGGGCCCACCCAGCCGTAGGCCCAATGGACGGCACTCTGTGGGGCCCACCCAGCTGTAGGCCCATAGGACGGCACTCTGTGGGGCTCACCCAGCCGTAGGCCAAAAAAGAACGGCACTCTGTGGGGCCCACCCAGCTGTAGGCCCAAAGGACGGCACTCTGTGGGGCCCTCCCAGCCGTAGGCCCAAAGTACGGCACTCTATGGGGCCCACCCAGCCGCAGGCCAAAAAAGGACGGCACTCTGTGAGGCCCACCCAGCCGTAGGCCAAAAAGGACAGCACTCTGTGGGGCCCACCCAGCCGGATGGGTGGGCCCCACAGAGTGCCGTACATGGAGCCTACGGCTACCTGGGCCCCACAAAGTGCCATCCTATTGGGCCTACGGCTGGGTGGGCCCCACAGAGTGCCGTCCTTTTGGGCCTACGGCTGGGTGGGCCCCACAGAGTGCCGTCCTTTTTGGCCCACCCAGCCGTAGGCCCAAAGGACGGCACTCTGTGGGGCCCACCCAGCCGTAGGCCAAATGGACGGCACTCTGTGGGGCCCACCCAGCCGTAGGCCCAAAGGACGGCACTCTGTGGGGTCCATCCAGCTGTAGGCCCAAAGGACGGCACTCTGTGGGGCCCACCCAGCCATAGGCCCAAAGGACGGCGCGCTATGGGGCCCACCCAGCCGTAGGCCAAAAAAGGACGGCACTCTGTGGGGCCCACCCAGCCGTAAGGCCAAAAAAGGACGGCACTCTGTGGGGCCCACCCAGCCGTAGGCCCTAAGGACGGCACTCTGTGGGGCCCACCCAGCCGTAGGCCCTAAGGACGGCACTCTGTGGGGCCCACCCAGCCGTAGGCCCTAAGGACGGCACTCTGTGGGGCCCACCCATCCGTAGGCCAAAAAGGACAGCACTCTGTAGGGCCCACCCAGCCGGATGGGTGGGCCCCACAGAGTGCCGTACATGGGGCCTACGGCTACCTGGGCCCCACAAAGTGCCGTCCTATAGGGCCTACGGCTGGGTGGGCCCCACAGAGTGCCGTCCTTTTGGGCCTACGGCTGGGTGGGCCCCACAGAGTGCCGTCCTTTTTGGCCCACCCAGCCGTAGGCCCAAAGGACGGCACTCTGTGGGGCCCACCCAGCCGTAGGCCAAATGGACGGCACTCTGTGGGGCCCACCCAGCCGTAGGCCCAAAGGACGGCACTCTGTGGGGCCCACCCAGCCGTAGGCCCAAAGGACGGCACTCTGTGGGGCCCACCCAGCCGTAGGCCCAAAGGACGGCACTCCATGGGGCCCACCCAGCCGTAGGCCAAAAAAGGACGGCACTCTGTGAGGCCCACCCAGCCGTAGGCCAAAAAAGGACGTCCCTCTGTGGGGTCCACCCAGCCGTAGTCCAAAAAAGGACGGCACTCTTTGGGGCCCACCCAGACGTAGGCCCAATGGACGGCACTCTATGGAGCCCACTCATCCGGCTGGGTGGGCCCCACAGAGTGCCGGACATGGGGCCTACGGCGACCTGGGCCCCACAAAGTGCCGTCCTATTGGGCCTACGGCTGGGTGGGCCCAACAGAGTGCCGTCCTTTTGGGCCTACGGCTGGGTGGTCCCCACAGAGTGCCGTCCTTTTTGGCCCACCCAGCCGTAGGCCAAATGGACGGCACTCTGTGGGGTCCACCCAGCCGTAGGCCAAATGGACGGCACTCTGTGGGGCCCACCCAGCCGTAGGCCCAAAGGACGGCACTCTGTGGGGCCCACCCAGCCGTAGGCCAAAAAAGGACGGCACTCTGTGGGGCCCACCCAGCTGTTGGGCCAAAGGACGGCACTCTGTGGGGCCCACCCCGCCGTAGGCGCAAAGGACGGCACCCTATGGGGCCCACCCAGCCGTAGGCCAAAAAAGGACGGCACTCTGTGAGGCCCACCCAGCCGTAGGCCAAAAAGGATGGCACTCTGTGGGGCCCACCCAGCCGTAGGCCAAAAAAGGATGGCACTCTGTGGGGCCCACCCAGCCGTAGGCCAAAAAGGACGTCCCTCTGTGGGGTCCACCCAGCCGTAGGCCAAAAAAGGATGGCACTCTGTGGGGCCTACCCAGCCATAGGCCCAAAGGACGGCACTCTGTTGCCCACCCATCCGTAGGCCCAAAGGACGGCACTCTGTGGGGCCCACCCATCCGTAGGCCCTAAGGACGGCACTCTGTGGGGCCCACCCAGCCTTAGGCCCAAAGGACGGCACTCTATTCGGCCCACCCAACCGTAGGCCAAAAAAGGATGGCACTCTGTGGGACCCACCCAGCCGTAGGCCAAAAAGGACGGCACTCTGGGGTACCAGCCGTAGGCCAAAAAAGGATGGCACTCTGTGGGGCCCACCCAGCCGTAGGCCAAAAAAGGACGTCCCTCTGTGGGGTCCACCCAGCCGTAGGCCAAGAAAGGACTGCACTCTGTGGGGCCCACCCAGCCGTAGGCCAAAAAGGACCGCACTCTGGGGCCCACCCAGCCGTAGGCCAAAAAGGACAGCACTCTGTGGGGCCCACCCAGCCGGATTGGTGGGCCCCACAGAGTGCCGTACATGGGGCCTACGGCTACCTGGGCCCCACAAAGTGCCGTCATTTTGGGCCTACGGCTGGGTGGGCCCCACAAAGTGCCGTCCTTTTTGGCCCACCCAGCCGTAGGCCCAAAGGACGGCACTCTGTGGGGCCCACCCAGCCGTAGGCCAAATGGACGGCACTCTGTGGGGCCCACCCAGCCGTAGGCCAAATGGACGGCACTCTGTGGGGCCCACCCAGCCGTAGGCCAAATGGACGGCACTCTGTGGGGCCCACCCAGCCGTAGGCCCAAAGGACGACACTCAGTGGGGTCCACCCAGCCGTACGCCAAAAAAGGACGGCACTCTGTGGGGCCCACCCAGCAGTAGGCCCAAAGGACGGCACTCTGTGGGGCCCACCCAGCCGTAGGCCCAAAGGACGGCACTCTGTGGGGCCCACCCAGCCGTAGGCCTAAAGGACGGCACTCTATGGGGCCCACCCAGCCGTAGGCCAAAAAAGGACGGCATTCTGTGAGGCCCACAGCCGTAGGCCAAAAAGGACGGCACTCTGTGAGGCCCACCCAGCCGTAGGCCAAAAAAGGATGGCACTCTGTGGGGCCCACCCAGCCGTAGGCCAAAAAAGGACGTCCCTCTGTGGGGTCCACCCAGCCGTAGGCCAAAAAAGGACGGCACTCTGTGGGGCCCACCCAGCCGTAGGCCAAAAAGGATGGCGCTCTGGGGCCCACCCAGCCGTAGGCCAAAAAAGGATGGCACTCTGTGGGGCCCACCCAGCCGTAGGCCAAAAAGACAGCACTCTGTGGGGCCCACCCAGCCGGATGGGTGGGCCCCACAAAGTGCCGTATATGGGGCCTACGGCTACCTGGGCCCCACAAAGTGCCGTCCTATTGGGCCTACGGCTGGGTGGGCCCCACAGAGTGCCGTCCTTTTGGGCCTACGGCTGGGTGGGCCCCACAGAGTGCCTTCCTTTTTGGCCCACCCAGCCGTAGACCAAATGGACGGCACTCTGTGGGGCCCACCCAGCCGTAGGCCCAAAGGACGGCACTCTGTGGGGCCCACCCAGCCGTAGGCCCAAAGGACGGCACTCTGTGGGGCCCACCCAGCCGTAGGCCCAAAGGACGGCACTCTGTGGGGCCCACCCAGCTGTAGGCCCAAAGGATGGCACTCTGTGGGGCCCACCCAGCCGTAGGCCAAAAAAGGATGGCACTCTGTGGGGCCCACCCAGCCGTAGGCCAAAAAGGACAGCACTCTGGGGCTCACCCAGCCGTAGGCCAAAAAGGACGGCACTCTGTGGGGCCTACCCAGCCATAGGCCCAAAGGACGGCACTCTGTTGGGCCCACCCATCCGTAGCCCCAAAGGACGGCACTCTGTGGGGCCCACCCAGCCTTAGGCCAAAAAAGGATGGCACTCTGTGGGGCCCACCCAGCCGTAGGCCAAAAAAGGACCGCCCTCTGTGGGGTCCACCCAGCCTTAGGCCAAAAAAGGACGGCACTCTGTTGGGCCCACCCAGCTGTAACCCAAAAAAGGACGGCCCTCTGTGGGGTCCACCCAGGCTTAGGCCAAAAAAGGACGGCACTCTGTTGGGCCCACCCAGCCGTAACCCAAAAAAGGACGGCCCTCTGTGGGGTCCACCCAGCCGTAGGCCAAAAAGGACAGCACTCTGTGGGGCTCACCCAACCGGATGGGTGGGCCCCACAGAGTGCCGTACATGGGGCCTACGGCTACCTTGGCCCCACAAAGTGCCGTCCTATTGGGCCTACGGCTGGGTGGGCCCCACAGAGTGCCGTCCATTTGGGCCTACGGCTGGGTGGGCCCCACAGAGTGCTGTCCTTTTTGGCCCAACCAGCTGTAGGCCCAAAGGACGGCACTCTGTGGGGCCCACCCAGCCTTAGGCCAAAAAAGGACGGCACTCTGTTGGGCCCACCCAGCCGTAGGCCAAAAAAGGACGGCCCTCTGTGGGGTCCACCCAGCCGTAGGCCAAAAAAGGACGGCACTCTGTGGGGCCCACCCAGCCATGAGCCAAAAAGGGACGGCACTCTGTGGGACCCACCCAACCGTAGTCCAAAAAGGACGGCACTCTGGGGCCCACCCAGCCGTAGGCCAAAAAAGGATGGCACTCTGTGGGGCCCACCCAGCCGTAGGCCAAAAAGGACAGCACTCTGTGGGGCCCACCCAGCCGGATGGGTGGGCCCCACAGAGTGCCGTACATGGTGCCTACGGCTACCTGGGCCCCACAAAGTGCCGTCCTATTGGGCCTACGGCTGGGTGGGCCCCACAGAGTGCCGTCCTTTTTGGCCCACCCAGCCGTAGGCCCAAAGGACGGCACTCTCTTGGGCCCACTGAGCCGTAGGCCCAATGGACGGCACTCTGTGGGGCCCACCCAGCCGTAGGCCCAAAGGACGGCACTCTGTGGGGCCCACCCAGCCGTAGGCCAAAAAAGGACGGCACTCTGTGAGGCCCACCCAGCTGTAGGCCCAAAGGACGGCACTCTATGGGGCCCACCCAGCCGTAGGCTAAAAAAGGACGGCACTCTGTGAGGCCCACCCAGCCGTAGGCCAAAAACGACAGCACTCTGGGGCCCACCCAGCCGTAGGCCAAAAAAGGATGGCACTCTGTGGGGCCCACCCAGCCGTAGGCCAAAAAGGACAGCACTCTGTGGGGCCCACTCAGCCGGATGGGTGGGCCCCACAGAGTGCCGTACATGGGGCCTACGGCTACCTGGGCCCCACAAAGTGCCGTCCTATTGGGCCTACGGCTGGGTGGGCCCCCCAGAGTGCCGTCCTTTTGGGCCTACGGCTGGGTGGGCCCCACAGAGTGCCGTCCTTATTGGCCCACCCAGCTGTAGGCCCAAAGGACGGCACTTTGTGGGGCCCACCCAGCCGTAGGCCAAATGGATGGCACTCTGTGTGGCCCACCCTGCCGTAGGCCAAAAAAGGATGGCACTCTGTGGGGCCCACTCAGCCGTAGGCCCAAAGGACGGCACTCTGTGGGGCCCACCCAACCATAGGTTCAAAGGACGACGTGCTATGGGGCCCACCCAGCCGTAGGCCAAAAAAGGACGGCACTCTGTGGGGCCCATCCAGCCATAGGGCCAAAGGACGGCACTCTGTGGGGCCCACCCAGCCGTAGGCCAAAACAGGACGGCACTCTGTGGGGCCCACCCAGCCATAGGCCCAAAGGACAGCACTCTGTGGGGCCCACCCAGCCGTAGGCCCAAAGGACGGCACTCTGTTGCCCACCCATCCGTAGGCCCAAAGGACGGTACTCTGTGGGGCCCACCCATCCGTAGGCCCTAAGGACGGCACTCTGTGGGGCCCACCCAGCCGTAGGCCCAAAGGACGGCACTCTGTGGGGCCCACCCATCCGTAGGCCCAAAGGACGGCACTCTGTGGGGCCCACCCATCCGTAGGCCCTAAGGACGGCACTCTGTGGGGCCCACCCAGCCTTAGACCCAAAGGACGGCACTCTATTCGGCCCACCCAGCCGTAGGCCAAAAAGGACGGCACTCTGGGGTACCAGCCGTAGGCCAAAAAAGGATGGCACTCTGTGGGGCCCACCCAGCCGTAGGCCAAAAAAGGACGTCCCTCTGTGGGGTCCACCCAGCCGTAGGCCAAGAAAGGACTGCACTCTGTGGGGCCCACCCAGCCGTAGGCCAAAAAAGGACGGCCCTCTGTGGGGTCCACCCAGCCTTAGGCCAAAAATGGATGGCACTCTGTGGGGCCCACCCAGCCGTAGGCCAAAAAGGACAGCACTCTGTGGGGCCCACCCAGCCGTAGGCCCAAAGGACAGCACTCTGTGGGGCCCACCCAGCCGTAGGCCCAAAGGACGGCACTCTGTATGGCCCACCCAGCCGTAGGCCAAAAAATGACGGCACTTTGTCTGGCCCACCCAGCTGTAGGCCCAAAAGACGGCACTTTCCCTGGGGTGTCTACTTTCCAAAATGGGGTCATGGGGGGGGGTTTTACTGCCCTGCCAATTTAGCACCTCAAGAAATGAGATAGGCCGTCATAAACTAAAAGCTGCGTAAATTCCAGAAAATCGGCCTTAGTTTGTAGACGCTATAACCGCAAACCAATAAATATACGCTTATTGACATTTTTTTTTTTTTTACCAAAGACAAGCGGCCGAATACATTTTGGCCTAAATGTATGACTAAAATTGAGTTCATTGGAATTTTTTTAGAACAAATTTAGAAAATATAATTTTTTCTTCAAACTTTGGGTTTTTTTTACGTTTATAGCGCAAAAAATAAAAACCGCAGAGGTGATCAATTACCATCAAAAGAAGCTCTATTTGTTGGGGAAAAGGGACGCAAATTGTTTTTGGGTACAGCATTGCATGACCACGCAATTATCATTTACATAGACGCAGTGCCAAATTGTACAAAGTGCGCTGGTCAGGAAGGGGGGTAAAACGTTCCAGGGCTGAAGTGGTTAAAAAAACATAATATATACCGGGGGAGGGACACCATGGTGTTATGTGTGTATATATTATAATATATCCACACATATATATCTATAAGGCGGGGGACCTCATAGGAAAACAGAGTGTATGTGTGTGTGTATGTGTATATATATATATATATATATATATATATATATATATATATATATATATATATAGTGAGAGAACTGATAGAATATGAGATATAAGAACACACAAGCAGTCTCTCCATGTTTCCAGGGACACAGATCAGAGCGCTCCGCACAGGGACAGCTCATTCTCTCCATCATAATATCTACAATACAGAGCAGTCCCTTCATCCATCACACACACAACCCAATGGACACAGATCACCCTGCACTCACGTTCAGCCAGCATCATCGCCATGGTAACTCCGGGGGAGGGGGGGGGGGGAAGCAGCTCAAACACACTGCAGGGATTTCAACAGCTGATCCGTCCAGTCTGCATTAGAGGAGACATTTTATCGTAGACGGAGGCAACAAAATCTTGAGACAATATTATATATATTAAATAGTAATACTTTATTAATATTTATTAATTAGGAATAAAAAACACAAAATTTAGATTATAAAATAAATAGGTATAAAAGCGGGAAGTAAATCAATGAAATAGGGCACGTGACTGATGAGCTACATCCAAGGTGCCTGATGAGCTGTGGTCACGTGGCGGATTAGCTACAGACACGTGACCAGCTTCTACCAGCTGACCGTTAGCCGTGACGTCACACGGGCTGTAGAGATATAAATAGAGGAGCAGCGCGCTGCGAGCCCGGTCTGTACCGGGCTCTTGCACGGTGAGCATCTCTCTTTTCTAGCTCCGTTCTCCCCGGCCGTTAGTCCTGATCACCTAGGAAGGGAAGTCTGCAATACGCGCACAAACAAAAGGGTAGGGGCGCTGAAGCGCCTGTGTGATCTATTTCTCTATATGTATGTATTGTATACACTTGTATTGTATACATTGCTCACATTCACCCATCCCTTAATGACAACACTGCCACTGATTTCCCCTCCCTCCTCACCACTGCTGCCACCCCCGTCGGGGTCAGGTGACGGGAGGCCCCGCCTTCCCAATATAAGAAACATCAGTGCTGGGATCCCCGTAGTGGAGACAGAAGATGGATGCATGTATGGACAGCGCTGGACTGGGATCCCCCGTTGCTGGATCAGATGAGCCATCGCTGGACCCCGGAGAGATGATCATCCGTCGCTGGATAGCAACAGTGGATTACCACCGCTGGAATCCTTTTTTTTTTTTTTTTTTTTTTTTTTAACCACTTGAGACCCAGGCCAATTCTGACATTTCTCTCCTACATGTAAAATTCCTAATTTTTTTGCTAGAAAATTACATAGAACCCCCAAACATTATATATGTTTTTTTAGCAAAGACCCTAGAGAATACAATGGCGGTCATTGCAACTTTTTATCTCGCACGGTATTTGCGCAGCAATTTTTCGAATGCGTTTTTTTCAGAAAAAAACAGTTTCATGCTAAAAAAAAAAAAAAAACAGTAAAGTTAGTCCAATTTTTTTGCATAGTGTGAAAGAGGAGGATACGCCGAGTAAATAGATACCCAACATGTCATGCTTCAAAATTGCACGCGCTCGTGGAATGGCGACAAACTTTGGTATTTAAAAATCCCCATAGGTGACGCTTTAAATTTTTTTTACTGATTACATGTTTTGGGTTACAGAGGAGGTCTAGGGCTAGAATTATTGCTCTCGCTCTAACGTTCGCGGCGATACCTCACATGTGTGGTTTGAACACCGTTTTCATATGTGGGCGGGACTTATGTATGCATTCGCTTCTGTGTGCGAGCTCACGGGGACAGGGGCGCTAAAAATTTTTTTTTTTATTATTGTTAATTTTTATTTATTCCCTTGTAATAGGAATATGGCACGATCGGACCTATTTACAGTGAAATATGGGGTCAATAAGACCCCATATCTCACCTCTAGGCTGGGAAGAATAATAATAATAAAAAAAAAAACGATCCTGGCTTCCTAGCCAGATTGGCGCCGTTAATTTGAATACCTAGGCCGGGCGTGACGTCATAACATCACGCCCGGCCTCCGAACAATCATAGAGACTCCGGGGACAATCTAGTCCGCCGGAAATCTCTATGATCAAATGCTGGGGCCGGGCGTTCGTTCGACTCGAACATTGGCTGTTTGTCCGTTCGGCGAAATCCGAACTCTTGGTCCGTTCGCGTCAAAATTCGTGTGGCGCGCACGGCCCACAATCCACTGCGATGGCGCAGTGCATTGCTGGCTCATGATTGGCCAAGCATGCACTGTGACCCCGCATGCTTGGCCAATCGCAGCGCCAGCAGCGAGGAGAGCCATGATTGGCCACAGGCAGGATGCCTGTGGCCAATCATAGCTCAGGCTGTGTAGTGCACGCCCCACACTATATAAGGCCGCCATTGAGGCGGCCTCGTGTAGTGTGTTGGCATCTGAAGCAGTTGGTGTTCTGTGTACCTTCAACACAGTTACACACCGATCGTTTTTGGCTGATTTCCTATCTTGCTCTTGTGTAGTGGTTATTGTCTGTGCCCTGACCGCAGTATACACCACTATATTCACCTCACCTATATAGCTAGTGATCCATCTTTAATAGAGTTTGCAGTCAGTAGTGTTAGGAGATAGAGGAGGTGGGAGTTAGGAGAGGTGCTGTCTGCGTGCTCTGTACCCAGTACATACCGCTATAATCCACCTACATAGCTGTTCTCTATTTGAGCCCAATTGCCATCTGCAGGAGTTATTGGAAGTTGTGTGTGCCTCCAGCACAGCACAGTATACATCTGTATAATACCCCTTTATCTCTGCTGTTCTATAAAAAAGGCATCTGCAGGAGTTAGTGGGTGTTGTGTGCCTCCAGCACAATATAAACTACCCAACTACTGTTTTACCCAACTCCCTTCAGGCCATTACCATGTCTGGAAGGCCAGCAAGGAGAGGCAGACAGGCGCGAGCCGATAAAAGAGGGCAAGCAGGCTCTGTGTCTAGAGACAACAGTGCTGGTCGTGGACGCGGTGTATTGTCATCAGCACGTGGCCATGGGACATGCTTGTCCTTCTTTTCTGCAGCTGGACATGTTGAACCGCAACATGCCAACGACTTGGTAGAGTGGATGACCAAGCCCTCTTCATCCTCCTCATCCTCTCTCACCCAGTCACATGGGTAGTAGCAAAGCAGCTGCCAACGCATCGTCTTCCCTCCTCTCAATGTCATCATCAGTGACTCCTTCCCTAGACCCACCACGTCGCCCTGAGGAGTCTCCTGAACTTTTTGAGCACAGTGTTGGGTACATGCTCCAGGAGGATGCCCAGTGTTTGGTGGGCTCTGATGATGACACTCAGCTAGAGGAAGGCAGTAGCGTGAGCGCAGAGAGAGGGGATGCTCAAGGAGGACAGCAATCTGGCAGTCATGTTCCACAAGCTGCAGCATACTGCCAGGTTTGATGAAGAGGGAGGGGATGATGAGGGCACTGACTCCACGTGGGTGCCTAGGAGGAGGAGGCGGCACATGTCCAACGAGGCAGGATGCCCCCCGGGGGCCAGCTTAGGGGCAGCACACCGCAGAGATCCGCCTGCACAGAGCGCTTCCTCTGCGCGTTATTCTAAAAGTTCTTTGGTGTGGGCCTTTTTTGAGACGAGTGCATCAGATCGCACCGCTGCTATTTGCAACATATGTCTCAAGCGTATCTCACGTGGCCAAAACATCAGCCGCTTGGGCACCACATGCTTGACCAGACATATGTTGACCTGCCATGCAGCTCGTTGGCAAGCGTACCTCAAAGACCCACACCAAAGAACAAAGCGGACCTCTCCTTGCTCCTCATCAGATGGCATCTCCAACCCCACTAGACCTTCAGTCCTCTCTGAAACCTGCTCTGAGAGGAATGAAGGTGTAGAATTAGGTGTGTCGCAGCCAAGTGCTTCCGGGAACTCTGCTAGTGGTACACCCACGTCCGATTATAGCAGGCAAATGTCCCTGCCCCAGCTGCTGGACCGGCGGAAGAAGTTTACTCCCAGCCATCCACATGCCCAGCGGTTGAATGCTAGCTTGGCTAAATTGCTAGCACTTCAACTGCTGCCTTTTCAGTTGGTAGACTCGGCCCCCTTCCGTGAGTTTGTACAATGTGCGGTTCCTCAGTGGCAGGTCCCCAAACGCCACTTTTTCTCACGGAAGGCGATTCCGGCTCTCTACCGGCATGTGGAAGGCAATGTCCTTGCCTCGCTGGACAGGGCGGTCAGCGGTAAGGTGCATATTACCGCTGACTCATGGTCCAGCAGGCATGGACAGGGACGTTACCTGTCTTTCACGGCCCATTGGGTCACTCTTCTGGCTGCTGGGAAGGATGCAGGACAAGGTGCAGTAGTGTTGGAGGTTGTTCCGCCACCACGCCTCCAAAATGCTACTATTGGTTGTGACACACCTCTCTCCTCCACCCCCTCCTCTTCTTCTTCCTCCATGGCCTCTTCCAGTGCTCTGTCCTCAGAACCAGCGGAGCTCCGTAGGCGTTCCAGGGGCTACGCAAGTACGCAGGCAAAACGATGCCATGCCGTGCTTGCGCCGGTTTGTTTGGGGGACAGGAGCCACACTGGGGCGGATGTTTTGTCAGCTCTGCAGGGGCAGGCCGAGAGGTGGTTGACGCCACGCCAGCTTAAGCCAGGAATGGTGGTTTGCGACAATGGCACCAACCTCCTCTCCGCCCTCCGACAGGGACAACTGACCCATGTGCCCTGTGTAGCTCACGTCCTTAACCTGGTGGTGCAGCGGTTCTTGGGCAGGTACCCCGGCTTACGTGATGTCCTGAAGCAGGCCAGGAAAGTCTGTGTGCATTTCCGCCGATCATTTAATGCCTGTGCTCGGCTGGCTGAGCTCCAAAAGGAGTTGAACCTGTCCAAGAACCGCCTTATATGTGACATGCCCACCAGATGGAACTCAACATTGGCCATGCTGCAGCGGCTGCACACGCAGCAGAGGGCCATCAATGAGTACCTGTGCGACTACGGCACCAGGACAGGGTCAGGGGAGCTTGGTTTTTTCTCACCACGCCAGTGGGGCATGATCAGGGATGCATGCACTGTCCTGTCACCGTTTGAGGAGGCCACAAGGATGGTGAGCAGTGACAGTGCATGCATCAGTGACACTGTACCTCTTGTCCACCTCTTGGAGCATACGCTGTGTGGAATAATGGACAGGGCACTTGAGGCAGAACAGAGGCAGGAAGAGGAGGACTTCCTTGCCTCTCAAGGCCCCCTTTATCCAGACAGTGTTCCTGCTGTGCCACCCATCACACAGGAAGAGGAGGAGGAGGAGGAGGATGATTGTGTCAGCATGGAGGTGGAGGCTGGCACTCAGCAGCAGCAGTCTTATAGGGATGATTTACAGTCCCAAGAAACACGTGGACTTGTACGTGGCTGGGAGGAGGTAGCTGCGGATCATGTTGTCCTTAGTGACCCAGAGGACTCCGGACCGAATGCCTCAGCTAACCTACGCTGCATGGCCTCCCTGATCCTGCAAAGCCTGCGGAAGGATCCTCGTATTCTTCGGATCAAGGAGAGGGACCATTACTGGCTGGCCACTCTCCTTGATCCACGGTACAAGGGTAAGGTTGCCGACCTTATCTTGCCATCGCAGAGGGAGCAGAGAATGAGACATCTCCGGGAGGCCTTGCAGAAAGCTCTGTGCAACGCGTTCCCAGAGACTGGGAGGTTACAAACTCCTGGTCCTGGACAACGTGTTGCTGAGGCATCGGTCAGAAGGAGCGGTGGAGAAGGTGGCCGTCTGACTGATGCTTTAAGACAATTTTTTAGTCCGCAGCCCCAAGGTATGATTGGTTCCAGCACCCATCGCCAGCGTCTGATTTACATGGTGCAGGAATACCTAGGGGCAAGGTCAGACTTGGACACCTTTCCCACCGAAAATCCTCTGGCTTACTGGCTCTTGAGGATGGATCACTGGCCAGAGCTTGCACAGTATGCAATTGAGCTACTGGCCTGTCCTGCATCCAGCGTTCTTTCGGAACGGACCTTCAGTGCTGCTGGTGGCTTTGTTATCGATCACAGGGTGCGCCTGTCCATCGAATCAGTTGATCGACTGACCTTCATCAAGATGAATCAGTCTTGGATCACCCACAGCTACCAAGCACCTGAAGCTGATGTAACCGAATAATTTTTTTTGAAATACCACATCCCTTCAAGACTGCCTATTACAATTTTTGATGCAATGCTTTGCAGCAGGGCTAATTCCTGCAATAAAACTAGAGTATATGGCAGAGGTTGCAGTGTGGTGGCACCAGCACCAGTGCCTAAGGCCAAATTTTTCTGCCCCTGTGTAACAGGGACATGTAATTACAATTCTTGATATAATATTTCACAGGAGGGCCCCTTCCTGTGCCCACCCAGAGTAACGGTGAGGACTTATAGTGTTGTGGCACCAGCACCACAACCACCAAAGGTCAATTTTTCTACCACTGTTCAACAATGGCATGTAATTACAATTCTTGATATAATCGTTCACAGCAGGGCGCTCCAGCGCCCACCAAGAGTCACTTTGAGGGCTTACAATGTTGTGGCAAAACCAACACCTTGTTCTGCCATTTCTGCAGAGCATATAGGGCAGGCCCCTACTTTCAAACATCCAACTTACAAACATCTCCTACTTGCAAACGCAAGGAGACAGCAGCAAGTGAGATGAAAAAAGATGGACGACAAAACAAATTATACAGGGGTGATGACCCTTCCCTATGTTTTCCAAAAAGCTTACAAATAGTTTTTTTGACTGGAGCTACACTTTAAAAATGTACCAGTTGAAAATTACAAACAGATTCAACTTAACACAACAAACCTACACAGTCCCTGTCTTGTTTGCACCGCCTGTATACTGCTGTTCTGAGTATATAGGGCCTGGGGGCCACACGCATTGAGGCAGGAGTCAGGTCCCCAAACCCTTTTTAGGACAATATCTTGCATATTAGCCGTTAAAATTAGCACTTTCCATTTCGAACGTTCGAGTCCCATAGACTTCAATGGGGTTCTAACGTTCGTAACGAACGTGGGGTCCGTTCGAAAGTTCTGGTGCGAACCGAACCGGGGGGTGTTCGGCTCATCCCTAATAATGACACAAAAAAAAAAAAGTTTACAAAAAGTTGTCACTAAATGATATATTGCTCACACATGCCATAGTTATATGTGGAATTGCACCCCAAAATATAGTCTGCTGCTTCTCCTGAGTACGGGGATACCACATATGTGGGACTTTTTGGGAGTCTAGCTGCGTACGGCACCCAGAAAACCAATCGCTGCCTTAAGGGTTTCTAAGGGTGCAAATTTTTGATTTCACTCCTCACTACCTATCACAGTTTCGAAGGCCATAAAATGCCAAAATAGCACAAAACCACCCCAAATGACCCCATTTTGGAAAGTAGACACCCCAAGCTATTTACTGAGAGGCATGTTGAGTCCATGAAATATTTTATATTTTGCCACAAGTTGCAGGAAGATTACAAATTTTTTTTTTTTTGGCACAAAGTTGTCACTAAATGATATATTGCTCACACATGCTATGGGCATAAGTCAAATTACACCCCCATTACGCCTCTGTGGGGCCCACCCAGCCGTAGGCCCAAAGGACGGCACTCTGTGGGGCCCACCCAGCCTTAGGCCAAAACAGGACGGCCCTCTGTGGGGTCCACCCAGCCGTAGGCCAAAACAGGACGGCACTCTGTGGGGTCCACCCAGCCATAGGCCAAACAAGGACGGCACGTTTGGTGGTATACAGTTGGCATCTATTTAGAGGATATAAAGCTTGTCTTGCCGAACACGTGAGTGTGAGGCTTATGAGCCGGTGAGTGCACCCACAACGGGGGTGTTCACGATCACACCTGGTGTGGTGAAGAAGCAATTAAAAATTTTGTGGACATATTATTATTTTTCACGTGGACTTCACTTATTGGATTTTATTTATTTGGATTGATATATATATTTTACATTTTTTTTTTTTTCTTTATGATTTTTATTTATTTCTATTAATTTTGAATATTTATGTGATTTAATTGAACTGGGAGATATTGGAATATTTATTTATATATATTTTTATACATTTAGTACTGATTATATATATATATATATTTATTTATTTATATGTTTAAGACCGATTACATATATATTTAATGGTATACATGTGAATGTTACTGGTATTTTTTTTTTAGTTAGGGTAAGGTTAAGCATTCACCTATTAAGCGCTACGTGTCACATAATTTTTTGGTTTTTGAAACTTATTGCACTGATTTGATGATACTATGTGGGGCCCACCCAGTCGTAGGCCAAAAAAGGACGGCACTCTGTGGGGTCCACCCAGTCGTAGGCCAAAAAAGGACGGCCCTCTGTGGGGTCCACCCAGCTGTAGGCCAAAAAGGGACAGCACTCTGTGGGACCCACCCAGCCGTAGGCCAAAAAAGGACGGCACTCTGTGGGGTCCACCCAGCCTTAGGCCAAAAAAGGATGGCACTCTGTGGTGCCCACCCAGCCGTAGGCCAAAAAAGGATGGGACTCTGTGGGGCCCACCCAGCAATAAGCCAAAAAGGGACGGCACTCTGTGGGACCCACCCAGCCGTAGGCCAAAAAGGACGGCACTCTTTGGCCCACCCAGTTGTAGGCCAAAAAGGACGGCACTCTTTGGGGCCCACCCAGCCGTAGGCCAAAAAGGACGGCACTCTTTGGGGCCCACCCAGCTGTAGGCCAAAAAGGACGGCACTCTTTGGGGCCCACCCAGCCGTAGGCCAAAAAGGACGGCACTCTTTGGGGCCCACCCAGCCGCAGGCCAAAAAGGACAACACTCTGTGGGGCCTACCCAGCCATAGGCCCAAAGGACGCCACTCTGATGGGCCCACGCAGCCGTAGGCCCAAAGTACGGCACTCTGTTGGGCCCACCCATCCGTAGACCCAAAGGACGGCACTCTGTGGGGCCCACCCAGCCGTAGGCCAAAAAAGGATGGCACTCTGTGGGGCCCACCCAGCCGTAGGCCAAAAAGGACAGCACTCTGTGGGGCCCACCCAGCCGTAGGCCAAAAAAGGACGACCCTCTGTGGGGTCCACCCAGCCGTAGGCCAAAACAGGACGGCCCTCTGTGGGGTCCACCCAGCCTTAGGTCAAAACAGGACGGCCCTCTGTGGGGTCCACCCAGCCGTAGGCCGAAAGGACGGCACTCTGTGGGGCCAACCCAGCCTTAGGCCAAAAAAGGACGGCACTCTGTGGGGCCAACCCAGCCTTAGGCCAAAAAAGGACGGCCCTCTGTGGGGTCCACCCAGCCTTAGGCCAAAACAGGACGGCACTCTGTGGGGCCCACCCAGCCGTAGGCCAAAAAAGGACGGCCCTCTGTGGGGTCCACCCAGCCTTAGGCCAAAAAAGGACGGCACTCTGTGGGGCCCACCCAGCCGTAGGCCAAAAAAGGACGGCCCTCTGTGGGGTCCACCTAGCCTTAGGCCAAAATGGGACGGCCCTCTGTGGGGTCCACCCAGCCTTAGGCCAAAACAGGACGGCACTCTGTGGGGCCCACCCAGCCGTAGGCCAAAAAAGGACGGCCCTCTGTGGGGCCCACCCAGCCATAAGCCAAAAAGGGACGGCACTCTGTGGGACCCACCCAGCCGTAGGCCAAAAAGGACGGCACTCTGGGGCCCACCCATCCGTAGGCCAAAAAAAGTATGGCACTCTGTGGGGCCCACCCAGCCGTAGGCCCAAAGGACGGCACTCTGTGGGGCCCACCCAGCCATAGGCCAAATGGACGGCACTCTGTGGGGCCCACCCAGCCGTAGGCCCAATGGACGGCACTCTGTGGGGCCCACCCAGCTGTAGGCCCATAGGACGGCACTCTGTGGGGCTCACCCAGCCGTAGGCCAAAAAAGAACGGCACTCTGTGGGGCCCACCCAGCTGTAGGCCCAAAGGACGGCACTCTGTGGGGCCCTCCCAGCCGTAGGCCCAAAGTACGGCACTCTGTGGGGCCCTCCCAGCCGTAGGCCCAAAGTACGGCACTCTATGGGGCCCACCCAGCCGTAGGCCAAAAAGGACAGCACTCTGTGGGGCCCACCCAGCCGGATGGGTGGGCCCCACAGAGTGCCGTACATGGAGCCTACGGCTACCTGGGCCCCACAAAGTGCCATCCTATTGGGCCTACGGCTGGGTGGGCCCCACAGAGTGCCGTCCTTTTGGGCCTACGGCTGGGTGGGCCCCACAGAGTGCCGTCCTTTTTGGCCCACCCAGCCGTAGGCCCAAAGGACGGCACTCTGTGGGGCCCACCCAGCCGTAGGCCAAATGGACGGCACTCTGTGGGGCCCACCCAGCCGTAGGCCCAAAGGACGACACTCTGTGGGGCCCATCCAGCCGTAGGCCCAAAGGACGGCTCTCTGTGGGGCCCACCCAGCCGTAGGCCAAAAAAGGACGGCTCTCTGTGGGGCCCACCCAGCCGTAGGCCAAAAAAGGACGGCACTCTGTGGGGCCCACCCAGCCATAGGCCCAAAGGACGGCGCGCTATGGGGCCCACCCAGCCGTAGGCCAAAAAAGGACGGCACTCTGTGGGGCCCACCCAGCCGCAAGGCCAAAAAAGGACGGCACTCTGTGGGGCCCACCCAGCCGTAGGCCCTAAGGACGGCACTCTGTGGGGCCCACCCACCCGTAGGCCAAAAAGGACAGCACTCTGTAGGGCCCACCCAGCCGGATGGGTGGGCCCCACAGAGTGCCGTCCTTTTGGGCCTACGGCTGGGTGGGCCCCACAGAGTGCCGTCCTTTTGGGCCTACGGCTGGGTGGGCCCCACAGAGTGCCGTCCTTTTTGGCCCACCCAGCCGTAGGCCCAAAGGACGGCACTCTGTGGGGCCCACCCAGCCGTAGGCCCAAAGGACGGCACTCTGTGGGGCCCACCCAGCCGTAGGCCCAAAGGACGGCACTCTGTGGGGCCCACCCAGCCGTAGGCCAAATGGACGGCACTCTGTGGGGCCCACCCAGCCGTAGGCCAAATGGACGGCACTCTGTGGGGCCCACCCAGCCGTAGGCCAAATGGACGGCACTCTGTGGGGCCCACCCAGCCGTAGGCCCAAAGGACGGCACTCTGGGCCTACGGCTGGGTGGGCCCCACAAAGGACGGCACTCCATGGGGCCCACCCAGCCGTAGGCCAAAAAAGGACGGCACTCTGTGAGGCCCACCCAGCCGTAGGCCAAAAAAGGACGTCCCTCTGTGGGGTCCACCCAGCCGTAGGCCAAAAAAGGACGGCACTCTTTGGGGCCCACCCAGACGTAGGCCCAATGGACGGCACTCTATGGGGCCCACTCATCCGGCTGGGTGGGCCCCACAGAGTGCCGGACATGGGGCCTACAGCGACCTGGGCCCCACAAAGTGCCGTCCTATTGGGCCTACGGCTGGGTGGGCCCAACAGAGTGCCGTTCTTTTGGGCCTACGGCTGGGTGGTCCCCACAGAGTGCCGTCCTTTTTGGCCCACCCAGCCGTAGGCCAAATGGACGGCACTCTGTGGGGTCCACCCAGCCGTAGGCCAAATGGACGGCACTCTGTGGGGCCCACCCAGCCGTAGGCCCAAAGGACGGCACTCTGTGGGGCCCACCCAGCCGTAGGCCAAAAAAGGACGGCACTCTGTGGGGCCCACCCAGCTGTTGGGCCAAAGGACGGCACCCTATGGGGCCCACCCAGCCGTAGGTCAAAAAAGGACGGCACTCTGTGAGGCCCACCCAGCCGTAGGCCAAAAAGGATGGCACTCTGGGGCCCACCCAGCCGTAGGCCAAAAACGATGGCACTCTGTGGGGCCCACCCAGCCGTAGGCCAAAAAGGACAGCACTCTGTGGGGCCCACCCAGCCGTAGGCCAAAAAAAGACGGCACTCCGTGGGGCCCACCCAGCTGTAGGCCCAAAGGACTGCACTCTGTGGGGCCCACGCAGCCGTAGGCCCAAAGGACGGCACTCCATGGGGCTCACCCAGCCGTAGGCCAAAAAAGGATGGCACTCTGTGAGGCCCACCCAGCCGTAGGCCAAAAAGGACGGCACTCTGTGAGGCCCACCCAGCCATAGGCCAAAAAGGACGGCACTCTGGGGCCCACCCAGCCGTAGGCCAAAAAAGGATGGCACTCTGTGGGGCCCACCCAGCTGTAGGCCAAAAAGGACGTCCCTCTGTGGGGTCCACCCAGCCGTAGGCCAAAAAAGAACGGCACTCTGTGGGGCCCACCCAGCCGTAGGCCAAAAAGGATGGCACTCTGGGGCCCACCCAGCCGTAGGCCAAAAAAGGATGGCACTCTGTGGGGCCCACCCAGCCGTAGGCCAAAAAGGACAGCACTCTGTGGGGCCCACCCAGCCGGATGGGTGGGCCCCACAGAGTGCCGTACATGGGGCCTACGGCGACCTGGGCCCCACAAAGTGCCGTCCTTTTGGGCCTACGGCTGGGTGGTCCCCACAGAGTGCCGTCCTTTTTGGCCCACCCAGCCGTAGGCCAAATGGACGGCACTCTGTGGGGCCCACGCAGCCGTAGGCCCAAAGGACGGCACTCCATGGGGCTCACCCAGCCGTAGGCCAAAAAAGGATGGCACTCTGTGAGGCCCACCCAACCGTAGGCCAAAAAGGACGGCACTCTGTGAGGCCCACCCAGCCATAGGCCAAAAAGGACGGCACTCTGGGGCCCACCCAGCCGTAGGCCAAAAAAGGATGGCACTCTGTGGGGCCCACCCAGCCGTAGGCCAAAAAGGACGTCCCTCTGTGGGGTCCACCCAGCCGTAGGCCAAAAAAGAACGGCACTCTGTGGGGCCCACCCAGCCGTAGGCCAAAAAGGATGGCACTCTGGGGCCCACCCAGCCGTAGGCCAAAAAAGGATGGCACTCTGTGGGGCCCACCCAGCCGTAGGCCAAAAAGGACAGCACTCTGTGGGGCCCACCCAGCCGGATGGGTGGGCCCCACAGAGTGCCGTACATGGGGCCTACGGCGACCTGGGCCCCACAAAGTGCCGTCCTTTTGGGCCTACGGCTGGGTGGTCCCCACAGAGTGCCGTCCTTTTTGGCCCACCCAGCCGTAGGCCAAATGGACGGCACTCTGTGGGGCCCACCCAGCCGTAGGCCCAAAGGACGGCACTCTGTGGGGCCCACCCAGCCGTAGGCCAAAAAAGGACGGCACTCTGTGGGGCCCACCCAGCTGTTGGGCCAAAGGACGGCACTCTGTGGGGCCCACCCCGCCGTAGGCGCAAAGGACGGCACCCTATGGGGCCCACCCAGCCGTAGGCCAAAAAAGGATGGCACTCTGTGAGGCCCACCCAGCCGTAGGCCAAAAAGGATGGCACTCTGTGGTGCCCACCCAGCCGTAGGCCAAAAAAGGATGGCACTCTGTGGGGCCCACCCAGCCGTAGGCCAAAAAGGACATCCCTCTGTGGGGTCCACCCAGCCGTAGGCCAAAAAAGGATGGCACTCTGTGGGGCCTACCCAGCCATAGGCCCAAAGGACGGCACTCTGTTGCCCACCCATCCGTAGGCCCAAAGGACGGCACTCTGTGGGGCCCACCCATCCGTAGGCCCTAAGGACGGCACTCTGTGGGGCCCACCCAGCCTTAGACCCAAAGGACGGCACTCTATTCGGCCCACCCAACCGTAGGCCAAAAAAGGATGGCACTCTGTGGGACCCACCCAGCCGTAGGCCAAAAAGGACGGCACTCTGGGGTACCAGCCGTAGGCCAAAAAAGGATGGCACTCTGTGGGGCCCACCCAGCCGTAGGCCAAAAAAGGACGTCCATCTGTGGGGTCCACCCAGCCGTAGGCCAAGAAAGGACTGCACTCTGTGGGGCCCACCCAGCCGTAGGCCAAAAAGGACCGCACTCTGGGGCCCACCCAGCCGTAGGCCAAAAATGGATGGCACTCTGTGGGGCCCACCCAGCCGTAGGCCAAAAAGGACAGCACTCTGTGGGGCCCACCCAGCCGGATGGGTGGGCCCCACAGAGTGCCGTACATGGGGCCTACGGCTACCTGGGCCCCACAGAGTGCCGTCCTTTTGGGCCTACGGCTGGGTGGGCCCCACAAAGTGCAGTCCTTTTTGGCCCACCCAGCCGTAGTCCCAAAGGACGGCACTCTGTGGGGCCCACCCAGCCGTAGGCCCAAAGGACGGCACTCTGTGGGGCCCACCCAGCCGTAGGCCCAAAGGACGGCACTCTGTGGGGCCCACCCAGCCGTAGGCCCAAAGGACGGCACTCTGTGGGGCCCACCCAGCCGTAGGCCCAAAGGACGGCACTCTGTGGGGCCCACCCAGCCGTAGGCCCAAAGGACGGCACTCTGTGGGGCCCACCCAGCCGTAGGCCCAAAGGACGGCACTCTGTGGGGTCCACCCAGCAGTAGGCCCAAAGGACGGCACTCTGTGGGGTCCACCCAGCCATAGGCCAAAAAAGGGCGGCACTCTGTGGGGCCCACCCAGCCGTAGGCCCAAAGGACGGCACTCTGTGGGGCCCACCCAGCCGTAGGCCCAAAGGACGGCACTCTGTGGGGCCCACCCAGCCTTAGGCCAAAAAAGGACGGACCTCTGTGGGGTCCACCCAGCCTTAGGCCAAAAAAGGACGGCACTCTGTTGGGCCCACCCAGCCATAGGGCCAACGGACGGCACTCTGTGGGGCCCACCCAGCCGTAGGCCCAATGGACGGCACCCTATGGGGCCCACCCAGCCGTAGGCCAAAAAAGGATGGCACTCTGTGGGGCCCACCCAGCTGGATGGGTGGGCCCCACAGAGTGCCGTACATGGGGCCTACGGCTACCTGGGCCCCACAAAGTGCCGTCCTATTGGGCCTACGGCTGGGTGGGCCCCCCAGAGTGCCGTCCTTTGGGCCTACGGCTGGGTGGGCCAAAAAGGACGGCACTCTGTGGGGCCCATCCAGCCGTAGGCCCAAAAGGACGGCACTCTGGGGGGCCCACCCAGCCGGATGGGTGGGCCCCACAGAGTGCCGTACATGGGGCCTACGGCTACCTGGGCCCCACAAAGTGCCGTCCTATTGGGCCTACGGCTGGGTGGGCCCCACAGAGTGCCGTCCTTTTGGGCCTGCGCCTGGGTGGGCCCCACAGAGTGCCGTCCTTTTTGGCCCACCCAGCCGTAGGCCCAAAGGACGGCACTCTGTGGGGCCCACCCTGCCGTAGGCCAAATGGACGGCACTTTATGGGGCCCACCCAGCCGTAGGCCAAAAAAGGACGGCACTCTGTGAGGCCCTCCCAGCTGTAGGCCCAAAAGGACGGCACTCTGTGGGGCCCACCCAGCCGTAGGCCCAATAGGACGGCACTTTGTGGGGCCCAGGTAGCCGTAGGCCCCATGTACGGCACTCTGTGGGGCCCACCCATCCGGCTGGGTGGGCCCTACAGAGTGCTGTCCTTTTTGGCCTACGGGTGGGTGGGCCCCACAGAGTGCCGTCCTTAGGGCCTACGGCTGGGTGGGCCCCACAGAGTGCCGTCCTTTTTTGGCCTACGGCTGGGTGGGCCCCATAGCGCGCCGTCCTTTGGGCCTATGGCTGGGTGGGCCCCACAGAGTGCCGTCATTTGGGCCTACGGCTGGGTGGGCCCCACAGAGTGCCGTCCATTTGGCCTACGGCTGGGTGGGCCCCACAGAGTGCCGTCCTTTGGGCCTACGGCTGCGTGGGCCAAAGGACGGCACTCTGTGGGGCCCACCCAGCTGTAGGCCCAAAAGGACGGCACTCTGTGGGGCCCACCCAGCCGTAGGCCCAAAGGACGGCACTCTATGGGGCCCACCCAGCCGTAGGCCAAAAGACAGCACTCTGTGGGGCCCACCCAGCCGGATGGGTGGGCCCCACAGAGTGCCGTACATGGGGCCTACGGCTACCTGGGCCCCACAAAGTGCCGTCCTATTGGGCCTACGGCTGGGTGGGCCCCACAGAGTGCCGTCCTTTTGGGCCTATGGCTGGGTGGGCCCCACAGAGTGCCGTCCTTTTGGGCCTACAGCTGGGTGGGCCCCACAGAGTGCCGTCCTTTGGCCCACGCAGCCGTAGGCCCAAAGGACGGCACTCTGTGGGGCCCACCCAGCCGTAGGCCCAAAGGACGGCACTCTGTGGGGCCCACCCAGCTGTAGGCCCAAAGGACGGTACTCTGTGGGGCCTACCCAGCTGTAGGCCCAAAGGACGGCACTCTGTGGGGCCCACCCAGCTGTAGGCCCAAAGGACGGCACTCTGTGGGGCCCACCCAGCTGTAGGCCCAAAGGACGGCACTCTGTGGGGCCCACCCAGCTGTAGGCCCAAAGGACGGCACTCTGTGGGGCCCACCCAGCTGTAGGCCCAAAGGACGGCACTCTGTGGGGCCCACCCAGCCGTAGGCCAAAAAAGGATGGCACACTGTGGGGCCCACCCAGCCATAGGCCCAAAGGACGGCACTCTGTGGGGCCCACCCAGCTGTAGGCCCAAAGGACGGCACTCTGTGGGGCCCACCCAGCCGTAGGCCCAAAGGACGGCACTCTGTGGGGCCCACCCAGCCGTAGGCCAAAAAGCACGGCACTCTGGGGCCCACCCAGCCGTAAGCCAAAAAGGATGGCACTCTGTGGGGCCCACCCAGCCGTAGGCCAAAAAGGACAGCACTCTGTGGGGCCCACCCAGCCGGATGAGTGGGCCCCATAGAGTGCCGTCCTATTGGGCCTACGGCTGGGTTTGCCCCACAGAGTGCCGTCCTTTGGGCCTACGGCTGGGTGGGCCCCACAAAGTGCCGTCCTTTTTGGCCCACCCAGCCGTAGGCCCAAAGGACGGCACTCTGTGGGGCCCACCCAGCTGTAGGCCCAAAGGACGGCACTCTGTGGGGCCCACCCAGCCGTAGGCCAAAAAAAGACGGCACTCCGTGGGGCCCACCCAGCTGTAGGCCCAAAGGACGGCACTCTGTGGGGCCCACGCAGCCGTAGGCCCAAAGGACGGCACTCCATGGGGCTCACCCAGCCGTAAGCCAAAAAGGACAGCACTCTGTGAGGCCCACCCAGCCGTAGGCCAAAAAGGACAGCACTCTGTGAGGCCCACCCAGCCGTAGGCCAAAAAGGACGGCACTCTGGGGCCCACCCAGCCGTAGGCCAAAAAAGGATGGCACTCTGTGGGGCCCACCCAGCCGTAGGCCAAAAAAGAACGGCACTCTGTGGGGCCCACCCAGCCGTAGGCCAAAAAGGATGGCACTCTGTGGGGTCCACCCAGCCGTAGGCCAAAAAAGAACGGCACTCTGTGGGGCCCACCCAGCCGTAGGCCAAAAAGGATGGCACTCTGTGGGGCCCACCCAGCCGTAGGCCAAAAAAGGATGGCACTCTGTGGGGCCCACCCAGCCGTAGGCCAAAAAGGACAGCACTCTGTGGGGCCCACCCAGCCGGATGGGTGGGCCCCACAGAGTGCCGTACATGGGGCCTACGGCTACCTGGGCCCCACAAAGTGCCGTCCTATTGGGCCTACGGCTGGGTGGGCCCAACAGAGTGCCGTCCTTTTGGGCCTACGGCTGGGTGGTCCCCACAGAGTGCCGTCCTTTTTGGCCCACCCAGCCGTAGGCCAAATGGACGGCACTCTGTGGGGCCCACCCAGCCGTAGGCCAAATGGACGGCACTCTGTGGGGCCCACCCAGCTGTAGGCCCAAAGGACGGCACTCTGTGGGGCCCACCCAGCTGTAGGCCCAAAGGACGGCACTCTGTGGGGCCCACCCAGCTGTAGGCCCAAAGGACGGTACTCTGTGGGGCCCACCCAGCTGTAGGCCCAAAGGACGGCACTCTGTGGGGCCCACCCAGCTGTAGGCCCAAAGGACAGCACTCTGTGGGGCCCACCCAGCTGTAGGCCCAAAGGACGGCACTCTGTGGGGCCCACCCAGCCGTAGGCCAAAAAAGGACGGCACTCTGTGGGGCCCACCCAGCCGTAGGCCAAAAAAGGACGGCACTCTGGGGGGCCCACCCAGCCGTAGGCCAAAAAAGGACGGCACTCTGTGGGGCCCACCCAGCCGTAGGACAAAAAGGATGGCACTCTGTGGGGCCCACCCAGCCGTAGGCCAAAAGGGACAGCACTCTGTGGGGCCCACCCAGCCGGATGAGTGGGCCCCATAGAGTGCCGTCCTATTGGGCCTACGGCTGGGTGGGCCCCACAGAGTGCCGTCCTTTTGGGCCTACGGCTGGGTGGGCCCCACAGAGTGCCGTCCTTTTTGGCCCACCCAGCCGTAGGCCCAAAGGACGGCACTCTGTGGGGCCCACCCAGCTGTAGGCCCAAAGGACGGCACTCTGTGGGGCCCACCCAGCTGTAGGCCCAAAGGACGGCACTCTGTGGGGCCCACCCAGCTGTAGGCCCAAAGGACGGCACTCTGTGGGGCCCACCCAGCTGTAGGCCCAAAGGACGGCACTCTGTGGGGCCCACCCAGCTGTAGGCCCAAAGGACGGCACTCTGTGGGGCCCACCCAGCTGTAGGCCCAAAGGACGGCACTCTGTGGGGCCCACCCATCCGTAGGCCCAAAGGACGGCACTCTGTTGCCCACCCATCCGTAGGCCCAAAGGACGGCACTCTGTGGGGCCCACCCATCCGTAGGCCCTAAGGACGGCACTCTGTGGGGCCCACCCATCCGTAGGCCCTAAGGACGGCACTCTGTGGGGCCCACCCAGCCTTAGGCCCAAAGGACGGCACTCTATTCGACCCACCCAACCGTAGGCCAAAAAAGGATGGCACTCTGTGGGGCCCACCCAGCCGTAGGCCAAGAAAGGACTGCACTCTGTGGGGCCCACCCAGCCGTAGGCCAAAAAGGACCGCACTCTGGGGCCCACCCAGCCGTAGGCCAAAAAAGGATGGCACTCTGTGGGGCCCACCCAGCCGGATTGGTGGGCCCCACAGAGTGCCGTACATGGGGCCTACGGCTACCTGGGCCCCACAAAGTGCCGTCCTATTGGGCCTACGGCTGGGTGGGCCCCACAGAGTGCCGTCATTTTGGGCCTACGGCTGGGTGGGCCCCACAAAGTGCCGTCCTTTTTGGCCCACCCAGCCGTAGGCCAAATGGACGGCACTCTGTGGGGCCCACCCAGCCGTAGGCCAAATGGACGGCACTCTGTGGGGCCCACCCAGCCGTAGGCCAAATGGACGGCACTCTGTGGGGCCCACCCAGCCGTAGGCCCAAAGGACGGCACTCTGTGGGGCCCACCCAGCCGTAGGCCTAAAGGACGGCACTCTATGGGGCCCACCCAGCCGTAGGCCAAAAAAGGACGGCATTCTGTGAGGCCCACAGCCGTAGGCCAAAAAGGACGGCACTCTGTGAGGCCCACCCAGCCGTAGGCCAAAAAAGGATGGCACTCTGTGGGGCCCACCCAGCCGTAGGCCAAAAAAGGACGTCCCTCTGTGGGGTCCACCCAGCCGTAGGCCAAAAAAGGACGGCACTCTGTGGGGCCCACCCAGCCGTAGGCCAAAAAGGATGGCGCTCTGGGGCCCACCCAGCCGTAGGCCAAAAAAGGATGGCACTCTGTGGGGCCCACCCAGCCGTAGGCCAAAAAGACAGCACTCTGTGGGGCCCACCCAGCCGGATGGGTGGGCCCCACAAAGTGCCGTATATGGGGCCTACGGCTACCTGGGCCCCACAAAGTGCCGTCCTATTGGGCCTACGGCCGGGTGGGCCCCACAGAGTGCCGTCCTTTTGGGCCTACGGCTGGGTGGGCCCCACAGAGTGCCGTCCTTTTTGGCCCACCCAGCCGTAGGCCCAAAGGACGGCACTCTGTGGGGCCCACCCAGCCGTAGGCCCAAAGGACGGCACTCTGTGGGGCCCACCCAGCCGTAGGCCAAAAAAGGATGGCACTCTGTGGGGCCCACCCAGCCGTAGGCCAAAAAGGACGGCACTCTGGGGCTCACCCAGCCGTAGGCCAAAAAGGACGGCACTCTGTGGGGCCTACCCAGCCATAGGCCCAAAGGACGGCACTCTGTGGGGCCTACCCAGCCATAGGCCCAAAGGACGGCACTCTGTTGGGCCCACGCAGCCGTAGGCCCAAAGGACGGCACTCTGTTGGGCCCACCCATCCGTAGCCCCAAAGGACGGCACTCTGTGGGGCCCACCCAGCCTTAGGCCAAAAAAGGATGGCACTCTGTGGGGCCCACCCAGCCGTAGGCCAAAAAAGGACGGCCCTCTGTGGGGTCCACCCAGCCGTAGGCCAAAAAAGGACGGCACTCTGTGGGGCCCACCCAGCCATAAGCCAAAAAGGGACGGCACTCTGGGGCCCACCCAGCCGTAGGCCAAAAAAGGATGGCACTCTGTGGGGCCCAACCAGCCGTAGGCCCAAAGGACGGCACTCTGTGGGGCCCAACCAGCCGTAGGCCCAAAGGACGGCACTCTGTGGGGCCCACCCAGCCGTAGGCCCAAAGGACGGCGCGCTATGGGGCCCACCCAGCCGTAGGCCAAAAAAGTATGGCACACTGTGGGGCCCACCCAGCCGTAGGCCCAACCGACGGCACTCTATGGGGCCCACCCAGCCGTAGGGCCAAAGGACGGCACTCTGTGGGGCCCACCCAGCCGTAGGGCTAAAGGACGGCACTCTGTGGGGCCCACCCAGCCGTAGGCACAAAGGACGGCACTCTGTGGGGCCCACCCAGCCGTAGGCACAAAGGACGGCACTCTGTGGGGCCCACCCAGCCGTAGGCCCAAAGGACGGCACTCTATGGGGCCCACCCAGCCGCAGGCCAAAAGAGGAAGGCACCCTGTGAGGCCCACCCAGCCGTAGGCCAAAAAGGATGGCACTCTGGGGCCCACCCAGCCTTGGCCAAAAAAGGATGGCACTCTGTGGGGCCCACCCAGCCGTAGGCCAAAAAAGGATGGCACTCTGTGGGGCCCACCCAGCCGTAGGCCAAAAAGGACAGCACTCTGTGGGGCCCACCCAGCCGGATGGGTGGGCCCCACAGAGTGCCGTACATGGGGCCTACGGCGACCTGGGCCCCACAAAGTGCCGTCCTATTGGGCCTACGGCTGGGTGGGCCCAACAGAGTGCCGTCCTTTTGGGCCTACGGCTGGGTGGTCCCCACAGAGTGCCGTCCTTTTTGGCCCACCCAGCCGTAGGCCAAATGGACGGCACTCTGTGGGGTCCACCCAGCCGTAGGCCAAATGGACGGCACTCTGTGGGGCCCACCCAGCCGTAGGCCCAAAGGACGGCACTCTGTTGGGCCCACGCAGCCGTAGGCCCAAAGGACGGCACTCTGTTGGGCCCACCCATCCGTAGCCCCAAAGGACGGCACTCTGTGGGGCCCACCCAGCCTTAGGCCAAAAAAGGATGGCACTCTGTGGGGCCCACCCAGCCGTAGGCCAAAAAAGGACGGCCCTCTGTGGGGTCCACCCAGCCGTAGGCCAAAAAAGGACGGCACTCTGTGGGGCCCACCCAGCCATAAGCCAAAAAGGGACGGCACTCTGGGGCCCACCCAGCCGTAGGCCAAAAAAGGATGGCACTCTGTGGGGCCCACCCAGCCGTAGGCCCAAAGGACGGCACTCTGTGGGGCCCACCCAGCCGTAGGCCCAAAGGACGGCACTCTGTGGGGCCCACCCAGCCGTAGGCCCAAAGGACGGCGCGCTATGGGGCCCACCCAGCCGTAGGCCAAAAAAGTATGGCACACTGTGGGGCCCACCCAGCCGTAGGCCAAAAAAGGATGGCACTCTGTGGGGCCCAACCAGCCGTAGGCCCAACCGACGGCACTCTATGGGGCCCACCCAGCCGTAGGGCCAAAGGACGGCACTCTGTGGGGCCCACCCAGCCGTAGGGCTAAAGGACGGCACTCTGGGGCCCACCCAGCCTTGGCCAAAAAAGGATGGCACTCTGTGGGGCCCACCCAGCCGTAGGCCAAAAAAGGATGGCACTCTGTGGGGCCCACCCAGCCGTAGGCCAAAAAGGACAGCACTCTGTGGGGCCCACCCAGCCGGATGGGTGGGCCCCACAGAGTGCCGTACATGGGGCCTACGGCGACCTGGGCCCCACAAAGTGCCGTCCTATTGGGCCTACGGCTGGGTGGGCCCAACAGAGTGCCGTCCTTTTGGGCCTACGGCTGGGTGGTCCCCACAGAGTGCCGTCCTTTTTGGCCCACCCAGCCGTAGGCCAAATGGACGGCACTCTGTGGGGTCCACCCAGCCGTAGGCCAAATGGACGGCACTCTGTGGGGCCCACCCAGCCGTAGGCCCAAAGGACGGCACTCTGTGGGGCCCACCCAGCCGTAGGCCCAAAGGACGGCACTCTGTGGGGCCCACCCATCCGTAGGCCCTAAGGACGGCACTCTGTGGGGCCCACCCAGCCTTAGACCCAAAGGACGGCACTCTATTCGGCCCACCCAACCGTAGGCCAAAAAAGGATGGCACTCTGTGGGACCCACCCAGCTGTAGGCCAAAAAGGACGGCACTCTGGGGTACCCGCCGTAGGCCAAAAAAGGATGGCACTCTGTGGGGCCCACCCAGCCGTAGGCCAAAAAAGGACGTCCCTCTGTGGGGTCCACCCAGCCGTAGGCCAAGAAAGGACTGCACTCTGATCACCTAGGAAGGGAAGTCTGCAATACGCGCACAAACAAAAGGGTAGGGGCGCTGAAGCGCCTGTGTGATCTATTTCTCTATATGTATGTATTGTATACACTTGTATTGTATACATTGCTCACATTCACCCATCCCTTAATGACAACACTGCCACTGATTTCCCCTCCCTCCTCACCACTGCTGCCACCCCCGTCGGGGTCAGGTGACGGGAGGCCCCGCCTTCCCAATATAAGAAACGTCAGTGCTGGGATCCCCGTAGTGGAGACAGAAGATGGATGCATGTATGGACAGCGCTGGACTGGGATCCCCCGTTGCTGGATCAGATGAGCCATCGCTGGACCCCGGAGAGATGATCATCCGTCGCTGGATAGCAACAGTGGATTACCACCGCTGGAATCTTTTTTTTTTTTTTTTTTTTTTTTAACCACTTGAGACCCAGGCCAATTCTGACATTTCTCTCCTACATGTAAAATTCCTAATTTTTTTGCTAGAAAATTACATAGAACCCCCAAACATTATATATGTTTTTTTAGCAAAGACCCTAGAGAATACAATGGCGGTCATTGCAACTTTTTATCTCGCACGGTATTTGCGCAGCAATTTTTCGAATGCGTTTTTTTCAGAAAAAAACAGTTTCATGCTAAAAAAAAAAAAAAACAGTAAAGTTAGCCCAATTTTTTTGCATAGTGTGAAAGAGGAGGATACGCCGAGTAAATAGATACCCAACGTGTCATGCTTCAAAATTGCACGCGCTCGTGGAATGGCGACAAACTTTGGTATTTAAAAATCCCCATAGGTGACGCTTTAAATTTTTTTTACTGATTACATGTTTTGGGTTACAGAGGAGGTCTAGGGCTAGAATTATTGCTCTCGCTCTAACGTTCGCGGCGATACCTCACATGTGTGGTTTGAACACCGTTTTCATATGTGGGCGGGACTTACGTATGCATTCGCTTCTGTGTGCGAGCTCACGGGGACAGGGGCGCTTAAAATTTTTTTTTTTATTATTGTTAATTTTTATTTATTCCCTTGTAATAGGAATATGGCACGATCTGACCTATTTACAGTGAAATATGGGGTCAATAAGACCCCATATCTCACCTCTAGGCTGGGAAGAATAATAAAAAAAAAAAAAACGATCCTGGCTTCCTAGCCAGATTGGCGCCGTTAATCTGTATGATCAAATGCTGGGGCCGGGCGTTCGTTCGACTCGAACATTGGCTGTTTGTCCGTTCGGCGAAATCCGAACTCTTGGTCCGTTCGCGTCAAAATTCGTGTGGCGCGCACGGCCCACAATGCACTGCGATGGCGCAGTGCATTGCTGGCTCATGATTGGCCAAGCATGCACTGTGACCCCGCATGCTTGGCCAATCGCAGCGCCAGCAGCGAGGAGAGCCATGATTGGCCACAGGCAGGATGCCTGTGGCCAATCATAGCTCAGGCTGTGTAGTGCACGCCCCACACTATATAAGGCCGCCATTGAGGCGGCCTCGTGTAGTGTGTTGGCATCTGAAGCAGTTGGTGTTCTGTGTACCTTCAACACAGTTACACACCGATCGTTTTTGGCTGATTTCCTATCTTGCTCTTGTGTAGTGGTTATTGTCTGTGCCCTGACCGCAGTATACACCACTATATTCACCTCACCTATATAGCTAGTGATCCATCTTTAATAATAGAGTTTGCAGTCAGTAGTGTTAGGAGATAGAGGAGGTGGGAGTTAGGAGAGGTGCTGTCTGCGTGCTCTGTACCCAGTACATACCGCTATAATCCACCTACATAGCTGTTCTCTATTTGAGCCCAATTGCCATCTGCAGGAGTTATTGGAAGTTGTGTGTGCCTCCAGCACAGCACAGTATACATCTGTATATACCCCTTTATCTCTGCTGTTCTATAAAAAAGGCATCTGCAGGAGTTAGTGGGTGTTGTGTGCCTCCAGCACAATATAAACTACCCAACTACTGTTTTACCCAACTCCCTTCAGGCCATTACCATGTCTGGAAGGCCAGCAAGGAGAGGCAGACAGGCGCGAGCCGATAAAAGAGGGCAAGCAGGCTCTGTGTCTAGAGACAACAGTGCTGGTCGTGGACGCGGTGTATTGTCATCAGCACGTGGCCATGGGACATGCTTGTCCTTCTTTTCTGCAGCTGGACATGTTGAACCGCAACATGCCAACGACTTGGTAGAGTGGATGACCAAGCCCTCTTCATCCTCCTCATCCTCTCTCACCCAGTCACATGGGTAGTAGCAAAGCAGCTGCCAACGCATCGTCTTCCCTCCTCTCAATGTCATCATCAGTGACTCCTTCCCTAGACCCACCACGTCGCCCTGAGGAGTCTCCTGAACTTTTTGAGCACAGTGTTGGGTACATGCTCCAGGAGGATGCCCAGTGTTTGGTGGGCTCTGATGATGACACTCAGCTAGAGGAAGGCAGTAGCGTGAGCGCAGAGAGAGGGGATGCTCAAGAAGGACAGCAATCTGGCAGTCATGTTCCACAAGCTGCAGCATACTGCCAGGTTTGCTACAGTGATGAAGAGGGAGGGGATGATGAGGGCACTGACTCCACGTGGGTGCCTAGGAGACGGAGGCGGCACATGTCCAACGAGGCAGGATGCCCTCCGGGGGCCAGCTTAGGGGCAGCACACCGACTGAATCACACCGCAGAGATCCGCCTGCACAGAGCGCTTCCTCTGCGCGTTATTCTAAAAGTTCTTTGGTGTGGGCCTTTTTTGAGACGAGTGCATCAGATCGCACCGCTGCTATTTGCAACATATGTCTCAAGCGTATCTCACGTGGCCAAAACATCAGCCGCTTGGGCACCACATGCTTGACCAGACATATGTTGACCTGCCATGCAGCTCGTTGGCAAGCGTACCTCAAAGACCCACACCAAAGAACAAAGCGGACCTCTCCTTGCTCCTCATCAGATGGCATCTCCAACCCCACTAGACCTTCAGTCCTCTCTGAAACCTGCTCTGAGAGGAATGAAGGTGTAGAATTAGGTGTGTCGCAGCCAAGTGCTTCCGGGAACTCTGCTAGTGGTACACCCATGTCCGATTATAGCAGGCAAATGTCCCTGCCCCAGCTGCTGGACCGGCGGAAGAAGTTTACTCCCAGCCATCCACATGCCCAGCGGTTGAATGCTAGCTTGGCTAAATTGCTAGCACTTCAACTGCTGCCTTTTCAGTTGGTAGACTCGGCCCCCTTCCGTGAGTTTGTACAATGTGCGGTTCCTCAGTGGCAGGTCCCCAAACGCCACTTTTTCTCACGGAAGGCGATTCCGGCTCTCTACCGGCATGTGGAAGGCAATGTCCTTGCCTCGCTGGACAGGGCGGTCAGCGGTAAGGTGCATATTACCGCTGACTCATGGTCCAGCAGGCATGGACAGGGACGTTACCTGTCTTTCACGGCCCATTGGGTCACTCTTCTGGCTGCTGGGAAGGATGCAGGACAAGGTGCAGTAGTGTTGGAGGTTGTTCCGCCACCACGCCTCCAAAATGCTACTATTGGTTGTGACACACCTCTCTCCTCCACCCCCTCCTCTTCTTCTTCCTCCATGGCCTCTTCCAGTGCTCTGTCCTCAGAACCAGCGGAGCTCCGTAGGCGTTCCAGGGGCTACGCAAGTACGCAGGCAAAACGATGCCATGCCGTGCTTGCGCCGGTTTGTTTGGGGGACAGGAGCCACACTGGGGCGGATGTTTTGTCAGCTCTGCAGGGGCAGGCCGAGAGGTGGTTGACGCCACGCCAGCTTAAGCCAGGAATGGTGGTTTGCGACAATGGCACCAACCTCCTCTCCGCCCTCCGACAGGGACAACTGACCCATGTGCCCTGTGTAGCTCACGTCCTTAACCTGGTGGTGCAGCGGTTCTTGGGCAGGTACCCCGGCTTACATGATGTCCTGAAGCAGGCCAGGAAAGTCTGTGTGCATTTCCGCCGATCATTTAATGCCTGTGCTCGGCTGGCTGAGCTCCAAAAGGAGTTGAACCTGTCCAAGAACCGCCTTATATGTGACATGCCCACCAGATGGAACTCAACATTGGCCATGCTGCAGCGGCTGCACACGCAGCAGAGGGCCATCAATGAGTACCTGTGCGACTACGGCACCAGGACAGGGTCAGGGGAGCTTGGTTTTTTCTCACCACGCCAGTGGGGCATGATCAGGGATGCATGCACTGTCCTGTCACCGTTTGAGGAGGCCACAAGGATGGTGAGCAGTGACAGTGCATGCATCAGTGACACTGTACCTCTTGTCCACCTCTTGGAGCATACGCTGTGTGGAATAATGGACAGGGCACTTGAGGCAGAACAGAGGCAGGAAGAGGAGGACTTCCTTGCCTCTCAAGGCCCCCTTTATCCAGACAGTGTTCCTGCTGTGCCACCCATCACACAGGAAGAGGAGGAGGAGGATGATTGTGTCAGCATGGAGGTGGAGGCTGGCACTCAGCAGCAGCAGCAGCAGTCTTATAGGGATGATTTACAGTCCCAAGAAACACGTGGACTTGTACGTGGCTGGGAGGAGGTAGCTGCGGATCATGTTGTCCTTAGTGACCCAGAGGACTCCGGACCGAATGCCTCAGCTAACCTACGCTGCATGGCCTCCCTGATCCTGCAAAGCCTGCGGAAGGATCCTCGTATTCTTCGGATCAAGGAGAGGGACCATTACTGGCTGGCCACTCTCCTTGATCCACGGTACAAGGGTAAGGTTGCCGACCTTATCTTGCCATCGCAGAGGGAGCAGAGAATGAGACATCTCCGGGAGGCCTTGCAGAAAGCTCTGTGCAACGCGTTCCCAGAGACTGGGAGGTTACAAACTCCTGGTCCTGGACAACGTGTTGCTGAGGCATCGGTCAGAAGGAGCGGTGGAGAAGGTGGCCATCTGACTGATGCTTTAAGACAATTTTTTAGTCCGCAGCCCCAAGGTATGATTGGTTCCAGCACCCATCGCCAGCGTCTGATTTACATGGTGCAGGAATACCTAGGGGCAAGGTCAGACTTGGACACCTTTCCCACCGAAAATCCTCTGGCTTACTGGGTCTTGAGGATGGATCACTGGCCAGAGCTTGCACAGTATGCAATTGAGCTACTGGCCTGTCCTGCATCCAGCGTTCTTTCGGAACGGACCTTCAGTGCTGCTGGTGGCTTTGTTACCGATCACAGGGTGCGCCTGTCCATCGAATCAGTTGATCGACTGACCTTCATCAAGATGAATCAGTCTTGGATCACCCACAGCTACCAAGCACCTGAAGCTGATGTAACCGAATAATTTTTTTTGAAATACCACATCCCTTCAAGACTGCCTATTACAATTTTTGATGCAATGCTTTGCAGCAGGGCTAATTCCTGCAATAAAACTAGAGTATATGGCAGAGGTTGCAGTGTGGTGGCACCAGCACCAGCACCAGTGCCTAAGGCCAAATTTTTCTGCCCCTGTGTAACAGGGACATGTAATTACAATTCTTGATATAATATTTCACAGGAGGGCCCCTTCCTGTGCCCACCCAGAGTAACGGTGAGGACTTATAGTGTTGTGGCACCAGCACCACAACCACCAAAGGTCAATTTTTCTACCACTGTTCAACAATGGCATGTAATTACAATTCTTGATATAATCGTTCACAGCAGGGCGCTCCAGCGCCCACCAAGAGTCACTTTGAGGGCTTACAATGTTGTGGCAAAACCAACACCTTGTTCTGCCATTTCTGCAGAGCATATAGGGCAGGCCCCTACTTTCAAACATCCAACTTACAAACATCTCCTACTTGCAAACGCAAGGAGACAGCAGCAAGTGAGATGAAAAAAGATGGACGACAAAACAAATTATACAGGGGTGATGACCCTTCCCTATGTTTTCCAAAAAGCTTACAAATAGTTTTTTTGACTGGAGCTACACTTTAAAAATGTACCAGTTGAAAATTACAAACAGATTCAACTTAACACAACAAACCTACACAGTCCCTGTCTTGTTTGCACCGCCTGTATACTGCTGTTCTGAGTATATAGGGCCTGGGGGCCACACGCATTGAGGCAGGAGTCAGGTCCCCAAACCCTTTTTAGGACAATATCTTGCATATTAGCCGTTAAAATTAGCACTTTCCATTTCGAACGTTCGAGTCCCATAGACTTCAATGGGGTTCTAACGTTCGTAACGAACGTGGGGTCCGTTCGAAAGTTCTGGTGCGAACCGAACCGGGGGGTGTTCGGCTCATCCCTAATAATGACACAAAAAAAAAAGTTTACAAAAAGTTGTCACTAAATGATATATTGCTCACACATGCCATAGTTATATGTGGAATTGCACCCCAAAATATAGTCTGCTGCTTCTCCTGAGTACGGGGATACCACATATGTGGGACTTTTTGGGAGTCTAGCTGCGTACGGCACCCAGAAAACCAATCGCTGCCTTAAGGGTTTCTAAGGGTGCAAATTTTTGATTTCACTCCTCACTACCTATCACAGTTTCGAAGGCCATAAAATGCCAAAATAGCACAAAACCACCCCAAATGACCCCATTTTGGAAAGTAGACACCCCAAGCTATTTACTGAGAGGCATGTTGACTCCATGAAATATTTTATATTTTGCCACAAGTTGCAGGAAGATTACAATTTTTTTTTTGGCACAAAGTTGTCACTAAATGATATATTGCTCACACATGCTATGGGCATAAGTCAAATTACACCCCCATTACGCCTCTGTGGGGCCCACCCAGCCGTAGGCCCAAAGGACGGCACTCTGTGGGGCCCACCCAGCCTTAGGCCCAAAGGAAGGCACTCTATGGGGCCCACCCAGCCGTAGGCCAAAAAAGGATGGCACTCTGTGGGGCCCACCCAGCCGTAGGCCACAAAGGACAGCACTCTGTGGGGCCCACCCAGCCGTAGGCCAAAAAAGGACGGCACTCTGTGGGGCCCACCCAGCCGTAGGCCAAAAAAGGACGGCACTCTGTGGGGCCCACCCAGCCGTAGGCCAAAAAAGGACGGCCCTCTGTGGGGTCCACCCAGCCTTAGGCCAAAACAGGATGGCCCTCTGTGGGGTCCACCCAGCCTTAGGCCAAAACAGGACGGCCCTCTGTGGGGTCCACCCAGCCTTAGGCCAAAACAGGACGGCACTCTGTGGGGTCCACCCAGCCGTAGGCCAAAACAGGACGGCACTCTGTGGGGTCCACCCAGCCATAGGCCAAACAAGGACGGCACGTTTGGTGGTATACAGTTGGCATCTATTTAGAGGATATAAAGCTTGTCTTGCCGAACACGTGAGTGTGAGGCTTATGAGCCGGTGAGTGCACCCACAACGGGGGTGTTCACAATCACACCTGGTGTGGTGAAGAAGCAATTAAAAATTTTGTGGACATATTATTATTTTTCACGTGGACTTCACTTATTGGATTTTATTTATTTGGATTGATATATATATTTTACATTTTTTTTTTTTCTTTATGATTTTTATTTATTTCTATTAATTTTGAATATTTATGTGATTTAATTGAACTGGGAGATATTGGAATATTTATTTATATATATATTTTTATACATTTAGTACTGATTATATATATATATATATATATATATATATATTTATTTATATGTTTAAGACCGATTACATATATATTTAATGGTATACATGTGAATGTTACTGGTAATTTTTTTTTTGTTAGGGTAAGGTTAAGCATTCACCTATTAAGCGCTACGTGTCACATAATTTTTTGGTTTTTGAAACTTATTGCACTGATTTGATGATACTATGTGGGGCCCACCCAGTCGTAGGCCAAAAAAGGACGGCACTCTGTGGGGCCCACCCAGCCGTAGGCCAAAAAGGACGGCACTCTGGGGCCCACTCAGCCGTAGGCCAAAAATGATGGCACTCTTTGGGGCCCACCCAGCCGTAGGCCCAAAGGACGGCACTCTGTTGGGCCCATGCAGCTGTAGGCCGAAAGGACGGCACTCTGTGGGGCCCACCCAGCCGTAGGCCGAAAGGACGGCACTCTGTGGGGCCCACCCAGCCGTAGGCCGAAAGGACGGCACTCTGTGGGGCCCACCCAGCCGTAGGCCGAAAGGACGGCACTCTGTGGGGCCCACCCAGCCGTAGGCCGAAAGGACGGCACTCTGTGGGGCCCACCCAGCCGTAGGCCGAAAGGACGGCCCTCTGTGGGGCCCACCCAGCCGTAGGCCAAAAAAGGACGGCCCTCTGTGGGGCCCACCCAGCCGTAGGCCAAAAAAGGACGGCCCTCTGTGGGGCCCACCCAGCCGTAGGCCAAAACAGGACGGCCCTCTGTGGGGTCCACCCAGCCATAGGCCAAACAAGGACGGCACGTTTGGTGGTATACAGTTGGCATCTATTTAGAGGATATAAAGCTTGTCTTGCCGAACACGTGAGTGTGAGGCTTATGAGCCGGTGAGTGCACCCACAACGGGGGTGTTCACGATCACACCTGGTGTGGTGAAGAAGCAATTAAAAATTTTGTGGACATATTATTATTTTTCACGTGGACTTCACTTATTGGATTTTATTTATTTGGATTGATATATATATTTTACATTTTTTTTTTTTTTCTTTATGATTTTTATTTATTTCTATTAATTTTGAATATTTATGTGATTTAATTGAACTGGGAGATATTGGAATATTTATTCTTATATATTTTTATACATTTAGTACTGATTATATATATATATTTATATTTATTTATATGTTTAAGACCGATTACATATATATTTAATGGTATACATGTGAATGTTACTGGTATTTTTTTTTTAGTTAGGGTAAGGTTAAGCATTCACCTATTAAGCGCTACGTGTCACATAATTTTTTGGTTTTTGAAACTTATTGCACTGATTTGATGATACTATGTGGGGTCCACCCAGCCGTAGGCCAAAAAAGGACGGCCCTCTGTGGGGTCCACCCAGCCGTAGGCCAAAAAAGGACGGCCCTCTGTGGGGTCCACCCAGCCGTAGGCCAAAAAGGGACGGCACTCTGTGGGACCCACCCAGCCGTAGGCCAAAAAAGGATGGCACTCTGTGGTGCCCACCCAGCCGTAGGCCAAAAAAGGATGGGACTCTGTGGGGCCCACCCAGCAATAAGCCAAAAAGGGACGGCACTCTGTGGGACCCACCCAGCCGTAGGCCAAAAAGGACGGCACTCTTTGGCCCACCCAGTTGTAGGCCAAAAAGGACGGCACTCTTTGGGGCCCACCCAGCCGTAGGCCAAAAAGGACGGCACTCTTTGGGGCCCACCCAGCCGTAGGCCAAAAAGGACGGCACTCTTTGGGGCCCACCCAGCTGTAGGCCAAAAAGGACGGCACTCTTTGGGGCCCACCCAGCTGTAGGCCAAAAAGGACGGCACTCTTTGGGGCCCACCCAGCCGTAGGCCAAAAAGGACAACACTCTGTGGGGCCTACCCAGCCATAGGCCCAAAGGACGCCACTCTGATGGGCCCACGCAGCCGTAGGCCCAAAGTACGGCACTCTGTTGGGCCCACCCATCCGTAGACCCAAAGGACGGCACTCTGTGGGGCCCACCCATCCGTAGGTCCTAAGGGCGGCACTCTGTGGGGCCCACCCAGCCGTAGGCCAAAAAAGGATGGCACTCTGTGGGGCCCACCCAGCCGTAGGCCAAAAAGGACAGCACTCTGTGGGGCCCACCCAGCCGTAGGCCAAAAAGGACAGCACTCTGTGGGGCCCACCCAGCCGTAGGCCAAAAAAGGACGACCCTCTGTGGGGTCCACCCAGCCGTAGGCCAAAACAGGACGGCCCTCTGTGGGGTCCACCCAGCCTTAGGCCAAAACAGGACGGCCCTCTGTGGGGTCCACCCAGCCGTAGGCCGAAAGGACGGCCCTCTGTGGGGTCCACCCAGCCTTAGGCCAAAAAAGGACGGCACTCTGTGGGGCCCACCCAGCCGTAGGCCAAAACAGGACGGCCCTCTGTGGGGTCCACCCAGCCTTAGGCCAAAACAGGACGGCACTCTGTGGGGCCCACCCAGCCGTAGGCCAAAAAAGGACGGCCCTCTGTGGGGTCCACCCAGCCTTAGGCCAAAAAAGGACGGCACTCTGTGGGGCCCACCCAGCCGTAGGCCAAAAAAGGACGGCCCTCTGTGGGGTCCACCTAGCCTTAGGCCAAAATGGGACGGCCCTCTGTGGGGTCCACCCAGCCTTAGGCCAAAACAGGACGGCACTCTGTGGGGCCCACCCAGCCGTAGGCCAAAAAAGGACGGCCCTCTGTGGGGTCCACCCAGCCGTAGGCCAAAAAAGGACGGCACTCTGTGGGGCCCACCCAGCCATAAGCCAAAAAGGGACGGCACTCTGTGGGACCTACCCAGCCGTAGGCCAAAAAGGACAGCACTCTGGGGCCCACCCATCCGTAGGCCAAAAAAAGTATGGCACTCTGTGGGGCCCACCCAGCCATAGGCCAAATGGACGGCACTCTGTGGGGCCCACCCAGCCGTAGGCCCAATGGACGGCACTCTGTGGGGCCCACCCAGCTGTAGGCCCATAGGACGGCACTCTGTGGGGCTCACCCAGCCGTAGGCCAAAAAAGAACGGCACTCTGTGGGGCCCACCCAGCTGTAGGCCCAAAGGACGGCACTCTGTGGGGCCCTCCCAGCCGTAGGCCCAAAGTACGGCACTCTATGGGGCCCACCCAGCCGCAGGCCAAAAAAGGACGGCACTCTGTGAGGCCCACCCAGCCGTAGGCCAAAAAAGACAGCACTCTGTGGGGTCCATCCAGCTGTAGGCCCAAAGGACGGCACTCTGTGGGGCCCACCCAGCCATAGGCCCAAAGGACGGCGCGCTATGGGGCCCACCCAGCCGTAAGGCCAAAAAAGGACGGCACTCTGTGGGGCCCACCCAGCCGTAAGGCCAAAAAAGGACGGCACTCTGTGGGGCCCACCCAGCCGTAGGCCCTAAGGACGGCGCTCTGTGGGGCCCACCCACCCGTAGGCCAAAAAGGACAGCACTCTGTAGGGCCCACCCAGCCGGATGGGTGGGCCCCACAGAGTGCCGTACATGGGGCCTACGGCTGGGTGGGCCCCACAAAGTGCCGTCCTTTTGGGCCTACGGCTGGGTGGGCCCCACAGAGTGCCGTCCTTTTTGGCCCACCCAGCCGTAGGCCCAAAGGACGGCACTCTGTGGGGCCCACCCAGCCGTAGGCCAAATGGACGGCACTCTGTGGGGCCCACCCAGCCGTAGGCCAAATGGACGGCACTCTGTGGGGCCCACCCAGCCGTAGGCCAAATGGACGGCACTCTGTGGGGCCCACCCAGCCGTAGGCCCAAAGGACGGCACTCTGTGGGGCCCACCCAGCCGTAGGCCCAAAGGACGGCACTCCATGGGGCCCACCCAGCCGTAGGCCAAAAAAGGACGGCACTCTGTGGGACCCACCCAGCCGTAGGCCAAATGGACGGCACTCTGTGGGGCCCACCCAGCCGTAGGCCAAAAAAGGACGGCACTCTGTGGGGCCCACCCAGCTGTTGGGCCAAAGGACGGCACTCTGTGGGGCCCACCCCGCCGTAGGCACAAAGGACGGCACCCTATGGGGCCCACCCAGCCGTAGGCCAAAAAAGGACGGCACTCTGTGAGGCCCACCCAGCCGTAGGCCAAAAAGGATGGCACTCTGTGGGGCCCACCCAGCCGTAGGCCAAAAAAGGATGGCACTCTGTGGGGCCCACCCAGCCGTAGGCCAAAAAGGACGTCCCTCTGTGGGGTCCACCCAGCCGTAGGCCAAAAAAGGATGGCACTCTGTGGGGCCTACCCAGCCATAGGCCCAAAGGACCGCACTCTGTTGCCCACCCATCCGTAGGCCCAAAGGACGGCACTCTGTGGGGCCCACCCAGCCTTAGGCCCAAAGGACGGCACTCTATTCGGCCCACCCAACCGTAGGCCAAAAAAGGATGGCACTCTGTGGGACCCACCCAGCCGTAGGCCAAAAAGGACGGCACTCTGGGGTACCAGCCGTAGGCCAAAAAAGGATGGCACTCTGTGGGGCCCACCCAGCCGTAGGCCAAAAAAGGACGTCCCTCTGTGGGGTCCACCCAGCCGTAGGCCAAGAAAGGACTGCACTCTGTGGGGCCCACCCAGCCGTAGGCCAAAAAGGACAGCACTCTGTGGGGCCCACCCAGCCGGATGGGTGGGCCCCACAGAGTGCCGTACATGGGGCCTACGGCTACCTGGGCCCCACAAAGTGCCGTCCTATTGGGCCTACGGCTGGGAGGGCCCCACAGAGTGCCGTCCTTTTGGGCCTACGGCTGGGTGGGCCCCACAAAGTGCAGTCCTTTTTGGCCCACCCAGCCGTAGGCCGAAAGGACGGCACTCTGTGGGGCCCACCCAGCCGTAGGCCGAAAGGACGGCACTCTGTGGGGCCCACCCAGCCGTAGGCCAAAAAGCACGGCACTCTGGGGCCCACCCAGCCGTAGGCCAAAAAGGATGGCACTCTGTGGGGCCCACCCAGCCGTAGGCCAAAAAGGACAGCACTCTGTGGGGCCCACCCAGCCGGATGAGTGGGCCCCATAGAGTGCCGTCCTATTGGGCCTACGGCTGGGTGGGCCCCACAGAGTGCCGTCCTTTTGGGCCTACGGCTGGGTGGGCCCCACAAAGTGCCGTCCTTTTTGGCCCACCCAGCCGTAGGCCCAAAGGACGGCACTCTGTGGGGCCCACCCAGCTGTAGGCCCAAAGGACGGCACTCTGTGGGGCCCACCCAGCCGTAGGCCAAAAAAAGACGGCACTCCGTGGGGCCCACCCAGCTGTAGGCCCAAAGGACTGCACTCTGTGGGGCCCACGCAGCCGTAGGCCAAAAAAGGATGGCACTCTGTGAGGCCCACCCAGCCGTAGGCCAAAAAGGACGGCACTCTGGGGCCCACCCAGCCGTAGGCCAAAAAAGGATGGCACTCTGTGGGGCCCACCCAGCCGTAGGCCAAAAAGGACGTCCCTCTGTGGGGTCCACCCAGCCGTAGGCCAAAAAAGAACGGCACTCTGTGGGGCCCACCCAGCCGTAGGCCAAAAAGGATGGCACTCTGGGGCCCACCCAGCCGTAGGCCAAAAAGGACAGCACTCTGTGGGGCCCACCCAGCCGGATGGGTGGGCCCCACAGAGTGCCGTACATGGGGCCTACGGCGACCTGGGCCCCACAAAGTGCCGTCCTATTGGGCCTACGGCTGGGTGGGCCCAACAGAGTGCCGTCCTTTTGGGCCTACGGCTGGGCGGTCCCCACAGAGTGCCGTCCTTTTTGGCCCACCCAGCCGTAGGCCAAATGGACGGCACTCTGTGGGGCCCACCCAGCCGTAGGCCAAATGGACGGCACTCTGTGGGGCCCACCCAGCCGTAGGCCCAAAGGACGGCACTCTGTGGGGCCCACCCAGCCGTAGGCCAAAAAAGGACGGCACTCTGTGGGGCCCACCCAGCTGTTGGGCCAAAGGACGGCACTCTGTGGGGCCCACCCCGCCGTAGGCGCAAAGGACGGCACCCTATGGGGCCCACCCAGCCGTAGGCCAAAAAAGGACGGCACTCTGTGAGGCCCACCCAGCCGTAGGCCAAAAAGGATGGCACTCTGTGGGGCCCACCCAGCCGTAGGCCAAAAAAGGATGGCACTCTGTGGGGCCCACCCAGCCGTAGGCCAAAAAGGACGTCCCTCTGTGGGGTCCACCCAGCCGTAGGCCAAAAAAGGATGGCACTCTGTGGGGCCTACCCAGCCATAGGCCCAAAGGACGGCACTCTGTTGCCCACCCATCCGTAGGCCCAAAGGACGGCACTCTGTGGGGCCCACCCATCCGTAGGCCCTAAGGACGGCACTCTGTGGGGCCCACCCAGCCTTAGACCCAAAGGACGGCACTCTATTCGGCCCACCCAACCGTAGGCCAAAAAAGGATGGCACTCTGTGGGACCCACCCAGCCGTAGGCCAAAAAGGACGGCACTCTGGGGTACCCGCCGTAGGCCAAAAAAGGACGTCCCTCTGTGGGGTCCACCCAGCCGTAGGCCAAGAAAGGACTGCACTCTGTGGGGCCCACCCAGCCGTAGGCCAAAAAGGACCGCACTCTGGGGCCCACCCAGCCGTAGGCCAAAAATGGATGGCACTCTGTGGGGCCCACCCAGCCGTAGGCCAAAAAGGACAGCACTCTGTGGGGCCCACCCAGCCGGATGGGTGGGCCCCACAGAGTGCCGTACATGGGGCCTACGGCTACCTGGGCCCCACAAAGTGCCGTCCTATTGGGCCTACGGCTGGGTGGGCCCCACAGAGTGCCGTCCTTTTGGGCCTATGGCTGGGTGGGCCCCACAGAGTGCCGTCCTTTTGGCCCACCCAGCCGTAGGCCCAAAGGACGTCACTCTGTGGGGCCCACCCAGCTGTAGGCCCAAAGGACGGTACTCTGTGGGGCCTACCCAGCTGTAGGCCCAAAGGACGTCACTCTGGGCCTACAGCTGGGTGGGCCCCACAAAGGACGGCACTCTGTGGGGCCCACCCAGCTGTAGGCCCAAAGGACGGCACTCTGTGGGGCCCACCCAGCTGTAGGCCCAAAGGACGGCACTCTGTGGGGCCCACCCAGCTGTAGGCCCAAAGGACGGCACTCTGTGGGGCCCACCCAGCTGTAGGCCCAAAGGATGGCACTCTGTGGGGCCCACCCAGCCGTAGGCCAAAAAAGGATGGCACACTGTGGGGCCCACCCAGCCATAGGCCCAAAGGACGGCACTCTGTGGGGCCCACCCAGCCGTAGGCCGAAAGGACGGCACTCTGTGGGGCCCACCCAGCCGTAGGCCGAAAGGACGGCACTCTGTGGGGCCCACCCAGCCGTAGGCCCAAAGGACGGCACTCTGTGGGGCCCACCCAGCCGTAGGCCCAAAGGACGGCACTCTGTGGGGCCCACCCAGCCGTAGGCCCAAAGGACGGCACTCTGTGGGGCCCACCCAGCCGTAGGCCCAAAGGACGGCACTCTGTGGGGCCCACCCAGCCGTAGGCCCAAAGGACGGCACTCTGTGGGCCCACCCAGCCGTAGGCCCAAAGGACGGCACTCTGTGGGGCCCACCCAGCCGTAGGCCCAAAGGACGGCACTCTGTGGGGCCCACCCAGCCGTAGGACAAAAAAGGACCTCCCTCTGTGGGGTCCACCCAGCCGTAGGCCAAAAAAGGACGGCTCTCTGTGGGGCCCACCCAGCCGTAGGCCAAAAAGCACGGCACTCTGGGGCCCACCCAGCCGTAGGCCAAAAAGGATGGCACTCTGTGGGGCCCACCCAGCCGTAGGCCAAAAAGGACAGCACTCTGTGGGGCCCACCCAGCCGGATGAGTGGGCCCCATAGAGTGCCGTCCTATTGGGCCTACGGCTGGGTTTGCCCCACAGAGTGCCGTCCTTTTGGGCCTACGGCTGGGTGGGCCCCACAAAGTGCCGTCCTTTTGGGCCCACCCAGCCGTAGGCCCAAAGGACGGCTCTCTGTGGGGCCCACCCAGCTGTAGGCCCAAAGGACGGCACTCTGTGGGGCCCACCCAGCCGTAGGCCAAAAAAAGACGGCACTCCGTGGGGCCCACCCAGCTGTAGGCCCAAAGGACGGCACTCTGTGGGGCCCACGCAGCCGTAGGCCCAAAGGACGGCACTCCATGGGGCTCACCCAGCCGTAGGCCAAAAAAGGATGGCACTCTGTGAGGCCCACCCAGCCGTAGGCCAAAAAGGACGGCACTCTGTGAGGCCCACCCAGCCGTAGGCCAAAAAGGACGGCACTCTGGGGCCCACCCAGCCGTAGGCCAAAAAAGGATGGCACTCTGTGGGGCCCACCCAGCCGTAGGCCAAAAAGGATGGCACTCTGTGGGGTCCACCCAGCCGTAGGCCAAAAAAGAACGGCACTCTGTGGGGCCCACCCAGCCGTAGGCCAAAAAGGATGGCACTCTGTGGGGCCCACCCAGCCGTAGGCCAAAAAAGGATGGCACTCTGTGGGGCCCACCCAGCCGTAGGCCAAAAAGGACAGCACTCTGTGGGGCCCACCCAGCCGGATGGGTGGGCCCCACAGAGTGCCGTACATGGGGCCTACGGCTACCTGGGCCCCACAAAGTGCCGTCCTATTGGGCCTACGGCTGGGTGGGCCCAACAGAGTGCCGTCCTTTTGGGCCTACGGCTGGGTGGTCCCCACAGAGTGCCGTCCTTTTTGGCCCACCCAGCCGTAGGCCAAATGGACGCCACTCTGTGGGGCCCACCCAGCCGTAGGCCAAATGGACGGCACTCTGTGGGGCCCACCCAGCTGTAGGCCCAAAGGACGGCACTCTGTGGGGCCCACCCAGCTGTAGGCCCAAAGGACGGCACTCTGTGGGGCCCACCCAGCTGTAGGCCCAAAGGACGGTACTCTGTGGGGCCCACCCAGCTGTAGGCCCAAAGGACGGCACTCTGTGGGGCCCACCCAGCTGTAGGCCCAAAGGACAGCACTCTGTGGGGCCCACCCAGCTGTAGGCCCAAAGGACGGCACTCTGTGGGGCCCACCCAGCCGTAGGCCAAAAAAGGACGGCACTCTGTGGGGCCCACCCAGCCGTAGGCCAAAAAAGGACGGCACTCTGGGGGGCCCACCCAGCCGTAGGCCAAAAAAGGACGGCACTCTGGGGGGCCCACCCAGCCGTAGGCCAAAAAAGGACGGCACTCTGTGGGGCCCACCCAGCCGTAGGACAAAAAAGGACCTCCCTCTGTGGGGTCCACCCAGCCGTAGGCCAAAAAAGGACGGCACTCTGTGGGGCCCACCCAGCTGTAGGCCCAAAGGACGGCACTCTGTGGGGCCCACCCAGCCGTAGGCCCAAAGGACGGCACACTGTTGGGCCCACCCAGCCGTAGGCCCAAAGGACAGCACTCTATGGGGCCCACCCAGCCGTAGGCCCAATAGGACGGCACTTTGTGGGGCCCACCCAGCCGGATGGGTGGGCCCCACAGAGTGCCGTACATGGGGCCTACGGCTGGGTGGGCCCCACAGAGTGCCATCCTATTGGGCCTACGGCTGGGTGGGCCCCACAGAGTGCCGTCCATTTGGGCCTACGGCTGGGTGGGCCCCACAGAGTGCCGTCCTTTTTGGCCCAACCAGCTGTAGGCCCAAAGGACGGCACTCTGTGGAGCCCACCCAGCCGTAGACCAAATGGACGGCACTCTGTGGGGCCCACCCAGCCGTAGGCCCAAAGGACGGCACTCTGTGGGGCCCACCCAGCCGTAGGCCAAAAAAGGACGGCACTCTGTGGGGCCCACCCAGCTGTAGGCCCAAAGGACGGCACTCTGTGAGGCCCACCCAGCCATAGGCCCAAAGGACGGCGCGCTATGGGGCCCACCCAGCCGTAGGCCAAAAAAGGACGGCACTCTGTGGGGCCCACCCAGCCGTAGGCCCAAAGGACGGCACTCTGTGGGGCCCACCCAGCCGTAGGCCCAAAGGACGGCACTCTGTGGGGCCCATCCAGCCGTAGGCCCAAAGGACGGCACTCTGTGGGGCCCACCCAGCCGTAGGCCAAATGGACGGCACTTTGTGGGGCCCACCCAGCCGGATGGGTGGGCCCCACAGAGTGCCGTACATGGGGCCTACGGCTACCTTGGCCCCACAAAGTGCCGTCCTATTGGGCCTACGGCTGGGTGGGCCCCACAGAGTGCCGTCCTTTGGGCCTACAGCTGGTTGGGCCAAAAAAGGATGGCACTCTGTGGGGCCCACCCAGCCGTAGGCCAAAAAGGACGGCACTCTGTGGGGCTCACCCAACCGGATGGGTGGGCCCCACAGAGTGCCGTACATGGGGCCTACGGCTACCTTGGCCCCACATAGTGCCGTCCTATTGGGCCTACGGCTGGGTGGGCCCCACAGAGTGCCGTCCATTTGGGCCTACGGCTGGGTGGGCCCCACAGAGTGCCGTCCTTTTTGGCCCAACCAGCTGTAGGCCCAAAGGACGGCACTCTGTGGGGCCCACCCAGCCTTAGGCCAAAAAAGGACGGCACTCTGTTGGGCCCACCCAGCCGTAGGCCAAAAAAGGACGGCCCTCTCTGGGGTCCACCCAGCCGTAGGCCAAAAAAGGACGGCACTCTGTGGGGCCCACCCAGCCATGAGCCAAAAAGGGACGGCACTCTGTGGGACCCACCCAGCCGTAGGCCAAAAAGGATGGCACTCTGTGGGGCCCACCCAGCCGTAGGCCAAAAAGGACAGCACTCTGTGGGGCCCACTCAGCCGGATGGGTGGGCCCCACAGAGTGCCGTACATGGGGCCTACGGCTACCTGTGCCCCACAAAATTCCGTCCTATTGGGCCTACGGCTGGGTGGGCCCCCCAGAGTGCCGTCCTTTTGGGCCTACGGCTGGGTGGGCCCCACAGAGTGCCGTCCTTATTGGCCCACCCAGCTGTAGGCCCAAAGGACGGCACTTTGTGGGGCCCACCCAGCCGTAGGCCAAATGGATGGCACTCTGTGTGGCCCACCCTGCCGTAGGCCAAAAAAGGACGGCACTCTGTGGGGCCCACTCAGCCGTAGGCCAAAAAAGGACGGCACTCTGTGGGGCCCACCCAGCTGTAGGGCCAAAGGACGGCACTCTGTGGGGCCCACCCAACCATAGGCCCAAAGGACGACGTGCTATGGGGCCCACCCAGCTGTAGGCCAAAAAAGGACGGCACTCTGTGGGGCCCACCCAGCCATAGGCCCAAAGGACGGCACTCTGTGGGGCCCACCCAGCCATAGGCCCAAAGGACGGCACTCTGTGGGGCCCACCCAGCCGTAGGCCAAATGGACGGCACTCTGTGGGGCCCACCCAGCTGTAGGCCCAAAGGACGGCACTCTGTGGGGCCCACCCTGCCTTAGGCCCAAAGGACGACACTCTGTGGGGCCCACCCAGCCGTAGGCCCAAAGGACGGCACTCTATGGGGCCCACCCAGCCGTAGGCCAAAAAAGGACGGCACTCTGTGAGGCCCACCCAGCCGTAGGCCAAAAAGGACAGCACTCTGGGGCCCACCCAGCCGTAGGCCAAAAAAGGATGGCACTCTGTGGGGCCCACCCAGCTGTAGGCCCAAAGGACGGCACTCTGTGGGGCCCACCCTGCCTTAGGCCCAAAGGACGACACTCTGTGGGGCCCACCCAGCCGTAGGCCCAAAGGACGGCACTCTATGGGGCCCACCCAGCCGTAGGCCAAAAAAGGACGGCACTCTGTGAGGCCCACCCAGCCGTAGGCCAAAAAGGACAGCACTCTGGGGCCCACCCAGCCGTAGGCCAAAAAAGGATGGCACTCTGTGGGGCCCACCCAGCCGTAGGCCAAAAAGGACAGCACTCTGTGGGGCCCACTCAGCCGGATGGGTGGGCCCCACAGAGTGCCGTACATGGGGCCTACGGCTACCTGGGCCCCACAAAGTGCCGTCCTATTGGGCCTATGGCTGGGTGGGCCCCCCAGAGTGCCGTCCTTTTGGGTCTACGTCTGGGTGGGCCCCACAGAGTGCCGTCCTTTTTGACCCACCCAGCCGTAGGCCCAAAGGACGGCACTTTGTGGGGCCCACCCAGCCGTAGGCCAAATGGATGGCACTCTGTGGGGCCCACCCAGCCGTAGGCCCAAAGGACGGCACTCTGTGGGGCCCACCCAGCTGTAGGCCCAAAGGACGGCACTCTGTGGGGCCCACCCAGCCATAGGCCCAAAGGACGGCGCGCTATGGGGCCCACCCAGCCGTAGGCCAAAAAAGGACGGCACTCTGTGGGGCCCACCCAGCCATAGGGCCAAAGGACGGCTCTCTGTGGGGCCCACCCAGCCGTAGGCCCAAAAGGACGGCACTCTGTGGGGCCCACCCAGCCGTAGGCCCAAAGGACGGCACTCTGTGGGGCCCACCCAGCCGTAGGCCCAAAGGACGGCACTCTGTGGGGCCCACCCAGCCGTAGGCCCAAAGGACGGCACTATGTGGGGCCCACCTTGCCTTAGGCCCAAAGGACGGCACTCTGTGGGGCCCACCCAGCCGTAGGCCCAAAGGACGGCACTCTAGGGGCCCACCCAGCCGTAGGCCAAAAATGGACGGCACTCTGGGGCCCACCCAGCCGTAGGCCAAAAAAGGATGGCACTCTGTGGGGCCCACCCAGCCGTAGGCCAAAAAGGACAGCACTCTGTGGGGCCCACCCAGCCGGATGGGTGGGCCCCACAGAGTGCCGTACATGGGGCCTACGGCTACCTGGACCCCACAAAGTGCCATCCTATTGGGCCTACGGTTGGGTGGGCCCCCCAGAGTGCCGTCCTTTTTGGCCCACCCAGCCGTAGGCCCAAAGGACGGCACTTTGTGGGGCCCACCCAGCCGTAGGCCAAATGGACGGCACTCTGTGGGGCCCACCCAGCCGTAGGCCCAAATGACGGCACTCTGTGGGGCCCACCCAGCCGTAGGCCAAATGGACGGCACTCTGTGGGGCCCACCCAGCCGTAGGCCCAAAGGACGGCTCTCTGTGGGGCCCACCCAGCCGTAGGCCAAAAAAGGACGGCACTCTGTGGGGCCCACTCAGCTGTAGGCCAAAAGGACGGCACTCTGTGGGGCCCACCCAGCCGTAGGCCCAAAGGACGGCACTCTGTGGGGCCCACCCAGCCGTAGGCCCAAAGGACGGCACTCTGTTGGGCCCACCCAGCCGTAGGCCCAAAGGATGGCACTCTATGGGGCCCACCCAGCCGTAGGCCAAAAAGGACAGCACTCTGTGGGGCCCACCCAGCCGGATGGGTGGGCCCCACAGAGTGCCGTGCATGGGGCCTACGGCTACCTTGGCCCCACAAAGTGCCGTCCTATTGGGCCTACGGCTGGGTGGGCCCCACAGAGTGCCGTCCATTTGGGCCTACGGCTGGGTGGGCCCCACAGAGTGCCGTCCTTTTTGGCCCAACCAGCTGTAGGCCCAAAGGACGGCACTCTGTGGGGCCCACCCAGCCGTAGGCCAAATGGACGGCACTCTGTGGGGCCCACCCAGCCGTAGGCCAAAAAAGGACGGCACTCTGTTGGGCCCACCCAGCCGTAGGCCAAAAAAGGACGGCCCTCTGTGGGGTCCACCCAGCCGTAGGCCAAAAAAGGACGGCACTCTGTGGGGCCCACCCAGCCGGAGGCCAAAAAGGACAGCACTCTGTGGGGCCCACCCAGCCGGATGGGTGGGCCCCACAGAGTGCCGTACATGGTGCCTACGGCTACCTGGGCCCCACAAAGTGCCGTCCTATTGGGCCTACGGCTGGGTGGGCCCCACAGAGTGCCGTCCTTTTTGGCCCACCCAGCCGTAGGCCCAAAGGACGGCACTCTCTGGGGCCCACTGAGCCGTAGGCCAAATGGACGGCACTCTGTGGGGCCCACCCAGCCGTAGGCCCAATGGACGGCACTCTGTGGGGCCCACCCAGCCGTAGGCCCAAAGGACGGCACTCTGTGGGGCCCACCCAGCCGTAGGCCAAAAAAGGACGGCACTCTGTGAGGCCCACCCAGCTGTAGGCCCAAAGGACGGCACTCTGTGGGACCCACCCAACCATAGGCCCAAAGGACGGCGTGCTATGGGGCCCACCCAGCCGTAGGCCAAAAAATGACGGCACTCTGTGGGGCCCACCCAGCCATAGGGCCAAAGGACGGCACTCTGTGGGGCCCACCCAGCCATAGGCCCAAAGGATGGCACTCTGTGGGGCCCACCCAGCCGTAGGCCAAATGGACGGCACTCTGTGGGGCCCACCCAGCCGTAGGCCCAAAGGACGGCACTCTGTGGGGCCCACCCTGCCTTAGGCCCAAAGGACGACACTCTGTGAGGCCCACCCAGCCGTAGGCCCAAAGGACGGCACTCTGTGGGGCCCACCCAGCTGTAGGCCCAAAGGACGGCACTCTATAGGGCCCACCCAGCCGTAGGCCAAAAAAGGACGGCACTCTGTGAGGCCCACCCAGCCGTAGGCCAAAAAGGACAGCACTCTGGGGCCCACCCAGCCGTAGGCCAAAAAAGGATGGCACTCTGTGGGGCCCACCCAGCCGTAGGCCAAAAAGGACAGCACTCTGTGGGGCCCACTCAGCCGGATGGGTGGGCCCCACAGAGTGCCGTACATGGGGCCTACGGCTACCTGGGCCCCACAAAGTTCCGTCCTATTGGGCCTACGGCTGGGTGGGCCCCCCAGAGTGCCGTCCTTTTGGGCCTACGGCTGGGTGGGCCCCACAGAGTGCCGTCCTTTTTGGCCCACCCAGCCGTAGGCCCAAAGGACGGCACTTTGTGGGGCCCACCCAGCCGTAGGCCAAATGGATGGCACTCTGTGTGGCCCACCCAGCCGTAGGCCAAAAAAGGACGGCACTCTGTGGGGCCCACTCAGCCGTAGGCCAAAAAAGGACGGCACTCTGTGGGGCCCACCCAGCTGTAGGCCCAAAGGACGGCACTCTGTGGGGCCCACCCAACCATAGGCCCAAAGGACGGCGTGCTATGGGGCCCACCCAGCCGTAGGCCAAAAAAGGACGGCACTCTGTGGGGCCCACCCAGCCAAAGGACGGCACTCTGTGGGGCCCACCCAGCCATAGGCCCAAAGGACGGCACTCTGTGGGGCCCACCCAGCCGTAGGCCAAATGGACGGCACTCTGTGGGGCCCACCCAGCCGTAGGCCCAAAGGACGGCACTCTGTGGGGCCCACCCTGCCTTAGGCCCAAAGGACGACACTCTGTGGGGCCCACCCAGCCGTAGGCCCAAAGGACGGCACTCTGTGGGGCCCACCCAGCCGTAGGCCCAAAGGACGGCACTCTATGGGGCCCACCCAGCCGTAGGCCAAAAAAGGACGGCACTCTGTGAGGCCCACACAGCCGTAGGCCAAAAAGGACAGCACTCTGGGGCCCACCCAGCCGTAGGCCAAAAAAGGATAGCACTCTGTGGGGCCCACCCAGCCGTAGGCCAAAAAGGACAGCACTCTGTGGGGCCCACTCAGCCGGATGGGTGGGCCCCACAGAGTGCCGTACATGGGGCCTACGGCTACCTGGGCCCCCCAGAGTGCTGTCCTTTTGGGTCTACGGCTGGGTGGGCCCCACAGAGTGCCGTCCTTTTTGACCCACCCAGCTGTAGACCCAAAGGACAGCACTTTGTGGGGCCCACCCAGCCGTAGGCCAAATGGATGGCACTCTGTGGGGCCCACCCAGCCGTAGGCCCAAAGGACGGCACTCTATGGGGCCCACCCAGCCGTAGGCCAAAAAAGGACGGCACTCTGTGAGGCCCACCCAGCCGTAGGCCAAAAACGACGGCACTCTGAGGCCCACCCAGCCGTAGGCCAAAACAGGATGGCCCTCTGTGGGGTCCACCCAGCCTTAGGCCAAAACAGGACGGCAATTTGTGGGGCCCACCCAGCCGTAGGCCAAAAAAGGACGGCCCTCTGTGGGGTCCACCCAGCCTTAGGCCAAAAAAGGACGGCACTCTGTGGGGCCCACCCAGCTGTAGGCTAAAAAAGGACGGCCCTCTGTGGGGTCCACCCAGCCTTAGGCCAAAATGGGACGGCCCTCTGTGGTGTCCACCCAGCCTTAGGCCAAAACAGGACGGCACTCTGTGGGGCCCACCCAGCCGTAGGCCAAAAAAGGACGGCACTCTGTGGGGCCCACTGAGCCGTAGGCCCCAAGGACGGCACTCTGTGGGGCCCACTGAGCCGTAGTCCCAAAGGACGGCACTCTGTGGGGCCCACTGAGCCGTAGGCCAAAAGGACGACACTCTGTGGGGCCCACCCAGCCGTAGGCCCAAAGGACGGCACTCTGTGGGGCCCACCCAGCAGTAGGCCAAAAAAGGTGGGTACTCTGTGGGGCCCACCCAGCCATAGGCCCAAAAGACGGCGCGCTATGGGGCACACCCAGCCGTAGGCCAAAAAAGGACGGCACTCTGTGGGGCCCACCCAGCCGTAGGCCCAAAGGACGGCACTCTGTGGGGCCCACCCAGCAGTAGGCCAAAAAAGGACGGCACTCTGTGGGGCCCACCCAGCCATAGGCCCAAAGGACGGCGCGCTATGGGGCACACCCAGCCGTAGGCCAAAAAAGGACGGCACTCTGTGGGGCCCACCCAGCCTTAGGCCAAAAAAGGACGGCCCTCTGTGGGGCCCACCCAACCGTAGGCCAAAAATGGACGGCCCTCTGTGGGGTCCACCCAGCCTTAGGCCAAAATGGGACGGCCCTCTGTGGGGTCCACCCAGCCTTAGGCCAAAAAAGGACGGCACTCTGTTGGGCCCACCCAGCCGTAGGCCAAAAAAGGACGGCCCTCTGTGGGGCCCACCCAACCGTAGGCCAAAAATGGACGGCCCTCTGTGGGGTCCACCCAGCCTTAGGCCAAAATGGGACGGCCCTCTGTGGGGTCCACCCAGCCTTAGGCCAAAAAAGGACGGCACTCTGTTGGGCCCACCCAGCCGTAGGCCAAAAAAGGACGGCCCTCTGTGGGTGGGCCCCACAGAGTGCCGTACATGGTGCCTACGGCTACCTGGGCCCCACAAAGTGCCGTCCTATTGGGCCTACGGCTGGGTGGGCCCCCCACAGAGTGCCGTCCTTTTGGGCCTACGGCTGGGTGGGCCCCACAGAGTGCCGTCCTTTTTGGCCCAACCAGCCATAGGCCCAAAGGACGGCACTCTGTGGGGCCCACCCAGCCGTCGGCCAAATGGACGGCACTCTGTGGGGCCCACCCAGCCGTAGGCCCAAAGGACGGCACTCTGTGGGGCCCACCCAGCCGTAGGCCAAAAAAGGACGGCACTCTGTGGGGCCCACCCAGCCATAGGCCCAAAGGACGGCGCGCTATGGGGCCCACCCAGCCGTAGGCCAAAAAAGGACGGCACTCTGTGGGGCCCACCCAGCCGTAGGGCCAAAGGACGGCACTCTGTGGGGCCCACCCAGCCGTAGGGCCAAAGGACGGCACTCTGTGGGGCCCACCCAGCCGTAGGCCCAAAGGACGGCACTCTATGGGGCCCACCCAGCCGTAGGCCAAAACGGACGGCACTCTGGGGCCCACCCAGCAGTAGGCCAAAAAAGGACATCCCTCTGTGGGGTCCACCCAGCCGTAGGCCAAAAAAAGACGGCACTCTGTGGGGCCCACCCAGCCATAAGCCAAAAAGGGACGGCACTCTGTGGGACCCACCCAGCCGTAGTCCAAAAAGGACGGCACTCTGGGGCCCACCCAGCCGTAAGCCAAAAAGGACAGCACTCTGTGGGGCCCACCCAGCCGGATGGGTGGGCCCCACAGAGTGCCGTACATGGTGCCTACGGCTACCTGGGCCCCACAAAGTGCCGTCCTATTGGGCCTACGGCTGGGTGGGCCCCACAGAGTGCCGTCCTTTTTGGCCCACCCAGCCGTAGGCCCAAAGGACGGCACTCTCTGGGGCCCACTGAGCCGTAGGCCAAATGGACGGCACTCTGTGGGGCCCACCCAGCCGTAGGCCCAATGGACGGCACTCTGTGGGGCCCACCCAGCCGTAGGCCCAAAGGACGGCACTCTGTGGGGCCCACCCAGCCGTAGGCCAAAAAAGGACGGCACTCTGTGGGGCCCACCCAGCCATAGGGCCAAAGGACGGCACTCTGTGGGGCCCACCCAGCCATAGGCCCAAAGGATGGCACTCTGTGGGGCCCACCCAGCCGTAGGCCAAATGGACGGCACTCTGTGGGGCCCACCCAGCCGTAGGCCCAAAGGACGGCACTCTGTGGGGCCCACCCTGCCTTAGGCCCAAAGGACGACACTCTGTGAGGCCCACCCAGCCGTAGGCCCAAAGGACGGCACTCTGTGGGGCCCACCCAGCTGTAGGCCCAAAGGACGGCACTCTATAGGGCCCACCCAGCCGTAGGCCAAAAAAGGACGGCACTCTGTGAGGCCCACCCAGCCGTAGGCCAAAAAGGACAGCACTCTGGGGCCCACCCAGCCGTAGGCCAAAAAAGGACGGCACTCTGTGGGGCCCACCCAGCCGTAGGCCAAAAAGGACAGCACTCTGGGGCCCACCCAGCCGTAGGCCAAAAAAGGATGGCACTCTGTGGGGCCCACCCAGCCGTAGGCCAAAAAGGACAGCACTCTGTGGGGCCCACTCAGCCGGATGGGTGGGCCCCACAGAGTGCCGTACATGGGGCCTACGGCTACCTGGGCCCCACAAAGTTCCGTCCTATTGGGCCTACGGCTGGGTGGGCCCCCCAGAGTGCCGTCCTTTTGGGCCTACGGCTGGGTGGGCCCCACAGAGTGCCGTCCTTTTTGGCCCACCCAGCCGTAGGCCCAAAGGACGGCACTTTGTGGGGCCCACCCAGCCGTAGGCCAAATGGATGGCACTCTGTGTGGCCCACCCAGCCGTAGGCCAAAAAAGGACGGCACTCTGTGGGGCCCACTCAGCCGTAGGCCAAAAAAGGACGGCACTCTGTGGGGCCCACCCAGCTGTAGGCCCAAAGGACGGCACTCTGTGGGGCCCACCCAACCATAGGCCCAAAGGACGGCGTGCTATGGGGCCCACCCAGCCGTAGGCCAAAAAAGGACGGCACTCTGTGGGGCCCACCCAGCCAAAGGACGGCACTCTGTGGGGCCCACCCAGCCATAGGCCCAAAGGACGGCACTCTGTGGGGCCCACCCAGCCGTAGGCCAAATGGACGGCACTCTGTGGGGCCCACCCAGCCGTAGGCCCAAAGGACGGCACTCTGTGGCGCCCACCCTGCCTTAGGCCCAAAGGACGACACTCTGTGGGGCCCACCCAGCCGTAGGCCCAAAGGACGGCACTCTGTGGGGCCCACCCAGCCGTAGGCCCAAAGGACGGCACTCTATGGGGCCCACCCAGCCGTAGGCCAAAAAAGGACGGCACTCTGTGAGGCCCACACAGCCGTAGGCCAAAAAGGACAGCACTCTGGGGCCCACCCAGCCGTAGGCCAAAAAAGGATGGCACTCTGTGGGGCCCACCCAGCCGTAGGCCAAAAAGGACAGCACTCTGTGGGGCCCACTCAGCCGGATGGGTGGGCCCCACAGAGTGCCGTACATGGGGCCTACGGCTACCTGGGCCCCCCAGAGTGCTGTCCTTTTGGGTCTACGGCTGGGTGGGCCCCACAGAGTGCCGTCCTTTTTGACCCACCCAGCCGTAGACCCAAAGGACGGCACTTTGTGGGGCCCACCCAGCCGTAGGCCAAATGGATGGCACTCTGTGGGGCCCACCCAGCCGTAGGCCCAAAGGACGGCACTCTATGGGGCCCACCCAGCCGTAGGCCAAAAAAGGACGGCACTCTGTGAGGCCCACCCAGCCGTAGGCCAAAAACGACGGCACTCTGAGGCCCACCCAGCCGTAGGCCAAAACAGGACGGCCCTCTGTGGGGTCCACCCAGCCTTAGGCCAAAACAGGACGGCAATTTGTGGGGCCCACCCAGCCGTAGGCCAAAAAAGGACGGCCCTCTGTGGGGTCCACCCAGCCTTAGGCCAAAAAAGGACGGCACTCTGTGGGGCCCACCCAGCTGTAGGCTAAAAAAGGACGGCCCTCTGTGGTGTCCACCCAGCCTTAGGCCAAAACAGGACGGCACTCTGTGGGGCCCACCCAGCCGTAGGCCAAAAAAGGACGGCACTCTGTGGGGCCCACTGAGCCGTAGGCCCCAAGGACGGCACTCTGTGGGGCCCACTGAGCCGTAGTCCCAAAGGACGGCACTCTGTGGGGCCCACTGAGCCGTAGGCCAAAAGGACGACACTCTGTGGGGCCCACCCAGCCGTAGGCCCAAAGGACGGCACTCTGTGGGGCCCACCCAGCAGTAGGCCAAAAAAGGTGGGTACTCTGTGGGGCCCACCCAGCCATAGGCCCAAAAGACGGCGCGCTATGGGGCACACCCAGCCGTAGGCCAAAAAAGGACGGCACTCTGTGGGGCCCACCCAGCCGTAGGCCCAAAGGACGGCACTCTGTGGGGCCCACCCAGCAGTAGGCCAAAAAAGGACGGCACTCTGTGGGGCCCACCCAGCCATAGGCCCAAAGGACGGCGCGCTATGGGGCACACCCAGCCGCAGGCCAAAAAAGGACGGCACTCTGTGGGGCCCACCCAGCCTTAGGCCAAAAAAGGACGGCCCTCTGTGGGGCCCACCCAACCGTAGGCCAAAAATGGACGGCCCTCTGTGGGGTCCACCCAGCCTTAGGCCAAAATGGGACGGCCCTCTGTGGGGTCCACCCAGCCTTAGGCCAAAAAAGGACGGCACTCTGTTGGGCCCACCCAGCCGTAGGCCAAAAAAGGACGGCCCTCTGTGGGTGGGCCCCACAGAGTGCCGTACATGGTGCCTACGGCTACCTGGGCCCCACAAAGTGCCGTCCTATTGGGCCTACGGCTGGGTGGGCCCCACAGAGTGCCGTCCTTTTTGGCCCACCCAGCCGTAGGCCCAAAGGACGGCACTCTCTGGGGCCCACTGAGCCGTAGGCCAAATGGACTGCATCTGTGGGGCCCACCCAGCCGTAGGCCCAAAGGACGGCACTCTGTGGGGCCCACCCAGCCGTAGGCCCAAAGGACGACACTCTGTGGGGCCCACCCAGCCGTAGGCCAAAAAAGGACGGCACTCTGTGGGGCCCACCCAGCTGTAGGCCCAAAGGACGGCACTCTGTGGGGCCCACCCAGCCATAGGCCCAAAAGACGGCGCGCTATGGGGCCCACCCAGCCGTAGGCCAAAAAAGGACGGCACTCTGTGGGGCCCATCCAGCCATAGGGCCAAAGGACGGCACTCTGTGGGGCCCACCCAGCCGTAGGCCCAAAGGACGGCACTCTGTGGGGCCCACCCTGCCTTAGGCCCAAAGGACGACACTCTGTGGGGCCCACCCAGCCGTAGGCCCAAAGGACGGCACTCTGTGGGGCCCACCCAGCCGTAGGCCCAAAGGACGGCACTCTATGGGGCCCACCCAGCCGTAGGCCAAAAAAGGACGGCACTCTGTGAGGCCCACCCAGCCGTAGGCCAAAAAGGACAGCACTCTTGGGCCCACCCAGCCGTAGGCCAAAAAAGGACGGCACTCTGTGGGGCCCACCCAGCCGTAGGGCCAATGGACGGCACTCTGTGGGGCCCACCCAGCCGTAGGCCCAAAGGACGGCACTCTGTTGGGCCCACCCATCCTTAGGCCCCAAGGACGGCACTCTGTGGGGCCCACCCATCCGTAGGCCAAAAAGGACAGCACTCTGTGGGGCCCACCCAGCCGTAGGCCAAAAAGGACAGCACTCTTTGGGGCCCACCCAGCCGTAGGCCAAAAAGGACAGCACTCTGTGGGGCCCACCCAGCCGGATGGGTGGGCCCCACCGAGTGCCGTACATGGGGCCTACGGCTACCTGGGCCCCACAAAGTGCCGTCCTATTGGGCCTACGGCTGGGTGGGCCCCCCACAGAGTGCCGTCCTTTTGGGCCTACGGCTGGGTGGGCCCCACAGAGTGCCGTCCTTTTTGGCCCAACCAGCCATAGGCCCAAAGGACGGCACTCTGTGGGGCCCACCCAGCCGTCGGCCAAATGGACGGCACTCTGTGGGGCCCACCCAGCCGTAGGCCCAAAGGACGGCACTCTGTGGGGCCCACCCAGCCGTAGGCCAAAAAAGGACGGCACTCTGTGGGGCCCACCCAGCCATAGGCCCAAAGGACGGCGCGCTATGGGGCCCACCCAGCCGTAGGCCAAAAAAGGACGGCACTCTGTGGGGCCCACCCAGCCGTAGGGCCAAAGGACGGCACTCTGTGGGGCCCACCCAGCCGTAGGGCCAAAGGACGGCACTCTGTGGGGCCCACCCAGCCGTAGGCCCAAAGGACGGCACTCTATGGGGCCCACCCAGCCGTAGGCCAAAACGGACGGCACTCTGGGGCCCACCCAGCAGTAGGCCAAAAAAGGACATCCCTCTGTGGGGTCCACCCAGCCGTAGGCCAAAAAAAGACGGCACTCTGTGGGGCCCACCCAGCCATAAGCCAAAAAGGGACGGCACTCTGTGGGACCCACCCAGCCGTAGTCCAAAAAGGACGGCACTCTGGGGCCCACCCAGCCGTAAGCCAAAAAGGACAGCACTCTGTGGGGCCCACCCAGCCGGATGGGTGGGCCCCACAGAGTGCCGTACATGGTGCCTACGGCTACCTGGGCCCCACAAAGTGCCGTCCTATTGGGCCTACGGCTGGGTGGGCCCCACAGAGTGCCGTCCTTTTTGGCCCACCCAGCCGTAGGCCCAAAGGACGGCACTCTCTGGGGCCCACCCAGCCATAGGCCCAAAGGACGGCGCGCTATGGGGCCCACCCAGCCGTAGGCCAAAAAAGGACGGCACTCTGTGGGGCCCACCCAGCCATAGGGCCAAAGGACGGCACTCTGTGGGGCCCACCCAGCCGTAGGCCCAAAGGACGGCACTCTGTGGGGCCCACCCAGCCGTAGGCCAAATGGACGGCACTCTGTGGGGCCCACCCAGCCGTAGGCCCAAAGGACGGCACTCTGTGGGGCCCACCCTGCCTTAGGCCCAAAGGACGACACTCTGTGGGGCCCACCCAGCCGTAGGCCCAAAGGACGGCACTCTGTGGGGCCCACCCAGCCGTATGCCCAAAGGACGGCACTCTATGGGGCCCACCCAGCCGTAGGCCAAAAAAGGACGGCACTCTGTGAGGCCCACCCAGCCGTAGGCCCAAAAGGACGGCACTCTGTGGGGCCCACCCAGCCGTAGGCCCAATAGGACGGCACTTTGTGGGGCCCTGGTAGCCGTAGGCCCCATGTACGGCACTCTGTGGGGCCCACCCATCCGGCTGGGTGGGCCCCACAGAGTGCTGTCCTTTTTGGCATACGGCTGGGTGGGCCCCACAGAGTGCCATCCTTTGGGCCTACGGCTGGGTGGGCCCCATAGAGTGCCGTCCTTTGGGCCTAAGGCTGGGTGGGCCCCACAGTGTGCCATCCTTTTTTGGCCTACGGCTGGGTGGGCCCCCCAGAGTGCCGTCCTTTTTTGGCCTACGGCTGGGTGGGCCCCATAGAGTGTCGTCCTTTGGGCCTACGGCTGGGTGGGCCCCACAGTGTGCCGTCCTTTGGCCCTACGGCTGGGTGGGCCCCACAGAGTGCCGTCCTTTTTTGGCCTACGGCTGGGTGGGCCCCATAGCGCGCCGTCCTTTGGGCCTATGGCTGGGTGGGCCCCACAGAGTGCCGTCCTTTTTTGGCCTACTGCTGGGTGGGCCCCACAGAGTGCCATCCTTTTTTGGCCTACGGCTGGGTGGGCCCCAGAGTGCCGTCCTTTTTGGCCTACGGCTGGGTGGGCCTCACAGAGTGCCGTCCTTTTTTGGCCTACGGCTGGGTGGGACCCATAGAGTGCCGTCCTTTGGGCCTACGGCTGGGTGGGCCCCACAGAGTGCCGTCCTTTGGGCCTACGGAAGGGTGGGCCCAACAGAGTGCCGTACTTTGGGCCTACGGCTGCATGGGCCCCACAGAGTGCCGTCCTTTGGGCCTATGGCTGGGTAGGCCCCACAGAGTGCCGTCCTTTTTGGCCTACGGCTGGGTGGGCCCCAAAGAGTGCCGTCCTTTTTTGGCCTACGGCTGGGTGGGCAACACAGAGTGCCGTCCTTTGGGCCTACGGCTGGGTGGGCCCCACAGAGTGCCGTCCTTTGGCCCTACGGCTGGGTGGGCCCCACAGAGTGCCGTCCTTTTTTGGCCTACGGCTGGGTGGGCCCCATAGCGCGCTGTCCTTTGGGCCTATGGCTGGGTGGGCCCCACAGAGTGCCGTCCTTTGGGCCTACAGCTGGGTGGGCCCCACAGAGTGCCGTCCTTTTTTGGCTTACGGCTGGGTGGGCCCCACAGAGTGCCGTCCTTTGGGCCTACAGCTGGGTGGGCCCCACAGAGTGCCGTCCATTTGGCCTACGGCTGGGTGGGACCCACAGAGTGCCGTCCTTTGGGCCTACGGCTGGGTGGGCCAAAAAGGACGGCATTCTGTGGGGCCCACCCAGCCGTATGCCCAAAAGGACGGCACTCTGTGGGGCCCACCCAGCCGTAGGCCCAATAGGACGGCACTTTGTGGGGCCCAGGTAGCCGTAGGCCCCATGTACGGCACTCTGTGGGTGGGCCCCATAGAGTGCCGTCCTTTGGGCCTAAGGCTGGGTGGGCCCCACAGAGTGCCGTCCTTTGGGCCTACGGATGGGTGGGCCCAACAGAGTGCCGTCCTTTGGGCCTATGGCTGGGTAGGCCCCACAGAGTGCCGTCCTTTTTGGCCTACGGCTGGGTGGGCCCCAAAAAGTGTGCCGTCCTTTTTGGCCTACGGCTGGGTGGGCCCTAAAAAGTGTGCCGTCCTTTTTGGCCTACGGCTGGGTGGGCCCCACAGAGTGCCGTCCTTTGGGCCTACAGCTGGGTGGGCCCCACAGAGTGCCGTCCTTTTTTGGCCTACGGCTGGGTGGGCCCCACAGAGTGCCGTCCTTTGGGCCTACAGCTGGGTGGGCCCCACAGAGTGCCGTCCTTTGGGCCTACGGCTGGGTGGGCCAAAAAGGACGGCACTCTGTGGGGCCCACCCAGCCGTAGGCCCAAAAGGACGGCACTCTGTGGGACCCACCCAGCCGTAGGCCCAATAGGACGGCACTTTGTGGGGCCCTGGTAGCCGTAGGCCCCATATACGGCACTCTGTGGGGCCCACCCATCCGGCTGGGTGGGCCCCACAGAGTGCTGTCCTTTTTGGCATACGGCTGGGTGGGCCCCACAGAGTGCCATCCTTTGGGCCTACGGCTGGGTGGGCCCCATAGAGTGCCGTCCTTTGGGCCTCCGGCTGGGTGGGCCCCATAGAGTGCCGTCCTGTTTTGGCCTAAGGCTGGGTGGACCCCACAGAGGGCCGTCCTTTTTTGGCCTACGGCTGGGTGGGCCCCACAGAGTGCCGTCCTGTTTTGGCCTACGGCTGGGTGGACCCCACAGAGGGCCGTCCTTTTTTGGCCTACGGCTGGGTGGGCCCCACAGAGTTCCGTCCTTTTTTGGCCTAAGGCTGGGTGGACCCCACAGAGGGCCGTCCTTTTTTGGCCTACGGCTGGGTGGGCCCCACAGAGTGCCGTCCTGTTTTGGCCTAAGGCTGGGTGGACCCCACAGAGGGCCATCCTTTTTTGGCCTATGGCTGGGTGGGCCAAAAAAGGACGGCCCTCTGTGGGGTCCACCCAGCCTTAGGCCAAAACAGGACGGCACTCTGTGGGGCCCACCCAGCCATAGGCCCAAAGGACAGCACTCTGTGGGGCCCACCCAGCCGTAGGCCCAAAGGACAGCACCCTGTATGGCCCACCCAGCCGTAGGGTTTTTAGAACAAATTTAGAAAATATCATTTTTTCTTCAAACTTTGGGGTTTTTTTACGTTTATAGCGCAAAAAATAAAAACCGCAGAGGTGATCAATTACCATCAAAAGAAGCTCTATTTGTTGGGGAAAAGGGACGCAAATTGTTTTTGGGTACAGCATTGCATGACCACGCAATTATCATTTACATAGACGCAGTGCCAAATTGTACAAAGTGCGCTGGTCAGGAAGGGGGGTAAAACGTTCCAGGGCTGAAGTGGTTAAAAAAAACATAATATATACCGGGGGAGGGACACCATGGTGTTATGTGTGTATATATTATAATATATACACACATATATATCTATAAGGCGGGGGACCTCATAGGAAAACAGAGTGTGTGTATGTGTGTATATATATATATATATATATATATATATATAGTGTGAGAGAACTGATAGAATATGAGATATAAGAACACACAAGCAGTCTCTCCATGTTTCCAGGGACACAGATCAGAGCGCTCCGCACAGGGACAGCTCATTCTCTCCATCATAATATCTACAATACAGAGCAGTCCCTTCATCCATCACACACACAACCCAATGGACACAGATCACCCCGCACTCACGTTCAGCCAGCATCATCGCCATGGTAACTCCGGGGGAGGGGGGGGGGGGGAAGCAGCTCAAACACACTGCAGGGATTTCAACAGCTGATCCGTCCAGTCTGCATTAGAGGAGACATTTTATCGTAGACGGAGGCAACAAAATCTTGAGACAATATTATATATATTAAATAGTAATACTTTATTAATATTTATTAATTAGGAATAAAAAACACAAAATTTAGATTATAAAATAAATAGGTATAAAAGCGGGAAGTAAATCAATGAAATAGGGCACGTGACTGATGAGCTACATCCAAGGTGCCTGATGAGCTGTGGTCACGTGGCGGATTAGCTACAGACACGTGACCAGCTTCTACCAGCTGACCGTTAGCCGTGACGTCACACGGGCTGTAGAGATATAAATAGAGGAGCAGCGCGCTGCGAGCCCGGTCTGTACCGGGCTCTTGCACGGTGAACATCTCTCTTTTCTAGCTCCGTTCTCCCCGGCCGTTAGTCCTGATCACCTAGGAAGGGAAGTCTGCAATACGCGCACAAACAAAAGGGTAGGGGCGCTGAAGCGCCTGTGTGATCTATTTCTCTATATGTATGTATTGTATACACTTGTATTGTATACAGTGCTCACATTCACCCATCCCTTAATGACAACACTGCCACTGATTTCCCCTCCCTCCTCACCACTGCTGCCACCCCCGTCGGGGTCAGGTGACGGGAGGCCCCGCCTTCCCAATATAAGAAACGTCAGTGCTGGGATCCCCGCAGTGGAGACAGAAGATGGATGCATGTATGGACAGCGCTGGACTGGGATCCCCCGTTGCTGGATCAGATGAGCCATCGCTGGACCCCGGAGAGATGATCATCCGTCGCTGGATAGCAACAGTGGATTACCACCGCTGGAATCTTTTTTTTTTTTTTTTTTAACCACTTGAGACCCAGGCCAATTCTGACATTTCTCTCCTACATGTAAAATTCCTAATTTTTTTGCTAGAAAATTACATAGAACCCCCAAACATTATATATGTTTTTTTAGCAAAGGCCCTAGAGAATACAATGGCGGTCATTGCAACTTTTTATCTCGCACGGTATTTGCGCAGCAATTTTTCGAATGCGTTTTTTTCAGAAAAAAACAGTTTCATGCTAAAAAAAAAAAAACAGTAAAGTTAGCCCAATTTTTTTGCATAGTGTGAAAGAGGAGGATACGCCGAGTAAATAGATACCCAACATGTCATGCTTCAAAATTGCACGCGCTCGTGGAATGGCGACAAACTTTGGTATTTAAAAATCCCCATAGGTGACGCTTTAAATTTTTTTTACTGATTACATGTTTTGGGTTACAGAGGAGGTCTAGGGCTAGAATTATTGCTCTCGCTCTAACGTTCGCGGCGATACCTCACATGTGTGGTTTGAACACCGTTTTCATATGTGGGCGGGACTTATGTATGCATTCGCTTCTGTGTGCGAGCTCACGGGGACAGGGGCGCTTAAAATTTTTTTTTTTATTATTGTTAATTTTTATTTATTCCCTTGTAATAGGAATATGGCACGATCGGACCTATTTACAGTGAAATATGGGGTCAATAAGACCCCATATCTCACCTCTAGGCTGGGAAGAATAATAATAAAAAAAAAAAAAACGATCCTGGCTTCCTAGCCAGATTGGCGCCGTTAATTTGAATACCTAGGCCGGGCGTGACGTCATAACATCGCGCCCGGCCTCCGAACAATCATAGAGACTCCGGGGACAATCTAGTCCGCCGGAAATCTCTATGATCAAATGCTGGGGCCGGGCGTTCGTTCGACTCGAACATTGGCTGTTTGTCCGTTCGGCGAAATCCGAACTCTTGGTCCGTTCGCGTCAAAATTCGTGTGGCGCTCACGGCCCACAATCCACTGCGATGGCGCAGTGCATTGCTGGCTCATGATTGGCCAAGCATGCACTGTGACCCCGCATGCTTGGCCAATCGCAGCGCCAGCAGCGAGGAGAGCCATGATTGGCCACAGGCAGGATGCCTGTGGCCAATCATAGCTCAGGCTGTGTAGTGCACGCCCCACACTATATAAGGCCGCCATTGAGGCGGCCTCGTGTAGTGTGTTGGCATCTGAAGCAGTTGGTGTTCTGTGTACCTTCAACACAGTTACACACCGATCGTTTTTGGCTGATTTCCTATCTTGCTCTTGTGTAGTGGTTATTGTCTGTGCCCTGACCGCAGTATACACCACTATATTCACCTCACCTATATAGCTAGTGATCCATCTTTAATAATAGAGTTTGCAGTCAGTAGTGTTAGGAGATAGAGGAGGTGGGAGTTAGGAGAGGTGCTGTCTGCGTGCTCTGTACCCAGTACATACCGCTATAATCCACCTACATAGCTGTTCTCTATTTGAGCCCAATTGCCATCTGCAGGAGTTATTGGAAGTTGTGTGTGCCTCCAGCACAGCACAGTATACATCTGTATAATACCCCTTTATCTCTGCTGTTCTATAAAAAAGGCATCTGCAGGAGTTAGTGGGTGTTGTGTGCCTCCAGCACAATATAAACTACCCAACTACTGTTTTACCCAACTCCCTTCAGGCCATTACCATGTCTGGAAGGCCAGCAAGGAGAGGCAGACAGGCGCGAGCCGATAAAAGAGGGCAAGCAGGCTCTGTGTCTAGAGACAACAGTGCTGGTCGTGGACGCGGTGTATTGTCATCAGCACGTGGCCATGGGACATGCTTGTCCTTCTTTTCTGCAGCTGGACATGTTGAACCGCAACATGCCAACGACTTGGTAGAGTGGATGACCAAGCCCTCTTCATCCTCCTCATCCTCTCTCACCCAGTCACATGGGTAGTAGCAAAGCAGCTGCCAACGCATCGTCTTCCCTCCTCTCAATGTCATCATCAGTGACTCCTTCCCTAGACCCACCACGTCGCCCTGAGGAGTCTCCTGAACTTTTTGAGCACAGTGTTGGGTACATGCTCCAGGAGGATGCCCAGTGTTTGGTGGGCTCTGATGATGACACTCAGCTAGAGGAAGGCAGTAGCGTGAGCGCAGAGAGAGGGGATGCTCAAGAAGGACAGCAATCTGGCAGTCATGTTCCACAAGCTGCAGCATACTGCCAGGTTTGCTACAGTGATGAAGAGGGAGGGGATGATGAGGGCACTGACTCCACGTGGGTGCCTAGGAGGAGGAGGCGGCACATGTCCAACGAGGCAGGATGCCCCCCGGGGGCCAGCTTAGGGGCAGCACACCGACTGAATCACACCGCAGAGATCCGCCTGCACAGAGCGCTTCCTCTGCGCGTTATTCTAAAAGTTCTTTGGTGTGGGCCTTTTTTGAGACGAGTGCATCAGATCGCACCGCTGCTATTTGCAACATATGTCTCAAGCGTATCTCACGTGGCCAAAACATCAGCCGCTTGGGCACCACATGCTTGACCAGACATATGTTGACCTGCCATGCAGCTCGTTGGCAAGCGTACCTCAAAGACCCACACCAAAGAACAAAGCGGACCTCTCCTTGCTCCTCATCAGATGGCATCTCCAACCCCACTAGACCTTCAGTCCTCTCTGAAACCTGCTCTGAGAGGAATGAAGGTGTAGAATTAGGTGTGTCGCAGCCAAGTGCTTCCGGGAACTCTGCTAGTGGTACACCCACGTCCGATTATAGCAGGCAAATGTCCCTGCCCCAGCTGCTGGACCGGCGGAAGAAGTTTACTCCCAGCCATCCACATGCCCAGCGGTTGAATGCTAGCTTGGCTAAATTGCTAGCACTTCAACTGCTGCCTTTTCAGTTGGTAGACTCGGCCCCCTTCCGTGAGTTTGTACAATGTGCGGTTCCTCAGTGGCAGGTCCCCAAACGCCACTTTTTCTCACGGAAGGCGATTCCGGCTCTCTACCGGCATGTGGAAGGCAATGTCCTTGCCTCGCTGGACAGGGCGGTCAGCGGTAAGGTGCATATTACCGCTGACTCATGGTCCAGCAGGCATGGACAGGGACGTTACCTGTCTTTCACGGCCCATTGGGTCACTCTTCTGGCTGCTGGGAAGGATGCAGGACAAGGTGCAGTAGTGTTGGAGGTTGTTCCGCCACCACGCCTCCAAAATGCTACTATTGGTTGTGACACACCTCTCTCCTCCACCCCCTCCTCTTCTTCTTCCTCCATGGCCTCTTCCAGTGCTCTGTCCTCAGAACCAGCGGAGCTCCGTAGGCGTTCCAGGGGCTACGCAAGTTCGCAGGCAAAACGATGCCATGCCGTGCTTGCGCCGGTTTGTTTGGGGGACAGGAGCCACACTGGGGCGGATGTTTTGTCAGCTCTGCAGGGGCAGGCCGAGAGGTGGTTGACGCCACGCCAGCTTAAGCCAGGAATGGTGGTTTGCGACAATGGCACCAACCTCCTCTCCGCCCTCCGACAGGGACAACTGACCCATGTGCCCTGTGTAGCTCACGTCCTTAACCTGGTGGTGCAGCGGTTCTTGGGCAGGTACCCCGGCTTACATGATGTCCTGAAGCAGGCCAGGAAAGTCTGTGTGCATTTCCGCCGATCATTTAATGCCTGTGCTCGGCTGGCTGAGCTCCAAAAGGAGTTGAACCTGTCCAAGAACCGCCTTATATGTGACATGCCCACCAGATGGAACTCAACATTGGCCATGCTGCAGCGGCTGCACACGCAGCAGAGGGCCATCAATGAGTACCTGTGCGACTACGGCACCAGGACAGGGTCAGGGGAGCTTGGTTTTTTCTCACCACGCCAGTGGGGCATGATCAGGGATGCATGCACTGTCCTGTCACCGTTTGAGGAGGCCACAAGGATGGTGAGCAGTGACAGTGCATGCATCAGTGACACTGTACCTCTTGTCCACCTCTTGGAGCATACGCTGTGTGGAATAATGGACAGGGCACTTGAGGCAGAACAGAGGCAAGAAGAGGAGGACTTCCTTGCCTCTCAAGGCCCCCTTTATCCAGACAGTGTTCCTGCTGTGCCACCCATCACACAGGAAGAGGAGGAGGAGGAGGAGGAGGAGGAGGATGATTGTGTCAGCATGGAGGTGGAGGCTGGCACTCAGCAGCAGCAGCAGCAGTCTTATAGGGATGATTTACAGTCCCAAGAAACACGTGGACTTGTACGTGGCTGGGAGGAGGTAGCTGCGGATCATGTTGTCCTTAGTGACCCAGAGGACTCCGGACCGAATGCCTCAGCTAACCTACGCTGCATGGCCTCCCTGATCCTGCAAAGCCTGCGGAAGGATCTTCGGATCAAGGAGAGGGACCATTACTGGCTGGCCACTCTCCTTGATCCACGGTACAAGGGTAAGGTTGCCGACCTTATCTTGCCATCGCAGAGGGAGCAGAGAATGAGACATCTCCGGGAGGCCTTGCAGAAAGCTCTGTGCAACGCGTTCCCAGAGACTGGGAGGTTACAAACTCCTGGTCCTGGACAACGTGTTGCTGAGGCATCGGTCAGAAGGAGCGGTGGAGAAGGTGGCCGTCTGACTGATGCTTTAAGACAATTTTTTAGTCCGCAGCCCCAAGGTATGATCGGTTCCAGCACCCATCGCCAGCGTCTGATTTACATGGTGCAGGAATACCTAGGGGCAAGGTCAGACTTGGACACCTTTCCCACCGAAAATCCTCTGGCTTACTGGGTCTTGAGGATGGATCACTGGCCAGAGCTTGCACAGTATGCAATTGAGCTACTGGCCTGTCCTGCATCCAGCGTTCTTTCGGAACGGACCTTCAGTGCTGCTGGTGGCTTTGTTACCGATCACAGGGTGCGCCTGTCCATCGAATCAGTTAATCGACTGACCTTCATCAAGATGAATCAGTCTTGGATCACCCACAGCTACCAAGCACCTGAAGCTGATGTAACCGAATAATTTTTTTTGAAATACCACATCCCTTCAAGACTGCCTATTACAATTTTTGATGCAATGCTTTGCAGCAGGGCTAATTCCTGCAATAAAACTAGAGTATATGGCAGAGGTTGCAGTGTGGTGGCACCAGCACCAGTGCCTAAGGCCAAATTTTTCTGCCCCTGTGTAACAGGGACATGTAATTACAATTCTTGATATAATATTTCACAGGAGGGCCCCTTCCTGTGCCCACCCAGAGTAACGGTGAGGACTTATAGTGTTGTGGCACCAGCACCACAACCACCAAAGGTCAATTTTTCTACCACTGTTCAACAATGGCATGTAATTACAATTCTTGATATAATCGTTCACAGCAGGGCGCTCCAGCGCCCACCAAGGGTCACTTTGAGGGCTTACAATGTTGTGGCAAAACCAACACCTTGTTCTGCCATTTCTGCAGAGCATATAGGGCAGGCCCCTACTTTCAAACATCCAACTTACAAACATCTCCTACTTGCAAACGCAAGGAGACAGCAGCAAGTGAGATGAAAAAAGATGGACGACAAAACAAATTATACAGGGGTGATGACCCTTCCCTATGTTTTCCAAAAAGCTTACAAATAGTTTTTTTGACTGGAGCTACACTTTAAAAATGTACCAGTTGAAAATTACAAACAGATTCAACTTAACACAACAAACCTACACAGTCCCTGTCTTGTTTGCACCGCCTGTATACTGCTGTTCTGAGTATATAGGGCCTGGGGGCCACACGCATTGAGGCAGGAGTCAGGTCCCCAAACCCTTTTTAGGACAATATCTTGCATATTAGCCGTTAAAATTAGCACTTTCCATTTCGAACGTTCGAGTCCCATAGACTTCAATGGGGTTCTAACGTTCGTAACGAACGTGGGGTCCGTTCGAAAGTTCTGGTGCGAACCGAACCGGGGGGTGTTCGGCTCATCCCTAATAATGACACAAAAAAAAAAAAGTTTACAAAAAGTTGTCACTAAATGATATATTGCTCACACATGCCATAGTTATATGTGGAATTGCACCCCAAAATATAGTCTGCTGCTTCTCCTGAGTACGGGGATACCACATATGTGGGACTTTTTGGGAGTCTAGCTGCGTACGGCACCCAGAAAACCAATCGCTGCCTTAAGGGTTTCTAAGGGTGCAAATTTTTGATTTCACTCCTCACTACCTATCACAGTTTCGAAGGCCATAAAATGCCAAAATAGCACAAAACCACCCCAAATGACCCCATTTTGGAAAGTAGACACCCCAAGCTATTTACTGAGAGGCATGTTGAGTCCATGAAATATTTTATATTTTGCCACAAGTTGCAGGAAGATTACAAATTTTTTATTTTTTTTTTTTTGGCACAAAGTTGTCACTAAATGATATATTGCTCACACATGCTATGGGCATAAGTCAAATTACACCCCCATTACGCCTCTGTGGGGCCCACCCAGCCGTAGGCCCAAAGGACGGCACTCTGTGGGGCCCACCCAGCCTTAGGCCCAAAGGAAGGCACTCTATGGGGCCCACCCAGCCGTAGGCCAAAAAAGGATGGCACTCTGTGGGGCCCACCCAGCCGTAGGCCAAAAAGGACAGCACTCTGTGGGGCCCACCCAGCCGTAGGCCAAAAAAGGACGGCACTCTGTGGGGTCCACCCAGCCGTAGGCCAAAACAGGACGGCACTCTGTGGGGTCCACCCAGCCATAGGCCAAACAAGGACGGCACGTTTGGTGGTATACAGTTGGCATCTATTTAGAGGATATAAAGCTTGTCTTGCCGAACACGTGAGTGTGAGGCTTATGAGCCGGTGAGTGCACCCACAACGGGGGTGTTCACGATCACACCTGGTGTGGTGAAGAAGCAATTAAAAATTTTGTGGACATATTATTATTTTTCACGTGGACTTCACTTATTGGATTTTATTTATTTGGATTGATATATATATTTTACATTTTTTTTTTTTTTTTCTTTATTTCTATTAATTTTGAATATTTATGTGATTTAATTGAACTGGGAGATATTGGAATATTTATTTATATATATATTTTTATACATTTAGTACTGATTATATATATATATATATATATATATATATATATTTATATGTTTAAGACCGATTACATATATATTTAATGGTATACATGTGAATGTTACTGGTATTTTTTTTTTAGTTAGGGTAAGGTTAAGCATTCACCTATTAAGCGCTACGTGTCACATAATTTTTTGGTTTTTGAAACTTATTGCACTGATTTGATGATACTATGTGGGGACCACCCAGTCGTAGGCCAAAAAAGGACGGCACTCTGTGGGGTCCACCCAGTCGTAGGCCAAAAAAGGACGGCACTCTGTGGGGTCCACCCAGTCGTAGGCCAAAAAAGGACGGCCCTCTGTGGGGTCCACCCAGCCGTAGGCCAAAAAGGGACGGCACTCTGTGAGGCCCACCCAGCCGTAGGCCAAAAAGGACGGCACTCTGTGAGGCCCACCCAGCCGTAGGCCAAAAAGGACGGCACTCTGTGAGGCCCACCCAGCCGTAGGCCAAAAAGGACGGCACTCTGGGGCCCACCAAGCCGTAGGCCAAAAAAGGATGGCACTCTGTGGGGCCCACCCAGCCGTAGGCCAAAAAGGACGTCCCTCTGTGGGGTCCACCCAGCCGTAGGCCAAAAAAGAACGGCACTCTGTGGGGCCCACCCAGCCGTAGGCCAAAAAGGATGGCACTCTGGGGCCCACCCAGCCGTAGGCCAAAAAAGGACGGCACTCTGTGGGGCCCACCCAGCCGTAGGCCAAAAAGGACAGCACTCTGTGGGGCCCACCCAGCCGGATGGGTGGGCCCCACAGAGTGCCGTACATGGGGCCTACGGCGACCTGGGCCCCACAAAGTGCCGTCCTTTTGGGCCTACGGCTGGGTGGTCCCCACAGAGTGCCGTCCTTTTTGGCCCACCCAGCCGTAGGCCAAATGGACGGCACTCTGTGGGGTCCACCCAGCCGTAGGCCAAATGGACGGCACTCTGTGGGGTCCACCCAGCCGTAGGCCAAATGGACGGCACTCTGTGGGGCCCACCCAGCCGTAGGCCCAAAGGACGGCACTCTGTGGGGCCCACCCAGCCGTAGGCCAAAAAAGGACGGCACTCTGTGGGGCCCACCCAGCTGTTGGGCCAAAGGACGGCACTCTGTGGGGCCCACCCCGCCGTAGGCGCAAAGGACGGCACCCTATGGGGCCCACCCAGCCGTAGGCCAAAAAAGGACGGCACTCTGTGAGGCCCACCCAGCCGTAGGCCAAAAAGGATGGCACTCTGTGGGGCCCACCCAGCCGTAGGCCAAAAAAGGATGGCACTCTGTGGGGCCTACCCAGCCATAGGCCCAAAGGACGGCACTCTGTTGCCCACCCATCCGTAGGCCCAAAGGACGGCACTCTGTTGCCCACCCATCCGTAGGCCCAAAGGACGGCACTCTGTGGGGCCCACCCATCCGTAGGCCCTAAGGACGGCACTCTGTGGGGCCCACCCAGCCTTAGACCCAAAGGACGGCACTCTATTCGGCCCACCCAACCGTAGGCCAAAAAAGGATGGCACTCTGTGGGACCCACCCAGCCGTAGGCCAAAAAGGACGGCACTCTGGGGTACCAGCCGTAGGCCAAAAAAGGATGGCACTCTGTGGGGCCCACCCAGCCGTAGGCCAAAAAAGGACGTCCATCTGTGGGGTCCACCCAGCCGTAGGCCAAGAAAGGACTGCACTCTGTGGGGCCCACCCAGCCGTAGGCCAAAAAGGACCGCACTCTGGGGCCCACCCAGCCGTAGGCCAAAAATGGATGGCACTCTGTGGGGCCCACCCAGCCGTAGGCCAAAAAGGACAGCACTCTGTGGGGCCCACCCAGCCGGATGGGTGGGCCCCACAGAGTGCCGTACATGGGGCCTACGGCTACCTGGGCCCCACAAAGTGCCGTCCTATTGGGCCTACGGCTGGGAGGGCCCCACAGAGTGCCGTCCTTTTGGGCCTACGGCTGGGTGGGCCCCACAAAGTGCAGTCCTTTTTGGCCCACCCAGCCGTAGGCCCAAAGGACGGCACTCTGTGGGGCCCACCCAGCCGTAGGCCCAAAGGACGGCACTCTGTGGGGCCCACCCAGCCGTAGGCCCAAAGGACGGCACTCTGTGGGGCCCACCCAGCCGTAGGCCCAAAGGACGGCACTCTGTGGGGCCCACCCAGCCGTAGGCCCAAAGGACGGCACTCTGTGGGGCCCACCCAGCCGTAGGCCAAAAAAGGACGGACCTCTGTGGGGTCCACCCAGCCTTAGGCCAAAAAAGGACGGCACTCTGTTGGGCCCACCCAGCCATAGGGCCAACGGACGGCACTCTGTGGGGCCCACCCAGCCGTAGGCCCAATGGACGGCACCCTATGGGGCCCACCCAGCCGTAGGCCAAAAAAGGACGGCACTCTGTGAGGCCCACCCAGCCGTAGGCCAAAAAGGACAGCACTCTGGGGCCCACCCAGCCGTAGGCCAAAAAAGGATGGCACTCTGTGGGGCCCACCCAGCCGTAGGCCCAAAAGGACGGCACTCTGGGGGGCCCACCCAGCCGGATGGGTGGGCCCCACAGAGTGCCGTACATGGGGCCTACGGCTACCTGGGCCCCACAAAGTGCCGTCCTATTGGGCCTACGGCTGGGTGGGCCCCACAGAGTGCCGTCCTTTGGGCCTACGGCTGGGTGGGCCAAAAAGGACGGCACTCTGTGGGGCCCATCCAGCCGTAGGCCCAAAAGGACGGCACTCTGGGGGGCCCACCCAGCCGGATGGGTGGGCCCCACAGAGTGCCGTACATGGGGCCTACGGCTACCTGGGCCCCACAAAGTGCCGTCCTATTGGGCCTACGGCTGGGTGGGCCCCACAGAGTGCCGTCTTTTTGGGCCTACAGCTGGGAGGGCCTCACAGAGTGCCGTCCTTTTTTGGCCTACGGCTGGGTGGGCCCCATAAAGTGCCGTCCATTTGGCCTACGGCAGGGTGGGCCCCACAGAGTGCCGTCCTTTGGGCCTACGGCTGGGTGGGCCAAAAAGGACGGCACTCTGTGGGGTCCACCCAGCCGTAGGCCCAAAAGGACGGCACTCTGTGGGGCCCACCCAGGCGCAGGCCCAAAAGGACGGCACTCTGTGGGGCCCACCCAGGCGCAGGCCCAAAAGGACGGCACTCTGTGGGGCCCACCCAGGCGCAGGCCCAAAAGGACGGCACTTTGTGGGGCCCAGGTAGCCGTAGGCCCCATGTACGGCACTCTGTGGGGCCCACCCAGCCGTAGGCCCAAAGGACGGCACTCCATGGGGCCCACCCAGCCGTAGGCCAAAAAAGGACGACACTCTGTGAGGCCCACCCAGCCGTAGGCCAAAAAGGACGGCACTCTGGGGCCCACCCAGCCGTAGGCCAAAAAAGGATGGCAATCTGTGGGGCCCACCCAGCCGTAGGCCAAAAAAGGACGTCCCTCTGTGGGGTCCACCCAGCCGTAGGCCAAAAAAGGACTGCACTCTGTGGGGCCCACCCAGCCGTAGGCCAAAAGGGACGGCACTCTGGGGCCCACCCAGCCGTAGGCCAAAAAGGACGGCACTCTTTTTGGCCTACGTCTGGGTGGGCCCAAAGGACGCCACTCTTTGAGGCCCACCCAGCCTTAGGCCAAAAAAGGAAGGCCCTCTGTGGGGTCCACCCAGCCTTAGGCCAAAAAAGGAAGGCCCTCTGTGGGGTCCACCCAGCCGTAGGCCAAAAAAGGACGGCCCTCTGTGGGGTCCACCCAGCCGTAGGCCAAAAAAGGACGTCTCTCTGTGGGGCCCACCCAGCCATAAGCCAAAAAGGGACGGCACTCTGTGGGACCCACCCAGCCGTAAGGCCCAAAGGACGGCACTCGGTGGGGCCCACCTATTCGTAGGCCCAAAGGACGGCACTCTGTGGGGCCCACCCATCCGTAGGCCCTAAGGACGGCACTCTGTGGGGCCCACCCAGCCTTAGTCCCAAAGGACGGCACTCTGTGGGGCCCACCCAGCCGTAGGCCAAAAAAGGATGGCACTCTGTGGGGCCCACCCAGCCGTAGGCCAAAAAGGACAGCACTCTGTGGGGCCCACCCAGCCGTAGGCCAAATAGGACAGCACTCTGTGGGGCCCACCCAGCCGGATGGGTGGGCCCCACATAGTGCCATCCTATTGGGCCTACTGCTGGGAGGGCCCCACAGAGTGCCGTCCTTTTGGGCCTACGGCTGGGTGGGCCCCACAGCGTGCCGTCCTTTTTGGCCCAACCAGCCGTAGGCCCAAAGGACGGCACTCTGTGGGGCCCACCCAGCCGTAGGCCAAATGGACGGCACTCTGTGGGGCCCACCCAGCCATAGGCCCAAAGGACGGCACTCTGTGGGGCCCACCCAGCCTTAGGCCAAAAAAGAACGGCACTCTGTGGGGCCCACCCAGCCGTAGGCCCAAAGGACGGCACTCTGTGGGGCCCACCCAGCCGTAGGCCCAAAGGACGGCACTCTGTGGGGCCCACCCAGCCTTAGGCCAAAATGGGACGGCCCTCTGTGGGGTCCACCCAGCCTTAGGCCAAAACAGGACGGCACTCTGGGGTCCACCCAGCCGTAGGCCAAAAAAGGATGGCACTCCGTGGGGCCCACCCAGCCGTAGGCCAAAAAAGGATGGCACTCCGTGGGGACCACCCAGCCGTAGGCCAAAAAAGGACGGCACTCTGTGGGGCCCACCCAGCCTTAGGCCAAAACAGGACGGCACTCTGGGGTCCACCCAGCCGTAGGCCAAAAAAGGATGGCACTCCGTGGGGCCCACCCAGCCGTAGGCCAAAAAAGGATGGCACTCCGTGGGGACCACCCAGCCGTAGGCCAAAAAAGGACGGCACTCTGTGGGGCCCACCCAGCCGTAGGCCAAAATGGACGGCACTCTGGGGCCCACCCAGCCGTAGGCCAAAAAGGACGTCACTCTTTGGGGCCCACCCAGCCGTAGGCCAAAAAAAGTATGGCACTCTGTGGGGCGCACCCAGCCGTAGGCCAAAAAGGACAGCACTCTGTTGGGCCCACCCATTCGTAGGCCCAAAGTACGGCACTTTGTGGGGCCCACCCATCCGTAGGCCCAAAGGACGGCACTCTATGGGGCCCACCCAGCCGTAGGCCAAAAAAGGATGGCACTCTGTGGGGCCCACCCAGCCGTAGGCCAAAAAGGACGGCCCTCTGTGGGGTCCACCCAGCCTTAGGCCAAAACAGGACGGCACTCTGTGGGGCCCACCCAGCCGTAGGCCAAAAAAGGACGGCCCTCTGTGGGGTCCACCCAGCCTTAAGCCAAAAAAGGACGGTACTCTGTTGGGCCCACCCAGCCGTAGGCCAAAAAAGGACGGCCCTCTGTGGGGTCCACCCAGCCGTAGGCCAAAAAAGGACGGCCCTCTGTGGGGTCCACCCAGCCGTAGGCCAAAAAAGGACGGCCCTCTGTGGGGTCCACCCAGCCATAAGCCAAAAAGGGACGGCACTCTGTGGGACCCACCTAGCCGTAGGCCAAAAAGGACGGCACTCTGTGGGGCCCACCCAGCCGGATGGGTGGGCCCCACAGAGTGTCGTACATGGGGCCTACGGCTACCTGGGCCCCACAAAGTGCTGTCCTATTGGGCCTACGGCTGGGTGTGCCCCACAGAGTGCCGTCCTTTTTGGCCCACCCAGCCGTAGGCCCAAAGGACGGCACTCTGTGGGGCCAACCCAGCCGTAGGCCAAAAAGGACGGCACTCTGTGGGGCCCACCCAGCCGGATGGGTGGGCCCCACAGAGTGTCGTACATGGGGCCTACGGCTACCTGGGCCCCACAAAGTGCTGTCCTATTGGGCCTACGGCTGGGTGTGCCCCACAGAGTGCCGTCCTTTTTGGCCCACCCAGCCGTAGGCCCAAAGGACGGCACTCTGTGGGGCCAACCCAGCCGTAGGCCAAATGGACGGCACTCTGTGGGGCCCACCCAGCCGTAGGCCCAAAGGACGGCACTCTGTGGGGCCCACCCAGCCATAGGCCCAAAGGACGGCACTCTGTGGGGCCCACCCAGCCGTAGGCCAAAAAAGGACGGCACTCTGTGGGGCCCACCCAGCCGTAAGGCCAAAAAAGGACGGCACTCTGTGGGGCCCACCCAGCCGTAGGCCCTAAGGACGGCACTCTGTGGGGCCCACCCACCCGTAGGCCCAAAGGACGGCACTCTATGGGGCCCCTCCAGCCGTAGGCCAAAAAGGACAGCACTCTGTGGGGCCCACCCAGACGGATGGGTGAGCCCCACAGAGTGCCGTACATGGGGCCTACGGCTACCTGGGCCCCACAAAGTGCCGTCCTATTGGGCCTACGGCTGGGTGGGCCCCACAGAGTGCCGTCCTTTTGGGCCTACGGCTGGGTGGGCCCCACAGAGTGCCGTCCTTTTTGGCCCACCCAGCCGTAGGCCCAAATGGACGGCACTCTGTGGGGCCCACCCAGCCGTAGGCCAAATGGACGGCACTCTGTGGGGCCCACCCAGCCGTAGGCCCAAAGGACGGCACTCCATGGGGCCCACCCAGCCGTAGGCCAAAAAAGGACGACACTCTGTGAGGCCCACCCAGCCGTAGGCCAAAAAGGACGGCACTCTGGGGCCCACCCAGCCGTAGGCCAAAAAAGGATGGCAATCTGTGGGGCCCACCCAGCCGTAGGCCAAAAAAGGACGTCCCTCTGTGGGGTCCACCCAGCCGTAGGCCAAAAAAGGACTGCACTCTGTGGGGCCCACCCAGCCGTAGGCCAAAAGGGACGGCACTCTGGGGCCCACCCAGCCGTAGGCCAAAAAGGACGGCACTCTTTTTGGCCTACGTCTGGGTGGGCCCAAAGGACGCCACTCTTTGAGGCCCACCCAGCCTTAGGCCAAAAAAGGAAGGCCCTCTGTGGGGTCCACCCAGCCTTAGGCCAAAAAAGGAAGGCCCTCTGTGGGGTCCACCCAGCCGTAGGCCAAAAAAGGACGGCCCTCTGTGGGGTCCACCCAGCCGTAGGCCAAAAAAGGACGTCTCTCTGTGGGGCCCACCCAGCCATAAGCCAAAAAGGGACGGCACTCTGTGGGACCCACCCAGCCGTAAGGCCCAAAGGACGGCACTCGGTGGGGCCCACCTATTCGTAGGCCCAAAGGACGGCACTCTGTGGGGCCCACCCATCCGTAGGCCCTAAGGACGGCACTCTGTGGGGCCCACCCAGCCTTAGTCCCAAAGGACGGCACTCTGTGGGGCCCACCCAGCCGTAGGCCAAAAAAGGATGGCACTCTGTGGGGCCCACCCAGCCGTAGGCCAAAAAGGACAGCACTCTGTGGGGCCCACCCAGCCGTAGGCCAAATAGGACAGCACTCTGTGGGGCCCACCCAGCCGGATGGGTGGGCCCCACATAGTGCCATCCTATTGGGCCTACTGCTGGGAGGGCCCCACAGAGTGCCGTCCTTTTGGGCCTACGGCTGGGTGGGCCCCACAGCGTGCCGTCCTTTTTGGCCCAACCAGCCGTAGGCCCAAAGGACGGCACTCTGTGGGGCCCACCCAGCCGTAGGCCAAATGGACGGCACTCTGTGGGGCCCACCCAGCCATAGGCCCAAAGGACGGCACTCTGTGGGGCCCACCCAGCCTTAGGCCAAAAAAGAACGGCACTCTGTGGGGCCCACCCAGCTGTAGGCCCAAAGGACGGCACTCTGTGGGGCCCACCCAGCCGTAGGCCCAAAGGACGGCACTCTGTGGGGCCCACCCAGCCTTAGGCCAAAATGGGACGGCCCTCTGTGGGGTCCACCCAGCCTTAGGCCAAAACAGGACGGCACTCTGGGGTCCACCCAGCCGTAGGCCAAAAAAGGATGGCACTCCGTGGGGCCCACCCAGCCGTAGGCCAAAAAAGGTTGGCACTCCGTGGGGACCACCCAGCCGTAGGCCAAAAAAGGACGGCACTCTGTGGGGCCCACCCAGCCTTAGGCCAAAAAAGGATGGCACTCCGTGGGGCCCACCCAGCCGTAGGCCAAAAAAGGATGGCACTCCGTGGGGACCACCCAGCCGTAGGCCAAAAAAGGACGGCACTCTGTGGGGCCCACCCAGCCGTAGGCCAAAATGGACGGCACTCTGGGGCCCACCCAGCCGTAGGCCAAAAAGGACGTCACTCTTTGGGGCCCACCCAGCCGTAGGCCAAAAAAAGTATGGCACTCTGTGGGGCGCACCCAGCCGTAGGCCAAAAAGGACAGCACTCTGTGGGGCCCACCCAGCCGGATGGGTGGGCCCCACAGAGTGCCGTACATGGGGCCTACGGCTGCCTGGGCCCCATAAAGTGCCGTCCTATTGGGCCTACGGCTGGGTGGGCCCCACAGAGTGCCGTCCTTTTTGGCCCACCCAGCCGTAGGCCCAAAGGACGGCACTCTGTGGGGCCCACCCAGCCATAGGCCCAAAGGACGGCGCGCTATGGGGCTCACCCAGCCGTAGGCCAAAAAAGGACGGCACTCTGTGGGGTCCACCCAGCCGTAGGGCCAAAGGACGGCACTCTGTGGGGCCCACCCAGTCGTAGGCCCAAAGGACGGCACTCTATGGGGCCCACCCAGCCTTAGGCCGAAACGGACGGCACTCCGGGGCCCACCCAGCCGTAGGCCAAAAAAGGACGGCACTCTGTGGGGCCCACCCAGCCGTAGGCCAAAAAGGACGGCCCTCTGTGGGGTCCACCCAGCCTTAGGCCAAAACAGGACGGCACTCTGTGGGGCCCACCCAGCCGTAGGCCAAAAAAGGACGGCCCTCTGTGGGGTCCACCCAGCCTTAGGCCAAAAAAGGACGGCACTCTGTTGGGCCCACCCAGCCGTAGGCCAAAAAAGGACGGCCCTCTGTGGGGTCCACCCAGCCGTAGGCCAAAAAAGGACGGCCCTCTGTGGGGTCCACCCAGCCGTAGGCCAAAAAAGGACGGCACTCTGTGGGGCCCACCCAGCCATAAGCCAAAAAGGGACGGCACTCTGTGGGACCCACCTAGCCGTAGGCCAAAAAGGACGGCACTCTGTGGGGCCCACCCAGCCGGATGGGTGGGCCCCACAGAGTGCCGTACATAGGGCCTACGGCTACCTGGGCCCCACAAAGTGCTGTCCTATTGGGCCTACGGCTGGGTGGGCCCCACAGAGTGCCGTCCTTTTTGGCCCACCCAGCCGTAGGCCCAAAGGACGGCACTCTGTGGGGCCAACCCAGCCGTAGGCCCAAAGGACGGCACTCTGTGGGGCCCACCCAGCCATAGGCCCAAAGGACGGCACTCTGTGGGGCCCACCCAGCCGTAGGCCAAAAAAGGACGGCACTCTGTGGGGCCCACCCAGCCGTAGGCCCTAAGGACGGCACTCTGTGGGGCCCACCCACCCACCCGTAGGCCCAAAGGACGGCACTCTATGGGGCCCCTCCAGCCATAGGCCAAAAAGGACAGCACTCTGTGGGGCCCACCCAGCCGGATGGGTGGGCCCCACAGAGTGCCGTACATGGGGCCTACGGCTACCTGGGCCCCACAAAGTGCCGTCCTATTGGGCCTACGGCTGGGTGGGCCCCACAGAGTGCCGTCCTTTTGGGCCTACGGCTGGGTGGGCCCCACAGAGTGCCGTCCTTTTGGGCCTACGGCTGGGTGGGCCCCACAGAGTGCCGTCCTTTTTGGCCCACCCAGCCGTAGGCCCAAAGGACGGCACTCTGTGGGGCCCACCCAGCCGTAGGCCAAAAAAGGACGGCACTCTGTGGGGCCCACCCAGCCGTAGGCCCAAAGGACGGCACTCTGTGAGGCCCACCCAGCCGTAGGCCCAAAGGACGGCACTCCATGGGGCCCACCCAGCCGTAGGCCAAAAAAGGGCGACACTCTGTGAGGCCCACCCAGCCGTAGGCCAAAAAGGACGGCACTCTGGGGCCCACCCAGCCGTAGGACAAAAAAGGATGGCAATCTGTGGGGCCCACCCAGCCGTAGGCCAAAAAAGGACGTCCCTCTGTGGGGTCCACCCAGCCGTAGGCCAAAAAAGGACTGCACTCTGTGGGGCCCACCCAGCCGTAGGCCAAAAGGGACGGCACTCTGGGGCCCACCCAGCCGTAGGCCAAAAAAGGACGGCACTCTGTGGGTCCCACCCAGCCGTAAGGCCCAAAGGACGGCACTCTGTGGGGCCCACCTATCCATAGGCCCAAAGGACGGCACTCTGTGGGGCCCACCCATCCGTAGGCGCTAAGGACGGCACTCTGTGGGGCCCTCCCAGCCTTAGTCCCAAAGGACGGCACTCTGTGGGGCCCACCCAGCCGTAGGCCAAAAAAGGACGGGACTCTGTGAGGCCCACCCAGCCGTAGGCCAAATAGGACAGCACTCTGTGGGGCCCACCCAGCCGGATGGGTGGGCCCCACATAGTGCCATCCTATTGGGCCTACGGCTGGGAGGGCCCCACAGAGTGCCGTCCTTTTGGGCCTACGGCTGGGTGGGCCCCACAGAGTGCCGTCCTTTTTGGCCCAACCAGCCGTAGGCCCAAAGGACGGCACTCTGTGGGGCCCACCCAGCCGTAGGCCAAATAGGACAGCACTCCGTGGGGCCCACCCAGCCGGATGGGTGGGCCCCACATAGTGCCATCCTATTGGGCCTACGGCTGGGAGGGCCCCACAGAGTGCCGTCCTTTTGGGCCTACGGCTGGGTGGGCCCCACAGAGTGCTGTCCTTTTTGGCCTACGGCTGGGTGGGCCCCACAGAGTGCCGTCCTTTTTGGCCCAACCAGCCGTAGGCCCAAAGGACGGCACTCTGTGGGGCCCACCCAGCCATAGGCCCAAAGGACGGCACTCTGTGGGGCCCACCCAGCCTTAGGCCAAAAAAGGACGGCACTCTGTGGGGCCCACCCAGCTGTAGGCCCAAAGGACGGCACTCTGTGGGGCCCACCCAGCCATAGGCCCAAAGGACGGCGCGCTATGGGGCCCACCCAGCCGTAGGCCAAAAAAAGACGGCACTCTGTGGGGCCCACCAGGCCGTAGGGCCAAAGGACGGCACTCTGTGGGGCCCACCCAGCCGTAGGCCCAAAGGACGGCACTCTGTGGGGCCCACCCAGCCGTAGGCCCAAAGGACGGCACTCTATGGGGCCCACCCAGCCGTAGGCCAAAAAGGACGGCACTCTGTGGGGCCCACCCAGCCGTAGGCCAAAAAGGACAGCACTCTGTGGGGCCTACCCAGCCGTAGGCCCAAAGGACGGCACTCTGTTGGGCCCACGCAGCCGTAGGCCCAAAGGACGGCACTCTGTTGGGCCCACCCATCCGTAGGCCCAAAGTACGGCACTCTGTTGGGCCCACCCATCCGTAGGCCCAAAGGACGGCACTCTGTGGGGCCCACCCAGCCTTGGGCCCAAAGGACGGCACCCTATGGGGCCCACCCAGCCGTAGGCCAAAAAGGACAGCACTCTGTGGGGCCCACCCAGCCGTAGGCCAAAAAAGGACAGCACTCTGTTGGGCCCACCCAGCCGTAGGCCAAAAAAGGACGGCCCTCTGTGGGGTCCACCCAGCCTTAGGCCAAAACAGGACGGCCCTCTGTGGCGTCCACCCAGCCTTACGCCAAAATGGGACGGCCCTCTGTGGGGTCCACCCCGCCTTAGGCCAAAACAGGACGGCACTCTGTGGGGCCCACCCAGCCGTAGGCCAAAAAAGGACGGCACTCTGTGGGGCCCACCCAGCCGTAGGCCTGAAGGACGGCACTCTGTGGGGCCCACCCAGCCGTAGGCCAAAAAAGGATGGCACTCTGTGGGGCCCACACAGCAGTAGGCCAAAAAGGACAGCCCTCTGTGCGGTCCACCCAGCCTTAGGCCAAAACATGACGGCCCTCTGTGGTGTCCACCCAGCCGTAGGCCAAAAAAGGACGGCACTCTGTGGGGCCCACCCAGCCATAAGCCAAAAAAGGACGGCACTCTGTGGGACCCACCTAGCCGTAGGCCAAAAAGGACGGCACTCTGTGGGGCCCACCCAGCCGGATGGGTGGGCCCAACAGAGTGCCGTACATGGGGCCTACGGCTACCTGGGCCCCACAAAGTGCCGTCCTATTGGGCCTACGGCTGGGTGGGCCCCACAGAGTGCCGTCCTTTTTGGCCCACCCAGCCGTAGGCCCAAAGGACGGCACTCTGTGGGGCCATCCCAGCCGTAGGCCCAAAGGACGGCACTCTGTGGGGCCATCCCAGCCGTAGGCCCAAAGGACGGCACTCTGTGGGGCCCACCCAGCCGTAGGCCCAAAGGACGGCACTCTGTGGGGCCCACCCAGCCGTAGGCCCAAAGGACGGCACTCTGTGGGGCCCACCCAGCCGTAGGCCCAAAGGACGGCACTCTGTGGGGCCCACCCAGCCGTAGGCCCAAAGGACGGCACTCCATGGGGCCCACCCAGCCGTAGGCCAAAAAAGGACGGCACTCTGTGGGGCCCACCCAGCCGTAGGCCAAAAAAGGACGGCCCTCTGTGGGGTCCACCCAGCCTTAGGCCAAAACAGGACGGTACTCTGTGGGGTCCACCCAGCCTTAGGCCAAAAAGGACGGCACTCTGTGGGGCCCATCCAGCCGTAGGCCAAAATGGGACGGCCCTCTGTGGGGTCCACCCAGCCTTAGGCCAAAAAAGGACGGCCCTCTGTGGGGCCCACCCAGCCGTAGACCAAAAAAGGACGGCCCTCTGTGGGGTCCACCCAGCCTTAGGCCAAAAAAGGACGGCACTCTGTGGAGCCCACCCAGCCATAGGCCCAAAGGACGGCGCGCTATGGGGCCCACCCAGCCGTAGGCCAAAAAAGGACGGCACTCTGTGGGGCCCTCCCAGCCATAGGCCAAAAGGACGGCACTCTGTGGGGCCCACCCAGCCGTAGGCCCAAAGGACGGCACTCTGTGGGGCCCACCCAGCCGTAGGCCCAAAGGACGGCACTCTGTGGGGCCCACCCAGCCGTAGGCCAAAAAAGGACGGCACTCTGTGGGGCCCACCCAGCCGTAGGCCAAAAAAGGACGGCACTCTGTGGGGCCAACCCAGCTGTAGGCCAAAAAAGGACGGCCCTCTGTGGGGTCCACCCAGCCTTAGGCCAAAAAGGGACGGCCCTCTGTGGGGTCCACCCAGCCTTAGGCCAAAACAGGACAGCACTCGGTGGGGCCCACCGAGCCGTAGGCCCAAAGGACGGCACTCTGTGGGGCCCACCCAGCCGTAGGCCCAAAGGACGGCACTCTATGGGGCCCACCCAGCCGTAGGCCAAAAAAGGACGGCACTCTGTGAGGCCCACCCAGCCGTAGGTCAAAAAGGATAGCACTCTGTGGGGCCCACCCAGACGTAGGCCAAAAAGGACAGCACTCTGTGGGGCCCACCCAGCCGGATGGGTGGGCCCCACAGAGTGCCGTACATGGGGCCTACGGCTACCTGGGCCCCACAAAGTGCCGTCCTATTGGGCCTACGGCTGGGTGGGCCCCACAGAGTGCCGTCCTTTTGGGCCTACGGCTGGGTGGGCCCCACAGAGTGCCGTCCTTTATGGCCCAACCAGCCGTAGGCCCAAAGGACGGCACTCTGTGGGGCCCACCCAGCCATAGGCCCAAAGGACGGCGCGCTATGGGGCCCACCCAGCCGTAGGCCAAAAAAGGACGGCACTCTGTGGGGCCCACCCAGCCATAGGGCCAAAGGACGGCACTCTGTGGGGCCCACTCAGCCGTAGGCCCAAAGGACGGCACTCTGTGGGGCCCACTCAGCCGTGGGCCCAAAGGACGGCACTCTGTGGGGCCCACTCAGCCGTAGGCCCAAAGGACGGCACTCTGTGGGGCCCACCCAGCCGTAGGCCAAAAGGACGGCACTCTGTGGGGCCCTCCCTGCCTTAGGCCCAAAGGACGACACTCTGTGGGGCCCACCCAGCCGTAGGCCAAAAAAGGACGGCACTCTGTGGGGCCCACCCAGCCATAGGGCCAAAGGACGGCACTCTGTGGGGCCCACCCAGCCGTAGGCCCAAAGGACGGCACTCTGTGGGGCCCACCCAGCCGTAGGCCAAATGGACGGCACTCTGTGGGGCCCACCCAGCCGTAGGCCCAAAGGACGGCACTCTGTGGGGCCCACCCTACCTTAGGCCCAAAGGACGACACTCTGTGGGGCCCACCCAGCCGTAGGCCCAAAGGACGGCACACTGTGGGGCCCACCCAGCCGTAGGCCAAAAAGGACAGCACTCTGGGGCCCACCCAGCCGTAGGCCAAAAAAGGATGGCACTCTGTGGGGCCCACCCAGCCGTAGGCCAAAAAGGACAGCACTCTGTGGGGCACACTCAGCCGGATGGGGGGGCCCCACAGAGTGCCGTACATGGGGCCTACGGCTACCTGGGCCCCACAAAGTGCCGTCCTATTGGGCCTACGGCTGGGTGGGCCCCCCAGAGTGCCGTCCTTTTGGGCCTACGGCTGGGTGGGCCCCACAGAGTGCCGTCCTTTTTGGCCCACCCAGCCATAGGCCCAAAGGACAGCACTTTGTGGGGCCCACCCAGCCGTAGGCCAAACAGGACAGCACTCTGGGGCCCACCCAGCCGTAGGCCAAAAAAGGATGGCACTCTGCGGGGCCCACCATGCCGTAGGCCAAAAAGGACAGCACTCTGTGGGGCCCACTCAGCCGGATGGGTGGGCCCCACAGAGTGCCGTACATGGGGCCTACGGCTACCTGGGCCCCACAAAGTGCCGTCCTTTTGGGCCTACGGCTGGGTGGGCCCCACAGAGTGCTGTCCTTTTTGGCCCACCCAGCCATAGGCCCAAAGGACGGCACTTTGTGGGGCCCACCCAGCCATAGGCCCAAAGGACGGCGCGCTATGGGGCCCACCCAGCCGTAGGCCAAAAAATGACGGCACTCTGGGGCCCACCCAAGCCATAGACCAAAAAAGGATGGCACTCTGTGGGGCCCACCCAGCCGTAGGGCCAAAGGACGGCACTCTGTGGGGCCCACCCAGCCATAGGCCCAAAGGACGGCACTTTGTGGGGCCCACCCAGCCATAGGCCCAAAGGACGGCGCGCTATGGGGCCCACCCAGCCGTAGGCCATAAAAGGACGGCACTCTGGGGCCCACCCAGCCGTAGACCAAAAAAGGATGGCACTCTGTGGGGCCCACCCAGCCGTAGGCCAAAAAAGGACGTCCCTCTGTGGGGTCCAACTAGCCGTAGGCCAAAAAAGGACGGCACTCTGTGGGGCCCACCCAGCCGTAGGCAAAAAAGGACGGCACTCTTTGGGGCCCACCCAGCCGTAGGCCAAAAAGCACAGCACTCTGTGGGGCCTACCCAGCCGTAGGCCCAAAGGACGGATCTCTGTTGGGCCCACGCAGCCGTAGGCCCAAAGTACGGCACTGTTGGGCCCACCCATCCGTAGGCCCAAAGTACGGCACTCTGTTGGGCCCACCCATCCGTAGGCCCAAAGTACGGCACTCTGTTGGGCCCACCCATCCGTAGGCCCAAAGGACGGCACTCTGTGGGGCCCACCCAGCCGTAGGCCGAAAGGACGGCACTCTGTGGGGCCCACCCAGCCTTGGGCCCAAAGGACGACACTCTATGGGGCCCACCCAGCCGTAGGCCAAAAAGGACAGCACTCTTTGGGGCCCACCCAGCCGTAGGCCAAAAAAGGACGGCCCTCTGTGGGGTCCACCCAGCCTTAGGCCAAAACAGGACGGTACTCTGTGGGGCCCACCCAGCCGTAGGCCAAAAAAGGACGGCCCTCTGTGGGGTCCACCCAGCCTTACGCCAAAATGGGACGGCACTCTGTGGGGCCCACCCAGCCATAGGCCCAAAGGACGGCACTCTGTGGGGCCCACCCAGCCGTAGGCCAAAAAAGGACGGCACTCTGTGGGGCCCACCCAGCCGTAGGCCTGAAGGACGGCACTCTGTGGGGCCCACCCAGCCGTAGGCCCAAAGGACGGCACTCTGTGGGGCCCACCCAGCCGTAGGCCCAAAGGACGGCACTCTGTGGGGCCCATCCAGCCGTAGGCCAAAAAAGGACGGCCCTCTGTGGGGCCTACCCAGCCGTAGGCCCAAAGGACTGCACTCTGTGGGGCCCACGCAGCCGTAGGCCCAAAGGACGGCACTCTATGGGGCCCACCCAGCCGTAGGCCAAAAAGGACAGCACTCTGTGGGGCCCACCCAGCCGGATGGGTGGGCCCCACAGAGTGCCGTACATGGGGCCTACGGCTACCTGGGCCCCACAAAGTGCCGTCCTATTGGGCCTACGGCTGGGTGGGCCCCACAGAGTGCCGTCCTTTTGGGCCTACGGCTGGGTGGGCCCCACAAAGTGCCGTCCTTTTTGGCCCACCCAGCCGTAGGCCCAAAGGACAGCACTCTGTGGGGCCCACCCAGCCGTAGGCCAAAAAAGGACGGCACTCTGTGGGTCCCACCCAGCTGTAGGCCCAAGGGACGGCACTCTGTGGGTCCCACCCAGCCGTAGGCCAAAAAGGACGGCAATCTGGGGCCCACCCAGCCGTAGGCCAAAAAGGACGGCACTCTTTTGGGCCCACCCAGCCGTAGGCCAAAAAAGGATGGGACTCTGTGGGGCCCACCCAGCCTTAGGCCAAAACAGGACGGCTCTCTGTGGGGCCCACCCAGCCGTAGGCCCAAAGGACAGCACTCTGTGGGGCCCACCCAGCCGTAGGCCCAAAGGACGGCACTCTGTGGGGCCCACGCAGCCGTAGGCCCAAAGGACGGCACTCTATGGGGCCCACCCAGCCGTAGGCCAAAAAAGCACGGCACTCTGAGAGGCCCACCCAGCCGAAGGGCAAAAAGGACGGCACTCTGGGGCCCACCCAGCCCTAGGCCAAAAAAGGATGGCACTCTGTGGGGCCCACCCAGCCGTAGGCCAAAAAAGGACGTCCCTCTGTGGGGTCCACCCAGCCGTAGGCCCAAAGGACGGCACTCTGTGGGGCCCACCCAGCCGTAGGCCCAAAGGACGGCACTCTGTGGGGCCCACCCAGCCGTAGGCCCAAAGGACGGCGCGCTATGGGGCCCACCCAGCCGTAGGCCAAAAAAGGACGGCACTCTGTGGGGCCCACCCAGCTGTAGGGCCAAAGGACGGCACTCTGTGGGGCCCACTTAGCCGTAGGCCCAAAGGACGGCACCCTATGGGGCCCACCCAGCCGTAGGCCAAAAAAGGACGGCACTCTGTGAGGCCCACCCAGCCGTAGGCCAAAAAGGATGGCACTCTGGGGCCCACCCAGCCGTAGGCCAAAAAAGGATGGCCCTCTGTGGGGTCCACCCAGCCTTGGGCCAAAAAAGGACGGCACTCTGTGGGGCCCACCCAGCCTTAGGCCAAAACAGGACGGCACTCTGTGGGGCCCACCCAGCCGTAGGCCAAAAAAGGACGGCCCTCTGTGGGGTCCACCCAGCCTTAGGCCAAAAAAGGACGGCACTCTGTTGGGCCCACCCAGCCGTAGGCCAAAAAAGGACGGCCCTCTGTGGGGTCCACCCAGCCGTAGGCCAAAAAAGGACGGCACTCTGTGGGGCCCACCCAGCCATAAGCCAAAAAGGGACGGCACTCTGTGGGACCTACCCAGCCGTAGGCCAAAAAGGACGGCACTCTGGGGCCCACCCAGCCGTAGGCCAAAAAAGGATGGCACTCTGTGGGGCCTAACCAGCCGTAGGCCAAAAAGGACAGCACTCTGTGGGGCCCACCCAGCCGGATGGGTGGGCCCCACAGAGTGCCGTACATGGGGCCTACGGCTACCTGGGCCCCACAAAGTGCCGTCCTATTAGGCTTACGGCTGGGTGGTCCCCACAGAGTGCCATCCTTTTGGGCCTACGGCTGGGTGGGCCCCACGGACTGCCATCCTTTTTGGCCCACCCAGCCGTAGGCCAAAAAGGACGGCACTCTTTGGGGCCCACCCAGCCGTAGGCCAAAAAGGACAGCACTCTGTGGGGCCTACCCAGCCATAGGCCCAAAGGACGGCACTCTGTTGGGCCCACGCAGCCGTAGGCCCAAAGTACGGCACTCTGTTGGGCCCACCCATCCGTAGGCCCTAAGGACGGCACTCTGTGGGGCCCACCCAGCCGTAGGCCGAAAGGACGGCACTCTGTGGGGCCAACCCAGCCTTAGGCCAAAAAAGGACGGCACTCTGTGGGGCCCACCCAGCCGTAGGCCAAAACAGGACGGCCTTCTGTGGGGTCCACCCAGCCTTAGGCCAAAACAGGACGGCACTCTGTGGGGCCCACCCAGCCGTAGGCCAAAAAAGGACAGCACTCTGTGGGGCCTACCCAGCCATAGGCCCAAAGGACGGCACTCTGTGGGGCCCACTCAGCCGTAGGCCAAAAAAGGACGGCACTATGTGGGGCCCACCCAGCCGTAGGCCAAAAAGGACAGCACTCTGTGGGGCCTACCCAGCCATAGGCCCAAAGGACGGCACTCTGTTGGGCCCACGCAGCCGTAGGCCCAAAGTACGGCACTCTGTTGGGCCCACCCATCCGTAGGCCCTAAGGACGGCACTCTGTGGGGCCCACCCAGCCGTAGGCCGAAAGGACGGCACTCTGTGGGGCCAACCCAGCCTTAGGCCAAAAAAGGACGGCACTCTGTGGGGCCCACCCAGCCGTAGGCCAAAACAGGACGGCCTTCTGTGGGGTCCACCCAGCCTTAGGCCAAAACAGGACGGCACTCTGTGGGGCCCACCCAGCCGTAGGCCAAAAAAGGACAGCACTCTGTGGGGCCTACCCAGCCATAGGCCCAAAGGACGGCACTCTGTGGGGCCCACTCAGCCGTAGGCCAAAAAAGGACGGCACTATGTGGGGCCCACCCAGCTGTAGGCCAAAAGAGGACGGCCCTCTGTGGGGTCCACCCAGCCGTAGGCCAAAAAAGGACGGCACTCTGTGGGGCCCACCCAGCCATAAGCCAAAAAGGGACGGCACTCTGTGGGACCCACCCAGCCGTAGGCCAAAAAAGGACGGAACTCTGTGGGTCCCACCCAGCCGTAAGGCCCAAATGACGGCACTCTGTGGGGCCCACCCATCGGTAGGCCCAAAGGACGGCACTCTGTGGGGCCCACCCATCCACAGGCCAAAAAAGGACGGCCCTCTGTGGGGTCCACCCAGCCTTAGGCCAAAACAGGACAGCACTCCGTGGGGCCCACCCAGCCGTAGGCCCAAAGGACGGCACTCTGTGGGGCCCACCCAGCCGTAGGCCCAAAGGACTGCACTCTGTGGGGCCCACGCAGCCGTAGGCCCAAAGGACGGCACTCTATGGGGCCCACCCAGCCGTAGGCCAAAAAGGACGGCACTCTGGGGCCCACCCAGCCGTAGGTCAAAAAGGATGGCACTCTGGGGCCCACCCAGCCGTAGGCCAAGAAAGGATGGCACTCTGTGGGGCCCACCCAGCCGTAGGCCAAAAAAGGACGTCCCTCTGTGGGGTCCACCCAGCCGTAGGCCAAAAAAGGACGGCACTCTGTGGGGCCCACCCAGCCGTAGGTCAAAAAGGATGGCACTCTGGGGCCCACCCAGCCGTAGGCCAAGAAAGGATGGCACTCTGTGGGGCCCACCCAGCCGTAGGCCAAAAAGGACAGCACTCTGTGGGGCCCACCCAGCCGGATGGGTGGGCCCCACAGAGTGCCGTACATGGGGCCTACGGCTACCGGGGCCCCACAAAGTGCCGTCCTATTGGGCCTACGGCTGGGTGGGCCCCACAGAGTGCCGTCCTTTTTGGCCCACCCAGCCGTAGGCCCAAAGGACGGCACTCTGTGGGGCCCACCCAGCCGTAGGCCAAAAAAGGACGGCACTCTGTGGGGCCCACCCAGCTGTAGGCCCAAGGGACGGCACTCTGTGGGTCCAACCCAGCCGTAGGTCAAAAAGGACGGCACTCTGGGGCCCACCCAGCCGTAGGCCAAAAAGGACGGCACTCTTTTGGGCCCACCCAGCCGTAGGCCAAAAAAGGATGGCACTCTGTGGGGCCCACCCAGCCTTAGGCCAAAACAGGACGGCTCTCTGTGGGGCCCACCCAGCCGTAGGCCCAAAGGACAGCACTCTGTGGGGCCCACCCAGCCGTAGGCCCAAAGGACGGCACTCTGTGGGGCCCACGCAGCCGTAGGCCCAAAGGACGGCACTCTATGGGGCCCACCCAGCCGTAGGCCAAAAAAGGACGGCACTCTGAGAGGCCCACCCAGCCGAAGGGCAAAATGGACAGCACTCTGGGGCCCACCCAGCCGTAGGCCAAAAAAGGATGGCACTCTGTGGGGCCCACCCAGCCGTAGGCCAAAAAAGGACGGTACTCTGTGGGGCCCACCCAGCTGTAGGCCCAAGGGACGGCACTCTGTGGGTCCCACCCAGCCGTAGGTCAAAAAGGACGGCACTCTGGGGCCCACCCAGCCATAGGCCAAAACAGGACGGCACTCTGTGGGGCCCACCCAGCCTTAGGCCAAAACAGGACGGCTCTCTGTGGGGCCCACCCAGCCTTAGGCCAAAACAGGACGGCTCTCTGTGGGGCCCACCCAGCCTTAGGCCAAAACAGGACGGCTCTCTGTGGGGCCCACCCAGACGTAGGCCCAAAGGACGGCACTCTGTGGGGCCCACCCAGCCGTAGGCCCAAAGGACGGCACTCTGTGGGGCCCACGCAGCCGTAGGCCCAAAGGACGGCACTCTATGGGGCCCACCCAGCCGTAGGCCAAAAAAGGACGGCACTCTGAGAGGCCCACCCAGCCGAAGGGCAAAAAGGACGGCACTCTGGGGCCCACCCAGCCGTAGGCCAAAAAAGGATGGCACTCTGTGGGGCCCACCCAGCCGTAGGCCAAAAAAGGACGGCACTCTGTGGGGCCCACCCAGCCGTAGGCCAAAAAGGATGGCACTCTGGGGCCCACCCAGCCGTAGGCCAAAAAAGGATGGCACTCTGTGGGGCCCACCCAGCCGTAGGCCAAAAAGGACAGCACTCTGTGGGGCCCACCCAGCTGTAGGGGCAAAGGACGGCACTCTGTGGGGCCCACCCAGCCGTAGGCCCAAAGGACGGCACCCTATGGGGCCCACCCAGCCGTAGGCCAAAAAAGGACGGCACTCTGTGAGGCCCACCCAGCCGTAGGCCAAAAAGGATGGCACTCTGGCCCACCCAGCCGTAGGCCAAAAAAGGATGGCACTCTGTGGCGCCCACCCAGCCGTAGGCCAAAAAGGACAGCACTCTGGGGCCCACCCAGCCGTAGGCCAAAAAGGACGGCACTCTGTGGGGCCTACCCAGCCATAGGCCCAAAGGACGGCACTCTGTGGGGCCCACCCATCCGTAGGCCCTAAGGACGGCACTCTGTGGGGCCCACCCAGCCTTAGGCCAAAAAAGGATGGCACTCTGTGGGGCCCACCCAGCCGTAGGCCAAAAAAGGACGGCCCTCTGTGGGGTCTACCCAGCCTTAGGCCAAAACAGGACGGCACTCTGTGGGACCTACCCAGCCGTAGGCCAAAAAGGACGGCACTCTGGGGCCCACCCAGCCGTAGGCCAAAAAAGGATGGCACTCTGTGGGGCCCAACCAGCCGTAGGCCAAAAAGGACAGCACTCAGTGGGGCCCACCCAGCCGGATGGGTGGGCCCCACAGAGTGCCGTACATGGGGCCTACGGCTACCTGGGCCCCACAAAGTGCCGTCCTATTGGGCCTACGGCTGGGTGGGCCCCACGGAGTGCCGTCCTTTTTGTCCCACCCAGCCGTAGGCCCAAAGGACGGCACTCTATGGGGCCCACCCAGCCGTAGGCCAAAAAAGGACGGCACTCTGTGAGGCCCACCCAGCCGTAGGCCAAAAAGGATGGCACTCTGGGGCCCACCCAGCCGTAGGCCAAAAAAGGATGGCACTCTGTGGGGCCCACCCAGCCGTAGGCCTAAAAAAGGACACATCCCTCTGTGAGGTCCACCCAGCCGTAGGCCAAAAAAGGATGGCACTCTGTGGGGCCCACCCATCCGTAGGCCAAAAAGGACGGCACTCTGTGGGGCCTACCCAGCCATAGGCCCAAAGGACGGCACTCTGTTGGGCCCAGGCAGCCGTAGGCCCAAAGTACGGCACTCTGTTGGGCCCACCCAGCCGTAGGCCAGAAAAGGACAGCACTCTGTGGGGCCCACCCAGCCATAAGCCAAAAAGGGACGGCACTCTGTGGGACCCACCCAGCCGTAGGCCAAAAAGGACGGCACACTGGGGCCCACCCAGCCGTAGGCCAAAAAAGGATGGCACTCTGTGGGGCTCACCCAGCCGTAGGGCAAAAAGGACAGCACTCTGTGGGGCCCACCCAGCCGGATGGGTGGGCCCCACAGAGTGCCGTACATGGGACCTACGGCTACCTGGGCCCCACAAAGTGCCGTCCTATTGGGCCTACGGCTGGGTGGGCCCCACAGAGTGCCGTCCTTTTGGGCCTATAGCTGGGTGGGCCCCACAGGGTGCCGTCCTTTTTGGCCCACCCAGCCGTAGGCCCAAAGGACGGCACTCTGTGGGGCCCACCCAGCCGTAGGCCAAATGGACGGCATTCTGTGGGGCCCACCCAGCCTTAGGCCCAAAGGACGGCACTCTGTGGGGCCCACCCAGCTGTAGGCCCAAAGGACGGCACTCTGTGGGGCCCACCCAGCCGTAGGCCAAAAAAGGACGGCACTCTGTGGGCCCCACCCAGATGTAGGCCCAAAGGACGGCACTCTGTGGGGCCCACCCAGCCATAGGCCCAAAGGACGGCGCGCTATGGGGCCCACCCAGCCGTAGGCCCAAAGGACGGCACTCTGTGGGGCCCACCCAGCCGTAGGGCCAAAGGACGGCACTCTGTGGGGCCCACCCACCCGTAGGGCCAAAGGACGGCACTCTGTGGGGCCCACCCAGCCGTAGGGCCAAAGGACGGCACTCTATGGGGCCCACCCAGCCGTAGGCCAAATGGACGGCACTCTGTGGGGCCCACCCAGCCATAGGCCAAAAAAGGATGGCACTCTGTGGGGCCCACCCAGCCATAGGCCCAAAGGACGGCGCGCTATGGGGCCCACCCAGCCGTAGACCAAAAAAGGACGGCACTCTGTGGGGCCCACCCAGTCGTAGGGCCATAGGACGGCACTCTGTGGGGCCCACCCAGCCGTAGGCCCAATGGACGGCACTCTGTGGGGCCCACCCAGCCGTAGGCCAAAAAAGGACGGCCCTCTGAGGGGTCCACCCAGCCGTAGGCCAAAAAAGGACGGCACTCTGTGGGGCCCACCCAGCCGTAGGCCAAAAAAGGACGGCACTATGTGGGGCCCACCCAGCTGTAGGCCAAAAAAGGACGGCCCTCTGTGGGGTCCACCCAGCCGTAGGCCAAAAAAGGACGGCACTCTGTGGGGCCCACCCAGCCATAAGCCAAAAAGGGACGGCACTCTGTGGGACCCACCCAGCCGTAGGCCAAAAAAGGACGGAACTCTGTGGGTCCCACCCAGCCGTAAGGCCCAAATGACGGCACTCTGTGGGGCCCACCCAGCCTTAGGCCAAAACAGGACGGCACTCTGTGGGGCCCACCCAGCCGTAGGCCCAAAGTACAGCACTCCGTGGGGCCCACCCAGCCGTAGGCCCAAAGGACGGCACTCTGTGGGGCCCACCCAGCCGTAGGCCCAAAGGACTGCACTCTGTGGGGCCCACGCAGCCGTAGGCCCAAAGCACGGCACTCTATGGGGCCCACCCAGCCGTAGGCCAAAAAAGGACGGCACTCTGTGAGGCCCACCCAGCCGTAGGCCAAAAAGGACGGCACTCTGGGGCCCACCCAGCCGTAGGCCAAAAAAGGATGGCACTCTGTGGGGCCCACCCAGCCGTAGGCCAAAAAAGGACGTCCCTCTGTGGGGTCCACCCAGCCGTAGGCCAAAAAAGGACGGCACTCTGTGGGGCCCACCCAGCCGTAGGTCAAAAAGGATGGCACTCTGGGGCCCACCCAGCCGTAGGCCAAGAAAGGATGGCACTCTGTGGGGCCCACCCAGCCGTAGGCCAAAAAGGACAGCACTTTGTGGGGCCCACCCAGCCGGATGGGTGGGCCCCACAGAGTGCCGTACATGGGGCCTACGGCTACCGGGGCCCCACAAAGTGCCGTCCTATTGGGCCTACGGCTGGGTGGGCCCCACAGAGTGCCGTCCTTTTGGGCCTACGGCTGTGTGGGCCCCACAAAGTGCCGTCCTTTTTGGCCCACCCAGCCGTAGGCCCAAAGGACGGCACTCTGTGGGGCCCACCCAGCCGTAGGCCAAAAAAGGACGGCACTCTGTGGGGCCCACCCAGCTGTAGGCCCAAGGGACGGCACTCTGTGGGTCCCACCCAGCCGTAGGTCAAAAAGGACGGCACTCTGGGGCCCACTCAGCCGTAGGCCAAAAAGGACGGCACTCTTTTGGGCCCACCCAGCCGTAGGCCAAAAAAGGATGGCACTCTGTGGGGCCCACCCAGCCTTAGGCCAAAACAGGATGGCTCTCTGTGGGGCCCACCCAGCCTTAGGCCAAAAAAGGACGTCCCTCTGTGGGGTCCACCCAGCCGTAGGCCAAAAAAGGACGGCACTCTGTGGGGCCCACCCAGCCATAGGTCAAAAAGGATGGCACTCTGGGGCCCACCCAGCCGTAGGCCAAGAAAGGATGGCACTCTGTGGGGCCCACCCAGCCGTAGGCCAAAAAGGACAGCACTCTGTGGGGCCCACCCAGCCGGATGGGTGGGCCCCACAGAGTGCCGTACATGGGACCTACGGCTACCTGGGCCCCACAAAGTGCCGTCCTATTGGGCCTACGGCTGGGTGGGCCCCACAAAGTTCCGTCCTTTTTGGCCCACCCAGCCGTAGGCCCAAAGGACGGCACTCTGTGGGGCCCACCCAGCCGTAGGCCAAAAAAGGACGGCACTCTGTGGGGCCCACCCAGCTGTAGGCCCAAGGGACGGCACTCTGTGGGTCCCACCCAGCCGTAGGTCAAAAAGGACGGCACTCTGGGGCCCACCCAGCCGTAGGCCAAAAAGGACGGCACTCTTTTTGGCCCACCCAGCCGTAGGCCCAAAGGACAGCACTCTGTGGGGCCCACCCAGCCGTAGGCCCAAAGGACGGCACTCTGTGGGGCCCGCGCAGCCGTAGGCCCAAAGGACGGCACTCTATGGGGCCCACCCAGCCGTAGGCCAAAAAAGGACGGCACTCTGAGAGGCCCACCCAGCCGAAGGGCAAAAAGGACGGCACTCTGGGGCCCACCCAGCCGTAGGCCAAAAAAGGATGGCACTCTGTGGGGCCCACCCAGCCGTAGGCCAAAAAAGGACGGCACTCTGTGGGGCCCACCCAGCTGTAGGCCCAAGGGACGGCACTCTATGGGTCCCACCCAGCCGTAGGTCAAAAAGGACGGCACTCTGGGGCCCACCCAGCCATAGGCCAAAAAGGACGGCACTCTTTTGGGCCCACCCAGCCGTAGGCCAAAAAAGGACGGCTCTCTGTGGGGCCCACCCAGCCGTAGGCCCAAAGGACAGCACTCTGTGGGGCCCACCCAGCCGTAGGCCCAAAGGACGGCACTCTGTGGGGCCATCCCAGCCGTAGGCCAAATGGACGGCACTCTGTGGGAACCACCCAGCCGTAGGCCAAAAAAGGACGGCCCTCTGTGGGGTCCACCCAGCCTTAGGCCAAAACAGGACGGCACTCTGTGGGGCCCACCCAGCCATAGGCCAAAAAAGGACGGCCCTCTGTGGGATCCACCCAGCCTTTATTCCAAAAAATGACGGCACTCTGTGGGGCCCACCCAGCCGTAGGCCAAAAAAGGACGGCCCTCTGTGGGGTCCACCCAGCCTTAGGCCATAACAGGTCAGCACTCTGTGGGGCCCACCCAGCCTTAGGCCAAAAAAAGACGGCACTCTGTTGGGCCCACCCAGCCGTAGGCCAAAAAAGGACGGCCCTCTGTGGGTTCCACCCAGCTGTAGGCCAAAAAAGGACGGCACTCTGTGGGGCCCACCCAGCCATAAGCCAAAAAGGGACGGCACTCTGTGGGACCCACCCAGCCGTAGTCCAAAAAGGACGGGACTCTGGGGCCCACCCAGCCGTAGGCCAAAAAAGGATGGCACTCTGTGGGGCCCACCCAGCCGTAGGCCAAAAAGGACAGCACTCTGTGGGGCCCACCCAGCCGGATGGGTGGGCCCCACAGAGTGCCGTACATGGTGCCTACGGCTACCTGGGCCCCACAAAGTGCCGTCCTATTGGGCCTACGGCTGGGTGGGCCCCACAGAGTGCCGTCCTTTTTGGCCCACCCAGCCGTAGGCCCAAAGGACGGCACTCTGGGGCCCACTGAGCCGTAGGCCAAATGGACGGCACTCTGTGGGGCCCACCCATCCGTATGCCCAAAGGACGGCACTCTGTGGGGCCCACCCAGCCGTAGGCCCAAAGGACGGCACTCTGTGGGGCCCACCCAGCCGTAGGCCAAAAAAGGACGGCACTCTGTGGGGCCCACCCAGCCGTAGGCCAAAAAAGGACGGCACTCTGTGGGGCCCACTCAGCTGTAGGCCCAAAGGACGGCGCGCTATGGGGCCCACCCAGCCGTAGGCCAAAAAAGGACGGCACTCTGTGGGGCCCACCCAGCCATAGGGCCAAAGGACGGCACTCCGTGGGGCCCACCCAGCCGTATGCCCAAAGGACGGCACTCTTTGGGGCCCATCCAGCCGTAGGCCCAAAGGACGGCACTCTGTGGGGCCCACCCAGCCGTAGGCCAAATGGACGGCACTCTGTGGGGCCCACCCAGCCGTAGGCCCAAAGGACGGCACTATGTGGGGCCCACCCTGCCTTAGGCCCAAAGGACGACACTCTGTGGGGCCCACCCAGCCGTAGGCCCAAAGGACGGCACTCTGTGGGGCCCACCCAGCCGTAGGCCCAAAGGACGGCACTCTAGGGGCCCACCCAGCCGTAGGCCAAAAATGGACGGCACTCTGTTAGACCCACCCAGCCGTAGGCCAAAAAGGACAGCACTCTGTGGGGCCCACCCAGCCGTAGGCCAAAAAAGGATGGCACTCTGTGGGGCCCACCCAGCCGTAGGCCAAAAAGGACAGCACTCTGTGGGGCCCACCCAGCCGGATGGGTGGGCCCCACAGAGTGCCGTACATGGGGCCTACGGCTACCTTGGCCCCACAAAGTGCCATCCTATTGGGCCTACGGCTGGGTGGGCCCCACAGAGTGCCGTCCATTTGGGCCTACGGCTGGGTGGGCCCCACAGAGTGCCGTCCTTTTTGGCCCAACCAGCTGTAGGCCCAAAGGACGGCACTCTGTGGGGCCCACCCAGCCGTAGACCAAATGGACGGCACTCTGTGGGGCCCACCCAGCCGTAGGCCCAAAGGACGGCACTCTGTGGGGCCCACCCAGCCGTAGGCCAAAAAAGGACGGCACTCTGTGGGGCCCACCCAGCTGTAGGCCCAAAGGACGGCACTCTGTGGGGCCCACCCAGCCATAGGCCCAAAGGACGGCGCGCTATGGGGCCCACCCAGCCGTAGGCCAAAAAAGGACGGCACTCTGTGGGGCCCACCCAGCCATAGGGCCAAAGGACGGCACTCTGTGGGGCCCACCCAGCCGTAGGCCCAAAGGACGGCACTCTGTGGGGCCCATCCAGCCGTAGGCCCAAAGGACGGCACTCTGTGGGGCCCACCCAGCCGTAGGCCAAATGGACGTCACTTTGTGGGGCCCACCCAGCCGGATGGGTGGGCCCCACAGAGTGCCGTACATGGGGCCTACGGCTACCTTGGCCCCACAAAGTGCCGTCCTATTGGGCCTACGGCTGGGTGGGCCCCACAGAGTGCCGTCCATTTGGGCCTACGGCTGGGTGGGCCCCACAGAGTGCCGTCCTTTTTGGCCCAACCAGCTGTAGGCCCAAAGGACGGCACTCTGTGGGGCCCACCCAGCCTTAGGCCAAAAAAGGACGGCACTCTGTTGGGCCCACCCAGCCGTAGGCCAAAAAAGGACGGCCCTCTGTGGGGTCCACCCAGCCGTAGGCCAAAAAAGGACGGCACTCTGTGGGGCCCACCCAGCCATGAGCCAAAAAGGGACGGCACTCTGTGGGACCCACCCAACCGTAGTCCAAAAAGGACGGCACTCTGGGGCCCACCCAGCCGTAGGCCAAAAAAGGATGGCACTCTGTGGGGCCCACCCAGCCGTAGGCCCAAAAAGGACAGCACTCTGTGGAGCCCACCCAGCCGGATGGGTGGGCCCCACAGAGTGCCGTACATGGTGCCTACGGCTACCTGGGCCCCACAAAGTGCCGTCCTATTGGGCCTACGGCTGGGTGGGCCCCACAGAGTGCCGTCCTTTTTGGCCCACCCAGCCGTAGGCCATAAGGACGGCACTCTCTGGGGCCCACTGAGCCGTAGGCCAAATGGACGGCACTCTGTGGGGCCCACCCAGCCGTAGGCCCAATGGACGGCACTCTGTGGGGCCCACCCAGCCGTAGGCCCAAAGGACGGCACTCTGTGGGGCCCACCCAGCCGTAGGCCAAAAAAGGACAGCACTCTGTGGGGCCCACCCAGCCATAGGGCCAAAGGACGGCACTCTGTGGGGCCCACCCAGCCATAGGCCCAAAGGACGGCACTCTGTGGGGCCCACCCAGCCGTAGGCCCAAAGGACGGCACTCTATGGGGCCCACCCAGCCGTAGGCCAAAAAAGGACGGCACTCTGTGAGGCCCACCCAGCCGTAGGCCAAAAAGGACAGCACTCTGGGGCCCACCCAGCCGTAGGCCAAAAAAGGATGGCACTCTGTGGGGCCCACTCAGCCGTAGGCCAAAAAAGGACGGCACTCTGTGGGGCCCACCCAGCTGTAGGCCCAAAGGACGGCACTCTGTGGGGCCCACCCAACCATAGGCCCAAAGGACGACGTGCTATGGGGCCCACCCAGCCGTAGGCCAAAAAAGGACGGCACTCTGTGGGGCCCACCCAGCCATAGGGCCAAAGGACGGCACTCTGTGGGGCCCACCCAGCCATAGGCCCAAAGGACGGCACTCTGTGGGGCCCACCCAGCCGTAGGCCAAATGGACGGCACCCTGTGGGGCCCACCCAGCTGTAGGCCCAAAGGACGGCACTCTGTGGGGCCCACCCTGCCTTAGGCCCAAAGGACGACACTCTGTGGGGCCCACCCAGCCGTAGGCCCAAAGGACGGCACTCTATGGGGCCCACCCAGCCGTAGGCCAAAAAAGGACGGCACTCTGTGAGGCCCACCCAGCCGTAGGCCAAAAAGGACAGCACTCTGGGGCCCACCCAGCCGTAGGCCAAAAAAGGATGGCACTCTGTGGGGCCCACCCAGCCGTAGGCCAAAAAGGACAGCACTCTGTGGGGCCCACTCAGCCGGATGGGTGGGCCCCACAGAGTGCCGTACATGGGGCCTACGGCTACCTGGGCCCCACAAAGTGCCGTCCTATTGGGCCTACGGCTGGGTGGGCCCCCCAGAGTGCCGTCCTTTTGGGCCTACGGCTGGGTGGGCCCCACAGAGTGCCGTCCTTATTGGCCCACCCAGCCGTAGGCCCAAAGGACGGCACTTTGTGGGGCCCACCCAGCCGTAGGCCAAATGGATGGCACTCTGTGTGGCCCACCCTGCCGTAGGCCAAAAAAGGACGGCACTCTGTGGGGCCCACTCAGCCGTAGGCCAAAAAAGGACGGCACTCTGTGGGGCCCACCCAGCTGTAGGCCCAAAGGACGGCACTCTGTGGGGCCCACCCAACCATAGGCCCAAAGGACGACGTGCTATGGGGCCCACCCAGCCGTAGGCCAAAAAAGGACGGCACTCTGTGGGGCCCACCCAGCCATAGGGCCAAAGGACGGCACTCTGTGGGGCCCACCCAGCCATAGGCCCAAAGGACGGCACTCTGTGGGGCCCACCCAGCCGTAGGCCAAATGGACGGCACCCTGTGGGGCCCACCCAGCTGTAGGCCCAAAGGACGGAACTCTGTGGGGCCCACCCTGCCTTAGGCCCAAAGGACGACACTCTGTGGGGCCCACCCAGCCGTAGGCCCAAAGGACGGCACTCTATGGGGCCCACCCAGCCGTAGGCCAAAAAAGGACGGCACTCTGTGAGGCCCACCCAGCCGTAGGCCAAAAAGGACAGCACTCTGGGGCCCACCCAGCCGTAGGCCAAAAAAGGATGGCACTCTGTGGGGCCCACCCAGCCGTAGGCCAAAAAGGACAGCACTCTGTGGGGCCCACTCAGCCGGATGGGTGGGCCCCACAGAGTGCCGTACATGGGGCCTACGGCTACCTGGGCCCCACAAAGTGCCATCCTATTGGGCCTATGGCTGGGTGGGCCCCACAGAGTGCCGTCCTTTTTGACCCACCCAGCCGTAGGCCCAAAGGACGGCACTTTGTGGGGCCCACCCAGCCGTAGGCCAAATGGATGGCACTCTGTGGGGCCCACCCAGCCGTAGGCCCAAAGGACGGCACTCTGTGGGGCCCACCCAGCCGTAGGCCAAAAAAGGACGGCACTCTGTGGGGCCCACCCAGCTGTAGGCCCAAAGGACGGCACTCTGTGGGGCCCACCCAGCCATAGGCCCAAAGGACGGCGCGCTATGGGGCCCACCCAGCCGTAGGCCAAAAAAGGACGGCACTCTGTGGGGCCCACCCAGCCATAGGGCCAAAGGACGGCTCTCTGTGGGGCCCACCCAGCCGTAGGCCCAAAAGGACGGCACTCTGTGGGGCCCATCCAGCCGTAGGCCCAAAGGACGGCACTCTGTGGGGCCCACCCAGCCGTAGGCCAAATGGACGGCACTCTGTGGGGCCCACCCAGCCGTAGGCCCAAAGGACGGCACTATGTGGGGCCCACCCAGCCGTAGGCCCAAAGGACGGCACTATGTGGGGCCCACCTTGCCTTAGGCCCAAAGGACGGCACTCTGTGGGACCCACCCAGCCGTAGTCCAAAAAGGACGGCACTCTGGGGCCCACCCAGCCGTAGGCCAAAAAAGGATGGCACTCTGTGGGGCCCACCCAGCCGTAGGCCAAAAAGGACAGCACTCTGTGGGGCCCACCCAGCCGGATGGGTGGGCCCCACAGAGTGCCGTACATGGGGCCTACGGCTACCTGGACCCCACAAAGTGCCATCCTATTGGGCCTACGGTTGGGTGGGCCCCCCAGAGTGCCGTCCTTTTTGGCCCACCCAGCCGTAGGCCCAAAGGACGGCACTTTGTGGGGCCCACCCAGCCGTAGGCCAAATGGACGGCACTCTGTGGGGCCCACCCAGCCGTAGGCCCAAATGACGGCACTCTGTGGGGCCCACCCAGCCGTAGGCCAAATGGACGGCACTCTGTGGGGCCCACCCAGCCGTAGGCCCAAAGGACGGCTCTCTGTGGGGCCCACCCAGCCGTAGGCCAAAAAAGGACGGCACTCTGTGGGGCCCACCCAGCCGTAGGCCCAAAGGACGGCACTCTGTGGGGCCCACCCAGCCGTAGGCCCAAAGGACGGCACTCTGTGGGGCCCACCCAGCCGTAGGCCCAAAGGACGGCACTCTGTTGGGCCCACCCAGCCGTAGGCCCAAAGGACGGCACTCTGTGGGGCCCACCCAGCCGTAGGCCCAATAGGACGGCACTTTGTGGGGCCCACCCAGCCGGATGGGTGGGCCCCACAGAGTGCCGTACATGGGGCCTACGGCTACCTTGGCCCCACAAAGTGCCGTCCTATTGGGCCTACGGCTGGGTGGGCCCCACAGAGTGCCGTCCTTTGGGCCTACAGCTGGTTGGGCCAAAAAAGGATGGCACTCTGTGGGGCCCACCCAGCCGTAGGCCAAAAAGGACAGCACTCTGTGGGGCCCACCCAGCCGGATGGGTGGGCCCCACAGAGTGCCGTGCATGGGGCCTACGGCTACCTTGGCCCCACAAAGTGCCGTCCTATTGGGCCTACGGCTGGGTGGGCCCCACAGAGTGCCGTCCATTTGGGCCTACGGCTGGGTGGGCCCCACAGAGTGCCGACCTTTTTGGCCCAACCAGCTGTAGGCCCAAAGGACGGCACTCTGTGGGGCCCACCCAGCCGTAGGCCAAATGGACGGCACTCTGTGGGGCCCACCCAGCCGTAGGCCCAAATGACGGCACTCTGTGGGGCCCACCCAGCCGTAGGCCAAATGGACGGCACTCTGTGGGGCCCACCCAGCCGTAGGCCCAAAGGACGGCACTCTGTGGGGCCCACCCAGCCGTAGGCCCAAAGGACGGCACTCTGTGGGGCCCACCCAGCCGTAGGCCCAAAGGACGGCACTCTGTTGGGCCCACCCAGCCGTAGGCCCAAAGGACGGCACTCTGTGGGGCCCACCCAGCCGTAGGCCCAATAGGACGGCACTTTGTGGGGCCCACCCAGCCGGATGGGTGGGCCCCACAGAGTGCCGTACATGGGGCCTACGGCTACCTTGGCCCCACAAAGTGCCGTCCTATTGGGCCTACGGCTGGGTGGGCCCCACAGAGTGCCGTCCTTTGGGCCTACAGCTGGTTGGGCCAAAAAAGGATGGCACTCTGTGGGGCCCACCCAGCCGTAGGCCAAAAAGGACAGCACTCTGTGGGGCCCACCCAGCCGGATGGGTGGGCCCCACAGAGTGCCGTGCATGGGGCCTACGGCTACCTTGGCCCCACAAAGTGCCGTCCTATTGGGCCTACGGCTGGGTGGGCCCCACAGAGTGCCGTCCATTTGGGCCTACGGCTGGGTGGGCCCCACAGAGTGCCGACCTTTTTGGCCCAACCAGCTGTAGGCCCAAAGGACGGCACTCTGTGGGGCCCACCCAGCCGTAGGCCAAATGGACGGCACTCTGTGGGGCCCACCCAGCCGTAGGCCCAAAGGACGGCACTCTGTGGGGCCCACCCAGCCTTAGGCCAAAAAAGGAAGGCACTCTGTTGGGCCCACCCAGCCGTAGGCCAAAAAGGACAGCACTCTGTGGGGCCCACCCAGCCGGATGGGTGGGCCCCACAGAGTGCCGTGCATGGGGCCTACGACTACCTTGGCCCCACAAAGTGCCGTCCTATTGGGCCTACGGCTGGGTGAGCCCCACAGAGTGCCGTCCATTTGGGCCTACGGCTGGGTGGGCCCCACAGAGTGCCGTCCTTTTTGGCCCAACCAGCTGTAGGCCCAAAGGACGGCACTCTGTGGGGCCCACCCAGCCGTAGGCCAAATGGACGGCACTCTGTGGGGCCCACCCAGCCGTAGGCCCAAAGGACGGCACTCTGTGGGGCCCACCCAGCCGTAGGCCCAAAGGACGGCACTCTGTTGGGCCCACCCAGCCGTAGGCCCAAAGGACGGCACTCTATGGGGCCCACCCAGCCGTAGGCCCAATAGGACGGCACTTTGTGGGGTCCACCCAGCCGTAGGCCAAAAAAGGACGGCACTCTGTGGGACCCACCCAGCCGTAGTCCAAAAAGGACGGCACTCTGGGGCCCACCCAGCCGTAGGCCAAAAAAGGATGGCACTCTGTGGGGCCCACCCAGCCGGAGGCCAAAAAGGACAGCACTCTGTGGGGCCCACCCAGCCGGATGGGTGGGCCCCACAGAGGGCCGTACATGGTGCCTACGGCTACCTGGGCCCCACAAAGTGCCGTCCTATTGGGCCTACGGCTGGGTGGGCCCCACAGAGTGCCGTCCTTTTTGGCCCACCCAGCCGTAGGCCCAAAGGACGGCACTCTCTGGGGCCCACTGAGCCGTAGGCCAAATGGACGGCACTCTGTGGGGCCCACCCAGCCGTAGGCCCAATGGACGGCACTCTGTGGGGCCCACCCAGCCGTAGGCCCAAAGGACGGCACTCTGTGGGGCCCACCCAGCCGTAGGCCAAAAAAGGACGGCACTCTATGAGGCCCACCCAGCTGTAGGCCCAAAGGACGGCACTCTGTGGGACCCACCCAACCATAGGCCCAAAGGACGGCGTGCTATGGGGCCCACCCAGCCGTAGGCCAAAAAATGGCGGCACTCTGTGGAGCCCACCCAGCCATAGGGCCAAAGGACGGCACTCTGTGGGGCCCACCCAGCCATAGGCCCAAAGGACGGCACTCTGTGGGGCCCACCCAGCCGTAGGCCAAATGGACGGCACTCTGTGGGGCCCACCCAGCCGTAGGCCCAAAGGACGGCACTCTGTGGGGCCCACCCTGCCTTAGGCCCAAAGGACGACACTCTGTGGGGCCCACCCAGCCGTAGGCCCAAAGGACGGCACTCTGTGGGGCCCACCCAGCTGTAGGCCCAAAGGACGGCACTCTATGGGGCCCACCCAGCCGTAGGCCAAAAAAGGACGGCACTCTGTGAGGCCCACCCAGCCGTAGGCCAAAAAGGACAGCACTCTGGGGCCCACCCAGCCGTAGGCCAAAAAAGGAAGGCACTCTGTGGGGCCCACCCAGCCGTAGGCCAAAAAGGACAGCACTCTGGGGCCCACCCAGCCGTAGGCCAAAAAAGGATGGCACTCTGTGGGGCCCACCCAGCCGTAGGCCAAAAAGGACAGCACTCTGTGGGGCCCACTCAGCCGGATGGGTGGGCCCCACAGAGTGCCGTACATGGGGCCTACGGCTACCTGGGCCCCACAAAGTGCCGTCCTATTGGGCCTACGGCTGGGTGGGCCCCCCAGAGTGCCGTCCTTTTGGGCCTACGGCTGGGTGGGCCCCACAGAGTGCCGTCCTTTTTGGCCCACCCAGCCGTAGGCCCAAAGGACGGCACTTTGTGGGGCCCACCCAGCCGTAGGCCAAATGGATGGCACTCTGTGTGGCCCACCCAGCCGTAGGCCAAAAAAGGACGGCACTCTGTGGGGCCCACTCAGCCGTAGGCCAAAAAAGGACGGCACTCTGTGGGGCCCACCCAGCTGTAGGCCCAAAGGACGGCACTCTGTGGGGCCCACCCAACCATAGGCCCAAAGGACGGCGTGCTATGGGGCCCACCCAGCCGTAGGCCAAAAAAGGACGGCACTCTGTGGGGCCCACCCAGCCAAAGGGCCAAAGGACGGCACTCTATGGGGCCCACCCAGCCATAGGCCCAAAGGACGGCACTCTGTGGGGCCCACCCAGCCGTAGGCCAAATGGACGGCACTCTGTGGGGCCCACCCAGCCGTAGGCCCAAAGGACGGCACTCTGTGGGGCCCACCCTGCCTTAGGCCCAAAGGACGACACTCTGTGGGGCCCACCCAGCCGTAGGCCCAAAGGACGGCACTCTGTGGGGCCCACCCAGCCGTAGGCCCAAAGGACGGCACTCTATGGGGCCCACCCAGCCGTAGGCCAAAAAAGGACGGCACTCTGTGAGGCCCACCCAGCCGTAGGCCAAAAAGGACAGCACTCTGGGGCCCACCCAGCCGTAGGCCAAAAAAGGATGGCACTCTGTGGGGCCCACCCAGCCGTAGGCCAAAAAGGACAGCACTCTGTGGGGCCCACTCAGCCGGATGGGTGGGCCCCACAGAGTGCCATACATGGGGCCTACGGCTACCTGGGCCCCACAAAGTGCCGTCCTATTGGGCCTATGGCTGGGTGGGCCCCCCAGAGTGCCGTCCTTTTGGGTCTACGGCTGGGTGGGCCCCACAGAGTGCCGTCCTTTTTGACCCACCCAGCCGTAGACCCAAAGGACGGCACTTTGTGGGGCCCACCCAGCCGTAGGCCAAATGGATGGCACTCTGTGGGGCCCACCCAGCCGTAGGCCCAAAGGACGACACTCTGTGGGGCCCACCCAGCCGTAGGCCCAAAGGACGGCACTCTGTGGGGCCCACCCAGCAGTAGGCCAAAAAAGGTGGGTACTCTGTGGGGCCCACCCAGCCATAGGCCCAAAAGACGGCGCGCTATGGGGCACACCCAGCCGTAGGCCAAAAAAGGACGGCACTCTGTGGGGCCCACCCAGCCGTAGGCCCAAAGGACGGCACTCTGTGGGGCCCACCCAGCAGTAGGCCAAAAAAGGACGGCACTCTGTGGGGCCCACCCAGCCATAGGCCCAAAGGACAGCGCCCTATGGGGCACACCCAGCCGTAGGCCAAAAAAGGATGGCACTCTGTGGGGCCCACCCAGCCTTAGGCCAAAAAAGGACGGCACTCTGTGGGGCCCACCCAACCGTAGGCCAAAATGGGACGGCCCTCTGTGGGGTCCACCCAGCCTTAGGCCAAAATGGGACGGCCCTCTGTGGGGTCCACCCAGCCTTAGGCCAAAAAAGGACGGCACTCTGTTGGGCCCACCCAGCCGTAGGCCAAAAAAGGACGGCCCTCTGTGGGGTCCACCCAGCCGTAGGCCAAAAAAGGACGGCACTCTGTGGGGCACACCCAGCCATAAGCCAAAAAGGGACGGCACTCTGTGGGACCCACCCAGCAGTAGTCCAAAAAGGACGGCACTCTGAGGCCCACCCAGCCGTAGGCCAAAAAAGGATGGCACTCTGTGGGGCCCACCCAGCCGTAGGCCAAAAAGGACAGCACTCTGTGGGGCCCACCCAGCCGGATGGGTGGGCCCCACAGAGTGCCGTACATGGTGCCTACGGCTACCTGGGCCCCACAAAGTGCCGTCCTATTGGGCCTACGGCTGGGTGGGCCCCACAGAGTGCCGTCCTTTTTGGCCCACCCAGCCGTAGGCCCAAAGAACGGCACTCTCTGGGGCCCACTGAGCCGTAGGCCAAATGGACTGCATCTGTGGGGCCCACCCAGCCGTAGGCCCAAAGGACGGCACTCTGTGGGGCCCACCCAGCCGTAGGCCCAAAGGACGACACTCTGTGGGGCCCACCCAGCCGTAGGCCAAAAAAGGACGGCACTCTGTGGGGCCCACCCAGCTGTAGGCCCAAAGGACGGCACTCTGTGGGGCCCACCCAGCCATAGGCCCAAAAGACGGCGCGCTATGGGGCCCACCCAGCCGTAGGCCAAAAAAGGACGGCACTCTGTGGGGCCCATCCAGCCATAGGGCCAAAGGACGGCACTCTGTGGGGCCCACCCAGCCGTAGGCCCAAAGGACGGCACTCTGTGGGGCCCACCCTGCCTTAGGCCCAAAGGACGACACTCTGTGGGGCCCACCCAGCCGTAGGCCCAAAGGACGGCACTCTGTGGGGCCCACCCAGCCGTAGGCCCAAAGGACGGCACTCTATGGGGCCCACCCAGCCGTAGGCCAAAAAAGGACGGCACTCTATGAGGCCCACCCAGCCGTAGGCCAAAAAGGACAGCACTCTTGGGCCCACCCAGCCGTAGGCCAAAAAAGGACGGCACTCTGTGGGGCCCACCCAGCCGTAGGGCCAATGGACGGCACTCTGTGGGGCCCACCCAGCCGTAGGCCCAAAGGACGGCACTCTGTTGGGCCCACCCATCCTTAGGCCCCAAGGACGGCACTCTGTGGGGCCCACCCATCCGTAGGCCAAAAAGGACAGCACTCTGTGGGGCCCACCCAGCCGTAGGCCAAAAAGGACAGCACTCTTTGGGGCCCACCCAGCCGTAGGCCAAAAAGGACAGCACTCTGTGGGGCCCACCCAGCCGGATGGGTGGGCCCCACCGAGTGCCGTACATGGGGCCTACGGCTACCTGGGCCCCACAAAGTGCCGTCCTATTGGGCCTACGGCTGGGTGGGCCCCCCACAGAGTGCCGTCCTTTTGGGCCTACGGCTGGGTGGGCCCCACAGAGTGCCGTCCTTTTTGGCCCAACCAGCCATAGGCCCAAAGGACGGCACTCTGTGGGGCCCACCCAGCCGTCGGCCAAATGGACGGCACTCTGTGGGGCCCACCCAGCCGTAGGCCCAAAGGACGGCACCCTGTGGGGCCCACCCAGCCGTAGGCCAAAAAAGGACGGCACTCTGTGGGGCCCACCCAGCCATAGGCCCAAAGGACGGCGCGCTATGTGGCCCACCCAGCCGTAGGCCAAAAAGGACGGCACTCTGTGGGGCCCACCCAGCCGTAGGGCCAAAGGACGGCACTCTGTGGGGCCCACCCAGCCGTAGGCCCAAAGGACGGCACTCTATGGGGCCCACCCAGCCGTAGGCCAAAACGGACGGCACTCTGGGGCCCACCCAGCAGTAGGCCAAAAAAGGACATCCCTCTGTGGGGTCCACCCAGCCGTAGGCCAAAAAAAGACGGCACTCTGTGGGGCCCACCCAGCCATAAGCCAAAAAGGGACGGCACTCTGTGGGACCCACCCAGCCGTAGTCCAAAAAGGACGGCACTCTGGGGCCCACCCAGCCGTAAGCCAAAAAGGACAGCACTCTGTGGGGCCCACCCAGCCGGATGGGTGGGCCCCACAGAGTGCCGTACATGGTGCCTACGGCTACCTGGGCCCCACAAAGTGCCGTCCTATTGGGCCTACGGCTGGGTGGGCCCCACAGAGTGCCGTCCTTTTTTGGCCTACGGCTGGGTGGGCCCAAGAGTGCTGTCCTTTTTGGCCTACGGCTGGGTGGGCCTCATAGAGTGCCGTCCTTTTTTGGCCTACGGCTGGGTGGGCCCCATAGAGTGCCGTCCTTTGGGCCTACGGCTGGGTGGGCCCCACAGAGTGCCGTCCTTTGGGCCTACGGCTGGGTGGGCCCCACAGAGTGTCGTCCTTTGGGCCTAAGGCAGGGTGGGCCCCACAGAGTGCCGTCCTTTGGGCCTACGGCTGGGTGGGCCCCACAGAGTGCCGTCCTTTGGCCCTATGGCTGGATGGGCCCCACAGAGTGCCGTCCTTTTTTGGCCACCCAGCCGTAGGGCCAAAGGACGGCACTCTGTGGGGCCCACCCAGCCGTAGGCCCAAAGGACGGCGCGCTATGGGGCCCACCCAGCTGTAGGCCAAAAAAGGACGGCACTCTGTGGGGCCCACCCAGCCATAGGGCCAAAGGACGGCACACTGTGGGGCCCACCCAGCCGTAGGCCCAAAGGACGGCACTCTGTGGGGCCCACCCAGCCGTAGGCCAAATGGACGGCACTCTGTGGGGCCCACCCAGCCGTAGGCCCAAAGGACGGCACTCTGTGGGGCCCACCCTGCCTTAGGCCCAAAGGACGACACTCTGTGGGGCCCACCCAGCCGTAGGCCCAAAGGACGGCACTCTGTGGGGCCCACCCAGCCGTATGCCCAAAGGACGGCACTCTGTGGGGCCCACCCAGCCGTAGGCCAAAAAAGGACGGCACTCTGTGAGGCCCACCCAGCCGTAGGCCCAAAAGGACGGCACTCTGTGGGGCCCACCCAGCCGTAGGCCCAATAGGACGGCACTTTGTGGGGCCCTGGTAGCCGTAGGCCCCATGTACGGCACTCTGTGGGGCCCACCCATCCGGCTGGCTGGGCCCCACAGAGTGCTGTCCTTTGGGCCTACGGCTGGGTGGGCCCCATAGAGTGCTGTCCTTTGGGCCTAAGGCTGGGTGGGCCCCACAGTGTGCCGTCCTTTTTTGGCATACGGCTGGGTGGGCCCCACAGAGTGCCATCCTTTGGGCCTACGGCTGGGTGGGCCCCATAGAGTGCCGTCCTTTGGGCCTAAGGCTGGGTGGGCCCCACAGTGTGCCGTCCTTTTTTGGCCTACGGCTGGGTGGGACCCACAGAGTGCCGTCCTTTGGGCCTACGGCTGGGTGGGCCAAAAAGGACGGCATTCTGTGGGGCCCACCCAGCCGTATGCCCAAAAGGACGGCACTCTGTGGGGCCCACCCAGCCGTAGGCCCAATAGGACGGCACTTTGTGGGGCCCAGGTAGCCGTAGGCCCCATGTACGGCACTCTGTGGGTGGGCCCCATAGAGTGCCGTCCTTTGGGCCTAAGGCTGGGTGGGCCCCACAGAGTGCCGTCCTTTCGGCCTACGGCTGGGTGGGCCCCACAGAGTGCCGTCCTTAGGGCCTATGGATGGGTGGGTCCCACAGAGTGCCGTCCTTTGGGCCTACGGATGGGTGGGCCCAACAGAGTGCCGTCCTTTGGGCCTATGGCTGGGTAGGCCCCACAGAGTGCCGTCCTTTTTGGCCTACGGCTGGGTGGGCCCCAAAAAGTGTGCCGTCCTTTTTGGCCTACGGCTGGGTGGGCCCTAAAAAGTGTGCCGTCCTTTTTGGCCTACGGCTGGGTGGGCCCCACAGAGTGCCGTCCTTTGGGCCTACAGCTGGGTGGGCCCCACAGAGTGCCGTCCTTTTTGGCCTACGGCTGGGTGGGCCCCACAGAGTGCCGTCCTTTGGGCCTACAGCTGGGTGGGCCCCACAGAGTGCCGTCCTTTGGGCCTACGGCTGGGTGGGCCAAAAAGGACGGCACTCTGTGGGGCCCACCCAGCCGTAGGCCCAAAAGGACGGCACTCTGTGGGACCCACCCAGCCGTAGGCCCAATAGGACGGCACTTTGTGGGGCCCTGGTAGCCGTAGGCCCCATATACGGCACTCTGTGGGGCCCACCCAGCCGGATGGGTGGGCCCCACAGAGTGCTGTCCTTTTTGGCATACGGCTGGGTGGGCCCCACAGAGTGCCATCCTTTGGGCCTACGGCTGGGTGGGCCCCATAGAGTGCCATCCTTTGGGCCTCCGGCTGGGTGGGCCCCATAGAGTGCCGTCCTGTTTTGGCCTAAGGCTGGGTGGACCCCACAGAGGGCCGTCCTTTTTTGGCCAACGGCTGGGTGGGCCCCACAGAGTGCCGTCCTGTTTTGGCCTAAGGCTGGGTGGACCCCACAGAGGGCCGTCCTTTTTTGGCCTACGGCTGGGTGGGCCCCACAGAGTTCCGTCCTTTTTTGGCCTAAGGCTGGGTGGACCCCACAGAGGGCCGTCCTTTTTTGGCCTACCGCTGGGTGGGCCCCACAGAGTGCCGTCCTGTTTTGGCCTAAGGCTGGGTGGACCCCACAGAGGGCCATCCTTTTTTGGCCTACGGCTGGGTGGGCCAAAAAAGGACGGCCCTCTGTGGGGTCCACCCAGCCTTAGGCCAAAACAGGACGGTACTCTGTGGGGCCCACCCAGCCATAGGCCCAAAGGACAGCACTCTGTGGGGCCCACCCAGCCGTAGGCCCAAAGGACAGCACTCTGTGGGGCCCACCCAGCCGTAGGCCCAAAGGACGGCACTCTGTATGGCCCACCCAGCCGTAGGCCAAAAAATGACAGCACTTTGTCTGGCCCACCCAGCTGTAGGCCCAAAAGACGGCACTTTCCCTGGGGTGTCTACTTTCCAAAATGGGGTCATGGGGGGGGGGGGGGGGGGTTGTACTGCCCTGCCAATTTAGCACCTCAAGAAATGAGATAGGCCGTCATAAACTAAAAGCTGCGTAAATTCCAGAAAATCGGCCTTAGTTTGTAGACGCTATAACCGCAAACCAATAAATATACGCTTATTGACATTTTGGTAAAAAAAAAAAAAAGACAAGCGGCCGAATACATTTTGGCCTAAATGTATGACTAAAATTGAGTTCATTGGAATTTTTTTATAACAAATTTAGAAAATATCATTTTTTCTTCAAACTTTTGGGTATTTTTACGTTTATAGCGCAAAAAATAAAAACCGCAGAGGTGATCAATTACCATCAAAAGAAGCTCTATTTGTTGGGGAAAAGGGACGCAAATTGTTTTTGGGTACAGCATTGCATGACCACGCAATTATCATTTACATAGACGCAGTGCCAAATTGTACAAAGTGCGCTGGTCAGGAAGGGGGGTAAAACGTTCCAGGGCTGAAGTGGTTAAAAAAAACATAATATATACCGGGGGAGGGACACCATGGTGTTATGTGTGTATATATTATAATATATACACACATATATATCTATAAGGCGGGGGACCTCATAGGAAAACAGAGTGTGTGTATGTGTGTATATATATATATATATATATATATATATATATATATATATATAGTGTGAGAGAACTGATAGAATATGAGATATAAGAACACACAAGCAGTCTCTCCATGTTTCCAGGGACACAGATCAGAGCGCTCCGCACAGGGACAGCTCATTCTCTCCATCATAATATCTACAATACAGAGCAGTCCCTTCATCCATCACACACACAACCCAATGGACACAGATCACCGCACTCACGTTCAGCCAGCATCATCGCCATGGTAACTCCGGGGGAGGGGGGGGGGGGGAAGCAGCTCAAACACACTGCAGGGATTTCAACAGCTGATCCGTCCAGTCTGCATTAGAGGAGACATTTTATCGTAGACGGAGGCAACAAAATCTTGAGACAATATTATATATATTAAATAGTAATACTTTATTAATATTTATTAATTAGGAATAAAAAACACAAAATTTAGATTATAAAATAAATAGGTATAAAAGCGGAAGTAAATCAATGAAATAGGGCACGTGACTGATGAGCTACATCCAAGGTGCCTGATGAGCTGTGGTCACGTGGCGGATTAGCTACAGACACGTGACCAGCTTCTATCAGCTGACCGTTAGCCGTGACGTCACACGGGCTGTAGAGATATAAATAGAGGAGCAGCGCGCTGCGAGCCCGGTCTGTACCGGGCTCTTGCACGGTGAACATCTCTCTTTTCTAGCTCCGTTCTCCCCGGCCGTTAGTCCTGATCACCTAGGAAGGGAAGTCTGCAATACGCGCACAACAAAGGGTAGGGGCGCTGAAGCGCCCTGTGTGATCTATTTCTCTATATGTATGTATTGTATACACTTGTATTGTATACAGTGCTCACATTCACCCATCCCTTTAATGACAACACTGCCACTGATTTCCCCTCCCTCCTCACCACTGCTGCCACCCCCGTCGGGGTCAGGTGACGGGAGGCCCCGCCTTCCCAATATAAGAAACATCAGTGCTGGGATCCCCGTAGTGGAGACAGAAGATGGATGCATGTATGGACAGCGCTGGACTGGGATCCCCCGTTGCTGGATCAGATGAGCCATCGCTGGACCCCGGAGAGATGATCATCCGTCGCTGGATAGCAACAGTGGATTACCACCGCTGGAATCCTTTTTTTTTTTTTTTTTTTTTAAACCACTTGAGACCCTGGCCAATTCTGACATTTCTCTCCTACATGTAAAATTCCTAATTTTTTTGCTAGAAAATTACATAGAACCCCCAAACATTATATATGTTTTTTTAGCAAAGACCCTAGAGAATACAATGGCGGTCATTGCAACTTTTTATCTCGCACGGTATTTGCGCAGCAATTTTTCGAATGCGTTTTTTTCAGAAAAAAAGTTTCATGCTAAAAAAAAAAAAAACAGTAAAGTTAGCCCAATTTTTTTGCATAGTGTGAAAGAGGAGGATACGCCGAGTAAATAGATACCCAACATGTCATGCTTCAAAATTGCACGCGCTCGTGGAATGGCGACAAACTTTGGTATTTAAAAATCCCCATAGGTGACGCTTTAAATTTTTTTTACTGATTACATGTTTTGGGTTACAGAGGAGGTCTAGGGCTAGAATTATTGCTCTCGCTCTAACGTTCGCGACGATACCTCACATGTGTGGTTTGAACACCGTTTTCATATGTGGGCAGGACTTATGTATGCATTCGCTTCTGTGTGCGAGCTCACGGGGACAGGGGCGCTTAAAATTTTTTTTTTTTATTTATTCCCTTGTAATAGGAATATGGCACGATCGGACCTATTTACAGTGAAATATGGGGTCAATAAGACCCCATATCTCACCTCTAGGCTGGGAAGAATAATAAAAAAAAAAAAAAAAAAGATCCTGGCTTCCTAGCCAGATTGGCGCCGTTAATTTGAATACCTAGGCCGGGCGTGACGTCATAACATCGCGCCCGGCCTCCGAACGATCATAGAGACTCCGGGGACAATCTAGTCCGCCGGAAATCTCTATGATCAAATGCTGGGGCCGGGCATTCGTTCGACTCGAACATTGGCTGTTTGTCCGTTCGGCGAAATCCGAACTCTTGGTCCGTTCGCGTCAAAATTCGTGTGGCGCGCACGGCCCACAATCCACTGCGATGGCGCAGTGCATTGCTGGCTCATGATTGGCCAAGCATGCACTGTGACCCCGCATGCTTGGCCAATCGCAGCGCCAGCAGCGAGGAGAGCCATGATTGGCCACAGGCAGGATGCCTGTGGCCAATCATAGCTCAGGCTGTGTAGTGCACGCCCCACACTATATAAGGCCGCCATTGAGGCGGCCTCGTGTAGTGTGTTGGCATCTGAAGCAGTTGGTGTTCTGTGTACCTTCAACACAGTTACACACCGATCGTTTTTGGCTGATTTCCTATCTTGCTCTTGTGTAGTGGTTATTGTCTGTGCCCTGACCGCAGTATACACCACTATTTTCACCTCACCTATATAGCTAGTGATCCATCTTTAATAGAGTTTGCAGTCAGTAGTGTTAGGAGATAGAGGAGGTGGGAGTTAGGAGAGGTGCTGTCTGCGTGCTCTGTACCCAGTACATACCGCTATAATCCACCTACATAGCTGTTCTCTATTTGAGCCCAATTGCCATCTGCAGGAGTTATTGGAAGTTGTGTGTGCCTCCAGCACAGCACAGTATACATCTGTATATACCCCTTTATTTCTGCTGTTCTATAAAAAAAAGGCATCTGCAGGAGTTAGTGGGTGTTGTGTGCCTCCAGCACAATATAAACTACCCAACTACTGTTTTACCCAACTCCCTTCAGGCCATTACCATGTCTGGAAGGCCAGCAAGGAGAGGCAGACAGGCGCGAGCCGATAAAAGAGGGCAAGCAGGCTCTGTGTCTAGAGACAACAGTGCTGGTCGTGGACGCGGTGTATTGTCATCAGCACGTGGCCATGGGACATGCTTGTCCTTCTTTTCTGCAGCTGGACATGTTGAACCGCAACATGCCAACGACTTGGTAGAGTGGATGACCAAGCCCTCTTCATCCTCCTCATCCTCTCTCACCCAGTCACATGGGTAGTAGCAAAGCAGCTGCCAACGCATCGTCTTCCCTCCTCTCAATGTCATCATCAGTGACTCCTTCCCTAGACCCACCACGTCGCCCTGAGGAGTCTCCTGAACTTTTTGAGCACAGTGTTGGGTACATGCTCCAGGAGGATGCCCAGTGTTTGTTTGGTGGGCTCTGATGATGACACTCAGCTAGAGGAAGGCAGTAGCGTGAGCGCAGAGAGAGGGGATGCTCAAGAAGGACAGCAATCTGGCAGTCATGTTCCACAAGCTGCAGCATACTGCCAGGTTTGCTACAGTGATGAAGAGGGAGGGGATGATGAGGGCACTGACTCCACGTGGGTGCCTAGGAGGAGGAGGCGGCACATGTCCAACGAGGCAGGATGCCCTCCGGGGGCCAGCTTAGGGGCAGCACACCGACTGAATCACACCGCAGAGATCCGCCTGCACAGAGCGCTTCCTCTGCGCGTTATTCTAAAAGTTCTTTGGTGTGGGCCTTTTTTGAGACGAGTGCATCAGATCGCACCGCTGCTATTTGCAACATATGTCTCAAGCGTATCTCACGTGGCCAAAACATCAGCCGCTTGGGCACCACGTGCTTGACCAGACATATGTTGACCTGCCATGCAGCTCGTTGGCAAGCGTACCTCAAAGACCCACACCAAAGAACAAAGCGGACCTCTCCTTGCTCCTCATCAGATGGCATCTCCAACCCCACTAGACCTTCAGTCCTCTCTGAAACCTGCTCTGAGAGGAATGAAGGTGTAGAATTAGGTGTGTCGCAGCCAAGTGCTTCCGGGAACTCTGCTAGTGGTACACCCACGTCCGATTATAGCAGGCAAATGTCCCTGCCCCAGCTGCTGGACCGGCGGAAGAAGTTTACTCCCAGCCATCCACATGCCCAGCGGTTGAATGCTAGCTTGGCTAAATTGCTAGCACTTCAACTGCTGCCTTTTCAGTTGGTAGACTCGGCCCCCTTCCGTGAGTTTGTACAATGTGCGGTTCCTCAGTGGCAGGTCCCCAAACGCCACTTTTTCTCACGGAAGGCGATTCCGGCTCTCTACCGGCATGTGGAAGGCAATGTCCTTGCCTCGCTGGACAGGGCGGTCAGCGGTAAGGTGCATATTACCGCTGACTCATGGTCCAGCAGGCATGGACAGGGACGTTACCTGTCTTTCACGGCCCATTGGGTCACTCTTCTGGCTGCTGGGAAGGATGCAGGACAAGGTGCAGTAGTGTTGGAGGTTGTTCCGCCACCACGCCTCCAAAATGCTACTATTGGTTGTGACACACCTCTCTCCTCCACCCCCTCCTCTTCTTCTTCCTCCATGGCCTCTTCCAGTGCTCTGTCCTTAGAACCAGCGGAGCTCCGTAGGCGTTCCAGGGGCTACGCAAGTACGCAGGCAAAACGATGCCATGCCGTGCTTGCGCCGGTTTGTTTGGGGGACAGGAGCCACACTGGGGCGGATGTTTTGTCAGCTCTGCAGGGGCAGGCCGAGAGGTGGTTGACGCCACGCCAGCTTAAGCCAGGAATGGTGGTTTGCGACAATGGCACCAACCTCCTCTCCGCCCTCCGACAGGGACAACTGACCCATGTGCCCTGTGTAGCTCACGTCCTTAACCTGGTGGTGCAGCGGTTCTTGGGCAGGTACCCCGGCTTACGTGATGTCCTGAAGCAGGCCAGGAAAGTCTGTGTGCATTTCCGCCGATCATTTAATGCCTGTGCTCGGCTGGCTGAGCTCCAAAAGGAGTTGAACCTGTCCAAGAACCGCCTTATATGTGACATGCCCACCAGATGGAACTCAACATTGGCCATGCTGCAGCGGCTGCACACGCAGCAGAGGGCCATCAATGAGTACCTGTGCGACTACGGCACCAGGACAGGGTCAGGGGAGCTTGGTTTTTTCTCACCACGCCAGTGGGGCATGATCAGGGATGCATGCACTGTCCTGTCACCGTTTGAGGAGGCCACAAGGATGGTGAGCAGTGACAGTGCATGCATCAGTGACACTGTACCTCTTGTCCACCTCTTGGAGCATACGCTGTGTGGAATAATGGACAGGGCACTTGAGGCAGAACAGAGGCAGGAAGAGGAGGACTTCCTTGCCTCTCAAGGCCCCCTTTATCCAGACAGTGTTCCTGCTGTGCCACCCATCACACAGGAAGAGGAGGAGGAGGAGGAGGATGATTGTGTCAGCATGGAGGTGGAGGCTGGCACTCAGCAGCAGCAGTCTTATAGGGATGATTTACAGTCCCAAGAAACACGTGGACTTGTACGTGGCTGGGAGGAGGTAGCTGCGGATCATGTTGTCCTTAGTGACCCAGAGGACTCCGGACCGAATGCCTCAGCTAACCTACGCTGCATGGCCTCCCTGATCCTGCAAAGCCTGCGGAAGGATCCTCGTATTCTTCGGATCAAGGAGAGGGACCATTACTGGCTGGCCACTCTCCTTGATCCACGGTACAAGGGTAAGGTTGCCGACCTTATCTTGCCATCGCAGAGGGAGCAGAGAATGAGACATCTCCGGGAGGCCTTGCAGAAAGCTCTGTGCAACGCGTTCCCAGAGACTGGGAGGTTACAAACTCCTGGTCCTGGACAACGTGTTGCTGAGGCATCGGTCAGAAGGAGCGGTGGAGAAGGTGGCCGTCTGACTGATGCTTTAAGACAATTTTTTAGTCCGCAGCCCCAAGGTATGATTGGTTCCAGCACCCATCGCCAGCGTCTGATTTACATGGTGCAGGAATACCTAGGGGCAAGGTCAGACTTGGACACCTTTCCCACCGAAAATCCTCTGGCTTACTGGGTCTTGAGGATGGATCACTGGCCAGAGCTTGCACAGTATGCAATTGAGCTACTGGCCTGTCCTGCATCCAGCGTTCTTTCGGAACGGACCTTCAGTGCTGCTGGTGGCTTTGTTATCGATCACAGGGTGCGCCTGTCCATCGAATCAGTTGATCGACTGACCTTCATCAAGATGAATCAGTCTTGGATCACCCACAGCTACCAAGCACCTGAAGCTGATGTAACCGAATAATTTTTTTTGAAATACCACATCCCTTCAAGACTGCCTATTACAATTTTTGATGCAATGCTTTGCAGCAGGGCTAATTCCTGCAATAAAACTAGAGTATATGGCAGAGGTTGCAGTGTGGTGGCACCAGCACCAGTGCCTAAGGCCAAATTTTTCTGCCCCTGTGTAACAGGGACATGTAATTACAATTCTTGATATAATATTTCACAGGAGGGCCCCTTCCTGTGCCCACCCAGAGTAACGGTGAGGACTTATAGTGTTGTGGCACCAGCACCACAACCACCAAAGGTCAATTTTTCTACCACTGTTCAACAATGGCATGTAATTACAATTCTTGATATAATCGTTCACAGCAGGGCGCTCCAGCGCCCACCAAGAGTCACTTTGAGGGCTTACAATGTTGTGGCAAAACCAACACCTTGTTCTGCCATTTCTGCAGAGCATATAGGGCAGGCCCCTACTTTCAAACATCCAACTTACAAACATCTCCTACTTGCAAACGCAAGGAGACAGCAGCAAGTGAGATGAAAAAAGATGGACGACAAAACAAATTATACAGGGGTGATGACCCTTCCCTATGTTTTCCAAAAAGCTTACAAATAGTTTTTTTGACTGGAGCTACACTTTAAAAATGTACCAGTTGAAAATTACAAACAGATTCAACTTAACACAACAAACCTACACAGTCCCTGTCTTGTTTGCACCGCCTGTATACTGCTGTTCTGAGTATATAGGGCCTGGGGGCCACACGCATTGAGGCAGGAGTCAGGTCCCCAAACCCTTTTTAGGACAATATCTTGCATATTAGCCGTTAAAATTAGCACTTTCCATTTCGAACGTTCGAGTCCCATAGACTTCAATGGGGTTCTAACGTTCGTAACGAACGTGGGGTCCGTTCGAAAGTTCTGGTGCGAACCGAACCGGGGGGTGTTCGGCTCATCCCTAATAATGACACAAAAAAAAAAAAAGTTTACAAAAAGTTGTCACTAAATGATATATTGCTCACACATGCCATAGTTATATGTGGAATTGCACCCCAAAATATAGTCTGCTGCTTCTCCTGAGTACGGGGATACCACATATGTGGGACTTTTTGGGAGTCTAGCTGCGTACGGCACCCAGAAAACCAATCGCTGCCTTAAGGGTTTCTAAGGGTGCAAATTTTTGATTTCACTCCTCACTACCTATCACAGTTTCGAAGGCCATAAAATGCCAAAATAGCACAAAACCACCCCAAATGACCCCATTTTGGAAAGTAGACACCCCAAGCTATTTACTGAGAGGCATGTTGAGTCCATGAAATATTTTATATTTTGCCACAAGTTGCAGGAAGATTACAAAATTTTTTTTTTTTTTGGCACAAAGTTGTCACTAAATGATATATTGCTCACACATGCTATGGGCATAAGTCAAATTACACCCCCATTACGCCTCTGTGGGGCCCACCCAGCCGTAGGCCCAAAGGACGGCACTCTGTGGGGCCCACCCAGCCGTAGGCCAAAACAGGACGGCCCTCTGTGGGGTCCACCCAGCCATAGGCCAAACAAGGACGGCACGTTTGGTGGTATACAGTTGGCATCTATTTAGAGGATATAAAGCTTGTCTTGCCGAACACGTGAGTGTGAGGCTTATGAGCCGGTGAGTGCACCCACAACGGGGGTGTTCACGATCACACCTGGTGTGGTGAAGAAGCAATTAAAAATTTTGTGGACATATTATTATTTTTCACGTGGACTTCACTTATTGGATTTTATTTATTTGGATTGATATATATATTTTACATTTTTTTTTTTTTCTTTATGATTTTTATTTATTTCTATTAATTTTGAATATTTATGTGATTTAATTGAACTGGGAGATATTGGAATATTTATTTATATATATATATTTTTATACATTTAGTACTGATTATATATATATATATATATATATATTTATTTATATGTTTAAGACCGATTACATATATATTTAATGGTATACATGTGAATGTTACTGGTATTTTTTTTTTTTTGTTAGGGTAAGGTTAAGCATTCACCTATTAAGCGCTACGTGTCACATAATTTTTTGGTTTTTGAAACTTATTGCACTGATTTGATGATACTATGTGGGGCCCACCCAGTCGTAGGCCAAAAAAGGACGGCACTCTGTGGGGCCCACCCAGCCGTAGGCCAAAAAGGACGGCACTCTGGGGCCCACTCAGCCGTAGGCCAAAAATGATGGCACTCTTTGGGGCCCACCCAGCCGTAGGCCCAAAGGACGGCACTCTGTTGGGCCCATGCAGCCGTAGGCCCTAAGGACGGCACTCTGTGGGGCCCACCCAGCTGTAGGCCGAAAGGACGGCACTCTGTGCGGCCCACCCAGCCGTAGGCCGAAAGGACGGCACTCTGTGGGGCCCACCCAGCCGTAGGCCGAAAGGACGGCACTCTGTGGGGCCCACCCAGCCGTAGGCCGAAAGGACGGCACTCTGTGGGGCCCACCCAGCCGTAGGCCGAAAGGACGGCACTCTGTGGGGCCCACCCAGCCGTAGGCCGAAAGGACGGCCCTCTGTGGGGCCCACCCAGCCGTAGGCCAAAAAAGGACGGCCCTCTGTGGGGCCCACCCAGCCGTAGGCCAAAAAAGGACGGCCCTCTGTGGGGCCCACCCAGCCGTAGGCCAAAAAAGGACGGCCCTCTGTGGGGCCCACCCAGCCGTAGGCCAAAACAGGACGGCCCTCTGTGGGGCCCACCCAGCCGTAGGCCAAAACAGGACGGCCCTCTGTGGGGCCCACCCAGCCGTAGGCCAAAACAGGACGGCCCTCTGTGGGGTCCACCCAGCCTTAGGCCAAAACAGGACGGCCCTCTGTGGGGTCCACCCAGCCTTAGGCCAAAACAGGACGGCCCTCTGTGGGGTCCACCCAGCCTTAGGCCAAAACAGGACGGCCCTCTGTGGGGTCCACCCAGCCTTAGGCCAAAACAGGACGGCCCTCTGTGGGGTCCACCCAGCCGTAGGCCAAAACAGGACGGCACTCTGTGGGGTCCACCCAGCCATAGGCCAAACAAGGACGGCACGTTTGGTGGTATACAGTTGGCATCTATTTAGAGGATATAAAGCTTGTCTTGCCGAACACGTGAGTGTGAGGCTTATGAGCCGGTGAGTGCACCCACAACGGGGGTGTTCACGATCACACCTGGTGTGGTGAAGAAGCAATTAAAAATTTTGTGGACATATTATTATTTTTCACGTGGACTTCACTTATTGGATTTTATTTATTTGGATTGATATATATATTTTACATTTTTTTTTTTTCTTTATGATTTTTATTTATTTCTATTAATTTTGAATATTTATGTGATTTAATTGAACTGGGAGATATTGGAATATTTATTTATATATATTTTTATACATTTAGTACTGATTATATATATATATATATATATATATATATTTATTTATTTATATGTTTAAGACCGATTACATATATATTTAATGGTATACATGTGAATGTTACTGGTATTTTTTTTTTAGTTAGGGTAAGGTTAAGCATTCACCTATTAAGCGCTACGTGTCACATAATTTTTTGGTTTTTGAAACTTATTGCACTGATTTGATGATGCTATGTGGGGCCCACCCAGTCGTAGGCCAAAAAAGGACGGCACTCTGTGGGGTCCACCCAGTCGTAGGCCAAAAAAGGACGGCCCTCTGTGGGGTCCACCCAGCTGTAGGCCAAAAAGGGACAGCACTCTGTGGGACCCACCCAGCCGTAGGCCAAAAAAGGACGGCACTCTGTGGGGTCCACCCAGCCTTAGGCCAAAAAAGGATGGCACTCTGTGGTGCCCACCCAGCCGTAGGCCAAAAAAGGATGGGACTCTGTGGGGCCCACCCAGCAATAAGCCAAAAAGGGACGGCACTCTTTGGCCCACCCAGTTGTAGGCCAAAAAGGACGGCACTCTTTGGGGCCCACCCAGCCGTAGGCCAAAAAGGACGGCACTCTTTGGGGCCCACCCAGCTGTAGGCCAAAAAGGACGGCACTCTTTGGGGCCCACCCAGCCGTAGGCCAAAAAGGACGGCACTCTTTGGGGCCCACCCAGCCGCAGGCCAAAAAGGACAACACTCTGTGGGGCCTACCCAGCCATAGGCCCAAAGGACGCCACTCTGATGGGCCCACGCAGCCGTAGGCCCAAAGTACGGCACTGTGTTGGGCCCACCCATCCGTAGACCCAAAGGACGGCACTCTGTGGGGCCCACCCAGCCGTAGGCCAAAAAAGGACGGCACTCTGTGGGGCCCACCCAGCCGTAGGCCAAAAAGGACAGCACTCTGTGGGGCCCACCCAGCCGTAGGCCAAAAAAGGACGACCCTCTGTGGGGTCCACCCAGCCGTAGGCCAAAACAGGACGGCCCTCTGTGGGGTCCACCCAGCCTTAGGTCAAAACAGGACGGCCCTCTGTGGGGTCCACCCAGCCGTAGGCCGAAAGGACGGCACTCTGTGGGGCCAACCCAGCCTTAGGCCAAAAAAGGACGGCACTCTGTGGGGCCAACCCAGCCTTAGGCCAAAAAAGGACGGCCCTCTGTGGGGTCCACCCAGCCTTAGGCCAAAACAGGATGGCACTCTGTGGGGCCCACCCAGCCGTAGGCCAAAAAAGGACGGCCCTCTGTGGGGTCCACCCAGCCTTAGGCCAAAAAAGGACGGCACTCTGTGGGGCCCACCCAGCCGTAGGCCAAAAAAGGACGGCCCTCTGTGGGGTCCACCTAGCCTTAGGCCAAAATGGGACGGCCCTCTGTGGGGTCCACCCAGCCTTAGGCCAAAACAGGACGGCACTCTGTGGGGCCCACCCAGCCGTAGGCCAAAAAAGGACGGCCCTCTGTGGGGCCCACCCAGCCATAAGCCAAAAAGGGACGGCACTCTGTGGGACCCACCCAGCCGTAGGCCAAAAAGGACGGCACTCTGGGGCCCACCCATCCGTAGGCCAAAAAAAGTATGGCACTCTGTGGGGCCCACCCAGCCGTAGGCCCAAAGGACGGCACTCTGTGGGGCCCACCCAGCCATAGGCCAAATGGACGGCACTCTGTGGGGCCCACCCAGCCGTAGGCCCAATGGACGGCACTCTGTGGGGCCCACCCAGCTGTAGGCCCATAGGACGGCACTCTGTGGGGCTCACCCAGCCGTAGGCCAAAAAAGAACGGCACTCTGTGGGGCCCACCCAGCTGTAGGCCCAAAGGACGGCACTCTGTGGGGCCCTCCCAGCCGTAGGCCCAAAGTACGGCACTCTATGGGGCCCACCCAGCCGCAGGCCAAAAAAGGACGGCACTCTGTGAGGCCCACCCAGCCGTAGGCCAAAAAGGACAGCACTCTGTGGGGCCCACCCAGCCGGATGGGTGGGCCCCACAGAGTGCCGTACATGGAGCCTACGGCTACCTGGGCCCCACAAAGTGCCATCCTATTGGGCCTACGGCTGGGTGGGCCCCACAGAGTGCCGTCCTTTTGGGCCTACGGCTGGGTGGGCCCCACAGAGTGCCGTCCTTTTTGGCCCACCCAGCCGTAGGCCCAAAGGATGGCACTCTGTGGGGCCCACCCAGCCGTAGGCCAAATGGACGGCACTCTGTGGGGCCCACCCAGCCGTAGGCCCAAAGGACGACACTCTGTGGGGCCCATCCAGCCGTAGGCCCAAAGGACGGCTCTCTGTGGGGCCCACCCAGCCGTAGGCCAAAAAAAGGACGGCTCTCTGTGGGGCCCACCCAGCCGTAGGCCAAAAAAGGACGGCACTCTGTGGGGCCCACCCAGCCATAGGCTCAAAGGACGGCGCGCTATGGGGCCCACCCAGCCGTAGGCCAAAAAAGGACGGCACTCTGTGGGGCCCACCCAGCCGTAAGGCCAAAAAAGGACGGCACTCTGTGGGGCCCACCCAGCCGTAGGCCCTAAGGACGGCACTCTGTGGGGCCCACCCACCCGTAGGCCAAAAAGGACAGCACTCTGTAGGGCCCACCCAGCCGGATGGGTGGGCCCCACAGAGTGCCGTCCTTTTGGGCCTACGGCTGGGTGGGCCCCACAGAGTGCCGTCCTTTTGGGCCTACGGCTGGGTGGGCCCCACAGAGTGCCGTCCTTTTTGGCCCACCCAGCCGTAGGCCCAAAGGACGGCACTCTGTGGGGCCCACCCAGCCGTAGGCCAAATGGACGGCACTCTGTGGGGCCCACCCAGCCGTAGGCCAAATGGACGGCACTCTGTGGGGCCCACCCAGCCGTAGGCCAAATGGACGGCACTCTGTGGGGCCCACCCAGCCGTAGGCCCAAAGGACGGCACTCTGGGCCTACGGCTGGGTGGGCCCCACAAAGGACGGCACTCCATGGGGCCCACCCAGCCGTAGGCCAAAAAAGGACGGCACTCTGTGAGGCCCACCCAGCCGTAGGCCAAAAAAGGACGTCCCTCTGTGGGGTCCACCCAGCCGTAGGCCAAAAAAGGACGGCACTCTTTGGGGCCCACCCAGACGTAGGCCCAATGGACGGCACTCTATGGGGCCCACTCATCCGGCTGGGTGGGCCCCACAGAGTGCCGGACATGGGGCCTACAGCGACCTGGGCCCCACAGAGTGCCGTCCTATTGGGCCTACGGCTGGGTGGGCCCAACAGAGTGCCGTTCTTTTGGGCCTACGGCTGGGTGGTCCCCACAGAGTGCCGTCCTTTTTGGCCCACCCAGCCGTAGGCCAAATGGACGGCACTCTGTGGGGTCCACCCAGCCGTAGGCCAAATGGACGGCACTCTGTGGGGCCCACCCAGCCGTAGGCCCAAAGGACGGCACTCTGTGGGGCCCACCCAGCCGTAGGCCAAAAAAGGACGGCACTCTGTGGGGCCCACCCAGCTGTTGGGCCAAAGGACGGCACCCTATGGGGCCCACCCAGCCGTAGGTCAAAAAAGGACGGCACTCTGTGAGGCCCACCCAGCCGTAGGCCAAAAAGGATGGCACTCTGGGGCCCACCCAGCCGTAGGCCAAAAAGGATGGCACTCTGTGGGGCCCACCCAGCCGTAGGCCAAAAAGGACAGCACTCTGTGGGGCCCACCCAGCCGGATGAGTGGGCCCCATAGAGTGCCGTCCTATTGGGCCTACGGCTGGGTGGGCCCCACAGAGTGCCGTCCTTTTGGGCCTACGGCTGGGTGGGCCCCACAAAGTGCCGTCCTTTTTGGCCCACCCAGCCGTAGGCCCAAAGGACGGCACTCTGTGGGGCCCACCCAGCTGTAGGCCCAAAGGACGGCACTCTGTGGGGCCCACCCAGCCGTAGGCCAAAAAAAGACGGCACTCCGTGGGGCCCACCCAGCTGTAGGCCCAAAGGACTGCACTCTGTGGGGCCCACGCAGCCGTAGGCCCAAAGGACGGCACTCCATGGGGCTCACCCAGCCGTAGGCCAAAAAAGGATGGCACTCTGTGAGGCCCACCCAGCCGTAGGCCAAAAAGGACGGCACTCTGTGAGGCCCACCCAGCCATAGGCCAAAAAGGACGGCACTCTGGGGCCCACCCAGCCGTAGGCCAAAAAAGGATGGCACTCTGTGGGGCCCACCCAGCCGTAGGCCAAAAAGGACGTCCCTCTGTGGGGTCCACCCAGCCGTAGGCCAAAAAAGAACGGCACTCTGTGGGGCCCACCCAGCCGTAGGCCAAAAAGGATGGCACTCTGGGGCCCACCCAGCCGTAGGCCAAAAAAGGATGGCACTCTGTGGGGCCCACCCAGCCGTAGGCCAAAAAGGACAGCACTCTGTGGGGCCCACCCAGCCGGATGGGTGGGCCCCACAGAGTGCCGTACATGGGGCCTACGGCGACCTGGGCCCCACAAAGTGCCGTCCTTTTGGGCCTACGGCTGGGTGGTCCCCACAGAGTGCCGTCCTTTTTGGCCCACCCAGCCGTAGGCCAAATGGACGGCACTCTGTGGGGCCCACGCAGCCGTAGGCCCAAAGGACGGCACTCCATGGGGCTCACCCAGCCGTAGGCCAAAAAAGGATGGCACTCTGTGAGGCCCACCCAGCCGTAGGCCAAAAAGGACGGCACTCTGTGAGGCCCACCCAGCCATAGGCCAAAAAGGACGGCACTCTGGGGCCCACCCAGCCGTAGGCCAAAAAAGGATGGCACTCTGTGGGGCCCACCCAGCCGTAGGCCAAAAAGGACGTCCCTCTGTGGGGTCCACCCAGCCGTAGGCCAAAAAAGAACGGCACTCTGTGGGGCCCACCCAGCCGTAGGCCAAAAAGGATGGCACTCTGGGGCCCACCCAGCCGTAGGCCAAAAAAGGATGGCACTCTGTGGGGCCCACCCAGCCGTAGGCCAAAAAGGACAGCACTCTGTGGGGCCCACCCAGCCGGATGGGTGGGCCCCACAGAGTGCCGTACATGGGGCCTACGGCGACCTGGGCCCCACGAAGTGCCGTCCTTTTGGGCCTACGGCTGGGTGGTCCCCACAGAGTGCCGTCCTTTTTGGCCCACCCAGCCGTAGGCCAAATGGACGGCACTCTGTGGGGCCCACCCAGCCGTAGGCCCAAAGGACGGCACTCTGTGGGGCCCACCCAGCCGTAGGCCAAAAAAGGACGGCACTCTGTGGGGCCCACCCAGCTGTTGGGCCAAAGGACGGCACTCTGTGGGGCCCACCCCGCCGTAGGCGCAAAGGACGGCACCCTATGGGGCCCACCCAGCCGTAGGCCAAAAAAGGATGGCACTCTGTGAGGCCCACCCAGCCGTAGGCCAAAAAGGATGGCACTCTGTGGGGCCCACCCAGCCGTAGGCTAAAAAAGGATGGCACTCTGTGGGGCCCACCCAGCCGTAGGCCAAAAAGGACATCCCTCTGTGGGGTCCACCCAGCCGTAGGCCAAAAAAGGATGGCACTCTGTGGGGCCTACCCAGCCATAGGCCCAAAGGACGGCACTCTGTTGCCCACCCATCCGTAGGCCCAAAGGACGGCACTCTGTGGGGCCCACCCATCCGTAGGCCCTAAGGACGGCACTCTGTGGGGCCCACCCAGCCTTAGACCCAAAGGACGGCACTCTATTCGGCCCACCCAACCGTAGGCCAAAAAAGGATGGCACTCTGTGGGACCCACCCAGCCGTAGGCCAAAAAGGACGGCACTCTGGGGTACCAGCCGTAGGCCAAAAAAGGATGGCACTCTGTGGGGCCCACCCAGCCGTAGGCCAAAAAAGGACGTCCATCTGTGGGGTCCACCCAGCCGTAGGCCAAGAAAGGACTGCACTCTGTGGGGCCCACCCAGCCGTAGGCCAAAAAGGACCGCACTCTGGGGCCCACCCAGCCGTAGGCCAAAAATGGATGGCACTCTGTGGGGCCCACCCAGCCGTAGGCCAAAAAGGACAGCACTCTGTGGGGCCCACCCAGCCGGATGGGTGGGCCCCACAGAGTGCCGTACATGGGGCCTACGGCTACCTGGGCCCCACAGAGTGCCGTCCTTTTGGGCCTACGGCTGGGTGGGCCCCACAAAGTGCAGTCCTTTTTGGCCCACCCAGCCGTAGGCCCAAAGGACGGCACTCTGTGGGGCCCACCCAGCCGTAGGCCCAAAGGACGGCACTCTGTGGGGCCCACCCAGCCGTAGGCCCAAAGGACGGCACTCTGTGGGGCCCACCCAGCCGTAGGCCCAAAGGACGGCACTCTGTGGGGCCCACCCAGCCGTAGGCCCAAAGGACGGCACTCTGTGGGGCCCACCCAGCCGTAGGCCCAAAGGACGGCACTCTGTGGGGCCCACCCAGCCGTAGGCCCAAAGGACGGCACTCTGTGGGGCCCACCCAGCCGTAGGCCCAAAGGACGGCACTCTGTGGGGCCCACCCAGCCGTAGGCCCAAAGGACGGCACTCTGTGGGGTCCACCCAGCAGTAGGCCCAAAGGACGGCACTCTGTGGGGTCCACCCAGCCATAGGCCAAAAAAGGGCGGCACTCTGTGGGGCCCACCCAGCCGTAGGCCCAAAGGACGGCACTCTGTGGGGCCCACCCAGCCGTAGGCCCAAAGGACGGCACTCTGTGGGGCCCACCCAGCCGTAGGCCAAAAAAGGACGGACCTCTGTGGGGTCCACCCAGCCTTAGGCCAAAAAAGGACGGCACTCTGTTGGGCCCACCCAGCCATAGGGCCAACGGACGGCACTCTGTGGGGCCCACCCAGCCGTAGGCCCAATGGACGGCACCCTATGGGGCCCACCCAGCCGTAGGCCAAAAAAGGACGGCACTCTGTGAGGCCCACCCAGCCGTAGGCCAAAAAAGGATGGCACTCTGTGGGGCCCACCCAGCTGGATGGGTGGGCCCCACAGAGTGCCGTACATGGGGCCTACGGCTACCTGGGCCCCACAAAGTGCCGTCCTATTGGGCCTACGGCTGGGTGGGCCCCCCAGAGTGCCGTCCTTTGGGCCTACGGCTGGGTGGGCCAAAAAGGACGGCACTCTGTGGGGCCCATCCAGCCGTAGGCCCAAAAGGACGGCACTCTGGGGGGCCCACCCAGCCGGATGGGTGGGCCCCACAGAGTGCCGTACATGGGGCCTACGGCTACCTGGGCCCCACAAAGTGCCGTCCTATTGGGCCTACGGCTGGGTGGGCCCCACAGAGTGCCGTCCTTTTGGGCCTGCGCCTGGGTGGGCCCCACAGAGTGCCGTCCTTTTGGGCCTACGGCTGGGTGGACCCCACAGAGTGCCGTCCTTTTTGGCCCACCCAGCCGTAGGCCCAAAGGACGGCACTCTGTGGGGCCCACCCTGCCGTAGGCCAAATGGACGGCACTTTATGGGGCCCACCCAGCCGTAGGCCAAAAAAGGACGGCACTCTGTGAGGCCCTCCCAGCTGTAGGCCCAAAAGGACGGCACTCTGTGGGGCCCACCCAGCCGTAGGCCCAATAGGACGGCACTTTGTGGGGCCCAGGTAGCCGTAGGCCCCATGTACGGCACTCTGTGGGGCCCACCCATCCGGCTGGGTGGGCCCTACAGAGTGCTGTCCTTTTTGGCCTACGGGTGGGTGGGCCCCACAGAGTGCCGTCCTTAGGGCCTACGGCTGGGTGGGCCCCACAGAGTGCCGTCCTTTTTTGGCCTACGGCTGGGTGGGCCCCATAGCGCGCCGTCCTTTGGGCCTATGGCTGGGTGGGCCCCACAGAGTGCCGTCCTTTGGGCCTACAGCTGGATGGGCCCCACAGAGTGCCGTCCTTTTTTGGCCTACGGCTGGGTGGGCCCCACAGAGAGCCGTCCTTTGGGCCTACAGCTGGATGGGCCCCACAGAGTGCCGTCCTTTGGGCCTACGGCTGGGTGGGCCCCACAGAGTGCCGTCCATTTGGCCTACGGCTGGGTGGGCCCCACAGAGTGCCGTCCTTTGGGCCTACGGCTGCGTGGGCCAAAGGACGGCACTCTGTGGGGCCCACCCAGCTGTAGGCCCAAAAGGACGGCACTCTGTGGGGCCCACCCAGCCGTAGGCCCAAAGGACGGCACTCTATGGGGCCCACCCAGCCGTAGGCCAAAAGACAGCACTCTGTGGGGCCCACCCAGCCGGATGGGTGGGCCCCACAGAGTGCCGTACATGGGGCCTACGGCTACCTGGGCCCCACAAAGTGCCGTCCTATTGGGCCTACGGCTGGGTGGGCCCCACAGAGTGCCGTCCTTTTGGGCCTATGGCTGGGTGGGCCCCACAGAGTGCCGTCCTTTTGGCCCACCCAGCCGTAGGCCCAAAGGACGGCACTCTGTGGGGCCCACCCAGCTGTAGGCCCAAAGGACGGTACTCTGTGGGGCCTACCCAGCTGTAGGCCCAAAGGACGGCACTCTGTGGGGCCCACCCAGCTGTAGGCCCAAAGGACGGCACTCTGTGGGGCCCACCCAGCTGTAGGCCCAAAGGACGGCACTCTGTGGGGCCCACCCAGCCGTAGGCCAAAAAAGGATGGCACACTGTGGGGCCCACCCAGCCATAGGCCCAAAGGACGGCACTCTGTGGGGCCCACCCAGCTGTAGGCCCAAAGGACGGCACTCTGTGGGGCCCACCCAGCCGTAGGCCAAAAAAGGATGGCACACTGTGGGGCCCACCCAGCCATAGGCCCAAAGGACGGCACTCTGTGGGGCCCACCCAGCCGTAGGCCGAAAGGACGGCACTCTGTGGGGCCCACCCAGCTGTAGGCCCAAAGGACGGCACTCTGTGGGGCCCACCCAGCCGTAGGCCCAAAGGACGGCACTCTGTGGGGCCCACCCAGCCGTAGGCCAAAAAGCACGGCACTCTGGGGCCCACCCAGCCGTAAGCCAAAAAGGATGGCACTCTGTGGGGCCCACCCAGCCGTAGGCCAAAAAGGACAGCACTCTGTGGGGCCCACCCAGCCGGATGAGTGGGCCCCATAGAGTGCCGTCCTATTGGGCCTACGGCTGGGTTTGCCCCACAGAGTGCCGTCCTTTGGGCCTACGGCTGGGTGGGCCCCACAAAGTGCCGTCCTTTTTGGCCCACCCAGCCGTAGGCCCAAAGGACGGCACTCTGTGGGGCCCACCCAGCTGTAGGCCCAAAGGACGGCACTCTGTGGGGCCCACCCAGCCGTAGGCCAAAAAAAGACGGCACTCCGTGGGGCCCACCCAGCTGTAGGCCCAAAGGACGGCACTCTGTGGGGCCCACGCAGCCGTAGGCCCAAAGGACGGCACTCCATGGGGCTCACCCAGCCGTAGGCCAAAAAAGGATGGCACTCTGTGAGGCCCACCCAGCCGTAGGCCAAAAAGGACAGCACTCTGTGAGGCCCACCCAGCCGTAGGCCAAAAAGGACGGCACTCTGGGGCCCACCCAGCCGTAGGCCAAAAAAGGATGGCACTCTGTGGGGCCCACCCAGCCGTAGGCCAAAAAAGAACGGCACTCTGTGGGGCCCACCCAGCCGTAGGCCAAAAAGGATGGCACTCTGTGGGGTCCACCCAGCCGTAGGCCAAAAAAGAACGGCACTCTGTGGGGCCCACCCAGCCGTAGGCCAAAAAGGATGGCACTCTGTGGGGCCCACCCAGCCGTAGGCCAAAAAAGGATGGCACTCTGTGGGGCCCACCCAGCCGTAGGCCAAAAAGGACAGCACTCTGTGGGGCCCACCCAGCCGGATGGGTGGGCCCCACAGAGTGCCGTACATGGGGCCTACGGCTACCTGGGCCCCACAAAGTGCCGTCCTATTGGGCCTACGGCTGGGTGGGCCCAACAGAGTGCCGTCCTTTTGGGCCTACGGCTGGGTGGTCCCCACAGAGTGCCGTCCTTTTTGGCCCACCCAGCCGTAGGCCAAATGGACGGCACTCTGTGGGGCCCACCCAGCCGTAGGCCAAATGGACGGCACTCTGTGGGGCCCACCCAGCTGTAGGCCCAAAGGACGGCACTCTGTGGGGCCCACCCAGCTGTAGGCCCAAAGGACGGCACTCTGTGGGGCCCACCCAGCTGTAGGCCCAAAGGACGGTACTCTGTGGGGCCCACCCAGCTGTAGGCCCAAAGGACGGCACTCTGTGGGGCCCACCCAGCTGTAGGCCCAAAGGACGGCACTCTGTGGGGCCCACCCAGCTGTAGGCCCAAAGGACGGCACTCTGTGGGGCCCACCCAGCCGTAGGCCAAAAAAGGACGGCACTCTGTGGGGCCCACCCAGCCGTAGGCCAAAAAAGGACGGCACTCTGGGGGGCCCACCCAGCCGTAGGCCAAAAAAGGACGGCACTCTGTGGGGCCCACCCAGCCGTAGGACAAAAAGGATGGCACTCTGTGGGGCCCACCCAGCCGTAGGCCCAAAGGACGGCACTCTGTGGGGCCCACCCATCCGTAGGCCCTAAGGACGGCACTCTGTGGGGCCCACCCAGCCTTAGGCCCAAAGGACGGCACTCTATTCGACCCACCCAACCGTAGGCCAAAAAAGGATGGCACTCTGTGGGACCCACCCAGCCGTAGGCCAAAAAGGACGGCACTCTGGGGTACCAGCCGTAGGCCAAAAAAGGATGGCACTCTGTGGGGCCCACCCAGCCGTAGGCCAAAAAAGGACGTCCCTCTGTGGGGTCCACCCAGCCGTAGGCCAAGAAAGGACTGCACTCTGTGGGGCCCACCCAGCCGTAGGCCAAAAAGGACCGCACTCTGGGGCCCACCCAGCCGTAGGCCAAAAAAGGATGGCACTCTGTGGGGCCCACCCAGCCGTAGGCCAAAAAGGACAGCACTCTGTGGGGCCCACCCAGCCGGATTGGTGGGCCCCACAGAGTGCCGTACATGGGGCCTACGGCTACCTGGGCCCCACAAAGTGCCGTCCTATTGGGCCTACGGCTGGGTGGGCCCCACAGAGTGCCGTCATTTTGGGCCTACGGCTGGGTGGGCCCCACAAAGTGCCGTCCTTTTTGGCCCACCCAGCCGTAGGCCCAAAGGACGGCACTCTGTGGGGCCCACCCAGCCGTAGGCCAAATGGACGGCACTCTGTGGGGCCCACCCAGCCGTAGGCCAAATGGACGGCACTCTGTGGGGCCCACCCAGCCGTAGGCCAAATGGACGGCACTCTGTGGGGCCCACCCAGCCGTAGGCCCAAAGGACGGCACTCTGTGGGGCCCACCCAGCCGTAGGCCTAAAGGACGGCACTCTATGGGGCCCACCCAGCCGTAGGCCAAAAAAGGACGGCATTCTGTGAGGCCCACAGCCGTAGGCCAAAAAGGACGGCACTCTGTGAGGCCCACCCAGCCGTAGGCCAAAAAAGGATGGCACTCTGTGGGGCCCACCCAGCCGTAGGCCAAAAAAGGACGTCCCTCTGTGGGGTCCACCCAGCCGTAGGCCAAAAAAGGACGGCACTCTGTGGGGCCCACCCAGCCGTAGGCCAAAAAGGATGGCGCTCTGGGGCCCACCCAGCCGTAGGCCAAAAAAGGATGGCACTCTGTGGGGCCCACCCAGCCGTAGGCCAAAAAGACAGCACTCTGTGGGGCCCACCCAGCCGGATGGGTGGGCCCCACAAAGTGCCGTATATGGGGCCTACGGCTACCTGGGCCCCACAAAGTGCCGTCCTATTGGGCCTACGGCTGGGTGGGCCCCACAGAGTGCCGTCCGTTTGGGCCTACGGCTGGGTGGGCCCCACAGAGTGCCGTCCTTTTTGGCCCACCCAGCCGTAGGCCCAAAGGACGGCACTCTGTGGGGCCCACCCAGCCGTAGGCCCAAAGGACGGCACTCTGTGGGGCCCACCCAGCCGTAGGCCAAAAAAGGATGGCACTCTGTGGGGCCCACCCAGCCGTAGGCCAAAAAGGACGGCACTCTGGGGCTCACCCAGCCGTAGGCCAAAAAGGACGGCACTCTGTGGGGCCTACCCAGCCATAGGCCCAAAGGACGGCACTCTGTGGGGCCTACCCAGCCATAGGCCCAAAGGACGGCACTCTGTTGGGCCCACGCAGCCGTAGGCCCAAAGGACGGCACTCTGTTGGGCCCACCCATCCGTAGCCCCAAAGGACGGCACTCTGTGGGGCCCACCCAGCCTTAGGCCAAAAAAGGATGGCACTCTGTGGGGCCCACCCAGCCGTAGGCCAAAAAAGGACGGCCCTCTGTGGGGTCCACCCAGCCGTAGGCCAAGAAAGGACGGCACTCTGTGGGGCCCACCCAGCCATAAGCCAAAAAGGGACGGCACTCTGGGGCCCACCCAGCCGTAGGCCAAAAAAGGATGGCACTCTGTGGGGCCCAACCAGCCGTAGGCCCAAAGGACGGCACTCTGTGGGGCCCACCCAGCCGTAGGCCCAAAGGACGGCACTCTGTGGGGCCCACCCAGCCGTAGGCCCAAAGGACGGCGCGCTATGGGGCCCACCCAGCCGTAGGCCAAAAAAGTATGGCACACTGTGGGGCCCACCCAGCCGTAGGCCCAACCGACGGCACTCTATGGGGCCCACCCAGCCGTAGGGCCAAAGGACGGCACTCTGTGGGGCCCACCCAGCCGTAGGGCTAAAGGACGGCACTCTGTGGGGCCCACCCAGCCGTAGGCACAAAGGACGGCACTCTGTGGGGCCCACCCAGCCGTAGGCACAAAGGACGGCACTCTGTGGGGCCCACCCAGCCGTAGGCCCAAAGGACGGCACTCTATGGGGCCCACCCAGCCGCAGGCCAAAAGAGGAAGGCACCCTGTGAGGCCCACCCAGCCGTAGGCCAAAAAGGATGGCACTCTGGGGCCCACCCAGCCTTGGCCAAAAAAGGATGGCACTCTGTGGGGCCCACCCAGCCGTAGGCCAAAAAAGGATGGCACTCTGTGGGGCCCACCCAGCCGTAGGCCAAAAAGGACAGCACTCTGTGGGGCCCACCCAGCCGGATGGGTGGGCCACACAGAGTGCCGTACATGGGGCCTACGGCGACCTGGGCCCCACAAAGTGCCGTCCTATTGGGCCTACGGCTGGGTGGGCCCAACAGAGTGCCGTCCTTTTGGGCCTACGGCTGGGTGGTCCCCACAGAGTGCCGTCCTTTTTGGCCCACCCAGCCGTAGGCCAAATGGACGGCACTCTGTGGGGTCCACCCAGCCGTAGGCCAAATGGACGGCACTCTGTGGGGCCCACCCAGCCGTAGGCCCAAAGGACGGCACTCTGTGGGGCCCACCCATCCGTAGGCCCTAAGGACGGCACTCTGTGGGGCCCACCCAGCCTTAGACCCAAAGGACGGCACTCTATTCGGCCCACCCAACCGTAGGCCAAAAAAGGATGGCACTCTGTGGGACCCACCCAGCTGTAGGCCAAAAAGGACGGCACTCTGGGGTACCCGCCGTAGGCCAAAAAAGGATGGCACTCTGTGGGGCCCACCCAGCCGTAGGCCAAAAAAGGACGTCCCTCTGTGGGGTCCACCCAGCCGTAGGCCAAGAAAGGACTGCACTCTGATCACCTAGGAAGGGAAGTCTGCAATACGCGCACAAACAAAAGGGTAGGGGCGCTGAAGCGCCTGTGTGATCTATTTCTCTATATGTATGTATTGTATACACTTGTATTGTATACATTGCTCACATTCACCCATCCCTTAATGACAACACTGCCACTGATTTCCCCTCCCTCCTCACCACTGCTGCCACCCCCGTCGGGGTCAGGTGACGGGAGGCCCCGCCTTCCCAATATAAGAAACGTCAGTGCTGGGATCCCCGTAGTGGAGACAGAAGATGGATGCATGTATGGACAGCGCTGGACTGGGATCCCCCGTTGCTGGATCAGATGAGCCATCGCTGGACCCCGGAGAGATGATCATCCGTCGCTGGATAGCAACAGTGGATTACCACCGCTGGAATCTTTTTTTTTTTTTTTTTTTTTTTTTTAACCACTTGAGACCCAGGCCAATTCTGACATTTCTCTCCTACATGTAAAATTCCTAATTTTTTTGCTAGAAAATTACATAGAACCCCCAAACATTATATATGTTTTTTTAGCAAAGACCCTAGAGAATACAATGGCGGTCATTGCAACTTTTTATCTCGCACGGTATTTGCGCAGCAATTTTTCGAATGTGTTTTTTTCAGAAAAAAACTGTTTCATGCTAAAAAAAAAAAAAAACAGTAAAGTTAGCCCAATTTTTTTGCATAGTGTGAAAGAGGAGGATACGCCGAGTAAATAGATACCCAACATGTCATGCTTCAAAATTGCACGCGCTCGTGGAATGGCGACAAACTTTGGTATTTAAAAATCCCCATAGGTGACGCTTTAAATTTTTTTTACTGATTACATGTTTTGGGTTACAGAGGAGGTCTAGGGCTAGAATTATTGCTCTCGCTCTAACGTTCGCGGCGATACCTCACATGTGTGGTTTGAACACCGTTTTCATATGTGGGCGGGACTTACGTATGCATTCGCTTCTGTGTGCGAGCTCACGGGGACAGGGGCGCTTAAAATTTTTTTTTTTATTATTGTTAATTTTTATTTATTCCCTTGTAATAGGAATATGGCACGATCGGACCTATTTACAGTGAAATATGGGGTCAATAAGACCCCATATCTCACCTCTAGGCTGGGAAGAATAATAAAAAAAAAAAAAAACGATCCTGGCTTCCTAGCCAGATTGGCGCCGTTAATTTGAATACCTAGGCCGGGCGTGACGTCATAACATCGCGCCCGGCCTCCGAACGATCATAGAGACTCCGGGGACAATCTAGTCCGCCGGAAATCTGTATGATCAAATGCTGGGGCCGGGCGTTCGTTCGACTCGAACATTGGCTGTTTGTCCGTTCGGCGAAATCCGAACTCTTGGTCCGTTCGCGTCAAAATTCGTGTGGCGCGCACGGCCCACAATGCACTGCGATGGCGCAGTGCATTGCTGGCTCATGATTGGCCAAGCATGCACTGTGACCCCGCATGCTTGGCCAATCGCAGCGCCAGCAGCGAGGAGAGCCATGATTGGCCACAGGCAGGATGCCTGTGGCCAATCATAGCTCAGGCTGTGTAGTGCACGCCCCACACTATATAAGGCCGCCATTGAGGCGGCCTCGTGTAGTGTGTTGGCATCTGAAGCAGTTGGTGTTCTGTGTACCTTCAACACAGTTACACACCGATCGTTTTTGGCTGATTTCCTATCTTGCTCTTGTGTAGTGGTTATTGTCTGTGCCCTGACCGCAGTATACACCACTATATTCACCTCACCTATATAGCTAGTGATCCATCTTTAATAATAGAGTTTGCAGTCAGTAGTGTTAGGAGATAGAGGAGGTGGGAGTTAGGAGAGGTGCTGTCTGCGTGCTCTGTACCCAGTACATACCGCTATAATCCACCTACATAGCTGTTCTCTATTTGAGCCCAATTGCCATCTGCAGGAGTTATTGGAAGTTGTGTGTGCCTCCAGCACAGCACAGTATACATCTGTATATACCCCTTTATCTCTGCTGTTCTATAAAAAAGGCATCTGCAGGAGTTAGTGGGTGTTGTGTGCCTCCAGCACAATATAAACTACCCAACTACTGTTTTACCCAACTCCCTTCAGGCCATTACCATGTCTGGAAGGCCAGCAAGGAGAGGCAGACAGGCGCGAGCCGATAAAAGAGGGCAAGCAGGCTCTGTGTCTAGAGACAACAGTGCTGGTCGTGGACGCGGTGTATTGTCATCAGCACGTGGCCATGGGACATGCTTGTCCTTCTTTTCTGCAGCTGGACATGTTGAACCGCAACATGCCAACGACTTGGTAGAGTGGATGACCAAGCTCTCTTCATCCTCCTCATCCTCTCTCACCCAGTCACATGGGTAGTAGCAAAGCAGCTGCCAACGCATCGTCTTCCCTCCTCTCAATGTCATCATCAGTGACTCCTTCCCTAGACCCACCACGTCGCCCTGAGGAGTCTCCTGAACTTTTTGAGCACAGTGTTGGGTACATGCTCCAGGAGGATGCCCAGTGTTTGGTGGGCTCTGATGATGACACTCAGCTAGAGGAAGGCAGTAGCGTGAGCGCAGAGAGAGGGGATGCTCAAGAAGGACAGCAATCTGGCAGTCATGTTCCACAAGCTGCAGCATACTGCCAGGTTTGCTACAGTGATGAAGAGGGAGGGGATGATGAGGGCACTGACTCCACGTGGGTGCCTAGGAGACGGAGGCGGCACATGTCCAACGAGGCAGGATGCCCTCCGGGGGCCAGCTTAGGGGCAGCACACCGACTGAATCACACCGCAGAGATCCGCCTGCACAGAGCGCTTCCTCTGCGCGTTATTCTAAAAGTTCTTTGGTGTGGGCCTTTTTTGAGACGAGTGCATCAGATCGCACCGCTGCTATTTGCAACATATGTCTCAAGCGTATCTCACGTGGCCAAAACATCAGCCGCTTGGGCACCACATGCTTGACCAGACATATGTTGACCTGCCATGCAGCTCGTTGGCAAGCGTACCTCAAAGACCCACACCAAAGAACAAAGCGGACCTCTCCTTGCTCCTCATCAGATGGCATCTCCAACCCCACTAGACCTTCAGTCCTCTCTGAAACCTGCTCTGAGAGGAATGAAGGTGTAGAATTAGGTGTGTCGCAGCCAAGTGCTTCCGGGAACTCTGCTAGTGGTACACCCATGTCCGATTATAGCAGGCAAATGTCCCTGCCCCAGCTGCTGGACCGGCGGAAGAAGTTTACTCCCAGCCATCCACATGCCCAGCGGTTGAATGCTAGCTTGGCTAAATTGCTAGCACTTCAACTGCTGCCTTTTCAGTTGGTAGACTCGGCCCCCTTCCGTGAGTTTGTACAATGTGCGGTTCCTCAGTGGCAGGTCCCCAAACGCCACTTTTTCTCACGGAAGGCGATTCCGGCTCTCTACCGGCATGTGGAAGGCAATGTCCTTGCCTCGCTGGACAGGGCGGTCAGCGGTAAGGTGCATATTACCGCTGACTCATGGTCCAGCAGGCATGGACAGGGACGTTACCTGTCTTTCACGGCCCATTGGGTCACTCTTCTGGCTGCTGGGAAGGATGCAGGACAAGGTGCAGTAGTGTTGGAGGTTGTTCCGCCACCACGCCTCCAAAATGCTACTATTGGTTGTGACACACCTCTCTCCTCCACCCCCTCCTCTTCTTCTTCCTCCATGGCCTCTTCCAGTGCTCTGTCCTCAGAACCAGCGGAGCTCCGTAGGCGTTCCAGGGGCTACGCAAGTACGCAGGCAAAACGATGCCATGCCGTGCTTGCGCCGGTTTGTTTGGGGGACAGGAGCCACACTGGGGCGGATGTTTTGTCAGCTCTGCAGGGGCAGGCCGAGAGGTGGTTGACGCCACGCCAGCTTAAGCCAGGAATGGTGGTTTGCGACAATGGCACCAACCTCCTCTCCGCCCTCCGACAGGGACAACTGACCCATGTGCCCTGTGTAGCTCACGTCCTTAACCTGGTGGTGCAGTGGTTCTTGGGCAGGTACCCCGGCTTACATGATGTCCTGAAGCAGGCCAGGAAAGTCTGTGTGCATTTCCGCCGATCATTTAATGCCTGTGCTCGGCTGGCTGAGCTCCAAAAGGAGTTGAACCTGTCCAAGAACCGCCTTATATGTGACATGCCCACCAGATGGAACTCAACATTGGCCATGCTGCAGCGGCTGCACACGCAGCAGAGGGCCATCAATGAGTACCTGTGCGACTACGGCACCAGGACAGGGTCAGGGGAGCTTGGTTTTTTCTCACCACGCCAGTGGGGCATGATCAGGGATGCATGCACTGTCCTGTCACCGTTTGAGGAGGCCACAAGGATGGTGAGCAGTGACAGTGCATGCATCAGTGACACTGTACCTCTTGTCCACCTCTTGGAGCATACGCTGTGTGGAATAATGGACAGGGCACTTGAGGCAGAACAGAGGCAGGAAGAGGAGGACTTCCTTGCCTCTCAAGGCCCCCTTTATCCAGACAGTGTTCCTGCTGTGCCACCCATCACACAGGAAGAGGAGGAGGAGGAGGAGGATGATTGTGTCAGCATGGAGGTGGAGGCTGGCACTCAGCAGCAGCAGCAGCAGTCTTATAGGGATGATTTACAGTCCCAAGAAACACGTGGACTTGTACGTGGCTGGGAGGAGGTAGCTGCGGATCATGTTGTCCTTAGTGACCCAGAGGACTCTGGACCGAATGCCTCAGATAACCTACGCTGCATGGCCTCCCTGATCCTGCAAAGCCTGCGGAAGGATCCTCGTATTCTTCGGATCAAGGAGAGGGACCATTACTGGCTGGCCACTCTCCTTGATCCACGGTACAAGGGTAAGGTTGCCGACCTTATCTTGCCATCGCAGAGGGAGCAGAGAATGAGACATCTCCGGGAGGCCTTGCAGAAAGCTCTGTGCAACGCGTTCCCAGAGACTGGGAGGTTACAAACTCCTGGTCCTGGACAACGTGTTGCTGAGGCATCGGTCAGAAGGAGCGGTGGAGAAGGTGGCCGTCTGACTGATGCTTTAAGACAATTTTTTAGTCCGCAGCCCCAAGGTATGATTGGTTCCAGCACCCATCGCCAGCGTCTGATTTACATGGTGCAGGAATACCTAGGGGCAAGGTCAGACTTGGACACCTTTCCCACCGAAAATCCTCTGGCTTACTGGGTCTTGAGGATGGATCACTGGCCAGAGCTTGCACAGTATGCAATTGAGCTACTGGCCTGTCCTGCATCCAGCGTTCTTTCGGAACGGACCTTCAGTGCTGCTGGTGGCTTTGTTACCGATCACAGGGTGCGCCTGTCCATCGAATCAGTTGATCGACTGACCTTCATCAAGATGAATCAGTCTTGGATCACCCACAGCTACCAAGCACCTGAAGCTGATGTAACCGAATAATTTTTTTTGAAATACCACATCCCTTCAAGACTGCCTATTACAATTTTTGATGCAATGCTTTGCAGCAGGGCTAATTCCTGCAATAAAACTAGAGTATATGGCAGAGGTTGCAGTGTGGTGGCACCAGCACCAGTGCCTAAGGCCAAATTTTTCTGCCCCTGTGTAACAGGGACATGTAATTACAATTCTTGATATAATATTTCACAGGAGGGCCCCTTCCTGTGCCCACCCAGAGTAACGGTGAGGACTTATAGTGTTGTGGCACCAGCACCACAACCACCAAAGGTCAATTTTTCTACCACTGTTCAACAATGGCATGTAATTACAATTCTTGATATAATCGTTCACAGCAGGGCGCTCCAGCGCCCACCAAGAGTCACTTTGAGGGCTTACAATGTTGTGGCAAAACCAACACCTTGTTCTGCCATTTCTGCAGAGCATATAGGGCAGGCCCCTACTTTCAAACATCCAACTTACAAACATCTCCTACTTGCAAACGCAAGGAGACAGCAGCAAGTGAGATGAAAAAAGATGGACGACAAAACAAATTATACAGGGGTGATGACCCTTCCCTATGTTTTCCAAAAAGCTTACAAATAGTTTTTTTGACTGGAGCTACACTTTAAAAATGTACCAGTTGAAAATTACAAACAGATTCAACTTAACACAACAAACCTACACAGTCCCTGTCTTGTTTGCACCGCCTGTATACTGCTGTTCTGAGTATATAGGGCCTGGGGGCCACACGCATTGAGGCAGGAGTCAGGTCCCCAAACCCTTTTTAGGACAATATCTTGCATATTAGCCGTTAAAATTAGCACTTTCCATTTCGAACGTTCGAGTCCCATAGACTTCAATGGGGTTCTAACGTTCGTAACGAACGTGGGGTCCGTTCGAAAGTTCTGGTGCGAACCGAACCGGGGGGTGTTCGGCTCATCCCTAATAATGACACAAAAAAAAAAGTTTACAAAAAGTTGTCACTAAATGATATATTGCTCACACATGCCATAGTTATATGTGGAATTGCACCCCAAAATATAGTCTGCTGCTTCTCCTGAGTACGGGGATACCACATATGTGGGACTTTTTGGGAGTCTAGCTGCGTACGGCACCCAGAAAACCAATCGCTGCCTTAAGGGTTTCTAAGGGTGCAAATTTTTGATTTCACTCCTCACTACCTATCACAGTTTCGAAGGCCATAAAATGCCAAAATAGCACAAAACCACCCCAAATGACCCCATTTTGGAAAGTAGACACCCAAAGCTATTTACTGAGAGGCATGTTGAGTCCATGAAATATTTTATATTTTGCCACAAGTTGCAGGAAGATTACAATTTTTTTTTTTTTTTTGGCACAAAGTTGTCACTAAATGATATATTGCTCACACATGCTATGGGCATAAGTCAAATTACACCCCCATTACGCCTCTGTGGGGCCCACCCAGCCGTAGGCCCAAAGGACGGCACTGTGTGGGGCCCACCCAGCCTTAGGCCCAAAGGAAGGCACTCTATGGGGCCCACCCAGCCGTAGGCCAAAAAAGGATGGCACTCTGTGGGGCCCACCCAGCCGTAGGCCACAAAGGACAGCACTCTGTGGGGCCCACCCAGCCGTAGGCCAAAAAAGGACGGCACTCTGTGGGGCCCACCCAGCCGTAGGCCAAAAAAGGACGGCACTCTGTGGGGCCCACCCAGCCGTAGGCCAAAAAAGGACGGCCCTCTGTGGGGTCCACCCAGCCTTAGGCCAAAACAGGATGGCCCTCTGTGGGGTCCACCCAGCCTTAGGCCAAAACAGGACGGCCCTCTGTGGGGTCCACCCAGCCTTAGGCCAAAACAGGACGGCACTCTGTGGGGTCCACCCAGCCGTAGGCCAAAACAGGACGGCACTCTGTGGGGTCCACCCAGCCATAGGCCAAACAAGGACGGCACGTTTGGTGGTATACAGTTGGCATCTATTTAGAGGATATAAAGCTTGTCTTGCCGAACACGTGAGTGTGAGGCTTATGAGCCGGTGAGTGCACCCACAACGGGGGTGTTCACAATCACACCTGGTGTGGTGAAGAAGCAATTAAAAATTTTGTGGACATATTATTATTTTTCACGTGGACTTCACTTATTGGATTTTATTTATTTGGATTGATATATATATTTTACATTTTTTTTTTTTCTTTATGATTTTTATTTATTTCTATTAATTTTGAATATTTATGTGATTTAATTGAACTGGGAGATATTGGAATATTTATTTATATATATATTTTTATACATTTAGTACTGATTATATATATATATATATATATATATATATTTATTTATATGTTTAAGACCGATTACATATATATTTAATGGTATACATGTGAATGTTACTGGTAATTTTTTTTTTGTTAGGGTAAGGTTAAGCATTCACCTATTAAGCGCTACGTGTCACATAATTTTTTGGTTTTTGAAACTTATTGCACTGATTTGATGATACTATGTGGGGCCCACCCAGTCGTAGGCCAAAAAAGGACGGCACTCTGTGGGGCCCACCCAGCCGTAGGCCAAAAAGGACGGCACTCTGGGGCCCACTCAGCCGTAGGCCAAAAATGATGGCACTCTTTGGGGCCCACCCAGCCGTAGGCCCAAAGGACGGCACTCTGTTGGGCCCATGCAGCTGTAGGCCGAAAGGACGGCACTCTGTGGGGCCCACCCAGCCGTAGGCCGAAAGGACGGCACTCTGTGGGGCCCACCCAGCCGTAGGCCGAAAGGACGGCACTCTGTGGGGCCCACCCAGCCGTAGGCCGAAAGGACGGCACTCTGTGGGGCCCACCCAGCCGTAGGCCGAAAGGACGGCACTCTGTGGGGCCCACCCAGCCGTAGGCCGAAAGGACGGCCCTCTGTGGGGCCCACCCAGCCGTAGGCCAAAAAAGGACGGCCCTCTGTGGGGCCCACCCAGCCGTAGGCCAAAAAAGGACGGCCCTCTGTGGGGCCCACCCAGCCGTAGGCCAAAAAAGGACGGCCCTCTGTGGGGCCCACTCAGCCGTAGGCCGAAAGGACGGCACTCTGTGGGTCCCACCCAGCCGTAGGCCGAAAGGACGGCACTCTGTGGGTCCCACCCAGCCTTAGGCCAAAACAGGACGGCACTCTGTGGGGCCCACCCAGCCGTAGGCCAAAAAAGGACGACCCTCTGTGGGGTCCACCCAGCCGTAGGCCAAAAAAGGACGGCCCTCTGTGGGGTCCACCCAGCCGTAGGCCAAAAAGGGATGGCACTCTGTGGGACCCACCCAGCCGTAGGCCAAAAAAGGACGGCACTCTGTGGGGTCCACCCAGCCTTAGGCCAAAAAAGGATGGCACTCTGTGGTGCCCACCCAGCCGTAGGCCAAAAAAATATGGGACTCTGTGGGGCCCACCCAGCAATAAGCCAAAAAGGGACGGCACTCTGTGGGACCCACCCAGCCGTAGGCCAAAAAGGACGGCACTCTTTGGCCCACCCAGTTGTAGGCCAAAAAGGACGGCACTCTTTGGGGCCCACCCAGCCGTAGGCCAAAAAGGACGGCACTCTTTGGGGCCCACCCAGCTGTAGGCCAAAAAGGACGGCACTCTTTGGGGCCCACCCAGCCGTAGGCCAAAAAGGACGGCACTCTTTGGGGCCCACCCAGCCGTAGGCCAAAAAGGACGGCACTCTTTGGGGCCCACCCAGCCGTAGGCCAAAAAGGACGGCACTCTTTGGGGCCCACCCAGCCGTAGGCCAAAAAGGACAACACTCTGTGGGGCCTACCCAGCCATAGGCCCAAAGGACGCCACTCTGATGGGCCCACGCAGCCGTAGGCCCAAAGTACGGCACTCTGTTGGGCCCACCCATCCGTAGACCCAAAGGACGGCACTCTGTTGGGCCCACCCATCCGTAGGCCAAAAAAGGATGGCACTCTGTGGGGCCCACCCAGCCGTAGGCCAAAAAGGACAGCACTCTGTGGGGCCCACCCAGCCGTAGGCCAAAAAAGGACGACCCTCTGTGGGGTCCACCCAGCCATAGGCCAAAACAGGACGGCCCTCTGTGGGGTCCACCCAGCCTTAGGCCAAAACAGGACGGCCCTCTGTGGGGTCCACCCAGCCGTAGGCCGAAAGGACGGCACTCTGTGGGGCCAACCCAGCCTTAGGCCAAAAAAGGACGGCACACTGTGGGGCCCACCCAGCCGTAGGCCAAAACAGGACGGCCCTCTGTGGGGTCCACCCAGCCTTAGGCCAAAACAGGACGGCACTCTGTGGGGCCCACCCAGCCGTAGGCCAAAAAAGGACGGCCCTCTGTGGGGTCCACCCAGCCTTAGGCCAAAAAAGGACGGCCCTCTGTGGGGCCCACCCAGCCGTAGGCCAAAAAAGGACGGCCCTCTGTGGGGTCCACCTAGCCTTAGGCCAAAATGGGACGGCCCTCTGTGGGGTCCACCCAGCCTTAGGCCAAAACAGGACGGCACTCTGTGGGGCCCACCCAGCCGTAGGCCAAAAAAGGACTGCCCTCTGTGGGGTCCACCCAGCCGTAGGCCAAAAAAGGACGGCACTCTGTGGGGCCCACCCAGCCATAAGCCAAAAAGGGACGGCACTCTGTGGGACCCACCCAGCCGTAGGCCAAAAAGGACGGCACTCTGGGGCCCACCCATCCGTAGGCCAAAAAAAGTATGGCACTCTGTGGGGCCCACCCAGCCGTAGGCCCAAAGGACGGCACTCTGTGGGGCCCACCCAGCCATAGGCCAAATGGACGGCACTCTGTGGGGCCCACCCAGCCATAGGCCAAATGGACGGCACTCTGTGGGGCCCACCCAGCCGTAGGCCCAATGGACGGCACTCTGTGGGGCCCACCCAGCTGTAGGCCCAAAGGACGGCACTCTGTGGGGCCCTCCCAGCCGTAGGCCCAAAGTACGGCACTCTATGGGGCCCACCCAGCCGTAGGCCAAAAAGGACAGCACTCTGTGGGGCCCACCCAGCCGGATGGGTGGGCCCCACAGAATGCCGTACATGGAGCCTACGGCTACCTGGGCCCCACAAAGTGCCATCCTATTGGGCCTACGGCTGGGTGGGCCCCACAGAGTGCCGTCCTTTTGGGCCTACGGCTGGGTGGGCCCCACAGAGTGCCGTCCGTTTTGGCCCACCCAGCCGTAGGCCCAAAGGACGGCACTCTGTGGGGCCCACCCAGCCGTAGGCCAAATGGACGGCACTCTGTGGGGCCCACCCAGCCGTAGGCCAAATGGACGGCACTCTGTGGGGCCCACCCAGCCGTAGGCCCAAAGGACGGCTCTCTGTGGGGCCCACCCAGCCGTAGGCCAAAAAAGGACGGCACTCTGTGGGGTCCATCCAGCTGTAGGCCCAAAGGACGGCACTCTGTGGGGCCCACCCAGCCATAGGCCCAAAGGACGGGCGCGCTATGGGGCCCACCCAGCCGTAGGCTTTAAAAGGACGGCACTCTGTGGGGCCCACCCAGCCGTAAGGCCAAAAAAGGACGGCACTCTGTGGGGCCCACCCAGCCGTAGGCCCTAAGGACGGCACTCTGTGGGGCCCACCCACCCGTAGGCCAAAAAGGACAGCACTCTGTAGGGCCCACCCAGCCGGATGGGTGGGCCCCACAGAGTGCCGTACATGGGGCCTACGGCTACCTGGGCCCCACAAAGTGTCGTCCTATAGGGCCTACGGCTGGGTGAGCCCCACAGAGTGCCGTCCTTTTGGGCCTACGGCTGGGTGGGCCCCACAGAGTGCCGTCCTTTTTTGGCCTACGGCTGGGTGGGCCCCATAGGGTGCCGTCCATTGGGCCTATGGCTGGGTGGGCCCCACAGAGTGCCGTCCTTTTTTGGCCTACGGCTGGGTGGGCCCCACAGAGAGCCGTCCATTTGGCCTACGGCTGGGTGGGCCCCACAGAGTGCCGTCCTTTTTTGGCCTACGGCTGGGTGGGCCCCATAGGGTGCCGTCCATTGGGCCTATGGCTGGGTGGGCCCCACAGAGTGCCGTCCTTTTTTGGCCTACGGCTGGGTGGGCCCCACAGAGAGCCGTCCTTTGGGCCTACGGCTGGGTGGGCCAAAGGACGGCACTCTGTGGGGCCCACCCAGCCGTAGGCCCAAAAGGACGGCACTCTGTGGGGCCCACCCAGCCGTAGGCCCAAAGGACGGCACTCTATGGGGCCCACCCAGCCGTAGGCCAAAAAGGACAGCACTCTGTGGGGCCCACCCAGCCGGATGGGTGGGCCCCACAGAGTGCCGTACATGGGGCCTACGGCTACCTGGGCCCCACAAAGTGCCGTCCTATTGGGCCTACGGCTGGGTGGGCCCCACAGAGTGCCGTCCTTTTGGGCCTATGGCTGGGTGGGCCCCACAGAGTGCCGTCCTTTTGGCCCACCCAGCCGTAGGCCCAAAGGACGGCACTCTGTGGGGCCCACCCAGCTGTAGGCCCAAAGGACGGTACTCTGTGGGGCCCACCCAGCTGTAGGCCCAAAGGACGTCACTCTGTGGGGCCCACCCAGCTGTAGGCTCAAAGGACGGCACTCTGTGGGGCCCACCCAGCTGTAGGCCTAAAGGACGGCACTCTGTGGGGCCCACCCAGCTGTAGGCCAAAAAAGGACGGCACTCTGTGGGGCCCACCCAGCCGTAGGCCAAAAAAGGACGGCACTCTGGGGGGCCCACCCAGCCGTAGGCCAAAAAAGGATGGCACACTGTGGGGCCCACCCAGCCATAGGCCCAAAGGACGGCACTCTGTGGGGCCCACCCAGCCGTAGGCCGAAAGGACGGCACTCTGTGGGGCCCACCCAGCCGTAGGCCGAAAGGACGGCACTCTGTGGGGCCCACCCAGCCGTAGGCCGAAAGGACGGCACTCTGTGGGGCCCACCCAGCCGTAGGCCCAAAGGACGGCACTCTGTGGGGCCCACCCAGCCGTAGGCCCAAAGGACGGCACTCTGTGGGGCCCACCCAGCCGTAGGCCCAAAGGACGGCACTTTGTGGGGCCCACCCAGCCGTAGGACAAAAAAGGACGGCACTCTGTGGGGCCCACCCAGCCATAGGCCAAAAAGTACGGCACTCTGGGGCCCACCCAGCCGTAGGCCAAAAAGGATGGCACTCTGTGGGGCCCACCCAGCCGTAGGCCAAAAAGGACAGCACTCTGTGGGGCCCACCCAGCCGGATGAGTGGGCCCCATAGAGTGCCGTCCTATTGGGCCTACGGCTGGGTGGGCCCCACAGAGTGCCGTCCTTTTGGGCCTACGGCTGGGTGGGCCCCACAAAGTGCCGTCCTTTTTGGCCCACCCAGCCGTAGGCCCAAAGGACGGCACTCTGTGGGGCCCACCCAGCTGTAGGCCCAAAGGACGGCACTCTGTGGGGCCCACCCAGCCGTAGGCCAAAAAAGACGGCACTCCGTGGGGCCCACCCAGCTGTAGGCCCAAAGGACTGCACTCTGTGGGGCCCACGCAGCCGTAGGCCCAAAGGACGGCACTCCATGGGGCTCACCCAGCCGTAGGCCAAAAAGGACGGCACTCTGTGAGGCCCACCCAGCCGTAGGCTAAAAAGGACGGCACTCTGGGGCCCACCCAGCCGTAGGCCAAAAAGGACGTCCCTCTGTGGGGTCCACCCAGCCCTAGGCCAAAAAAGAACGGCACTCTGGGGCCCACCCAGCCGTAGGCCAAAAAAGGATGGCACTCTGTGGGGCTCACCCAGCCGTAGGCCAAAAAGGACAGCACTCTGTGGGGCCCACCCAGCCGGATGGGTGGGCCCCACAGAGTGCCGTACATGGGGCCTACGGCGACCTGGGCCCCACAAAGTGCCGTCCTATTGGGCCTACGGCTGGGTGGGCCCAACAGAGTGCCGTCCTTTTGGGCCTACGGCGGGGTGGTCCCCACAGAGTGCCGTCCTTTTTGGCCCACCCAGCCGTAGGCCAAATGGACGGCACTCTGTGGGGTCCACCCAGCCGTAGGCCAAATGGACGGCACTCTGTGGGGCCCACCCAGCCGTAGGCCCAAAGGACGGCACTCTGTGGGGCCCACCCAGCCGTAGGCCAAAAAAGGACGGCACTCTGTGGGGCCCACCCCGCCGTAGGCGCAAAGGACGGCACCCTATGGGGCCCACCCAGCCGTAGGCCAAAAAAGGACGGCACTCTGTGAGGCCCACCCAGCCGTAGGCCAAAAAGGATGGCACTCTGTGGGGCCCACCCAGCCGTAGGCCAAAAAAGGATGGCACTCTGTGGGGCCCACCCAGCCGTAGGCCAAAAAGGACGTCCCTCTGTGGGGTCCACCCAGCCGTAGGCCAAAAAAGGATTGCACTCTGTGGGGCCTACCCAGCCATAGGCCCAAAGGACGGCACTCTGTTGCCCACCCATCCGTAGGCCCAAAGGACGGCACTCTGTGGGGCCCACCCATCCGTAGGCCCTAAGGACGGCACTCTGTGGGGCCCACCCAGCCTTAGGCCCAAAGGACGGCACTCTATTCGGCCCACCCAGCCGTAGGCCAAAAAAGGACGGCACTCTGTGAGGCCCACCCAGCCGTAGGCCAAAAAGGACAGCACTCTGGGGCCCACCCAGCCGTAGGCCAAAAAAGGATGGCACTCTGTGGGGCCCACCCAGCCGTAGGCCAAAAAGGACAGCACTCTGTGGGGCCCACTCAGCCGGATGGGTGGGCCCCACAGAGTGCCGTACATGGGGCCTACGGCTACCTGGGCCCCACAAAGTGCCGTCCTATTGGGCCTACGGCTGGGTGGGCCCCCCAGAGTGCCGTCCTTTTGGGCCTACGGCTGGGTGGGCCCCACAGAGTGCCGTCCTTTTTGGCCCACCCAGCCGTAGGCCCAAAGGACGGCACTTTGTGGGGCCCACCCAGCCGTAGGCCAAATGGATGGCACTCTGTGTGGCCCACCCAGCCGTAGGCCAAAAAAGGACGGCACTCTGTGGGGCCCACTCAGCCGTAGGCCAAAAAAGGACGGCACTCTGTGGGGCCCACCCAGCTGTAGGCCCAAAGGACGGCACTCTGTGGGGCCCACCCAACCATAGGCCCAAAGGACGGCGTGCTATGGGGCCCACCCAGCCGTAGGCCAAAAAAGGACGGCACTCTGTGGGGCCCACCCAGCCAAAGGGCCAAAGGACGGCACTCTATGGGGCCCACCCAGCCATAGGCCCAAAGGACGGCACTCTGTGGGGCCCACCCAGCCGTAGGCCAAATGGACGGCACTCTGTGGGGCCCACCCAGCCGTAGGCCCAAAGGACGGCACTCTGTGGGGCCCACCCTGCCTTAGGCCCAAAGGACGACACTCTGTGGGGCCCACCCAGCCGTAGGCCCAAAGGACGGCACTCTGTGGGGCCCACCCAGCCGTAGGCCCAAAGGACGGCACTCTATGGGGCCCACCCAGCCGTAGGCCAAAAAAGGACGGCACTCTGTGAAGCCCACCCAGCCGTAGGCCAAAAAGGACAGCACTCTGGGGCCCACCCAGCCGTAGGCCAAAAAAGGATGGCACTCTGTGGGGCCCACCCAGCCGTAGGCCAAAAAGGACAGCACTCTGTGGGGCCCACTCAGCCGGATGGGTGGGCCCCACAGAGTGCCGTACATGGGGCCTACGGCTACCTGGGCCCCACAAAGTGCCGTCCTATTGGGCCTATGGCTGGGTGGGCCCCCCAGAGTGCCGTCCTTTTGGGTCTACGGCTGGGTGGGCCCCACAGAGTGCCGTCCTTTTTGACCCACCCAGCCGTAGACCCAAAGGACGGCACTTTGTGGGGCCCACCCAGCCGTAGGCCAAATGGATGGCACTCTGTGGGGCCCACCCAGCCGTAGGCCCAAAGGACGACACTCTGTGGGGCCCACCCAGCCGTAGGCCCAAAGGACGGCACTCTGTGGGGCCCACCCAGCAGTAGGCCAAAAAAGGTGGGTACTCTGTGGGGCCCACCCAGCCATAGGCCCAAAAGACGGCGCGCTATGGGGCACACCCAGCCGTAGGCCAAAAAAGGATGGCACTCTGTGGGGCCCACCCAGCCGTAGGCCCAAAGGACGGCACTCTGTGGGGCCCACCCAGCAGTAGGCCAAAAAAGGACGGCACTCTGTGGGGCCCACCCAGCCATAGGCCCAAAGGACAGCGCCCTATGGGGCACACCCAGCCGTAGGCCAAAAAAGGACGGCACTCTGTGGGGCCCACCCAGCCTTAGGCCAAAAAAGGACGGCACTCTGTGGGGCCCACCCAACCGTAGGCCAAAATGGGACGGCCCTCTGTGGGGTCCACCCAGCCTTAGGCCAAAATGGGACGGCCCTCTGTGGGGTCCACCCAGCCTTAGGCCAAAAAAGGACGGCACTCTGTTGGGCCCACCCAGCCGTAGGCCAAAAAAGGACGGCCCTCTGTGGGGTCCACCCAGCCGTAGGCCAAAAAAGGACGGCACTCTGTGGGGCCCACCCAGCCATAAGCCAAAAAGGGACGGCACTCTGTGGGACCCACCCAGCAGTAGTCCAAAAAGGACGGCACTCTGAGGCCCACCCAGCCGTAGGCCAAAAAAGGATGGCACTCTGTGGGGCCCACCCAGCCGTAGGCCAAAAAGGACAGCACTCTGTGGGGCCCACCCAGCCGGATGGGTGGGCCCCACAGAGTGCCGTACATGGTGCCTACGGCTACCTGGGCCCCACAAAGTGCCGTCCTATTAGGCCTACGGCTGGGTGGGCCCCACAGAGTGCCGTCCTTTTTGGCCCACCCAGCCGTAGGCCCAAAGAACGGCACTCTCTGGGGCCCACTGAGCCGTAGGCCAAATGGACTGCATCTGTGGGGCCCACCCAGCCGTAGGCCCAAAGGACGGCACTCTGTGGGGCCCACCCAGCCGTAGGCCCAAAGGACGACACTCTGTGGGGCCCACCCAGCCGTAGGCCAAAAAAGGACGGCACTCTGTGGGGCCCACCCAGCTGTAGGCCCAAAGGACGGCACTCTGTGGGGCCCACCCAGCCATAGGCCCAAAAGACGGTGCGCTATGGGGCCCACCCAGCCGTAGGCCAAAAAAGGACGGCACTCTGTGGGGCCCATCCAGCCATAGGGCCAAAGGACGGCACTCTGTGGGGCCCACCCAGCCGTAGGCCCAAAGGACGGCACTCTGTGGGGCCCACCCTGCCTTAGGCCCAAAGGACGACACTCTGTGGGGCCCACCCAGCCGTAGGCCCAAAGGACGGCACTCTGTGGGGCCCACCCAGCCGTAGGCCCAAAGGACGGCACTCTATGGGGCCCACCCAGCCGTAGGCCAAAAAAGGACGGCACTCTATGAGGCCCACCCAGCCGTAGGCCAAAAAGGACAGCACTCTTGGGCCCACCCAGCCGTAGGCCAAAAAAGGACGGCACTCTGTGGGGCCCACCCAGCCGTAGGGCCAATGGACGGCACTCTGTGGGGCCCACCCAGCCGTAGGCCCAAAGGACGGCACTCTGTTGGGCCCACCCATCCTTAGGCCCCAAGGACGGCACTCTGTGGGGCCCACCCATCCGTAGGCCAAAAAGGACAGCACTCTGTGGGGCCCACCCAGCCGTAGGCCAAAAAGGACAGCACTCTTTGGGGCCCACCCAGCCGTAGGCCAAAAAGGACAGCACTCTGTGGGGCCCACCCAGCCGGATGGGTGGGCCCCACCGAGTGCCGTACATGGGGCCTACGGCTACCTGGGCCCCACAAAGTGCCGTCCTATTGGGCCTACGGCTGGGTGGGCCCCCCACAGAGTGCCGTCCTTTTGGGCCTACGGCTGGGTGGGCCCCACAGAGTGCCGTCCTTTTTGGCCCAACCAGCCATAGGCCCAAAGGACGGCACTCTGTGGGGCCCACCCAGCCGTCGGCCAAATGGACGGCACTCTGTGGGGCCCACCCAGCCGTAGGCCCAAAGGACGGCACTCTGTGGGGCCCACCCAGCCGTAGGCCAAAAAAGGACGGCACTCTGTGGGGCCCACCCAGCCATAGGCCCAAAGGACGGCGCGCTATGTGGCCCACCCAGCCGTAGGCCAAAAAGGACGGCACTCTGTGGGGCCCACCCAGCCGTAGGGCCAAAGGACGGCACTCTATGGGGCCCACCCAGCCGTAGGCCAAAACGGACGGCACTCTGGGGCCCACCCAGCAGTAGGCCAAAAAAGGACATCCCTCTGTGGGGTCCACCCAGCCGTAGGCCAAAAAAAGACGGCACTCTGTGGGGCCCACCCAGCCATAAGCCAAAAAGGGACGGCACTCTGTGGGACCCACCCAGCCGTAGTCCAAAAAGGACGGCACTCTGGGGCCCACCCAGCCGTAAGCCAAAAAGGACAGCACTCTGTGGGGCCCACCCAGCCGGATGGGTGGGCCCCACAGAGTGCCGTACATGGTGCCTACGGCTACCTGGGCCCCACAAAGTGCCGTCCTATTGGGCCTACGGCTGGGTGGGCCCCACAGAGTGCCGTCCTTTTTGGCCCACCCAGCCGTAGGCCCAAAGGACGGCACTCTCTGGGGCCCACCCAGCCATAGGCCCAAAGGACGGCGCGCTATGGGGCCCACCCAGCCGTAGGCCAAAAAAGGACGGCACTCTGTGGGGCCCACCCAGCCATAGGGCCAAAGGACGGCACTCTGTGGGGCCCACCCAGCCGTAGGCCCAAAGGACGGCACTCTGTGGGGCCCACCCAGCCGTAGGCCAAATGGACGGCACTCTGTGGGGCCTACCCAGCCGTAGGCCCAAAGGACGGCACTCTGTGGGGCCCACCCTGCCTTAGGCCCAAAGGACGACACTCTGTGGGGCCCACCCAGCCGTAGGCCCAAAGGACAGCACTCTGTGGGGCCCACCCAGCCGTATGCCCAAAGGACGGCACTCTGTGGGGCCCACCCAGCCGTAGGCCAAAAAAGGACGGCACTCTGTGAGGCTCACCCAGCCGTAGGCCCAAAAGGACGGCACTCTGTGGGGCCCACCCAGCCGTAGGCCCAATAGGACGGCACTTTGTGGGGCCCTGGTAGCCGTAGGCCCCATGTACGGCACTCTGTGGGGCCCACCCATCCGGCTGGCTGGGCCCCACAGAGTGCTGTCCTTTGGGCCTACGGCTGGGTGGGCCCCATAGAGTGCCGTCCTTTGGGCCTAAGGCTGGGTGGGCCCCACAGTGTGCCGTCCTTTTTTGGCATACGGCTGGGTGGGCCCCACAGAGTGCCATCCTTTGGGCCTACGGCTGGGTGGGCCCCATAGAGTGCCGTCCTTTGGGCCTAAGGCTGGGTGGGCCCCACAGTGTGCCGTCCTTTTTTGGCCTACGGCTGGGTGGGCCCCATAGAGTGTCGTCCTTTGGGCCTACGGCTGGGTGGGCCCCACAGTGTGCCGTCCTTTGGGACTACGGCTGGGTGGGCCCCACAGAGTGCCGTCCTTTGGCCCTACGGCTGGGTGGGCCCCACAGAGTGCCGTCCTTTTTTGGCCTACGGCTGGGTGGGCCCCATAGCGCGCCGTCCTTTGGGCCTATGGCTGGGTGGGCCCCACAGAGTGCCGTCCTTTTTTGGCCTACGGCTGGGTGGGCCCCAGAGTGCCGTCCTTTTTGGCCTACGGCTGAGTGGGCCTCACAGAGTGCCGTCCTTTTTTGGCCTACGGCTGGGTGGGACCCATAGAGTGCCGTCCTTTGGGCCTACGGCTGGGTGGGCCCCACAGAGTGCCGTCCTTTGGGCCTACGGATGGGTGGGCCCAACAGAGTGCCGTACTTTGGGCCTACTGCTGCGTGGGCCCCACAGAGTGCCGTCCTTTGGGCCTATGGCTGGGTAGGCCCCACAGAGTGCCGTCCTTTTTGGCCTACGGCTGGGTGGGCCCCAAAGAGTGCCGTCCTTTTTGGCCTACGGCTGGGTGGGCCCCAAAGAGTGCCGTCCTTTTTTGGCCTACGGCTGGGTGGGCAACACAGAGTGCCGTCCTTTGGGCCTACGGCTGGGTGGGCCCCACAGAGTGCCGTCCTTTGGCCCTACGGCTGGGTGGGCCCCACAGAGTGCCGTCCTTTTTTGGCCTACGGCTGGGTGGGCCCCATAGCGCGCCGTCCTTTGGGCCTATGGCTGGGTGGGCCCCACAGAGTGCCGTCCTTTGGGCCTACAGCTGGGTGGGCCCCACAGAGTGCCGTCCTTTTTTGGCTTACGGCTGGGTGGGCCCCACAGAGTGCCGTCCTTTGGGCCTACAGCTGGGTGGGCCCCACAGAGTGCCGTCCATTTGGCCTACGGCTGGGTGGGACCCACAGAGTGCCGTCCTTTGGGCCTACGGCTGGGTGGGCCAAAAAGGACGGCATTCTGTGGGGCCCACCCAGCCGTATGCCCAAAAGGACGGCACTCTGTGGGGCCCACCCAGCCGTAGGCCCAATAGGACGGCACTTTGTGGGGCCCAGGTAGCCGTAGGCCCCATGTACGGCACTCTGTGGGTGGGCCCCATAGAGTGCCGTCCTTTGGGCCTAAGGCTGGGTGGGCCCCACAGAGTGCCGTCCTTTCGGCCTACGGCTGGGTGGGCCCCACAGAGTGCCGTCCTTAGGGCCTATGGATGGGTGGGTCCCACAGAGTGCCGTCCTTTGGGCCTACGGATGGGTGGGCCCAACAGAGTGCCGTCCTTTGGGCCTATGGCTGGGTAGGCCCCACAGAGTGCCGTCCTTTTTGGCCTACGGCTGGGTGGGCCCCAAAAAGTGTGCCGTCCTTTTTGGCCTACGGCTGGGTGGGCCCTAAAAAGTGTGCCGTCCTTTTTGGCCTACGGCTGGGTGGGCCCCACAGAGTGCCGTCCTTTGGGCCTACAGCTGGGTGGGCCCCACAGAGTGCCGTCCTTTTTTGGCCTACGGCTGGGTGGGCCCCACAGAGTGCCGTCCTTTGGGCCTACAGCTGGGTGGGCCCCACAGAGTGCCGTCCTTTGGGCCTACGGCTGGGTGGGCCAAAAAGGACGGCACTCTGTGGGGCCCACCCAGCCGTAGGCCCAATAGGACGGCACTTTGTGGGGCCCTGGTAGCCGTAGGCCCCATATACGGCACTCTGTGGGGCCCACCCATCCGGCTGGGTGGGCCCCACAGAGTGCTGTCCTTTTTGGCATACGGCTGGGTGGGCCCCACAGAGTGCCATCCTTTGGGCCTACGGCTGGGTGGGCCCCATAGAGTGCCATCCTTTGGGCCTCCGGCTGGGTGGGCCCCATAGAGTGCCGTCCTGTTTTGGCCTAAGGCTGGGTGGACCCCACAGAGGGCCGTCCTTTTTTGGCCAACGGCTGGGTGGGCCCCACAGAGTGCCGTCCTGTTTTGGCCTAAGGCTGGGTGGACCCCACAGAGGGCCGTCCTTTTTTGGCCTACGGCTGGGTGGGCCCCACAGAGTTCCGTCCTTTTTTGGCCTAAGGCTGGGTGGACCCCACAGAGGGCCGTCCTTTTTTGGCCTACCGCTGGGTGGGCCCCACAGAGTGCCGTCCTGTTTTGGCCTAAGGCTGGGTGGACCCCACAGAGGGCCATCCTTTTTTGGCCTACGGCTGGGTGGGCCAAAAAAGGACGGCCCTCTGTGGGGTCCACCCAGCCTTAGGCCAAAACAGGACGGTACTCTGTGGGGCCCACCCAGCCATAGGCCCAAAGGACAGCACTCTGTGGGGCCCACCCAGCCGTAGGCCCAAAGGACAGCACTCTGTGGGGCCCACCCAGCCGTAGGCCCAAAGGACGGCACTCTGTATGGCCCACCCAGCCGTAGGCCAAAAAATGACGGCACTTTGTCTGGCCCACCCAGCTGTAGGCCCAAAAGACGGCACTTTCCCTGGGGTGTCTACTTTCCAAAATGGGGTCATGGGGGGGGGGGGGTTGTACTGCCCTGCCAATTTAGCACCTCAAGAAATGAGATAGGCCGTCATAAACTAAAAGCTGCGTAAATTCCAGAAAATCGGCCTTAGTTTGTAGACGCTATAACCGCAAACCAATAAATATACGCTTATTGACATTTTGGTAAAAAAAAAAAAAAGACAAGCGGCCGAATACATTTTGGCCTAAATGTATGACTAAAATTGAGTTCATTGGAATTTTTTTATAACAAATTTAGAAAATATCATTTTTTCTTCAAACTTTTGGGTATTTTTACGTTTATAGCGCAAAAAATAAAAACCGCAGAGGTGATCAATTACCATCAAAAGAAGCTCTATTTGTTGGGGAAAAGGGACGCAAATTGTTTTTGGGTACAGCATTGCATGACCACGCAATTATCATTTACATAGACGCAGTGCCAAATTGTACAAAGTGCGCTGGTCAGGAAGGGGGGTAAAACGTTCCAGGGCTGAAGTGGTTAAAAAAAACATAATATATACCGGGGGAGGGACACCATGGTGTTATGTGTGTATATATTATAATATATACACACATATATATCTATAAGGGTGGGGGACCTCATAGGAAAACAGAGTATATATATATATATATATATATATATATATATATATATATATATATATATATAGTGAGAGAACTGATAGAATATGAGATATAAGAACACACAAGCAGTCTCTCCATGTTTCCAGGGACACAGATCAGAGCGCTCCGCACAGGGACAGCTCATTCTCTCCATCATAATATCTACAATACAGAGCAGTCCCTTCATCCATCACACACACAACCCAATGGACACAGATCACCCCGCACTCACGTTCAGCCAGCATCATCGCCATGGTAACTCCGGGGGAGGGGGGGGGGGGAAGCAGCTCAAACACACTGCAGGGATTTCAACAGCTGATCCGTCCAGTCTGCATTAGAGGAGACATTTTATCGTAGACGGAGGCAACAAAATCTTGAGACAATATTATATATATTAAATAGTAATACTTTATTAATATTTATTAATTAGGAATAAAAAACACAAAATTTAGATTATAAAATAAATAGGTATAAAAGCGGGAAGTAAATCAATGAAATAGGGCACGTGACTGATGAGCTACATCCAAGGTGCCTGATGAGCTGTGGTCACGTGGCGGATTAGCTACAGACACGTGACCAGCTTCTACCAGCTGACCGTTAGCCGTGACGTCACACGGGCTGTAGAGATATAAATAGAGGAGCAGCGCGCTGCGAGCCCGGTCTGTACCGGGCTCTTGCACGGTGAACATCTCTCTTTTCTAGCTCCGTTCTCCCCGGCCGTTAGTCCTGATCACCTAGGAAGGGAAGTCTGCAATACGCGCACAAACAAAAGGGTAGGGGCGCTGAAGCGCCTGTGTGATCTATTTCTCTATATGTATGTATTGTATACACTTGTATTGTATACAGTGCTCACATTCACCCATCCCTTAATGACAACACTGCCACTGATTTCCCCTCCCTCCTCACCACTGCTGCCACCCCCGTCGGGGTCAGGTGACGGGAGGCCCCGCCTTCCCAATATAAGAAACATCAGTGCTGGGATCCCCGTAGTGGAGACAGAAGATGGATGCATGTATGGACAGCGCTGGACTGGGATCCCCCGTTGCTGGATCAGATGAGCCATCGCTGGACCCCGGAGAGATGATCATCCGTCGCTGGATAGCAACAGTGGATTACCACCGCTGGAATCTTTTTTTTTTTTTTTTTTATTTTTTTTTTTTTAACCACTTGAGACCCAGGCCAATTCTGACATTTCTCTCCTACATGTAAAATTCCTAATTTTTTTGCTAGAAAATTACATAGAACCCCCAAACATTATATATGTTTTTTTAGCAAAGACCCTAGAGAATACAATAGCGGTCATTGCAACTTTTTATCTCGCACGGTATTTGCGCAGCAATTTTTCGAATGCGTTTTTTTCAGAAAAAAACAGTTTCATGCTAAAAAAAAAAAAAAACAGTAAAGTTAGCCCAATTTTTTTGCATAGTGTGAAAGAGGAGGATACGCCGAGTAAATAGATACCCAACATGTCATGCTTCAAAATTGCACGCGCTCGTGGAATGGCGACAAACTTTGGTATTTAAAAATCCCCATAGGTGACGCTTTAAATTTTTTTTACTGATTACATGTTTTGGGTTACAGAGGAGGTCTAGGGCTAGAATTATTGCTCTCGCTCTAACGTTCGCGGCGATACCTCACATGTGTGGTTTGAACACCGTTTTCATATGTGGGCGGGACTTACGTATGCATTCGCTTCTGTGTGCGAGCTCACGGGGACAGGGGCGCTTAAAATTTTTTTTTTTATTATTGTTAATTTTTATTTATTCCCTTGTAATAGGAATATGGCACGATCGGACCTATTTACAGTGAAATATGGGGTCAATAAGACCCCATATCTCACCTCTAGGCTGGGAAGAATAATAAAAAAAAAAAAAACGATCCTGGCTTCCTAGCCAGATTGGCGCCGTTAATTTGAATACCTAGGCCGGGCGTGACGTCATAACATCGCGCCCGGCCTCCGAACGATCATAGAGACTCCGGGGACAATCTAGTCCGCCGGAAATCTGTATGATCAAATGCTGGGGCCGGGCGTTCGTTCGACTCGAACATTGGCTGTTTGTCCGTTCGGCGAAATCCGAACTCTTGGTCCGTTCGCGTCAAAATTAGTGTGGCGCGCACGGCCCACAATGCACTGCGATGGCGCAGTGCATTGCTGGCTCATGATTGGCCAAGCATGCACTGTGACCCCGCATGCTTGGCCAATCGCAGCGCCAGCAGCGAGGAGAGCCATGATTGGCCACAGGCAGGATGCCTGTGGCCAATCATAGCTCAGGCTGTGTAGTGCACGCCCCACACTATATAAGGCCGCCATTGAGGCGGCCTCGTGTAGTGTGTTGGCATCTGAAGCAGTTGGTGTTCTGTGTACCTTCAACACAGTTACACACCGATCGTTTTTGGCTGATTTCCTATCTTGCTCTTGTGTAGTGGTTATTGTCTGTGCCCTGACCGCAGTATACACCACTATTTTCACCTCACCTATATAGCTAGTGATCCATCTTTAATAGAGTTTGCAGTCAGTAGTGTTAGGAGATAGAGGAGGTGGGAGTTAGGAGAGGTGCTGTCTGCGTGCTCTGTACCCAGTACATACCGCTATAATCCACCTACATAGCTGTTCTCTATTTGAGCCCAATTGCCATCTGCAGGAGTTATTGGAAGTTGTGTGTGCCTCCAGCACAGCACAGTATACATCTGTATATACCTCTTTATTTCTGCTGTTCTATAAAAAAAAGGCATCTGCAGGAGTTAGTGGGTGTTGTGTGCCTCCAGCACAATATAAACTACCCAACTACTGTTTTACCCAACTCCCTTCAGGCCATTACCATGTCTGGAAGGCCAGCAAGGAGAGGCAGACAGGCGCGAGCCGATAAAAGAGGGCAAGCAGGCTCTGTGTCTAGAGACAACAGTGCTGGTCGTGGACGCGGTGTATTGTCATCAGCACGTGGCCATGGGACATGCTTGTCCTTCTTTTCTGCAGCTGGACATGTTGAACCGCAACATGCCAACGACTTGGTAGAGTGGATGACCAAGCCCTCTTCATCCTCCTCATCCTCTCTCACCCAGTCACATGGGTAGTAGCAAAGCAGCTGCCAACGCATCGTCTTCCCTCCTCTCAATGTCATCATCAGTGACTCCTTCCCTAGACCCACCACGTCGCCCTGAGGAGTCTCCTGAACTTTTTGAGCACAGTGTTGGGTACATGCTCCAGGAGGATGCCCAGTGTTTGGTGGGCTCTGATGATGACACTCAGCTAGAGGAAGGCAGTAGCGTGAGCGCAGAGAGAGGGGATGCTCAAGAAGGACAGCAATCTGGCAGTCATGTTCCACAAGCTGCAGCATACTGCCAGGTTTGCTACAGTGATGAAGAGGGAGGGGATGATGAGGGCACTGACTCCACGTGGGTGCCTAGGAGGAGGAGGCGGCACATGTCCAACGAGGCAGGATGCCCTCCGGGGGCCAGCTTAGGGGCAGCACACCGACTGAATCACACCGCAGAGATCCGCCTGCACAGAGCGCTTCCTCTGCGCGTTATTCTAAAAGTTCTTTGGTGTGGGCCTTTTTTGAGACGAGTGCATCAGATCGCACCGCTGCTATTTGCAACATATGTCTCAAGCGTATCTCACGTGGCCAAAACATCAGCCGCTTGGGCACCACATGCTTGACCAGACATATGTTGACCTGCCATGCAGCTCGTTGGCAAGCGTACCTCAAAGACCCACACCAAAGAACAATGCGGACCTCTCCTTGCTCCTCATCAGATGGCATCTCCAACCCCACTAGACCTTCAGTCCTCTCTGAAACCTGCTCTGAGAGGAATGAAGGTGTAGAATTAGGTGTGTCGCAGCCAAGTGCTTCCGGGAACTCTGCTAGTGGTACACCCACGTCCGATTATAGCAGGCAAATGTCCCTGCCCCAGCTGCTGGACCGGCGGAAGAAGTTTACTCCCAGCCATCCACATGCCCAGCGGTTGAATGCTAGCTTGGCTAAATTGCTAGCACTTCAACTGCTGCCTTTTCAGTTGGTAGACTCGGCCCCCTTCCGTGAGTTTGTACAATGTGCGGTTCCTCAGTGGCAGGTCCCCAAACGCCACTTTTTCTCACGGAAGGCGATTCCGGCTCTCTACCGGCATGTGGAAGGCAATGTCCTTGCCTCGCTGGACAGGGCGGTCAGCGGTAAGGTGCATATTACCGCTGACTCATGGTCCAGCAGGCATGGACAGGGACGTTACCTGTCTTTCACGGCCCATTGGGTCACTCTTCTGGCTGCTGGGAAGGATGCAGGACAAGGTGCAGTAGTGTTGGAGGTTGTTCCGCCACCACGCCTCCAAAATGCTACTATTGGTTGTGACACACCTCTCTCCTCCACCCCCTCCTCTTCTTCTTCCTCCATGGCCTCTTCCAGTGCTCTGTCCTCAGAACCAGCGGAGCTCCGTAGGCGTTCCAGGGGCTACGCAAGTACGCAGGCAAAACGATGCCATGCCGTGCTTGCGCCGGTTTGTTTGGGGGACAGGAGCCACACTGGGGCGGATGTTTTGTCAGCTCTGCAGGGGCAGGCCGAGAGGTGGTTGACGCCACGCCAGCTTAAGCCAGGAATGGTGGTTTGCGACAATGGCACCAACCTCCTCTCCGCCCTCCGACAGGGACAACTGACCCATGTGCCCTGTGTAGCTCACGTCCTTAACCTGGTGGTGCAGCGGTTCTTGGGCAGGTACCCCGGCTTACGTGATGTCCTGAAGCAGGCCAGGAAAGTCTGTGTGCATTTCCGCCGATCATTTAATGCCTGTGCTCGGCTGGCTGAGCTCCAAAAGGAGTTGAACCTGTCCAAGAACCGCCTTATATGTGACATGCCCACCAGATGGAACTCAACATTGGCCATGCTGCAGCGGCTGCACACGCAGCAGAGGGCCATCAATGAGTACCTGTGCGACTACGGCACCAGGACAGGGTCAGGGGAGCTTGGTTTTTTCTCACCACGCCAGTGGGGCATGATCAGGGATGCATGCACTGTCCTGTCACCGTTTGAGGAGGCCACAAGGATGGTGAGCAGTGACAGTGCATGCATCAGTGACACTGTACCTCTTGTCCACCTCTTGGAGCATACGCTGTGTGGAATAATGGACAGAGCACTTGAGGCAGAACAGAGGCAGGAAGAGGAGGACTTCCTTGCCTCTCAAGGCCCCCTTTATCCAGACAGTGTTCCTGCTGTGCCACCCATCACACAGGAAGAGGAGGAGGAGGATGATTGTGTCAGCATGGAGGTGGAGGCTGGCACTCAGCAGCAGCAGCAGCAGTCTTATAGGGATGATTTACAGTCCCAAGAAACACGTGGACTTGTACGTGGCTGGGAGGAGGTAGCTGCGGATCATGTTGTCCTTAGTGACCCAGAGGACTCCGGACCGAATGCCTCAGCTAACCTACGCTGCATGGCCTCCCTGATCCTGCAAAGCCTGCGGAAGGATCCTCGTATTCTTCGGATCAAGGAGAGGGACCATTACTGGCTGGCCACTCTCCTTGATCCACGGTACAAGGGTAAGGTTGCCGACCTTATCTTGCCATCGCAGAGGGAGCAGAGAATGAGACATCTCCGGGAGGCCTTGCAGAAAGCTCTGTGCAACGCGTTCCCAGAGACTGGGAGGTTACAAACTCCTGGTCCTGGACAACGTGTTGCTGAGGCATCGGTCAGAAGGAGCGGTGGAGAAGGTGGCCGTCTGACTGATGCTTTAAGACAATTTTTTAGTCCGCAGCCCCAAGGTATGATTGGTTCCAGCACCCATCGCCAGCGTCTGATTTACATGGTGCAGGAATACCTAGGGGCAAGGTCAGACTTGGACACCTTTCCCACCGAAAATCCTCTGGCTTACTGGGTCTTGAGGATGGATCACTGGCCAGAGCTTGCACAGTATGCAATTGAGCTACTGGCCTGTCCTGCATCCAGCGTTCTTTCGGAACGGACCTTCAGTGCTGCTGGTGGCTTTGTTACCGATCACAGGGTGCGCCTGTCCATCGAATCAGTTGATCGACTGACCTTCATCAAGATGAATCAGTCTTGGATCACCCACAGCTACCAAGCACCTGAAGCTGATGTAACCGAATAATTTTTTTTGAAATACCACATCCCTTCAAGACTGCCTATTACAATTTTTGATGCAATGCTTTGCAGCAGGGCTAATTCCTGCAATAAAACTAGAGTATATGGCAGAGGTTGCAGTGTGGTGGCACCAGCACCAGTGCCTAAGGCCAAATTTTTCTGCCCCTGTGTAACAGGGACATGTAATTACAATTCTTGATATAATATTTCACAGGAGGGCCCCTTCCTGTGCCCACCCAGAGTAACGGTGAGGACTTATAGTGTTGTGGCACCAGCACCACAACCACCAAAGGTCAATTTTTCTACCACTGTTCAACAATGGCATGTAATTACAATTCTTGATATAATCGTTCACAGCAGGGCGCTCCAGCGCCCACCAAGAGTCACTTTGAGGGCTTACAATGTTGTGGCAAAACCAATAGTGATGGACGAACTTCCGACGGGACGTTTCGCGAACGCGAAACGCGAACGGACACAAACGTTCGCGAAAACGACCGTTCGCCGCGGGCTCCATTGACTTCAATGGGAGGCGAATTTCGCAAACCTTTAGGTCGAATTTGCGGCCACGGGGTAATTATTAGGGGGTAGCACGTAGTCCCACCACCTGGACAATAGCATAATACATGTATGAGGTGAATTTGGGATCGATAACTACAAGCATTTTTTTTTTATTTGGGAAATTGTTCTGACAATTCAGGACTATGGAGCTAATGAAGGCAATGGAGGAGAGGGAAGGTCAGGGACCAGGGTAGGCAAACAAGAGGGTGCAGGAGATACAGAGCACTGACAGCAGCACCGTAATACAGAGCACTGACATCAGCACCGTGACATACAGCGCTGACAGCAGCTCCGTGACATACAGCGCTGACAGCAGCTCCGTGACATACAGCGCTGACAGCAGCTCCGTGACATACAGCGCTGACAGCAGCTCCGTGACATACAGCGCTGACAGCAGCTCCGTGACATACAGCGCTGACAGCAGCACCGTGACATACAGCGCTGACAGCAGCTCCGTGACATACAGCGCTGACAGCAGCTCCGTGACATACAGCGCTGACAGCAGCTCCGTGACATACAGCACTGACAGCAGCTCCGTGACATACAGCGCTGACAGCAGCTCCGTGACATACAGCGCTGACAGCAGCACCGTGACATACAGCGCTGACAGCAGCTCCGTGACATACAGCGCTGACAGCAGCTCCGTGACATACAGCGCTGACAGCAGCTCCGTGACATACAGCGCTGACAGCAGCTCCGTGACATACAGCGCTGACAGCAGCACCGTGACATACAGCGCTGACAGCAGCTCCGTGACATACAGCGCTGACAGCAGCTCCGTGACATACAGCGCTGACAGCAGCTCCGTGACATACAGCGCTGACAGCAGCTCCGTGACATACAGCGCTGACAGCAGCTCCGTGACATACAGCGCTGACAGCAGCTCCGTGACATACAGCGCTGACAGCAGCACCGTGACATACAGCGCTGACAGCAGCTCCGTGACATACAGCGCTGACAGCAGCTCCGTGACATACAGCGCTGACAGCAGCTCCGTGACATACAGCACTGACAGCAGCTCCGTGACATACAGCGCTGACAGCAGCTCCGTGACATACAGCGCTGACAGCAGCACCGTGACATACAGCGCTGACAGCAGCTCCGTGACATACAGCGCTGACAGCAGCTCCGTGACATACAGCGCTGACAGCAGCTCCGTGACATACAGCGCTGACAGCAGCTCCGTGACATACAGCGCTGACAGCAGCTCCGTGACATACAGCGCTGACAGCAGCTCCGTGACATACAGCGCTGACAGCAGCACCGTAAGCAGCCCCAGGAGGAAGTCAGCACAGCACAGGGATGGTGTGATCCCCTCATAATAAGAACCCCCAGGAGGAAGTCAGCACAGCACAGGGATGGTGGGAGCCCCTCATAATAAGAACACCCTGGAGGAAGTCAGCACAGCACAGGGATGGTGGGAACCCCTCATAATAAGCAGCCCCAGTAGAAATATGACACCGCTCAACCTCTTCAAAGAGGAGGGTAGGGGCATATAGTACGGTGTGCTTTTTTGGGTCAGGGAAGTGAGCCAAATGAATTAAGAAGGTCTGTGTGCTTGATTCCAAAAATTGTTTATAGACATATACATGGTCTACTGATCACATGTGTTGAATTCCTCCGAGATCCATGCCTCATTCATTTTTAGAAATGTGAGGTAGTTAACACTGTGGTGAGCTAGGCGAGTACGCTTATCGGTCACAATCCCCCCTGCTGCGCTGAACGTCCTTTCGGACAGGACACTGGATGAGGGGCAAGCCAACAGTTCGATTGCAAATTGGGCAAGCTCTGGCCAGAGGTCAAGCCTGCCCACCCAGTAGTCTAGGGGTTCATCACTCCTCAGAGCGTCCACATCGGCCGTTAACCCAATGTAGTCGGACACCTGACGGTCTAGGCGTTCCCTGATGCTGGATCCGGATGACACCTGTCGATGGGTCGGCTGAAAGAATGACCTCATATCCGAAGTCACCAACACATCTTCAAACCGGCCTCTTCTTGCAGGCGCTGTTGGATTGGTACCCGCAAATCCTTCTCTGGGAGTGGGAATTGCTCCTCTGCCAGCGCACGCAAAAGCAGAATGCAGCATTTCTCGAAGCAAGGCCTGGAAGTGCTGCATTCTGACAGCCCTCTGCGACGGCGGTAACATTTCCGCCATTTTGTGTTTGTACCGGGGGTCTAAGTACGTTGCCACCCAGTACTGGTCCTTGACCCTCATGCTTTTTATACGGGGGTCCCTATTAAAACACTGGAGCATGAAGGCCCCCATTTGCACTAAAGTGGAAGCGGTGTGGTGGCCTGGCTCCTGCTCATCATCCAGGATAATGTCGTCCTCTTCATTCTCCTCTCCCCATCCTCGCACAACAGGGATCCCAGAAAGGTTTAAAGCATGCTCTTCTTGCTCCTGCTCATCCGCCCCGGCACCATCCTCCTCTGACTCCTCATCAGACTCCTGTTGTTGACTTGTCTCAGATAGAGTAGCCCCCCCTGGGAATTCATCCAGCATTGCGACTTCCTCATCTTCCCGCTCCTGCTCCTCCACAGCCTGATCAATGACACGACGCAATGCACGCTCCAGAAAGAAGGCATAAGGTACCATGTCACTGATGGCGCCATGGCTGCGACTGACCAGTTTGGTGATCTCCTCAAATGGCCGCAGAAGTCTGCATGTGTCGCGCATGAGCAGCCACTGGCGCGGTGAAAAAAAACCCAGCTCCCCAGAACCGTTTCTTTCGCAGAGTTCATACAGGTAGACGTTAACTGCACGTTTCTGCTGGAGCAGCCTATCAAGCATATAGAAGGTTGAGTTCCATCGCGTCGGGCAATCGCAAATAAGACGTCTGACCGGCAGATGGTGTCGCCGCTGAATGTCAGCAAGGCGAGCCATGGCCGTGTAAGATCTTCTGAAATGGGCCGAGATTTTCCTTGCCTGCCGCAAGATGTCCTGGACCCCAGGGTATTTGACAAGGAATCGCTGCACGACCAAGTTTAAGACGTGTGCCATGCACGGCACGTGCGTGATTTTGCCCTGTTTCAATGCGCTAAGCAGATTGGCACCGTTGTCACACACCACTTTACCAACTGTCAAATTGAGCGGTGTTAGCCACTCATCTGCCTGTGAACGCAAAGCTGAAAGGAGTGCCGGGCCAGTGTGGCTCTTTGCTTCCAGGCACAACAGACGCAGCACGGCATGGCAACGTCTCACCTGGCATGTGGAATAGGTTCTGGGGAGCTTGGGCGGTGCAGTGGAAGAGACGCTAGCAGCGGAAAAGGAGGAGGCAGCTGAGGAGGAGAGGGAGGAGGATGGAGTAGGAGGAGGAGAAGAAGAGTCAGGCCTGCATGCAATCCGTGGCGGTAAAACCAAATCTACACGGGTGCCACGGGTTACATGCTTGACGGCCGTCAGAAGGTTCACCCAGTGGGCAGTAAAACTGATATACCTTCCCTGCCCGTGTTTGCTAGACCACGTGTCTGTGGTCAGATGTATCTTGGCACCGACACTGTGTGCCAGAGATACATTCACTTGCCGCTGAACATGGCCATATAGCTCTGGGATGCCCTTCTCTGAGAAATACTTCCTTCCTGGGACCTTCCATTGTGGTGTTCCAATGGCCACAAATTTGCGAAAGGCCTCCGAGTCCACCAGTTTATATGGCAGTAGTTGGCGGGCTATGAGTTCTGACAAGCCAGCCGCCAACCGTTGGGCAAGAGGGTTATCCGGCGTCATCATTTTTTTACGCTCAAACATTAGGCCCACGGAAGCCTGCCTTTTTGCAGAAAAATGTGAGCTTGGCGTGATGGAAGGTGGAGTGGAGGACAATTGTGAGGAGAGAGGAGAAGGAGAAGTAGAAGACGAGGCTGGACGGTGAGAGCCTGCAGTGTGGCTTTGTGTGTTCCGTTGCTCCCACTGGGCTCGGTGATGGCTGCTCATGTGCCTTCTTAAGGCGGTCGTCCCTAGGTGAGTATTGGGCTTACCGCGACTAACGCGTTGACTGCAAAGATTGCAGATGGCAACGCTATTGTCAGCAGCGGACACGTTAAAAAAAGCCCACACTGCGGAGCCATGTGCCGGTGTCCTGGGAGCGCCAGATGTGACCGTACATGGTCGATGACTCGCTCCTGATACATTTGCAGTCTGCTTTGTCCCTGCTGTGCAATGTAAGTCATTGCTGCTTCTCCTCCCTATCTGCTGGTCCATATCTCCCTCTGAACTCCCCTCCTCTTCCTCTCTTGTGGGCACCCACGTGACATCACTAGACACGTCATCATCAACGTCACCTTCCCCACCGCTATAAGTAGAGTAGGCAGCAACACCGGGGACCAACCTCCTCCTTGGGCTGATCTGGGTACTGGCGTCAGACTGCTGAGTAGCGCTTGTTGCTACCTCCTCTTCCTGATCCAATACCAAGAGTGGCTGCGCATCAGAAATGTCCTCTTGATATGGATCGGAAAATAATTCCAGTGACTCAAGCGGAAGGTATGTGGTGGTGGTGGTGGTGGTCGTGTTGTTGGTGGTAGTGTCTTTGGGGGTGCACATAGCAGAGAGTGAAGAAGAGGGTGCAGATCGAGAGGATGAGGAGGGTGCAGAAGAGTAAGGCTGAGCGAGCCACTCAACCAAGTCTGGTGCATCCTTTAAAGTAATTGAACGCACCTTCTGCAACTTCCCACTTTGGCTCAAGCCTGTTGCTCCTGCCCTACCCCTACCACCCCTGCGGAAGGGCCTGCCTCTTCCTCTGCATGTCATTTTTTAAATGACCCTGTGACAAAACTCTTAGTCCCTATACCGCTGAAGGACTGCTGCAGTATAGGTGAGCGGTCAGCAGTGGTGCACGTCAACCCTATCTATTGTGGACCTATAGCGGTCCTTACAGAACAGCAGACTGTACCGCACTCAAGCCTATGTACCGTAGCACCCTATACCAAGTTACCAGTCCTTATAAGAACTTTTGTGGACCAAGCAGGTTGTGTATTAGTGTTTAGCAGACTGTACGTCAGTCCCTATACCGCTGAAGGACTGCTGCAGTATAGGGCAGCGGTCAGCAGTGGTGCACGTCAACCCTATCTATTGTGGACCGATAGCGGTCCTTACAGAACAGCAGACTGTACCGCACTCAAGCCTATGTACCGTAGCACCCTATACCAAGTTACCAGTCCTTATAAGAACTTTTGTGGACCAAGCAGGTTGTGTATTAGTGTTTAGCAGACTGTACGTCAGTCCCTATACCGCTGAAGGACTGCTGCAGTATAGGGCAGCGGTCAGCAGTGGTGCACGTCAACCCTATCTATTGTGGACCGATAGCGGTCCTTACAGAACAGCAGACTGTACCGCACTCAAGCCTATGTACCGTAGCACCCTATACCAAGTTACCAGTCCTTATAAGAACTTTTGTGGAACAAGCAGGTTGTGTGTTAGTGATTAGCAGACTGTACGTCAGTCCCTATACCAATGAAGGACTGCTGCAGTATAGGGCAGCGGTCAGCAGTAGTGCACGGCAACCCTATGTATTGTGGACCGATAGCGGTCCTTACAGAACAGCAGACTGTACTGCACTCAGGCCTATGTACCGTAGCACCCTATACCAAGTTACCAGTCCTTATAAGAACTTTTGTGGACCAAGCAGGTTGTGTGTTAGTGTTTAGCAGACTGTGCGTCAGTCCCTATACCGCTGAAGGACTGCTGCAGTATAGGGCAGCGGTCAGCAGTAGTGCACGGCAACCCTATGTATTGTGGACCGATAGCGGTCCTTACAGAACAGCAGACTGTAACGCACTCAGGCCTATGTACCGTAGCACCCTATACCAAGTTACCAGTCCTTATAAGAACTTTTGTGGACCAAGCAGGTTGTGTGTTAGTGATTAGCAGACTGTACGTCAGTCCCTATACCAATGAAGGACTGCTGCAGTATAGGGCAGCGGTCAGCAGTAGTGCACGGCAACCCTATGTATTGTGGACCGATAGCGGTCCTTACAGAACAGCAGACTGTAACGCACTCAGGCCTATGTACCGTAGCACCCTATACCAAGTTACCAGTCCTTATAAAAACTTTTGTGGACCAAGCAGGTTGTGTGTTAGTGTTTAGCAGACTGTGCGTCAGTCCCTATACCGCTGAAGGACTGCTGCAGTATAGGGCAGCGGTCAGCAGTGGTGCACGTCAACCCTATCTATTGTGGACCGATAGCGGTCCTTACAGAACAGCAGACTGTACCGCACTCAAGCCTATGTACCGTAGCACCCTATACCAAGTTACCAGTCCTTATAAGAACTTTTGTGGACCAAGCAGGTTGTGTATTAGTGTTTAGCAGACTGTACGTCAGTCCCTATACCGCTGAAGGACTGCTGCAGTATAGGGCAGCGGTCAGCAGTGGTGCACGTCAACCCTATCTATTGTGGACCGATAGCGGTCCTTACAGAACAGCAGACTGTACCGCACTCAAGCCTATGTACCGTAGCACCCTATACCAAGTTACCAGTCCTTATAAGAACTTTTGTGGAACAAGCAGGTTGTGTGTTAGTGATTAGCAGACTGTACGTCAGTCCCTATACCAATGAAGGACTGCTGCAGTATAGGGCAGCGGTCAGCAGTAGTGCACGGCAACCCTATGTATTGTGGACCGATAGCGGTCCTTACAGAACAGCAGACTGTACTGCACTCAGGCCTATGTACCGTAGCACCCTATACCAAGTTACCAGTCCTTATAAGAACTTTTGTGGACCAAGCAGGTTGTGTGTTAGTGTTTAGCAGACTGTGCGTCAGTCCCTATACCGCTGAAGGACTGCTGCAGTATAGGGCAGCGGTCAGCAGTAGTGCACGGCAACCCTATGTATTGTGGACCGATAGCGGTCCTTACAGAACAGCAGACTGTAACGCACTCAGGCCTATGTACCGTAGCACCCTATACCAAGTTACCAGTCCTTATAAGAACTTTTGTGGACCAAGCAGGTTGTGTGTTAGTGATTAGCAGACTGTACGTCAGTCCCTATACCAATGAAGGACTGCTGCAGTATAGGGCAGCGGTCAGCAGTAGTGCACGGCAACCCTATGTATTGTGGACCGATAGCGGTCCTTACAGAACAGCAGACTGTAACGCACTCAGGCCTATGTACCGTAGCACCCTATACCAAGTTACCAGTCCTTATAAAAACTTTTGTGGACCAAGCAGGTTGTGTGTTAGTGTTTAGCAGACTGTGCGTCAGTCCCTATACCGCTGAAGGACTGCTGCAGTATAGGGCAGCGGTCAGCAGTGGTGCACGTCAACCCTATCTATTGTGGACCGATAGCGGTCCTTACAGAACAGCAGACTGTACCGCACTCAAGCCTATGTACCGTAGCACCCTATACCAAGTTACCAGTCCTTATAAGAACTTTTGTGGACCAAGCAGGTTGTGTATTAGTGTTTAGCAGACTGTACGTCAGTCCCTATACCGCTGAAGGACTGCTGCAGTATAGGGCAGCGGTCAGCAGTGGTGCACGTCAACCCTATCTATTGTGGACCGATAGCGGTCCTTACAGAACAGCAGACTGTACCGCACTCAAGCCTATGTACCGTAGCACCCTATACCAAGTTACCAGTCCTTATAAGAACTTTTGTGGAACAAGCAGGTTGTGTGTTAGTGATTAGCAGACTGTACGTCAGTCCCTATACCAATGAAGGACTGCTGCAGTATAGGGCAGCGGTCAGCAGTAGTGCACGGCAACCCTATGTATTGTGGACCGATAGCGGTCCTTACAGAACAGCAGACTGTACTGCACTCAGGCCTATGTACCGTAGCACCCTATACCAAGTTACCAGTCCTTATAAGAACTTTTGTGGACCAAGCAGGTTGTGTGTTAGTGTTTAGCAGACTGTGCGTCAGTCCCTATACCGCTGAAGGACTGCTGCAGTATAGGGCAGCGGTCAGCAGTAGTGCACGGCAACCCTATGTATTGTGGACCGATAGCGGTCCTTACAGAACAGCAGACTGTAACGCACTCAGGCCTATGTACCGTAGCACCCTATACCAAGTTACCAGTCCTTATAAGAACTTTTGTGGACCAAGCAGGTTGTGTGTTAGTGATTAGCAGACTGTACGTCAGTCCCTATACCAATGAAGGACTGCTGCAGTATAGGGCAGCGGTCAGCAGTAGTGCACGGCAACCCTATGTATTGTGGACCGATAGCGGTCCTTACAGAACAGCAGACTGTAACGCACTCAGGCCTATGTACCGTAGCACCCTATACCAAGTTACCAGTCCTTATAAAAACTTTTGTGGACCAAGCAGGTTGTGTGTTAGTGTTTAGCAGACTGTGCGTCAGTCCCTATACCGCTGAAGGACTGCTGCAGTATAGGGCAGCGGTCAGCAGTGGTGCACGTCAACCCTATCTATTGTGGACCGATAGCGGTCCTTACAGAACAGCAGACTGTACCGCACTCAAGCCTATGTACCGTAGCACCCTATACCAAGTTACCAGTCCTTATAAGAACTTTTGTGGACCAAGCAGGTTGTGTATTAGTGTTTAGCAGACTGTACGTCAGTCCCTATACCGCTGAAGGACTGCTGCAGTATAGGGCAGCGGTCAGCAGTGGTGCACGTCAACCCTATCTATTGTGGACCGATAGCGGTCCTTACAGAACAGCAGACTGTACCGCACTCAAGCCTATGTACCGTAGCACCCTATACCAAGTTACCAGTCCTTATAAGAACTTTTGTGGAACAAGCAGGTTGTGTGTTAGTGATTAGCAGACTGTACGTCAGTCCCTATACCAATGAAGGACTGCTGCAGTATAGGGCAGCGGTCAGCAGTAGTGCACGGCAACCCTATGTATTGTGGACCGATAGCGGTCCTTACAGAACAGCAGACTGTAACGCACTCAGGCCTATGTACCGTAGCACCCTATACCAAGTTACCAGTCCTTATAAGAACTTTTGTGGACCAAGCAGGTTGTGTGTTAGTGATTAGCAGACTGTACGTCAGTCCCTATACCAATGAAGGACTGCTGCAGTATAGGGCAGCGGTCAGCAGTAGTGCACGGCAACCCTATGTATTGTGGACCGATAGCGGTCCTTACAGAACAGCAGACTGTACTGCACTCAGGCCTATGTACCGTAGCACCCTATACCAAGTTACCAGTCCTTATAAAAACTTTTGTGGACCAAGCAGGTTGTGTGTTAGTGTTTAGCAGACTGTGCGTCAGTCCCTATACCGCTGAAGGACTGCTGCAGTATAGGGCAGCGGTCAGCAGTAGTGCACGGCAACCCTATGTATTGTGGACCGATAGCGGTCCTTACAGAACAGCAGACTGTAACGCACTCAGGCCTATGTACCGTAGCACCCTATACCAAGTTACCAGTCCTTATAAGAACTTTTGTGGACCAAGCAGGTTGTGTGTTAGTGATTAGCAGACTGTACGTCAGTCCCTATACCAATGAAGGACTGCTGCAGTATAGGGCAGCGGTCAGCAGTAGTGCACGGCAACCCTATGTATTGTGGACCGATAGCGGTCCTTACAGAACAGCAGACTGTACCGCACCCAAGCCTATGTACCGTAGCACCCTAGACAGACCAAGTTACCAGTCCTGATAAAGAGCTTTGTGGAACAAGTGAGTTGTGAATGATTAGCAGACTGCAGCAGAAGGGCAGCAGTCAAGTATAATATTCTTTCTATATTTGGAAGAAAGAATATTATACGTGTACAAGCCTATTACCGTACCACTGATACCAGTCCTGAAAAGAACCTTTGTGGAACTAATAGTAACAGCAAGTCTTTAAAATTATCCTCACTGCCTGACACACTGCTTCCTGCCTGTCCCTATACAAATTGGCAAAAAAGAGTAGGCTGGAACGATTAGCTGGAACAGCTCTTTTGTGGACCTGATAGTAACAGCTAATGATGATGATGATGATGATGATGAAGAAAGACTAATCTGGCTGAGCTGTCCCTAAAATAGCAGCATACAGCGCTCTGTCCCTTTATCTAAACTGACAAAAGAAACTCAGGCTGCTGACCTAACACCTATACCAGTCCTGAAAAGAACTTTTGTGTACCAAATAGCTAGCGTTTTCTCTGTCCCTACTCCACACAGGATCCTTTCCCTACAGTGACAGAAGAAAGAATGTAAAATGGCCACCGGATCGGGTGTATTTATAGGTTAGGGGGAATGTCCAAGTGTCCATGAGCTGTCATGTCTCAATTGGTTGTCCTGTAACACATGATAAACGTGTCACGAAAGGTTAAAGTTCTTGTATACATTAAACACGTAAGTCCGCCGGGGCGAACGACGGAAAAAGGCGTTCGAACCCGCGGACGGCGAAAGTCGGAAATTCGCCGCGAAACGACCGCCGGGCGAACCGTTCGGCCATCACTAAAAACCAACACCTTGTTCTGCCATTTCTGCAGAGCATATAGGGCAGGCCCCTACTTTCAAACATCCAACTTACAAACATCTCCTACTTGCAAACGCAAGGAGACAGCAGCAAGTGAGATGAAAAAAGATGGACGACAAAACAAATTATACAGGGGTGATGACCCTTCCCTATGTTTTCCAAAAAGCTTACAAATAGTTTTTTTGACTGGAGCTACACTTTAAAAATGTACCAGTTGAAAATTACAAACAGATTCAACTTAACACAACAAACCTACACAGTCCCTGTCTTGTTTGCACCGCCTGTATACTGCTGTTCTGAGTATATAGGGCCTGGGGGCCACACGCATTGAGGCAGGAGTCAGGTCCCCAAACCCTTTTTAGGACAATATCTTGCATATTAGCCGTTAAAATTAGCACTTTCCATTTCGAACGTTCGAGTCCCATAGACTTCAATGGGGTTCTAACGTTCGTAACGAACGTGGGGTCCGTTCGAAAGTTCTGGTGCGAACCGAACCGGGGGGTGTTCGGCTCATCCCTAATAATGACACAAAAAAAAAAGTTTACAAAAAGTTGTCACTAAATGATATATTGCTCACACATGCCATAGTTATATGTGGAATTGCACCCCAAAATATAGTCTGCTGCTTCTCCTGAGTACGGGGATACCACATATGTGGGACTTTTTGGGAGTCTAGCTGCGTACGGCACCCAGAAAACCAATCGCTGCCTTAAGGGTTTCTAAGGGTGCAAATTTTTGATTTCACTCCTCACTACCTATCACAGTTTCGAAGGCCATAAAATGCCAAAATAGCACAAAACCACCCCAAATGACCCCATTTTGGAAAGTAGACACCCCAAGCTATTTACTGAGAGGCATGTTGAGTCCATGAAATATTTTATATTTTGCCACAAGTTGCAGGAAGATTACAATTTTTTTTTTTTTTTTTTGGCACAAAGTTGTCACTAAATGATATATTGCTCACACATGCTATGGGCATAAGTCAAATTACACCCCCATTACGCCTCTGTGGGGCCCACCCAGCCGTAGGCCCAAAGGACGGCACTCTGTGGGGCCCACCCAGCCTTAGGCCCAAAGGAAGGCACTCTATGGGGCCCACCCAGCCGTAGGCCAAAAAAGGATGGCACTCTGTGGGGCCCACCCAGCCGTAGGCCAAAAAAGGACGGCACTCTGTGGGGCCCACCCAGCCGTAGGCCAAAAAAGGACGGCCCTCTGTGGGGCCCACCCAGCCGTAGGCCAAAAAAGGACGGCCCTCTGTGGGGCCCACCCAGCCGTAGGCCAAAACAGGACGGCCCTCTGTGGGGTCCACCCAGCCTTAGGCCAAAACAGGACGGCCCTCTGTGGGGTCCACCCAGCCTTAGGCCAAAACAGGACGGCCCTCTGTGGGGTCCACCCAGCCTTAGGCCAAAACAGGACGGCCCTCTGTGGGGTCCACCCAGCCGTAGGCCAAAACAGGACGGCACTCTGTGGGGTCCACCCAGCCATAGGCCAAACAAGGACGGCACGTTTGGTGGTATACAGTTGGCATCTATTTAGAGGATATAAAGCTTGTCTTGCCGAACACGTGAGTGTGAGGCTTATGAGCCGGTGAGTGCACCCACAACGGGGGTGTTCACGATCACACCTGGTGTGGTGAAGAAGCAATTAAAAATTTTGTGGACATATTATTATTTTTCACGTGGACTTCACTTATTGGATTTTATTTATTTGGATTGATATATATATTTTACATTTTTTTTTTTTCTTTATGATTTTTATTTATTTCTATTAATTTTGAATATTTATGTGATTTAATTGAACTGGGAGATATTGGAATATTTATTTATATATATTTTTATACATTTAGTACTGATTATATATATATATTTATATTTATTTATATGTTTAAGACCGATTACATATATATTTAAAGAGGAAGTAAACCCTGATGGGTTTACTTCCTCTTTTTTTCCCTGCAAAGGTAAAGCATAATGGACTACTATGCATCGCATAGTAGCTCATTATGTGTCACTTACCTGACACAGGAGCCAGCGAAGTCGCCGCTGATCCCTGTAGTCCGCCGCGTCCATCTTGCTGGTGGCGTCTCGCAGCTCCGACCAATGACAGCGGCGAAGCCGCGATGACGTCACTCCCGCGCATGCGCACGGGAGTCGCGCCTCGCAGCTCCGCCGCTGTCATACGGCGAGGCCGCGATGACGTCACTCCCGCGCATGCGCACGGGAGTCGACAAATTTGGCAAATCCATTCTTGGACTTGCCGCATTTAGTGCGCATGCGCGCCGCTGTCTACGGCGCATGCGCCGTAGACAGCGGTGCCCATTTTCGGGCAAATATCTCCTAAACCATATAGGTTTAGGAGATATTACTTGGACCTACAGGTAAGCCTTAATCTAGGCTTACCTGTAGGTCAAAGTTGTTTGGAAGGGTTTACTTCCATTTTAATGGTATACATGTGAATGTTACTGGTATTTTTTTTTTAGTTAGGGTAAGGTTAAGCATTCACCTATTAAACGCTACGTGTCACATAATTTTTTGGTTTTTGAAACTTATTGCACTGATTTGATGATACTATGTGGGGTCCACCCAGCCGTAGGCCAAAAAAGGACGGCCCTCTGTGGGGTCCACCCAGCCGTAGGCCAAAAAAGGACGGCCCTCTGTGGGGTCCACCCAGCCGTAGGCCAAAAAGGGACGGCACTCTGTGGGACCCACCCAGCCGTAGGCCAAAAAAGGACGGCACTCTGTGGGGTCCACCCAGCCTTAGGCCAAAAAAGGATGGCACTCTGTGGTGCCCACCCAGCCGTAGGCCAAAAAAGGATGGGACTCTGTGGGGCCCACCCAGCAATAAGCCAAAAAGGGACGGCACTCTGTGGGACCCACCCAGCCGTAGGCCAAAAAGGACGGCACTCTTTGGCCCACCCAGTTGTAGGCCAAAAAGGACGGCACTCTTTGGGGCCCACCCAGCCGTAGGCCAAAAAGGACGGCACTCTTTGGGGCCCACCCAGCTGTAGGCCAAAAAGGACGGCACTCTTTGGGGCCCACCCAGCCGTAGGCCAAAAAGGACGGCACTCTTTGGGGCCCACCCAGCCGTAGGCCAAAAAGGACAACACTCTGTGGGGCCTACCCAGCCATAGGCCCAAAGGACGCCACTCTGATGGGCCCACGCAGCCGTAGGCCCAAAGTACGGCACTCTGTTGGGCCCACCCATCCGTAGACCCAAAGGACGGCACTCTGTGGGGCCCACCCATCCGTAGGTCCTAAGGGCGGCACTCTGTGGGGCCCACCCAGCCGTAGGCCAAAAAAGGATGGCACTCTGTGGGGCCCACCCAGCCGTAGGCCAAAAAGGACAGCACTCTGTGGGGCCCACCCAGCCGTAGGCCAAAAAGGACAGCACTCTGTGGGGCCCACCCAGCCGTAGGCCAAAAAAGGACGACCCTCTGTGGGGTCCACCCAGCCGTAGGCCAAACAGGACGGCCCTCTGTGGGGTCCACCCAGCCTTAGGCCAAAACAGGACGGCCCTCTGTGGGGTCCACCCAGCCGTAGGCCGAAAGGACGGCACTCTGTGGGGCCAACCCAGCCTTAGGCCAAAAAAGGACGGCACTCTGTGGGGCCCACCCAGCCGTAGGCCAAAACAGGACGGCCCTCTGTGGGGTCCACCCAGCCTTAGGCCAAAACAGGACGGCACTCTGTGGGGCCCACCCAGCCGTAGGCCAAAAAAGGACGGCCCTCTGTGGGGTCCACCCAGCCTTAGGCCAAAAAAGGACGGCACTCTGTGGGGCCCACCCAGCCGTAGGCCAAAAAAGGACGGCCCTCTGTGGGGTCCACCTAGCCTTAGGCCAAAATGGGACGGCCCTCTGTGGGGCCCACCCAGCTGTAGGCCCAAAGGACGGCACTCTGTGGGGCCCACCCAGCTGTAGGCCCAAAGGACGGCACTCTGTGGGGCCCACCCAGCTGTAGGCCCAAAGGACGGCACTCTGTGGGGCCCACCCAGCTGTAGGCCCAAAGGATGGCACTCTGTGGGGCCCACCCAGCCGTAGGCCAAAAAAGGATGGCACACTGTGGGGCCCACCCAGCCATAGGCCCAGAGGACGGCACTCTGTGGGGCCCACCCAGCCGTAGGCCCAAAGGACGGCACTCTGTGGGGCCCACCCAGCCGTAGGCCCAAAGGACGGCACTCTGTGGGGCCCACCCAGCCGTAGGCCCAAAGGACGGCACTCTGTGGGGCCCACCCAGCCGTAGGCCCAAAGGACGGCACTCTGTGGGGCCCACCCAGCCGTAGGCCCAAAGGACGGCACTCTGTGGGGCCCACCCAGCCGTAGGCCCAAAGGACGGCACTCTGTGGGGCCCACCCAGCCGTAGGCCCAAAGGACGGCACTCTGTGGGGCCCACCCAGCCGTAGGACAAAAAAGGACCTCCCTCTGTGGGGTCCACCCAGCCATAGGCCAAAAAAGGACGGCTCTCTGTGGGGCCCACCCAGCCGTAGGCCAAAAAGCACGGCACTCTGGGGCCCACCCAGCCGTAGGCCAAAAAGGATGGCACTCTGTGGGGCCCACCCAGCCGTAGGCCAAAAAGGACAGCACTCTGTGGGGCCCACCCAGCCGGATGAGTGGGCCCCATAGAGTGCCGTCCTATTGGGCCTACGGCTGGGTTTGCCCCACAGAGTGCCGTCCTTTTGGGCCTACGGCTGGGTGGGCCCCACAAAGTGCCGTCCTTTTTGGCCCACCCAGCCGTAGGCCCAAAGGACGGCTCTCTGTGGGGCCCACCCAGCTGTAGGCCCAAAGGACGGCACTCTGTGGGGCCCACCCAGCCGTAGGCCAAAAAAAGACGGCACTCCGTGGGGCCCACCCAGCTGTAGGCCCAAAGGACGGCACTCTGTGGGGCCCACGCAGCCGTAGGCCCAAAGGACGGCACTCCATGGGGCTCACCCAGCCGTAGGCCAAAAAAGGATGGCACTCTGTGAGGCCCACCCAGCCGTAGGCCAAAAAGGACGGCACTCTGTGAGGCCCACCCAGCCGTAGGCCAAAAAGGACGGCACTCTGGGGCCCACCCAGCCGTAGGCCAAAAAAGGATGGCACTCTGTGGGGTCCACCCAGCCGTAGGCCAAAAAAGAACGGCACTCTGTGGGGCCCACCCAGCCGTAGGCCAAAAAGGATGGCACTCTGTGGGGCCCACCCAGCCGTAGGCCAAAAAGGACAGCACTCTGTGGGGCCCACCCAGCCGGATGGGTGGGCCCCACAGAGTGCCGTACATGGGGCCTACGGCTACCTGGGCCCCACAAAGTGCCGTCCTATTGGGCCTACGGCTGGGTGGGCCCAACAGAGTGCCGTCCTTTTGGGCCTACGGCTGGGTGGTCCCCACAGAGTGCCGTCCTTTTTGGCCCACCCAGCCGTAGGCCAAATGGACGGCACTCTGTGGGGCCCACCCAGCCGTAGGCCAAATGGACGGCACTCTGTGGGGCCCACCCAGCCGTAGGCCAAATGGACGGCACTCTGTGGGGCCCACCCAGCTGTAGGCCCAAAGGACGGCACTCTGTGGGGCCCACCCAGCTGTAGGCCCAAAGGACGGTACTCTGTGGGGCCCACCCAGCTGTAGGCCCAAAGGACGGCACTCTGTGGGGCCCACCCAGCTGTAGGCCCAAAGGACAGCACTCTGGGGGGCCCACCCAGCCGTAGGCCAAAAAAGGACGGCACTCTGTGGGGCCCACCCAGCCGTAGGACAAAAAAGGACCTCCCTCTGTGGGGTCCACCCAGCCATAGGCCAAAAAAGGACGGCACTCTGTGGGGCCCACCCAGCTGTAGGCCCAAAGGACGGCACTCTGTGGGGCCCACCCAGCCGTAGGCCCAAAGGACGGCACTCTGTTGGGCCCACCCAGCCGTAGGCCCAAAGGACAGCACTCTATGGGGCCCACCCAGCCGTAGGCCCAATAGGACGGCACTTTGTGGGGCCCACCCAGCCGGATGGGTGGGCCCCACAGAGTGCCGTACATGGGGCCTACGGCTGGGTGGGCCCCACAGAGTGCCATCCTATTGGGCCTACGGCTGGGTGGGCCCCACAGAGTGCCGTCCATTTGGGCCTACGGCTGGGTGGGCCCCACAGAGTGCCGTCCTTTTTGGCCCAACCAGCTGTAGGCCCAAAGGACGGCACTCTGTGGGGCCCACCCAGCCGTAGGCCCAAAGGACGGCACTCTGTGGGGCCCACCCAGCCGTAGGCCAAAAAAGGACGGCACTCTGTGGGGCCCACCCAGCTGTAGGCCCAAAGGACGGCACTCTGTGAGGCCCACCCAGCCATAGGCCCAAAGGACGGCGCGCTATGGGGCCCACCCAGCCGTAGGCCAAAAAAGGACGGCACTCTGTGGGGCCCACCCAGCCGTAGGCCCAAAGGACGGCACTCTGTGGGGCCCACCCAGCCGTAGGCCCAAAGGACGGCACTCTGTGGGGCCCATCCAGCCGTAGGCCCAAAGGACGGCACTCTGTGGGGCCCACCCAGCCGTAGGCCAAATGGACGGCACTTTGTGGGGCCCACCCAGCCGGATGGGTGGGCCCCACAGAGTGCCGTACATGGGGCCTACGGCTACCTTGGCCCCACAAAGTGCCGTCCTATTGGGCCTACGGCTGGGTGGGCCCCACAGAGTGCCGTCCTTTGGGCCTACAGCTGGTTGGGCCAAAAAAGGATGGCACTCTGTGGGGCCCACCCAGCCGTAGGCCAAAAAGGACGGCACTCTGTGGGGCTCACCCAACCGGATGGGTGGGCCCCACAGAGTGCCGTACATGGGGCCTACGGCTGGGTGGGCCCCACAGAGTGCCGTCCTATTGGGCCTACGGCTGGGTGGGCCCCACAGAGTGCCGTCCATTTGGGCCTACGGCTGGTTGGGCCCCACAGAGTGCCGTCCTTTTTGGCCCAACCAGCTGTAGGCCCAAAGGACGGCACTCTGTGGGGCCCACCCAGCCTTAGGCCAAAAAAGGACGGCACTCTGTTGGGCCCACCCAGCCGTAGGCCAAAAAAGGACGGCCCTCTCTGGGGTCCACCCAGCCGTAGGCCAAAAAAGGACGGCACTCTGTGGGGCCCACTCAGCCGTAGGCCAAAAAAGGACGGCACTCTGTGGGGCCCACCCAGCTGTAGGGCCAAAGGACGGCACTCTGTGGGGCCCACCCAACCATAGGCCCAAAGGACGACGTGCTATGGGGCCCACCCAGCTGTAGGCCAAAAAAGGACGGCACTCTGTGGGGCCCACCCAGCCATAGGCCCAAAGGACGGCACTCTGTGGGGCCCACCCAGCCGTAGGCCAAATGGACGGCACTCTGTGGGGCCCACCCAGCTGTAGGCCCAAAGGACGGCACTCTGTGGGGCCCACCCTGCCTTAGGCCCAAAGGACGACACTCTGTGGGGCCCACCCAGCCGTAGGCCCAAAGGACGGCACTCTATGGGGCCCACCCAGCCGTAGGCCAAAAAAGGACGGCACTCTGTGAGGCCCACCCAGCCGTAGGCCAAAAAGGACAGCACTCTGGGGCCCACCCAGCCGTAGGCCAAAAAAGGATGGCACTCTGTGGAGCCCACCCAGCCGTAGGCCAAAAAGGACAGCACTCTGTGGGGCCCACTCAGCCGGATGGGTGGGCCCCACAGAGTGCCGTACATGGGGCCTACGGCTACCTGGGCCCCACAAAGTGCCGTCCTATTGGGCCTATGGCTGGGTGGGCCCCCCAGAGTGCCGTCCTTTTGGGTCTACGTCTGGGTGGGCCCCACAGAGTGCCGTCCTTTTTGACCCACCCAGCCGTAGGCCCAAAGGACGGCACTTTGTGGGGCCCACCCAGCCGTAGGCCAAATGGATGGCACTCTGTGGGGCCCACCCAGCCGTAGGCCCAAAGGACGGCACTCTGTGGGGCCCACCCAGCCGTAGGCCAAAAAAGGACGGCACTCTGTGGGGCCCACCCAGCTGTAGGCCCAAAGGACGGCACTCTGTGGGGCCCACCCAGCCATAGGCCCAAAGGACGGCGCGCTATGGGGCCCACCCAGCCGTAGGCCAAAAAAGGACGGCACTCTGTGGGGCCCACCCAGCCATAGGGCCAAAGGACGGCTCTCTGTGGGGCCCACCCAGCCGTAGGCCCAAAAGGACGGCACTCTGTGGGGCCCACCCAGCCGTAGGCCCAAAAGGACGGCACTCTGTGGGGCCCACCCAGCCGTAGGCCCAAAAGGACGGCACTCTGTGGGGCCCACCCAGCCGTAGGCCCAAAGGACGGCACTCTGTGGGGCCCACCCAGCCGTAGGCCCAAAGGACGGCACTCTGTGGGGCCCACCCAGCCGTAGGCCCAAAGGACGGCACTCTGTGGGGCCCACCCAGCCGTAGGCCCAAAGGACGGCACTATGTGGGGCCCACCTTGCCTTAGGCCCAAAGGACGGCACTCTTTGGGGCCCACCCAGCCGTAGGCCCAAAGGACGGCACTCTAGGGGCCCACCCAGCCGTAGGCCAAAAATGGACGGCACTCTGGGGCCCACCCAGCCGTAGGCCAAAAAAGGATGGCACTCTGTGGGGCCCACCCAGCCGTAGGCCAAAAAGGACGGCACTCTGTGGGGCCCACCCAGCCGTAGGCCAAAAAGGACAGCACTCTGTGGGGCCCACCCAGCCGGATGGGTGGGCCCCACAGAGTGCCGTACATGGGGCCTACGGCTACCTGGACCCCACAAAGTGCCATCCTATTGGGCCTACGGTTGGGTGGGCCCCCCAGAGTGCCGTCCTTTTTGGCCCACCCAGCCGTAGGCCAAATGGACGGCACTCTGTGGGGCCCACCCAGCCGTAGGCCCAAATGACGGCACTCTGTGGGGCCCACCCAGCCGTAGGCCAAATGGACGGCACTCTGTGGGGCCCACCCAGCCGTAGGCCCAAAGGACGGCTCTCTGTGGGGCCCACCCAGCCGTAGGCCAAAAAAGGACGGCACTCTGTGGGGCCCACCCAGCTGTAGGCCAAAAGGACGGCACTCTGTGGGGCCCACCCAGCCGTAGGCCCAAAGGACGGCACTCTGTGGGGCCCACCCAGCCGTAGGCCCAAAGGACGGCACTCTGTTGGGCCCACCCAGCCGTAGGCCCAAAGGATGGCACTCTATGGGGCCCACCCAGCCGTAGGCCAAAAAGGACAGCACTCTATGGGGCCCACCCAGCCGTAGGCCAAAAAAGGACGGCACTCTGTGAGGCCCACCCAGCCGTAGGCCAAAAAGGACAGCACTCTGGGGCCCACCCAGCCGTAGGCCAAAAAAGGATGGCACTCTGTGGGGCCCACCCAGCCGTAGGCCAAAAAGGACAGCACTCTGTGGGGCCCACTCAGCCGGATGGGTGGGCCCCACAGAGTGCCGTACATGGGGCCTACGGCTACCTGGGCCCCCCAGAGTGCTGTCCTTTTGGGCCTACGGCTGGGTGGGCCCCACAGAGTGCCGTCCTTTTTGGCCCACCCAGCCGTAGGCCCAAAGGACGGCACTTTGTGGGGCCCACCCAGCCGTAGGCCAAATGGATGGCACTCTGTGTGGCCCACCCAGCCGTAGGCCAAAAAAGGACGGCACTCTGTGGGGCCCACTCAGCCGTAGGCCAAAAAAGGACGGCACTCTGTGGGGCCCACCCAGCTGTAGGCCCAAAGGACGGCACTCTGTGGGGCCCACCCAACCATAGGCCCAAAGGACGGCGTGCTATGGGGCCCACCCAGCCGTAGGCCAAAAAAGGACGGCACTCTGTGGGGCCCACCCAGCCAAAGGACGGCACTCTGTGGGGCCCACCCAGCCATAGGCCCAAAGGACGGCACTCTGTGGGGCCCACCCAGCCGTAGGCCAAATGGACGGCACTCTGTGGGGCCCACCCAGCCGTAGGCCCAAAGGACGGCACTCTGTGGGGCCCACCCAGCCGTAGGCCCAAAGGACGGCACTCTATGGGGCCCACCCAGCCGTAGGCCAAAAAAGGACGGCACTCTGTGAGGCCCACCCAGCCGTAGGCCAAAAAGGACAGCACTCTGGGGCCCACCCAGCCGTAGGCCAAAAAAGGATGGCACTCTGTGGGGCCCACCCAGCCGTAGGCCAAAAAGGACAGCACTCTGTGGGGCCCACTCAGCCGGATGGGTGGGCCCCACAGAGTGCCGTACATGGGGCCTACGGCTACCTGGGCCCCCCAGAGTGCTGTCCTTTTGGGTCTACGGCTGGGTGGGCCCCACAGAGTGCCGTCCTTTTTGACCCACCCAGCCGTAGACCCAAAGGACGGCACTTTGTGGGGCCCACCCAGCCGTAGGCCAAATGGATGGCACTCTGTGGGGCCCACCCAGCCGTAGGCCCAAAGGACGGCACTCTATGGGGCCCACCCAGCCGTAGGCCAAAAAAGGACGGCACTCTGTGAGGCCCACCCAGCCGTAGGCCAAAAACGACGGCACTCTGAGGCCCACCCAGCCGTAGGCCAAAAAAGGATGGCACTCTGTGGGGCCCACCCAGCCGTAGGCCAAAACAGGACGGCCCTCTGTGGGGTCCACCCAGCCTTAGGCCAAAACAGGACGGCAATTTGTGGGGCCCACCCAGCCGTAGGCCAAAAAAGGACGGCCCTCTGTGGGGTCCACCCAGCCTTAGGCCAAAAAAGGACGGCACTCTGTGGGGCCCACCCAGCTGTAGGCTAAAAAAGGACGGCCCTCTGTGGGGTCCACCCAGCCTTAGGCCAAAATGGGACGGCCCTCTGTGGTGTCCACCCAGCCTTAGGCCAAAACAGGACGGCACTCTGTGGGGCCCACCCAGCCGTAGGCCAAAAAAGGACGGCACTCTGTGGGGCCCACTGAGCCGTAGGCCCCAAGGACAGCACTCTGTGGGGCCCACTGAGCCGTAGTCCCAAAGGACGGCACTCTGTGGGGCCCACTGAGCCGTAGGCCAAAAGGACGACACTCTGTGGGGCCCACCCAGCCGTAGGCCCAAAGGACGGCACTCTGTGGGGCCCACCCAGCAGTAGGCCAAAAAAGGTGGGTACTCTGTGGGGCCCACCCAGCCATAGGCCCAAAAGACGGCGCGCTATGGGGCACACCCAGCCGTAGGCCAAAAAAGGACGGCACTCTGTGGGGCCCACCCAGCCGTAGGCCCAAAGGACGGCACTCTGTGGGGCCCACCCAGCAGTAGGCCAAAAAAGGACGGCACTCTGTGGGGCCCACCCAGCCATAGGCCCAAAGGACGGCGCGCTATGGGGCACACCCAGCCGTAGGCCAAAAAAGGACGGCACTCTGTGGGGCCCACCCAGCCTTAGGCCAAAAAAGGACGGCCCTCTGTGGGGCCCACCCAACCGTAGGCCAAAAATGGACGGCCCTCTGTGGGGTCCACCCAGCCTTAGGCCAAAATGGGACGGCCCTCTGTGGGGTCCACCCAGCCTTAGGCCAAAAAAGGACGGCACTCTGTTGGGCCCACCCAGCCGTAGGCCAAAAAAGGACGGCCCTCTGTGGGTGGGCCCCACAGAGTGCCGTACATGGTGCCTACGGCTACCTGGGCCCCACAAAGTGCCGTCCTATTGGGCCTACGGCTGGGTGGGCCCCACAGAGTGCCGTCCTTTTTGGCCCACCCAGCCGTAGGCCCAAAGGACGGCACTCTCTGGGGCCCACTGAGCCGTAGGCCAAATGGACTGCATCTGTGGGGCCCACCCAGCCGTAGGCCCAAAGGACGGCACTCTGTGGGGCCCACCCAGCCGTAGGCCCAAAGGACGACACTCTGTGGGGCCCACCCAGCCGTAGGCCAAAAAAGGACGGCACTCTGTGGGGCCCACCCAGCTGTAGGCCCAAAGGACGGCACTCTGTGGGGCCCACCCAGCCATAGGCCCAAAAGACGGCGCGCTATGGGGCCCACCCAGCCGTAGGCCAAAAAAGGACGGCACTCTGTGGGGCCCATCCAGCCATAGGGCCAAAGGACGGCACTCTGTGGGGCCCACCCAGCCGTAGGCCCAAAGGACGGCACTCTGTGGGGCCCACCCTGCCTTAGGCCCAAAGGACGACACTCTGTGGGGCCCACCCAGCCGTAGGCCCAAAGGACGGCACTCTGTGGGGCCCACCCAGCCGTAGGCCCAAAGGACGGCACTCTATGGGGCCCACCCAGCCGTAGGCCAAAAAAGGACGGCACTCTGTGAGGCCCACCCAGCCGTAGGCCAAAAAGGACAGCACTCTTGGGCCCACCCAGCCGTAGGCCAAAAAAGGACGGCACTCTGTGGAGCCCACCCAGCCGTAGGGCCAATGGACGGCACTCTGTGGGGCCCACCCAGCCGTAGGCCCAAAGGACGGCACTCTGTGGGGCCCACCCAGCCGTAGGCCAAAAAAGGACGGCACTCTGTGGGGCCCACCCAGCTGTAGGCCCAAAGGACGGCACTCTATGGGGCCCACCCAGCCGTAGGCCAAAAAAGGACGGCACTCTGTGAGGCCCACCCAGCCGTAGGCCAAAAACGACGGCACTCTGAGGCCCACCCAGCCGTAGGCCAAAAAAGGATGGCACTCTGTGGGGCCCACCCAGCCGTAGGCCAAAACAGGACGGCCCTCTGTGGGGTCCACCCAGCCTTAGGCCAAAACAGGACGGCAATTTGTGGGGCCCACCCAGCCGTAGGCCAAAAAAGGACGGCCCTCTGTGGGGTCCACCCAGCCTTAGGCCAAAAAAGGACGGCACTCTGTGGGGCCCACCCAGCTGTAGGCTAAAAAAGGACGGCCCTCTGTGGGGTCCACCCAGCCTTAGGCCAAAATGGGACGGCCCTCTGTGGTGTCCACCCAGCCTTAGGCCAAAACAGGACGGCACTCTGTGGGGCCCACCCAGCCGTAGGCCAAAAAAGGACGGCACTCTGTGGGGCCCACTGAGCCGTAGGCCCCAAGGACAGCACTCTGTGGGGCCCACTGAGCCGTAGTCCCAAAGGACGGCACTCTGTGGGGCCCACTGAGCCGTAGGCCAAAAGGACGACACTCTGTGGGGCCCACCCAGCCGTAGGCCCAAAGGACGGCACTCTGTGGGGCCCACCCAGCAGTAGGCCAAAAAAGGTGGGTACTCTGTGGGGCCCACCCAGCCATAGGCCCAAAAGACGGCGCGCTATGGGGCACACCCAGCCGTAGGCCAAAAAAGGACGGCACTCTGTGGGGCCCACCCAGCCGTAGGCCCAAAGGACGGCACTCTGTGGGGCCCACCCAGCAGTAGGCCAAAAAAGGACGGCACTCTGTGGGGCCCACCCAGCCATAGGCCCAAAGGACGGCGCGCTATGGGGCACACCCAGCCGTAGGCCAAAAAAGGACGGCACTCTGTGGGGCCCACCCAGCCTTAGGCCAAAAAAGGACGGCCCTCTGTGGGGCCCACCCAACCGTAGGCCAAAAATGGACGGCCCTCTGTGGGGTCCACCCAGCCTTAGGCCAAAATGGGACGGCCCTCTGTGGGGTCCACCCAGCCTTAGGCCAAAAAAGGACGGCACTCTGTTGGGCCCACCCAGCCGTAGGCCAAAAAAGGACGGCCCTCTGTGGGTGGGCCCCACAGAGTGCCGTACATGGTGCCTACGGCTACCTGGGCCCCACAAAGTGCCGTCCTATTGGGCCTACGGCTGGGTGGGCCCCACAGAGTGCCGTCCTTTTTGGCCCACCCAGCCGTAGGCCCAAAGGACGGCACTCTCTGGGGCCCACTGAGCCGTAGGCCAAATGTACTGCATCTGTGGGGCCCACCCAGCCGTAGGCCCAAAGGACGGCACTCTGTGGGGCCCACCCAGCCGTAGGCCCAAAGGACGACACTCTGTGGGGCCCACCCAGCCGTAGGCCAAAAAAGGACGGCACTCTGTGGGGCCCACCCAGCTGTAGGCCCAAAGGACGGCACTCTGTGGGGCCCACCCAGCCATAGGCCCAAAAGACGGCGCGCTATGGGGCCCACCCAGCCGTAGGCCAAAAAAGGACGGCACTCTGTGGGGCCCATCCAGCCATAGGGCCAAAGGACGGCACTCTGTGGGGCCCACCCAGCCGTAGGCCCAAAGGACGGCACTCTGTGGGGCCCACCCTGCCTTAGGCCCAAAGGACGACACTCTGTGGGGCCCACCCAGCCGTAGGCCCAAAGGACGGCACTCTGTGGGGCCCACCCAGCCGTAGGCCCAAAGGACGGCACTCTATGGGGCCCACCCAGCCGTAGGCCAAAAAAGGACGGCACTCTGTGAGGCCCACCCAGCCGTAGGCCAAAAAGGACAGCACTCTTGGGCCCACCCAGCCGTAGGCCAAAAAAGGACGGCACTCTGTGGAGCCCACCCAGCCGTAGGGCCAATGGACGGCACTCTGTGGGGCCCACCCAGCCGTAGGCCCAAAGGACGGCACTCTGTGGGGCCCACCCAGCCGTAGGCCAAAAAAGGACGGCACTCTGTGGGGCCCACCCAGCTGTAGGCCCAAAGGACGGCACTCTGTGAGGCCCACCCAGCCATAGGCCCAAAGGACGGCGCGCTATGGGGCCCACCCAGCCGTAGGCCAAAAAAGGACGGCACTCTGTGGGGCCCACCCAGCCGTAGGCCCAAAGGACGGCACTCTGTGGGGCCCACCCAGCCGTAGGCCCAAAGGACGGCACTCTGTGGGGCCCATCCAGCCGTAGGCCCAAAGGACGGCACTCTGTGGGGCCCATCCAGCCGTAGGCCCAAAGGACGGCACTCTGTGGGGCCCACCCAGCCGTAGGCCAAATGGACGGCACTTTGTGGGGCCCACCCAGCCGGATGGGTGGGCCCCACAGAGTGCCGTACATGGGGCCTACGGCTACCTTGGCCCCACAAAGTGCCGTCCTATTGGGACTACGGCTGGGTGGGCCCCACAGAGTGCCGTCCTTTGGGCCTACAGCTGGTTGGGCCAAAAAAGGATGGCACTCTGTGGGGCCCACCCAGCCGTAGGCCAAAAAGGACGGCACTCTGTGGGGCCAAGGTAGCCGTAGGCCCCATGTACGGCACTCTGTGGGGCCCACCCATCCGGTTGGGTGAGCCCCACAGAGTGCCGTCCTTTTTGGCCTACGGCTGGGTGGGCCCCACAGAGTGCCATCCTTTTTTGGCCCAACCAGCTGTAGGCCCCATGTACGGCACTCTGTGGGGCCCACCCATCCGGTTGGGTGAGCCCCACAAAGTGCCGTCCTATTGGGCCTACGGCTGGGTGGGCCCCACAGAGTGCCGTCCATTTGGGCCTACGGCTGGGTGGGCCCCACAGAGTGCCGTCCTTTTTGGCCCAACCAGCTGTAGGCCCAAAGGACGGCACTCTGTGGGGCCCACCCAGCCTTAGGCCAAAAAAGGACGGCACTCTGTTGGGCCCACCCAGCCGTAGGCCAAAAAAGGACGGCCCTCTCTGGGGTCCACCCAGCCGTAGGCCAAAAAAGGACGGCACTCTGTGGGGCCCACTCAGCCGTAGGCCAAAAAAGGACGGCACTCTGTGGGGCCCACCCAGCTGTAGGGCCAAAGGACGGCACTCTGTGGGGCCCACCCAACCATAGGCCCAAAGGACGACGTGCTATGGGGCCCACCCAGCTGTAGGCCAAAAAAGGACGGCACTCTGTGGGGCCCACCCAGCCATAGGCCCAAAGGACGGCACTCTGTGGGGCCCACCCAGCCGTAGGCCAAATGGACGGCACTCTGTGGGGCCCACCCAGCTGTAGGCCCAAAGGACGGCACTCTGTGGGGCCCACCCTGCCTTAGGCCCAAAGGACGACACTCTGTGGGGCCCACCCAGCCGTAGGCCCAAAGGACGGCACTCTATGGGGCCCACCCAGCCGTAGGCCAAAAAAGGACGGCACTCTGTGAGGCCCACCCAGCCGTAGGCCAAAAAGGACAGCACTCTGGGGCCCACCCAGCCGTAGGCCAAAAAAGGATGGCACTCTGTGGGGCCCACCCAGCCGTAGGCCAAAAAGGACAGCACTCTGTGGGGCCCACTCAGCCGGATGGGTGGGCCCCACAGAGTGCCGTACATGGGGCCTACGGCTACCTGGGCCCCACAAAGTGCCGTCCTATTGGGCCTATGGCTGGGTGGGCCCCCCAGAGTGCCGTCCTTTTGGGTCTACGTCTGGGTGGGCCCCACAGAGTGCCGTCCTTTTTGACCCACCCAGCCGTAGGCCCAAAGGACGGCACTTTGTGGGGCCCACCCAGCCGTAGGCCAAATGGATGGCACTCTGTGGGGCCCACCCAGCCGTAGGCCCAAAGGACGGCACTCTGTGGGGCCCACCCAGCCGTAGGCCAAAAAAGGACGGCACTCTGTGGGGCCCACCCAGCTGTAGGCCCAAAGGACGGCACTCTGTGGGGCCCACCCAGCCATAGGCCCAAAGGACGGCGCGCTATGGGGCCCACCCAGCCGTAGGCCAAAAAAGGACGGCACTCTGTGGGGCCCACCCAGCCATAGGGCCAAAGGACGGCTCTCTGTGGGGCCCACCCAGCCGTAGGCCCAAAAGGACGGCACTCTGTGGGGCCCACCCAGCCGTAGGCCCAAAGGACGGCACTCTGTGGGGCCCACCCAGCCGTAGGCCCAAAGGACGGCACTCTGTGGGGCCCACCCAGCCGTAGGCCCAAAGGACGGCACTATGTGGGGCCCACCTTGCCTTAGGCCCAAAGGACGGCACTCTGTGGGGCCCACCCAGCCGTAGGCCCAAAGGACGGCACTCTAGGGGCCCACCCAGCCGTAGGCCAAAAATGGACGGCACTCTGGGGCCCACCCAGCCGTAGGCCAAAAAAGGATGGCACTCTGTGGGGCCCACCCAGCCGTAGGCCAAAAAGGACAGCACTCTGTGGGGCCCACCCAGCCGGATGGGTGGGCCCCACAGAGTGCCGTACATGGGGCCTACGGCTACCTGGACCCCACAAAGTGCCATCCTATTGGGCCTACGGTTGGGTGGGCCCCCCAGAGTGCCGTCCTTTTTGGCCCACCCAGCCGTAGGCCCAAAGGACGGCACTTTGTGGGGCCCACCCAGCCGTAGGCCAAATGGACGGCACTCTGTGGGGCCCACCCAGCCGTAGGCCCAAATGACGGCACTCTGTGGGGCCCACCCAGCCGTAGGCCAAATGGACGGCACTCTGTGGGGCCCACCCAGCCGTAGGCCCAAAGGACGGCTCTCTGTGGGGCCCACCCAGCCGTAGGCCAAAAAAGGACGGCACTCTGTGGGGCCCACCCAGCTGTAGGCCAAAAGGACGGCACTCTGTGGGGCCCACCCAGCCGTAGGCCCAAAGGACGGCACTCTGTGGGGCCTACCCAGCCGTAGGCCCAAAGGACGGCACTCTGTTGGGCCCACCCAGCCGTAGGCCCAAAGGATGGCACTCTATGGGGCCCACCCAGCCGTAGGCCAAAAAGGACAGCACTCTGTGGGGCCCACCCAGCCGGATGGGTGGGCCCCACAGAGTGCCGTGCATGGGGCCTACGGCTACCTTGGCCCCACAAAGTGCCGTCCTATTGGGCCTACGGCTGGGTGGGCCCCACAGAGTGCCGTCCATTTGGGCCTACGGCTGGGTGGGCCCCACAGAGTGCCGTCCTTTTTGGCCCAACCAGCTGTAGGCCCAAAGGACGGCACTCTGTGGGGCCCACCCAGCCGTAGGCCAAATGGACGGCACTCTGTGGGGCCCACCCAGCCGTAGGCCAAAAAAGGACGGCACTCTGTTGGGCCCACCCAGCCGTAGGCCAAAAAAGGACGGCCCTCTGTGGGGTCCACCCAGCCGTAGGCCAAAAAAGGACGGCACTCTGTGGGGCCCACCCAGCCGGAGGCCAAAAAGGACAGCACTCTGTGGGGCCCACCCAGCCGGATGGGTGGGCCCCACAGAGTGCCGTACATGGTGCCTACGGCTACCTGGGCCCCACAAAGTGCCGTCCTATTGGGCCTACGGCTGGGTGGGCCCCACAGAGTGCCGTCCTTTTTGGCCCACCCAGCCGTAGGCCCAAAGGACGGCACTCTCTGGGGCCCACTGAGCCGTAGGCCAAATGGACGGCACTCTGTGGGGCCCACCCAGCCGTAGGCCCAATGGACGGCACTCTGTGGGGCCCACCCAGCCGTAGGCCCAAAGGACGGCACTCTGTGGGGCCCACCCAGCCGTAGGCCAAAAAAGGACGGCACTCTGTGAGGCCCACCCAGCTGTAGGCCCAAAGGACGGCACTCTGTGGGACCCACCCAACCATAGGCCCAAAGGACGGCGTGCTATGGGGCCCACCCAGCCGTAGGCCAAAAAATGACGGCACTCTGTGGGGCCCACCCAGCCATAGGGCCAAAGGACGGCACTTTGTGGGGCCCACCCAGCCATAGGCCCAAAGGATGGCACTCTGTGGGGCCCACCCAGCCGTAGGCCAAATGGACGGCACTCTGTGGGGCCCACCCAGCCGTAGGCCCAAAGGACGGCACTCTGTGGGGCCCACCCTGCCGTAGGCCAAAAAAGGACGGCACTCTGTGGGGCCCACCCAGCCGTAGGCCCAAAGGACGGCACTCTGTGGGGCCCACCCAGCAGTAGGCCAAAAAAGGACGGCACTCTGTGGGGCCCACCCAGCCATAGGCCCAAAGGACGGCGCGCTATGGGGCACACCCAGCCGTAGGCCAAAAAAGGACGGCACTCTGTGGGGCCCACCCAGCCTTAGGCCAAAAAAGGACGGCCCTCTGTGGGGCCCACCCAACCGTAGGCCAAAAATGGACGGCCCTCTGTGGGGTCCACCCAGCCTTAGGCCAAAATGGGACGGCCCTCTGTGGGGTCCACCCAGCCTTAGGCCAAAAAAGTACGGCACTCTGTTGGGCCCACCCAGCCGTAGGCCAAAAAAGGACGGCCCTCTGTGGGTGGGCCCCACAGAGTGCCGTACATGGTGCCTACGGCTACCTGGGCCCCACAAAGTGCCGTCCTATTGGGCCTACGGCTGGGTGGGCCCCACAGAGTGCCGTCCTTTTTGGCCCACCCAGCCGTAGGCCCAAAGGACGGCACTCTCTGGGGCCCACTGAGCCGTAGGCCAAATGGACTGCATCTGTGGGGCCCACCCAGCCGTAGGCCCAAAGGACGGCACTCTGTGGGGCCCACCCAGCCGTAGGCCCAAAGGACGACACTCTGTGGGGCCCACCCAGCCGTAGGCCAAAAAAGGACGGCACTCTGTGGGGCCCACCCAGCTGTAGGCCCAAAGGACGGCACTCTGTGGGGCCCACCCAGCCATAGGCCCAAAAGACGGCGCGCTATGGGGCCCACCCAGCCGTAGGCCAAAAAAGGACGGCACTCTGTGGGGCCCATCCAGCCATAGGGCCAAAGGACGGCACTCTGTGGGGCCCACCCAGCCGTAGGCCCAAAGGACGGCACTCTGTGGGGCCCACCCTGCCTTAGGCCCAAAGGACGACACTCTGTGGGGCCCACCCAGCCGTAGGCCCAAAGGACGGCACTCTGTGGGGCCCACCCAGCCGTAGGCCCAAAGGACGGCACTCTATGGGGCCCACCCAGCCGTAGGCCAAAAAAGGACGGCACTCTGTGAGGCCCACCCAGCCGTAGGCCAAAAAGGACAGCACTCTTGGGCCCACCCAGCCGTAGGCCAAAAAAGGACGGCACTCTGTGGAGCCCACCCAGCCGTAGGGCCAATGGACGGCACTCTGTGGGGCCCACCCAGCCGTAGGCCCAAAGGACGGCACTCTGTGGGGCCCACCCAGCCGTAGGCCAAAAAAGGACGGCACTCTGTGGGGCCCACCCAGCTGTAGGCCCAAAGGACGGCACTCTGTGAGGCCCACCCAGCCATAGGCCCAAAGGACGGCGCGCTATGGGGCCCACCCAGCCGTAGGCCAAAAAAGGACGGCACTCTGTGGGGCCCACCCAGCCGTAGGCCCAAAGGACGGCACTCTGTGGGGCCCACCCAGCCGTAGGCCCAAAGGACGGCACTCTGTGGGGCCCATCCAGCCGTAGGCCCAAAGGACGGCACTCTGTGGGGCCCATCCAGCCGTAGGCCCAAAGGACGGCACTCTGTGGGGCCCACCCAGCCGTAGGCCAAATGGACGGCACTTTGTGGGGCCCACCCAGCCGGATGGGTGGGCCCCACAGAGTGCCGTACATGGGGCCTACGGCTACCTTGGCCCCACAAAGTGCCGTCCTATTGGGACTACGGCTGGGTGGGCCCCACAGAGTGCCGTCCTTTGGGCCTACAGCTGGTTGGGCCAAAAAAGGATGGCACTCTGTGGGGCCCACCCAGCCGTAGGCCAAAAAGGACGGCACTCTGTGGGGCTCACCCAACCGGATGGGTGGGCCCCACAGAGTGCCGTACATGGGGCCTACGGCTACCTTGGCCCCACAAAGTGCCGTCCTATTGGGCCTACGGCTGGGTGGGCCCCACAGAGTGCCGTCCATTTGGGCCTACGGCTGGGTGGGCCCCACAGAGTGCCGTCCTTTTTGGCCCAACCAGCTGTAGGCCCAAAGGACGGCACTCTGTGGGGCCCACCCAGCCTTAGGCCAAAAAAGGACGGCACTCTGTTGGGCCCACCCAGCCGTAGGCCAAAAAAGGACGGCCCTCTCTGGGGTCCACCCAGCCGTAGGCCAAAAAAGGACGGCACTCTGTGGGGCCCACTCAGCCGTAGGCCAAAAAAGGACGGCACTCTGTGGGGCCCACCCAGCTGTAGGGCCAAAGGACGGCACTCTGTGGGGCCCACCCAACCATAGGCCCAAAGGACGACGTGCTATGGGGCCCACCCAGCTGTAGGCCAAAAAAGGACGGCACTCTGTGGGGCCCACCCAGCCATAGGCCCAAAGGACGGCACTCTGTGGGGCCCACCCAGCCGTAGGCCAAATGGACGGCACTCTGTGGGGCCCACCCAGCTGTAGGCCCAAAGGACGGCACTCTGTGGGGCCCACCCTGCCTTAGGCCCAAAGGACGACACTCTGTGGGGCCCACCCAGCCGTAGGCCCAAAGGACGGCACTCTATGGGGCCCACCCAGCCGTAGGCCAAAAAAGGACGGCACTCTGTGAGGCCCACCCAGCCGTAGGCCAAAAAGGACAGCACTCTGGGGCCCACCCAGCCGTAGGCCAAAAAAGGATGGCACTCTGTGGGGCCCACCCAGCCGTAGGCCAAAAAGGACAGCACTCTGTGGGGCCCACTCAGCCGGATGGGTGGGCCCCACAGAGTGCCGTACATGGGGCCTACGGCTACCTGGGCCCCACAAAGTGCCGTCCTATTGGGCCTATGGCTGGGTGGGCCCCCCAGAGTGCCGTCCTTTTGGGTCTACGTCTGGGTGGGCCCCACAGAGTGCCGTCCTTTTTGACCCACCCAGCCGTAGGCCCAAAGGACGGCACTTTGTGGGGCCCACCCAGCCGTAGGCCAAATGGATGGCACTCTGTGGGGCCCACCCAGCCGTAGGCCCAAAGGACGGCACTCTGTGGGGCCCACCCAGCCGTAGGCCAAAAAAGGACGGCACTCTGTGGGGCCCACCCAGCTGTAGGCCCAAAGGACGGCACTCTGTGGGGCCCACCCAGCCATAGGCCCAAAGGACGGCGCGCTATGGGGCCCACCCAGCCGTAGGCCAAAAAAGGACGGCACTCTGTGGGGCCCACCCAGCCATAGGGCCAAAGGACGGCTCTCTGTGGGGCCCACCCAGCCGTAGGCCCAAAAGGACGGCACTCTGTGGGGCCCACCCAGCCGTAGGCCCAAAGGACGGCACTCTGTGGGGCCCACCCAGCCGTAGGCCCAAAGGACGGCACTCTGTGGGGCCCACCCAGCCGTAGGCCCAAAGGACGGCACTATGTGGGGCCCTTCTTGCCTTAGGCCCAAAGGACGGCACTCTGTGGGGCCCACCCAGCCGTAGGCCCAAAGGACGGCACTCTAGGGGCCCACCCAGCCGTAGGCCAAAAATGGACGGCACTCTGGGGCCCACCCAGCCGTAGGCCAAAAAAGGATGGCACTCTGTGGGGCCCACCCAGCCGTAGGCCAAAAAGGACAGCACTCTGTGGGGCCCACCCAGCCGGATGGGTGGGCCCCACAGAGTGCCGTACATGGGGCCTACGGCTACCTGGACCCCACAAAGTGCCATCCTATTGGGCCTACGGTTGGGTGGGCCCCCCAGAGTGCCGTCCTTTTTGGCCCACCCAGCCGTAGGCCCAAAGGACGGCACTTTGTGGGGCCCACCCAGCCGTAGGCCAAATGGACGGCACTCTGTGGGGCCCACCCAGCCGTAGGCCCAAATGACGGCACTCTGTGGGGCCCACCCAGCCGTAGGCCAAATGGACGGCACTCTGTGGGGCCCACCCAGCCGTAGGCCCAAAGGACGGCTCTCTGTGGGGCCCACCCAGCCGTAGGCCAAAAAAGGACGGCACTCTGTGGGGCCCACCCAGCTGTAGGCCAAAAGGACGGCACTCTGTGGGGCCCACCCAGCCGTAGGCCCAAAGGACGGCACTCTGTGGGGCCCACCCAGCCGTAGGCCCAAAGGACGGCACTCTGTTGGGCCCACCCAGCCGTAGGCCCAAAGGATGGCACTCTATGGGGCCCACCCAGCCGTAGGCCAAAAAGGACAGCACTCTGTGGGGCCCACCCAGCCGGATGGGTGGGCCCCACAGAGTGCCGTGCATGGGGCCTACGGCTACCTTGGCCCCACAAAGTGCCGTCCTATTGGGCCTACGGCTGGGTGGGCCCCACAGAGTGCCGTCCATTTGGGCCTACGGCTGGGTGGGCCCCACAGAGTGCCGTCCTTTTTGGCCCAACCAGCTGTAGGCCCAAAGGACGGCACTCTGTGGGGCCCACCCAGCCGTAGGCCAAATGGACGGCACTCTGTGGGGCCCACCCAGCCGTAGGCCAAAAAAGGACGGCACTCTGTTGGGCCCACCCAGCCGTAGGCCAAAAAAGGACGGCCCTCTGTGGGGTCCACCCAGCCGTAGGCCAAAAAAGGACGGCACTCTGTGGGGCCCACCCAGCCGGAGGCCAAAAAGGACAGCACTCTGTGGGGCCCACCCAGCCGGATGGGTGGGCCCCACAGAGTGCCGTACATGGTGCCTACGGCTACCTGGGCCCCACAAAGTGCCGTCCTATTGGGCCTACGGCTGGGTGGGCCCCACAGAGTGCCGTCCTTTTTGGCCCACCCAGCCGTAGGCCCAAAGGACGGCACTCTCTGGGGCCCACTGAGCCGTAGGCCAAATGGACGGCACTCTGTGGGGCCCACCCAGCCGTAGGCCCAATGGACGGCACTCTGTGGGGCCCACCCAGCCGTAGGCCCAAAGGACGGCACTCTGTGGGGCCCACCCAGCCGTAGGCCCAAAGGACGGCACTCTGTGGGGCCCACCCAGCCGTAGGCCCAAAGGACGGCACTCTGTGGGGCCCACCCAGCCGTAGGCCCAAAGGACGGCACTCTGTGGGGCCCACCCAGCCGTAGGCCCAAAGGACGGCACTCTGTGGGGCCCACCCAGCCGTAGGCCCAAAGGACGGCACTCTGTGGGGCCCACCCAGCCGTAGGCCCAAAGGACGGCACTCTGTGGGGCCCACCCAGCCGTAGGCCCAAAGGACGACACTCAGTGGGGCCCACCCAGCCGTAGGCCAAAAAAGGACGGCACTCTGTGGGGCCCACCCAGCAGTAGGCCCAAAGGACGGCACTCTGTGGGGTCCACCCAGCCATAGGCCAAAAAAGGGCGGCACTCTGTGGGGCCCACCCAGCCGTAGGCCCAAAGGACGGCACTCTGTGGGGCCCACCCAGCCGTAGGCCAAAAAAGGACGGACCTCTGTGGGGTCCACCCAGCCTTAGGCCAAAAAAGGACGGCACTCTGTTGGGCCCACCCAGCCATAGGGCCAACGGACGGCACTCTGTGGGGCCCACCCAGCCGTAGGCCCAATGGACGGCACCCTATGGGGCCCACCCAGCCGTAGGCCAAAAAAGGACGGCACTCTGTGAGGCCCACCCAGCCGTAGGCCAAAAAGGACAGCACTCTGGGGCCCACCCAGCCATAGGCCAAAAAAGGATGGCACTCTGTGGGGCCCACCCAGCTGGATGGGTGGGCCCCACAGAGTGCCGTACATGGGGCCTACGGCTACCTGGGCCCCACAAAGTGCCGTCCTATTGGGCCTACGGCTGGGTGGGCCCCCCAGAGTGCCGTCCTTTGGGCCTACGGCTGGGTGGGCCAAAAAGGACGGCACTCTGTGGGGCCCATCCAGCCGTAGGCCCAAAAGGACGGCACTCTGGCGGGCCCACCCAGCCGGATGGGTGGGCCCCACAGAGTGCCGTACATGGGGCCTACGGCTACCTGGGCCCCACAAAGTGCCGTCCTATTGGGCCTACGGCTGGGTGGGCCCCACAGAGTGCCGTCCTTTTGGGCCTGCGCCTGGGTGGGCCCCACAGAGTGCCGTCCTTTTGGGCCTACGGCTGGGTGGACCCCACAGAGTGCCGTCCTTTTTGGCCCACCCAGCCGTAGGCCCAAAGGACGGCACTCTGTGGGGCCCACCCAGCCGTAGGCCAAAAAAGGACGGCACTCTGTGAGGCCCTCCCAGCTGTAGGCCCAAAAGGACGGCACTCTGTGGGGCCCACCTAGCCGTAGGCCCAATAGGACGGCACTTTGTGGGGCCCAGGTAGCCATAGGCCCCATGTACGGCACTCTGTGGGGCCCACCCATCCGGCTGGGTGGGCCCTACAGAGTGCTGTCCTTTTTGGCCTACGGGTTGGTGGGCCCCACAGAGTGCCGTCCTTAGGGCCTACGGCTGGGTGGGCCCCACAGAGTGCCGTCCTTTTTTGGCCTACGGCTGGGTGGGCCCCATAGCGCGCCGTCCTTTGGGCCTATGGCTGGGTGGGCCCCACAGAGTGCCGTCCTTTGGGCCTACAGCTGGATGGGCCCCACAGAGTGCCGTCCTTTTTTGGCCTACGGCTGGGTGGGCCCCACAGAGAGCCGTCCTTTGGGCCTACAGCTGGATGGGCCCCACAGAGTGCCGTCCTTTGGGCCTACGGCTGGGTGGGCCCCACAGAGTGCCGTCCTTTTGGTCCTATGGCTGGGTGGGCCCCACAGAGTGCCGTCCTTTTGGCCCACCCAGCCGTAGGCCCAAAGGACGGCACTCTGTGGGGCCCACCCAGCTGTAGGCCCAAAGGACGGTACTCTGTGGGGCCTATCCAGCTGTAGGCCCAAAGGACGGCACTCTGTGGGGCCCACCCAGCTGTAGGCCCAAAGGACGGCACTCTGTGGGGCCCACCCAGCTGTAGGCCCAAAGGACGGCACTCTGTGGGGCCCACCCAGCTGTAGGCCCAAAGGACGGCACTCTGTGGGGCCCACCCAGCCGTAGGCCAAAAAAGGATGGCACACTGTGGGGCCCACCCTGCCATAGGCCGAAAGGACGGCACTCTGTGGGGCCCACCCAGCCGTAGGCCGAAAGGACGGCACTCTGTGGGGCCCACCCAGCCGTAGGCCCAAAGAACGGCACTCTGTGGGGCCCACCCAGCCGTAGGCCCAAAGGACGGCTCTCTGTGGGGCCCACCCAGCCGTAGGCCAAAAAAGGATGGCATTCTGTGAGGCCCACCCAGCCGTAGGCCAAAAAAGGACGGCACTCTGTGAGGCCCACCCAGCCGTAGGCCAAAAAAGAACGGCACTCTGTGGGGCCCACCCAGCCGTAGGCCAAAAAGGATGGCACTCTGTGGGGTCCACCCAGCCGTAGGCCAAAAAAGAACGGCACTCTGTGGGGCCCACCCAGCCGTAGGCCAAAAAGGATGGCACTCTGTGGGGTCCACCCAGCCGTAGGCCAAAAAAGAACGGCACTCTGTGGGGCCCACCCAGCCGTAGGCCAAAAAAAATGGCACTCTGTGGGGCCCACCCAGCCGTAGGCCAAAAAAGGATGGCACTCTGTGGTGCCCACCCAGCCGTAGGCCAAAAAGGACAGCACTCTGTGGGGCCCACCCAGCCGGATGGGTGGGCCCCACAGAGTGCCGTACATGGGGCCTACGGCTACCTGGGCCCCACAAAGTGCCGTCCTATTGGGCCTACGGCTGGGTGGGCCCAACAGAGTGCCTTCCTTTTGGGCCTACGGCTGGGTGGTCCCCACAGAGTGCCGTCCTTTTTGGCCCACCCAGCCGTAGGCCAAATGGACGGCACTCTGTGGGGCCCACCCAGCCGTAGGCCAAATGGACGGCACTCTGTGGGGCCCACCCAGCTGTAGGCCCAAAGGACGGCACTCTGTGGGGCCCACCCAGCTGTAGGCCCAAAGGACGGCACTCTGTGGGGCCCACCCAGCTGTAGGCCCAAGGGACGGTACTCTGTGGGGCCCACCCAGCTGTAGGCCCAAAGGACGGCACTCTGTGGGGCCCACCCAGCTGTAGGCCCAAAGGACGGCACTCTGTGGGGCCCACCCAGCTGTAGGCCCAAAGGACGGCACTCTGTGGGGCCCACCCAGCCGTAGGCCAAAAAAGGACGGCACTCTGTGGGGCCCACCCAGCCGTAGGCCAAAAAAGGACGGCACTCTGTGGGGCCCACCCAGCCGTAGGCCAAAAAAGGACGGCACTCTGGGGGGCCCACCCAGCCGTAGGCCAAAAAAGGACGGCACTCTGTGGGGCCCACCCAGCCGTAGGACAAAAAGGATGGCACTCTGTGGGGCCCACCCAGCCGTAGGCCAAAAAGGACAGCACTCTGTGGGGCCCACCCAGCCGGATGAGTGGGCCCCATAGAGTGCCGTCCTATTGGGCCTACGGCTGGGTGGGCCCCACAGAGTGCCGTCCTTTTGGGCCTACGGCTGGGTGGGCCCCACAGAGTGCCGTCCTTTTTGGCCCACCCAGCCGTAGGCCCAAAGGACGGCACTCTGTGGGGCCCACCCAGCTGTAGGCCCAAAGGACGGCACTCTGTGGGGCCCACCCAGCTGTAGGCCCAAAGGACGGCACTCTGTGGGGCCCACCCAGCTGTAGGCCCAAAGGACGGCACTCTGTGGGGCCCACCCAGCTGTAGGCCCAAAGGACGGCACTCTGTGGGGCCCACGCAGCCGTAGGCCCAAAGGACGGCACTCCATGGGGCTCACCCAGCCGTAGGCCAATAAAGGATGGCACTCTGTGAGGCCCACACAGCCGTAGGCCAAAAAGGACGGCACTCTGGGGCCCACCCAGCCGTAGGCCAAAAAAGGATGGCACTCTGTGGGGCCCACCCAGCCGTAGGCCAAAAAGGACGTCCCTCTGTGGGGTCCACCCAGCCGTAGGCCAAAAAAGAACGGCACTCTGTGGGGCTCACCCAGCCGTAGGCCAAAAAGGACAGCACTCTGTGGGGCCCACCCAGCCGGATGGGTGGGCCCCACAGAGTGCCGTACATGGGGCCTACGGCTACCTGGGCCCCACAAAGTGCCGTCCTATTGGGCCTACGGCTGGGTGGGCCCAACAGAGTGCTGTCCTTTTGGGCCTACGGCTGGGTGGTCCCCACAGAGTGCCGTCCTTTGGGCCTACGGATGGCACTCTGTGGGGCCCACCCAGCCGTAGGCCAAAAAGACAGCACTCTGTGGGGCCCACCCAGCCGTATATGGGGCCTACGGCTACCTGGGCCCCACAAAGTGCCGTCCTATTGGGCCTACGGCTGGGTGGGCCCCACAGAGTGCCGTCCTTTTGGGCCTACGGCTGGGTGGGCCCCACAGAGTGCCTTCCTTTTTGGCCCACCCAGCCGTAGGCCAAATGGACGGAACTCTGTGGGGCCCACCCAGCCGTAGGCCAAATGGACGGCACTCTGTGGGGCCCACCCAGCCGTAGGCCAAAAAAGGATGGCACTCTGTGGGGCCCACCCAGCCGTAGGCCAAAAAGGACGGCACTCTGGGGCTCACCCAGCCGTAGGCCAAAAAGGACGGCACTCTGTGGGGCCTACCCAGCCATAGGCCCAAAGGACGGCACTCTGTTGGGCCCACGCAGCCGTAGGCCCAAAGGACGGCACTCTGTTGGGCCCACCCATCCGTAGCCCCAAAGGACGGCACTCTGTGGGGCCCACCCAGCCGTAGGCCAAAAAAGGATGGCACTCTGTGGGGCCCACCCAGCCGTAGGCCAAAAAAGGACGGCCCTCTGTGGGGTCCACCCAGCCTTAGGCCAAAAAAGGACGGCACTCTGTTGGGCCCACCCAGCCGTAACCCAAAAAAGGACGGCCCTCTGTGGGGTCCCCCCAGCCGTAGGCCAAAAAAGGACGGCACTCTGTGGGGCCCACCCAGCCATAAGCCAAACAGGGACGGCACTCTGGGGCCCACCCAGCCGTAGGCCAAAAAAGGATGGCACTCTGTGGGGCCCAACCAGCCGTAGGCCCAAAGGACGGCACTCTGTGGGGCCCCCCCAGCCGTAGGCCCAAAGGACGGCACTCTGTGGGGCCCACCCAGCCGTAGGCCCAAAGGACGGCACTCTGTGGGGCCCACCCAGCCGTAGGCCAAAAAAGGACGGCACTCTGTGGGGCCCACCCAGCTGTAGGCCCAAAGGACGGCACTCTGTGGGGCCCACCCAGCCGTAGGCCCAAAGGACGGCGTGCTATGGGGCCCACCCAGCCGTAGGCCAAAAAAGTATGGCACACTGTGGGGCCCACCCAGCCGTAGGCCCAACCGACGGCACTCTATGGGGCCCACCCAGCCGTAGGGCCAAAGGACGGCACTCTGTGGGGCCCACCCAGCCGTAGGGCCAAAGGACGGCACTCTGTGGGGCCCACCCAGCCGTAGGGCCAAAGGACGGCACTCTGTGGGGCCCACCCAGCCGTAGGACCAAAGGACGGCACTCTGTGGGGCCCACCCAGCCGTAGGCACAAAGGACGGCACTCTGTGGGGCCCACCCAGCCGTAGGCACAAAGGACGGCACTCTGTGGGGCCCACCCAGCCGTAGGCCCAAAGGACGGCACTCTATGGGGCCCACCCAGCCGCAGGCCAAAAGAGGAAGGCACCCTGTGAGGCCCACCCAGCCGTAGGCCAAAAAAGGACATCCCTCTGTGGGGTCCACTCAGCCTTGGCCAAAAAAGGATGGCACTCTGTGGGGCCCACCCAGCCGTAGGCCAAAAAAGGACATCCCTCTGTGGGGTCCACCCAGCCGTAGGCCAAAAAAGGACGGCACTCTGTGGGGCCCACCCAGCCGTAGGCCAAAAAGGACGGCACTCTGGGGCCCACCCAGCCGTAGGCCAAAAAAGGATGGCACTCTGTGGGGCCCACCCAGCCGTAGGCCAAAAAGGACAGCACTCTGTGGGGCCCACCCAGCCGGATGGGTGGGCCCCACAGAGTGCCGTACATGGGGCCTACGGCTACCTGGGCCCCACAAAGTGCCGTCCTATTGGGCCTACGGCTGGGTGGGCCCCACAGAGTGCCGTCCTTTAGGGCCTACGGCTGGGTGGGCCCCACAGAGTGCCGTCCATTTTGGCCCACCCAGCCGTAGGGCCAAAGGACGGCACTCTGTGGGGCCCACCCAGCCGTAGGCCCAAAGGACGGCACCCTATGGGGCCCACCCAGCCGTAGGCCAAAAAAGGATGGCAATCTGTGAGGCCCACCCAGCCGTAGGCCAAAAAGGACGGCACTCTGGGGCCCACCCAGCCGTAGGCCAAAAAAGGATTGCACTTTGTGGGGCCCACCCATCCGTAGGCCCAAAGGACGGCACTCTGTGGGGCCCACCCATCCGTAGGCCCAAAGGACGGCACTCTGTGAGGCCCACCCAGCCGTAGGCCCAAAGGACGGCATTCTATGGGGCCACCCAGCCGTAGGCCAAAAAAGGATGGCACTCTGTGGGGCCCACCCAGCCGTAGGCCAAAAAAGGACGGCACTCTGTGGGACCCAGCCGTAGGCCAAAAAAGGACGGCCCTCTGTGGGGCCCACCCAGCCGTAGGCCAAAAAAGGACTGCCCTCTGTGGGGTCCACCCAGCCTTAGGCCAAAAAAGGACGGCACTCTGTGGGGCCCACCCAGCCGTAGGCCAAAAAAGGACGGCCCTCTGTGGGGTCCACCCAGCCTTAGGCCAAAATGGGACGGCCCTCTGTGGGGTCCACCCAGCCTTTGTCCAAAAAAGGACGGCACTCTGTGGGGCCCACCCAGCTGTAGGCCCAAAGGACGGCACTCTGTGGGGCCCACCCAGCCATAGGCCCAAAGGACGGCGCGCTATGGGGCCCACCCAGCCGTAGGCCAAAAAAAGGACGGCACTCTGTGGGGCCCACCCAGCCATAGGGCCAAAGGACGGCACTCTGTGGGGCCCACCCAGCCGTTGGCCCAAAGGACGGCACTCTGTGGGGCCCACCCAGCCGTAGACCAAAAAAGGACGGCACTCTGTGGGGCCCACCCAGCTGTAGGCCCAAAGGACGGCACTCTGTGGGGCCCTCCCAGCCGTAGGCCCAAAGGACGGCACTCTATGGGGCCCACCCAGCCGCAGGCCAAAAAAGGACGACACTCTGTGAGGCCCACCCAGCCGTAGGCCAAAAAGGACATCACTCTGTGTGGCCCACCCAGCCGGATGGGTGGGCCCCACAGAGTGCCGTACATGGAGCCTACGGCTACCTGGGCCCCACAAAGTGCCGTCCTATTTGGCCTACTGCTGGGTGGGCCCCACAGAGTGCCGTCCTTTTGGGCCTACGGCTGGGTGGGCCCCACAGAGTGCCGTCCTTTTTGGCCCACCCAGCCGTAGGCCCAAGGGACGGCCCTCTGTGGGGTCCACCCAGCCTTTGTCCAAAAAAGGACGGCACTCTGTGGGGCCCACCCAGCTGTAGGCCCAAAGGACGGCACTCTGTGGGGCCCACCCAGCCATAGGCCCAAAGGACGGCGCGCTATGGGGCCCACCCAGCCGTAGGCCAAAAAAAGGACGGCACTCTGTGGGGCCCACCCAGCCATAGGGCCAAAGGACGGCACTCTGTGGGGCCCACCCAGCCGTAGGCCCAAAGGACGGCACTCTGTGGGGCCCACCCAGCCGTAGACCAAAAAAGGACGGCACTCTGTGGGGCCCACCCAGCTGTAGGCCCAAAGGACGGCACTCTGTGGGGCCCTCCCAGCCGTAGGCCCAAAGGACGGCACTCTATGGGGCCCACCCAGCCGCAGGCCAAAAAAGGACGACACTCTGTGAGGCCCACCCAGCCGTAGGCCAAAAAGGACATCACTCTGTGTGGCCCACCCAGCCGGATGGGTGGGCCCCACAGAGTGCCGTAGATGGAGCCTACGGCTACCTGGGCCCCACAAAGTGCCGTCCTATTGGGCCTACTGCTGGGTGGGCCCCACAGAGTGCCGTCCTTTTGGGCCTACGGCTGGGTGGGCCCCACAGAGTGCCGTCCTTTTTGGCCCACCCAGCCGTAGGCCCAAAGGACGGCACTCTGTGGGGCCCACCCAGCCGTAGGCCCAAAGGACGGCATTCTATGGGGCCCACCCAGCCGTAGGCCAAAAAAGGATGGCACTCTGTGGGGCCCACCCAGCCGTAGGCCAAAAAGGACAGCACTCTGTGGGGCCCACCCAGCCGTAGGCCAAAAAAGGACGGCACTCTGTGGGACCCAGCCGTAGGCCAAAAAAGGACGGCCCTCTGTGGGGCCCACCCAGCCGTAGGCCAAAAAAGGACGGCCCTCTGTGGGGTCCACCCAGCCTTAGGCCAAAAAAGGACGGAACTCTGTGGGGCCCACCCAGCCGTAGGCCAAAAAAGGACGGCCCTCTGTGGGGTCCACCCAGCCTTAGGCCAAAATGGGACGGCCCTCTGTGGGGTCCACCCAGCCTTTGTCCAAAACAGGACGGCACTCTGTGGGGCCCACCCAGCCGTAGGCCATAAAAGGACGGCCCTCTGTGGGGTCCACCCAGCCGTAGGCCAAAAAAGGACAGCACTCTGTGGGGCCCACCCAGCCATAAGCCAAAAAGGGACGGCACTCTGTGGGGCCCACCCAGCCGTAGGCCAAAAAAGGACGGCACTCTGTGGGACCCAGCCGTAGGCCAAAAAAGGACGGCCCTCTGTGGGGCCCACCCAGCCGTAGGCCAAAAAAGGACGGCCCTCTGTGGGGTCCACCCAGCCTTAGGCCAAAAAAGGACGGAACTCTGTGGGGCCCACCCAGCCGTAGGCCAAAAAAGGACGGCCCTCTGTGGGGTCCACCCAGCCTTAGGCCAAAATGGGACGGCCCTCTGTGGGGTCCACCCAGCCTTTGTCCAAAACAGGACGGCACTCTGTGGGGCCCACCCAGCCGTAGGCCATAAAAGGACGGCCCTCTGTGGGGTCCACCCAGCCGTAGGCCAAAAAAGGACAGCACTCTGTGGGGCCCACCCAGCCATAAGCCAAAAAGGGACGGCACTCTGTGGGACCCACCCAGCCGTAGGCCAAAAAGGACGGCACTCTGGGGCCCTCCCAGCCGTAGGCCAAAAAAGGATGGCACTCTGTGGGGCCCACCCAGCTGTAGGCCCAAAGGATGGCACTCTGTGGGGCCCACCCAGCCGTAGGCCAAAAAAGGACGGCACTCTGTGGGGCCCACCCAGCTGTAGGCCCAAAGGACGGCACTCTGTGGGGCCCACCCAGCTGTAGGCCCAAAGGACGGCACTCTGTGGGGCCCACCCAGCTGTAGGCCCAAAGGACGGCACTCTGTGGGGCCCACCCAGCCATAAGCCAAAAAGGGACGGCACTCAGTAGGGCCCACCCAGCCGTAGGCCAAATGGACGGCACTCTGTGGGGCCCACCCAGCCGTAGGCCCAAAGGACGGCACTCTGTGGGGCCCACCCAGCCGTAGGCCAAAAAAGGACGGCACTCTGTGGGACCCACCCAGCCGTAGGCCAAAAAAGGACGGCACTCTGTGGGGCCCACCCAGCTGTAGGCCCAAAGGACGGCACTCTGTGGGGCCCACCCAGCCATAGGCCCAAAGGACGGCGCGCTATGGGGCCCACCCAGCCGTAGGCCAAAAAAGGACGGAACTCTGTGAGGCCCACCCAGCCGTAGGCCAAAAAGGACGGCACTCTGGGGCCCACCCAGCCGTAGGCCAAAAAAGGATTGCACTTTGTGGGGCCCACCCATCCGTAGGCCCAAAGGACGGCACTCTGTGGGGCCCACCCATCCCTAGGCCCTAAGGACGACACTCTGTGGGGCCCACCCAACCGTAGGCCCAAAAGACGGCACTCTGTGAGGTCCACCCAGCCGTAGGCCCAAAGGACGGCATTCTATGAGGCCCACCCAGCCGTAGGCCAAAAAAGGATGGCACTCTGTGGGGCCCACCCAGCCGTAGGCCAAAAAGGACAGCACTCTGTAGGGCCCACCCAGCCGTAGGCCCAAAGGACGGCACTCTGTGGGGCCCACCCAGCCGTAGACCAAAAAAGGACGGCACTCTGTGGGGCCCACCCAGCTGTAGGCCCAAAGGACGGCACTCTGTGGGGCCCTCCCAGCCGTAGGCCCAAAGGACGGCACTCTATGGGGCCCACCCAGCCGCAGGCCAAAAAAGGACGACACTCTGTGAGGCCCACCCAGCCGTAGGCCAAAAAGGACATCACTCTGTGTGGCCCACCCAGCCGGATGGGTGGGCCCCACAGAGTGCCGTACATGGAGCCTACGGCTACCTGGGCCCCACAAAGTGCCGTCCTATTGGGCCTACTGCTGGGTGGGCCCCACAGAGTGCCGTCCTTTTGGGCCTACGGCTGGGTGGGCCCCACAGAGTGCCGTCCTCTTTGGCCCACCCAGCCGTAGGCCCAAAGGACGGCACTCTGTGGGGCCCACCCAGCCGTAGGCCAAATGGATGGCACTCTGTGGGGCCCACCCAGCCGTAGGCCCAAAGGACGGCACTCTGTGGGGCCCACCCAGCCATAGGCCCAAAGGACGGCGTGCTATGGGGCCCACCCAGCTGTAGGCCAAAAAAGTATGGCACACCGTGGGGCCCACCCAGCCGTAGGCCAAAAAAGTATGGCACACTGTGGGGCCCACCCAGCCGTAGGGCCAAAGGACGGCACTCTGTGGGGCCCACCCAGCCGTAGGGCCAAAGGACGGCACTCTGTGGGGCCCACCCAGCCGTAGGCCCAAAGGATGGCACTCTGTGGGGCCCACCCAGCCGTAGGCCCAAAGGACGGCACTCTATGGGGCCCACCCAGCTGCAGGCCAAAAGAGGAAGGCACCCTGTGAGGCCCACCCAGCCGTAGGCCAAAAAGGACGGCACTCTGGGGCCCACCCAGCCGTAGGCCAAAAAAGGATGGCACTCTGTGGGGCCCACCCAGCCGTAGGCCAAAAAAGGACATCCCTTTGTGGGGTCCACCCAGCCGTAGGCCAAAAAAGGACGGCACTCTGTGGGGCCCACCCAGCCGTAGGCCAAAAAGGACGGCACTCTGGGGCCCACCCAGCCGTAGGCCAAAAAAGGATGGCACTCTGTGGGGCCCACCCAGCCGTAGGCCAAAAAGGACAGCACTCTGTGGGGCCCACCCAGCCGGATGGGTGGGCCCCACAGATTGCCGTACATGGGGCCTACGGCTACCTGGGCCCCACAAAGTGCCGTCCTATTGGGCCTACGGCTGGGTGGGCCCCACAGAGTGCCGTCCTTTTGGGCCTACGGCTGGGTGGGCCCCACAGAGTGCCGTCCATTTTGGCCCACCCAGCCGTAGGGCCAAAGGACGGCACTCTGTGGGGCCCACCCAGCCGTAGGCCCAAAGGACGGCACCCTATGGGGCCCACCCAGCCGTAGGCCAAAAAAGGATGGCAATCTGTGAGGCCCACCCAGCCGTAGGCCAAAAAGGACGGCACTCTGGGGCCCACCCAGCCGTAGGCCAAAAAAGGATTGCACTTTGTGGGGCCCACCCATCCGTAGGCCCAAAGGACGGCACTCTGTGGGGCCCACCCATCCGTAGGCCCTCAGGACGACACTCTGTGGGGCCCACCCAACCGTAGGCCCAAAGGCCGTCACTCTGTGAGGCCCACCCAGCCGTAGGCCCAAAGGATGGCATTCTATGGGGCCCACCCAGCCGTAGGCCAAAAAAGGATGGCACTCTGTGGGGCCCACCCAGCCGTAGGCCAAAAAGGACAGCACTCTGTAGGGCCCACCCAGCCGTAGGCCAAAAAAGGACGGCCCTCTGTGGGGTCCACCCAGCCTTAGGCCAAAAAAGGACGGCCCTCTGTGGGGCCCACCCAGCCGTAGGCCAAAAAAGGACGGCCCTCTGTGGGGTCCACCCAGCCTTAGGCCAAAAAAGGACGGCACTCTGTGGGGCCCACCCAGCCGTAGGCCAAAAAAGGATGGCCCTCTGTGGGGTCCACCCAGCCTTAGGCCAAAATGGGACGGCCCTCTGTGGGGTCCACCCAGCCTTTGGCCAAAACAGGACGGCACTCTGTGGGGCCCACCCAGCCGTAGGCCATAAAAGGACGGCCCTCTGTGGGGTCCACCCAGCCGTAGGCCAAAAAAGGACGGCACTCTGTGGGGCCCACCCAGCCATAAGCCAAAAAGGGACGGCACTCTGTGGGACCCACCCAGCCGTAGGCCAAAAAGGACGGCACTCTGGGGCCCACCCAGCCGTAGGCCAAAAAAGGATGGCACCCTGTGGGGCCCACCCAGCTGTAGGCCCAAAGAACGGCACTCTGTGGGGCCCACCCAGCCGTAGGCCAAAAAAGGACGGCACTCTGTGGGGCCCACCCAGCTGTAGGCCCAAAGGACGGCACTCTGTGGGGCCCACCCAGCTGTAGGCCCAAAGGACGGCACTCTGTGGGGCCCACCCAGCTGTAGGCCCAAAGGACGGCACTCTGTGGGGCCCTCCCAGCCGTAGGCCCAAAGGACGACACTCTATGGGGCCCACCCGGCCGCAGGCCAAAAAAGGATGGCACTCTGTGAGGCCCACCCAGCCGTAGGCCAAAAAGGACAGCACTCTGTGGGGCCCACCCAACCGTAGGCCAAAAAAGGACGGCACTCTGTTGGGCCCACCCAGCTGTAGGCCCAAAGGACGGCACTCTGTGGGGCCCACCCAGCCATAGGCCCAAAGGACGGCGCGCTATGGGGCCCACCCAGCCGTAGGCCAAAAAAGGACGGCACTCTGTGGGGCCCACCCAGCCGTAGGCCCAAAGGACGGCACTCTGTGGGGCCCACCCAGCCTTAGGCCAAAATGGGACGGCCCTCTGTGGGGTCCACCCAGCCTTAGGCCAAAACAGGACGGCACTCTGGGGTCCACCCAGCCGTAGGCCAAAAAAGGATGGCACTCCGTGGGGCCCACCCAGCCGTAGGCCAAAAAAGGATGGCACTCTGTGAGGCCCACCCAGCCGTAGGCCAAGAAGGACAGCACTCTGTGGGGCCCACCCAGCCGGATGGGTGGGCCCCACAGAGTGCCGTACATGGAGCCTACGGCTAACTGGGCCCCACAAAGTGCCATCCTATTGGGCCTACGGCTGGGTGGGCCCCACAGAGTGCCGTCCTTTTTGGCCCACCCAGCCGTAGGCCCAAAGGACGGCACTCTGTGGGGCCCACCCAGCCGTAGGCCAAATGGACGGCACTCTGTGGGGCCCACCCAGCCGTAGGCCCAAAAGACGGCACTCTATGGGGCCCACCCAGCCGTAGGCCAAAAAAGGACGGCACTCTGTGGGGCCCACCCAGCTGTAGGCCCATAGGACGGGCCGCTATGGGGCCCACCCAGCCGTAGGCCAAAAAAGGACGGCACTCTGTGGGGCCCACCCAGCCGTAGGCCCAAAGGACGGCACTCTGTAGGGCCCACCCAGCCGAAGGCCCAAAGGACGGCACTCTGTGGGGCCCACCCAGCCGTAGGCACAAAGGACGGCACTCTGTGGGGCCCACCCAGCCTTAGGCCAAAATGGGACGGCCCTCTGTGGGGTCCACCCAGCCTTAGGCCACAACAGGACGGCACTCTGTGGGGCCCACCCAGCCGTAGGCCATAAAAGGACGGCCCTCTGTGGGGTCCACCCAGCCGTAGGCCAAAAAAGGACGGCACTCTGTGGGGCCCACCCAGCCATAAGCCAAAAAGGGACGGCACTCTGTGGGACCCACCCAGCCGTAGGCCAAAAAGGACGGCACTCTGGGGCCCACCCAGCCGTAGGCCAAAAAAGGACGGCACTCTGTGGGGCCCACCCAGCCGTAGGCCAAAAAAGGACGGCACTCTGTGGGGCCCACCCAGCCGTAGGCCAAAAAAGGATGGCACTCTGGGGCCCACCCAGCCGTAGGCCAAAAAAGGATGGCACTCTGTGGGGCCCACCCAGCCGTAGGCCAAAAAGGACAGCACGCTGTGGGGCCCACCCAGCCGGATGGGTGGGCCCCACAGAGTGCCGTACATGGGGCCTACGGCTACCTGGGCCCCACAAAGTGCCGTCCTATTGGGCCTACGGCTGGGTGGGCCCCACAGAGTGCCGTCCTTTTTGGCCCACCCAGCCGTAGGCCCAAAGGACGGCACTCTGTGGGGCCCACCCAGCTGTAGGCCCAAAGGACGGCACTCTGTGGGGCCAACCCAGCCATAGGCCCAAAGGACAGCGCGCTATGGGGCCCACCCAGCCGTAGGCCAAAAAAGGACGGCACTCTGTGGGGCCCACCTAGCCGTAGGGCCAAAGGACGGCACTCTGTGGGGCCCACCCAGCCGTAGGCCCAAAGGACGGCACTCTGTGGGGCCCACCCAGCCGTAGGCCCAAAGGACGGCACTCTGTGGGGCCCACCCAGCCGTAGGCCCAAAGGACGGCACTCTGTGGGGCCCACCCAGCCGTAGGCCCAAAGGACGGCACTCTGTGGGGCCTACTGAGCCGTAGGCCCAAAGGACGGCACTCTGTGGGGCCTACTGAGCCGTAGGCCCAAAGGACGGCACTCTGTGGGGCCCACCCAGCAGTAGGCCAAAAAAGGACGGCACTCTGTGGGGCCCACCCAGCCATAGGCCCAAAGGACGGCGCGCTATGGGGCACACCCAGCCGTAGGCCAAAAAAGGATGGCACTCTGTGGGGCCCACCCAGCCATAGGGCCAAAGGACGGCACTCTGTGGGGCCCACCCAGCCATAGGGCCAAAGGACGGCACTCTGTGGGGCCCACCCAGCCGTTGGCCCAAAGGACGGCGCGCTATGGGGCCCACCCAGCCATAGGCCAAAAAAGGACGGCACTCTGTGGGGCCCACCCAGCCGTAGGCCAAAAAGGACGGCACTCTGGGGCCCACCCAGCCGTAGGCCAAAAAAGGATTGCACTTTGTGGGGCCCACCCAGCCGTAGGCCAAAAAAGGATTGCACTTTGTGGGGCCCACCCAGCCGTAGGCCAAAAAAGGACGTCCCTCTGTGGGGTCCACCCAGCCGTAAGCCAAAAAAGGATGGCACTCTGTGGGGCCCACCCAGCCGTAGGCCAAAAAGGACGGCACTCTTTGGGGCCCACCCAGCCGTAGGCCAAAAAGGACGGCACTCTGTTGGGCCCACGCAGCCGTAGGCCCAAAGGATGGCACTCTGTGGGGCCCACCCATCCGTAGGCCCTAAGGACGGCACTCTGTGGGGCCCACCCAGCCGTAGGCCAAACAAGGACGGCCCTCTGTGGGGGTCCACCCAGCCTTAGGCCAAAACAGGATGGCACTCTGTGGGGCCCACCCAGCCGTTGGCCAAAAAAGGACGGCCCTCTGTGGGGTCCACCCAGCCTTAGGCCAAAAAAGGACGGCACTCTGTTGGGCCCACCCAGCCGTAGGCCAAAAAAGGACGGCCCTCTGTGGGGTCCACCCAGCCGTAAGCCAAATGGACGGCACTCTGTGGGGCCCACCCAGCCGTAGGCCCAAAGGACGGCACTCTGTGGGGCCCACCCAGCTGTAGGCCCAAAGGACGGCACTCTGTGGGGCCCACCCAGCCGTAGGCCAAAAAAGGACGGCACTCTGTGGGGCCCACCCAGCTGTAGGCCCAAAGGACGGCACTCTGTGGGGCCCACCCAGCTGTAGGCCCAAAGGACGGCACTCTGTGGGGCCCACCCAGCTGTAGGCCCAAAGGATGGCACTCTGTGGGGCCCTCCCAGCCGTAGGCCCAAAGGACGACACTCTATGGGGCCCACCCGGCCGCAGGCCAAAAAAGGACGGCACTCTGTGGGGCCCACCCAGCCGGATGGGTGGGCCCCACAGAGTGCCGTCCATGGAGCCTACGGCTACCTGGGCCCCACAAAGTGCCGTCCTTTTGGGCCTACGGCTGGGTGGGCCCCACAGAGTGCCGTCCTTTTTGGCCCACCCAGCCGTAGGCCCAAAGGACGGCACTCTGTGGGGCCCACCCAGCCGTAGGCCAAATGGACGGCACTCTGTGGGGCCCACCCAGCCGTAGGCCAAAAAAGGACGGCACTCTGTGGGGCCCACCCAGCTGTAGGCCCAAAGGACGGCACTCTGTGGGGCCCACCCAGCAATAGGCCCAAAGGACGGCGCGCTATGGGGCCCACCCAGCCGTAGGCCAAAAAAGGATGGCACTCTGTGGGGCCCACCCAGCCGTAGGCCCAAAGGATGGCACTCTGTGGGGCCCACCCAGCCTTAGGCCAAAATGGGACGGCCCTCTGTGGGGTCCACCCAGCCTTAGGCCAAAACAGGACGGCACTCTGGGGTCCACCCAGCCGTAGGCCAAAGAAGGATGGCACTCCGTGGGGCCCACCCAGCCGTAGGCCAAAAAAGGATGGCACTCTGTGAGGCCCACCCAGCCTTAGGCCAAAAAGGACAGCACTCTGTGGGGCCCACCCAGCCGGATGGGTGGGCCCCACAGAGTGCCGCACATGGAGCCTACGGCTACCTGGGCCCCACAAAGTGCCATCCTATTGGGCCTACGGCTGGTTGGGCCCCACAGAGTGCCGTCCTTTTGGGCCTACGGCTGGGTGGGCCCCACAGAGTGCCGTCCTTTTTGGCCCACCCAGCCGTAGGCCAAATGGACGGCACTCTGTGGGGCCCACCCAGCCGTAGGCCCAAAAGACGGCACTCTATGGAGCCCACCCAGCCGTAGGCCAAAAAAGGACGGCACTCTGTGGGGCCCACCCAGCTGTAGGCGCAAAGGACAGGCCGCTATGGGGCCCACCCAGCCGTAGGCCAAAAAAGGACGGCACTCTGTGGGGCCCACCCAGCCGTAGGCCCAAAGGACGGCACTCTGTGAGGCCCACCCAGCCGTAGGCACAAAGGACGGCACTCTGTGGGGCCCACCCAGCCTTAGGCCAAAATGGGACGGCCCTCTGTGGGGTCCTCCCAGCCTTAGGCCAAAACAGGACGGCACTAGGGGGTCCACCCAGCCGTAGGCCAAAAAAGGATGGCACTCCGTGGGGCCCACCCAGCCGTAGGCCAAAAAAGGATGGCACTCCGTGGGGCCCACCCAGCCGTAGGCCAAAAAAGGATGGCACTCCGTGGGGCCCACCCAGCCGTAGGCCAAAAAAGGACGGCACTCTGTGGGGCCCACCCAGCCGTAGGCCAAAATGGACGGCACTCTGGGGCCCACCCAGCCGTAGGCCAAAAAGGACGTCACTCTTTGGGGCCCACCCAGCCGTAGGCCAAAAAAAGTATGGCACTCTGTGGGGCCCACCCAGCCGTAGGCCAAAAAGGACAGCACTCTGTGGGGCCCACCCAGCCGGATGGGTGGGCCCCACAGAGTGCCGTACATGGGGCCTACGGCTGGGTGGGCCCCATAAAGTGCCGTCCTATTGGGCCTACGGCTGCGTGGGCCCCACAGAGTGCCGTCCTTTTTGGCCCACCCAGCCGTCGGCCCAAAGGACGGCACTCTGTGGGGCCCACCCAGCCGTCGGCCCAAAGGACGGCACTCTGTGGGGCCCACCCAGCCGTAGGCCCAAAGGACGGCACTCTGTGGGGCCCACCCAGCCGTAGGCCAAAAAAGGACGGCACTCTGTGGGGCCCATCCAGCCATAGGCCCAAAGGACGGCGCGCTATGGGGCCCACCCAGCCGTAGGCCAAAAAAGGACGGCACTCTGTGGGGCCCACCCAGCCGTAGGGCCAAAGGACGGCACTCTGTGGGGCCCACCCAGCCGTAGGCCCAAAGGACGGCACTCTATGGGGCCCACCCAGGCTTAGGCCGAAACGGACGGCACTCCGGGGCCCACCCAGCCGTAGGCCAAAAAAGGACGGCACTCTTTGGGGCCCACCCAGCCGTAGGCCAAAAAGGACAGCACTCTGTTGGGCCCACCCTTTCGTAGGCCCAAAGTACGGCACTTTGTGGGGCCCACCCATCCGTAGGCCCAAAGGACGGCACTCTATGGGGCCCACCCAGCCGTAGGCCAAAAAAGGATGGCACTCTGTGGGGCCCACCCAGCCGTAGGCCAAAAAGGACGGCCCTCTGTGGGGTCCACCCAGCCTTAGGCCAAAACAGGACGGCACTCTGTGGGGCCCACCCAGCCGTAGGCCAAAAAAGGACGGCCCTCTGTGGGGTCCACCCAGCCGTAGGCCAAAAAAGGACGGCACTCTGTGGGGTCCACCCAGCCATAAGCCAAAAAGGGACGGCACTCTGTGGGACCCACCTAGCCGTAGGCCAAAAAGGACGGCACTCTGTGGGGCCCACCCAGCCGTAAGGCCAAAAAAGGACGGCACTCTGTGGGGCCCACCCAGCCGTAGGCCCTAAGGACGGCACTCTGTGGGGCCCACCCACCCGTAGGCCCAAAGGACGGCACTCTATGGGGCCCCTCCAGCCATAGGCCAAAAAGGACAGCACTCTGTGGGGCCCACCCAGCCGGATGGGTGAGCCCCACAAAGTGCCGTACATGGGGCCTACGGCTACCTGGGCCCCACAAAGTGCCGTCCTTTTGGGCCTACGGCTGGGTGGGCCCCACAGAGTGCCGTCCTTTTTGGCCCACCCAGCCGTAGGCCCAAATGGACGGCACTCTGTGGGGCCCACCCAGCCGTAGGCCAAATGGACGGCACTCTGTGGGGCCCACCCAGCCGTAGGCCCAAAGGACGGCACTCTGTGGGGCCCACCCAGCCGTAGGCCCAAAGGACGGCACTCCATGGGGCCCACCCAGCCGTAGGCCAAAAAAGGACGACACTCTGTGAGGCCCACCCAGCCGTAGGCCAAAAAGGACGGCACTCTGGGGCCCACCCAGCCGTAGGCCAAAAAAGGATGGCAATCTGTGGGGCCCACCCAGCCGTAGGCCAAAAAAGGACGTCCCTCTGTGGGGTCCACCCAGCCGTAGGCCAAAAAAGGACTGCACTCTGTGGGGCCCACCCAGCCGTAGGCCAAAAGGGACGGCACTCTGGGGCCCACCCAGCCGTAGGCCAAAAAGGACGGCACTCTTTGGGGCCCACCCAGACGTAGGCCAAAAAGGACGCCACTCTTTGGGGCCCACCCAGCCTTAGGCCAAAAAAGGAAGGCCCTCTGTGGGGTCCACCCAGCCTTAGGCCAAAAAAGGAAGGCCCTCTGTGGGGTCCACCCAGCCGTAGGCCAAAAAAGGACGGCCCTCTGTGGGGTCCACCCAGCCGTAGGCCAAAAAAGGACGTCTCTCTGTGGGGCCCACCCAGCCATAAGCCAAAAAGGGACGGCACTCTGTGGGACCCACCCAGCCGTAAGGCCCAAAGGACGGCACTCGGTGGGGCCCACCTATCCGTAGGCCCAAAGGACGGCACTCTGTGGGGCCCACCCATCCGTAGGCCCTAAGGACGGCACTCTGTGGGGCCCACCCAGCCTTAGTCCCAAAGGACGGCACTCTGTGGGGCCCACCCAGCCGTAGGCCAAAAAAGGATGGCACTCTGTGGGGCCCACCCAGCCGTAGGCCAAAAAAGGACAGCACTCTGTGAGGCCCACCCAGCTGTAGGCCAAAAAGGACAGCATTCTGTGGGGCCCACCCAGCCGTAGGCCAAATAGGACAGCACTCTGTGGGGCCCACCCAGCCGGATGGGTGGGCCCCACATAGTGCCATCCTATTGGGCCTACTGCTGGGAGGGCCCCACAGAGTGCCGTCCTTTTGGGCCTACGGCTGGGTGGGCCCCACAGCGTGCCGTCCTTTTTGGCCCAACCAGCCGTAGGCCCAAAGGACGGCACTCTGTGGGGCCCACCCAGCCGTAGGCCAAATGGACGGCACTCTGTGGGGCCCACCCAGCCTTAGGCCAAAAAAGAACGGCACTCTGTGGGGCCCACCCAGCTGTAGGCCCAAAGGACGGCACTCTGTGGGGCCCACCCAGCCGTAGGCCCAAAGGACGGCACTCTGTGAGGCCCACCCAGCCGTAGGCACAAAGGACGGCACTCTGTGGGGCCCACCCAGCCTTAGGCCAAAATGGGACGGCCCTCTGTGGGGTCCACCCAGCCGTAGGCCAAAACAGGACGGCACTCTGGGGTCCACCCAGCCGTAGGCCAGAAAAGGATGGCACTCCGTGGGGCCCACCCAGCCGTAGGCCAAAAAAGGATGGCACTCCGTGGGGCCCACCCAGCCGTAGGCCAAAAAAGGACGGCACTCTGTGGGGCCCACCCAGCCGTAGGCCAAAATGGACGGCACTCTGGGGCCCACCCAGCCGTAGGCCAAAAAGGACGTCACTCTTTGGGGCCCACCCAGCCGTAGGCCAAAAAAAGTATGGCACTCTGTGGGGCCCACCCAGCCTTAGGCCAAAAAGGACAGCACTCTGTGGGGCCCACCCAGCCGGATGGGTGGGCCCCACAGAGTGCCGTACATGGGGCCTACGGCTGCCTGGGCCCCATAAAGTGCCGTCCTATTGGGCCTACGGCTGGGTGGGCCCCACAGAGTGCCGTCCTTTTTGGCCCACCCAGCCGTAGGCCCAAAGGACGGCACTCTGTGGGGCCCACCCAGCCGTCGGCCCAAAGGACGGCACTCTGTGGGGCCCACCCAGCCATAGGCCCAAAGGACGGCGCGCTATGGGGCCCACCCAGCCGTAGGCCAAAAAAGGACGGCACTCTGTGGGGCCCACCCAGCCGTAGGCCAAATGGACGGCACTCTGTGGGGCCCACCCAGCCGTAGGCCCAAAGGACGGCACTCTGTGGGGCCCACCCAGCCGTAGGCCCAAAGGACGGCACTCCATGGGGCCCACCCAGCCGTAGGCCAAAAAAGGACGACACTCTGTGAGGCCCACCCAGCCGTAGGCCAAAAAGGATGGCACTCTGGGGCCCACCCAGCCGTAGGCCAAAAAAGGATGGCAATCTGTGGGGCCCACCCAGCCGTAGGCCAAAAAAGGACGTCCCTCTGTGGGGTCCACCCAGCCGTAGGCCAAAAAAGGACTGCACTCTGTGGGGCCCACCCAGCCGTAGGCCAAAAGGGACGGCACTCTGGGGCCCACCCAGCCGTAGGCCAAAAAGGACGGCACTCTTTGGGGCCCACCCAGACGTAGGCCAAAAAGGACGCCACTCTTTGGGGCCCACCCAGCCTTAGGCCAAAAAAGGAAGGCCCTCTGTGGGGTCCACCCAGCCTTAGGCCAAAAAAGGAAGGCCCTCTGTGGGGTCCACCCAGCCGTAGGCCAAAAAAGGACGGCCCTCTGTGGGGTCCACCCAGCCGTAGGCCAAAAAAGGACGTCTCTCTGTGGGGCCCACCCAGCCATAAGCCAAAAAGGGACGGCACTCTGTGGGACCCACCCAGCCGTAAGGCCCAAAGGACGGCACTCGGTGGGGCCCACCTATCCGTAGGCCCAAAGGACGGCACTCTGTGGGGCCCACCCATCCGTAGGCCCTAAGGACGGCACTCTGTGGGGCCCACCCAGCCTTAGTCCCAAAGGACGGCACTCTGTGGGGCCCACCCAGCCGTAGGCCAAAAAAGGATGGCACTCTGTGGGGCCCACCCAGCCGTAGGCCAAAAAAGGACAGCACTCTGTGAGGCCCACCCAGCTGTAGGCCAAAAAGGACAGCACTCTGTGGGGCCCACCCAGCCGTAGGCCAAATAGGACAGCACTCTGTGGGGCCCACCCAGCCGGATGGGTGGGCCCCACATAGTGCCATCCTATTGGGCCTACTGCTGGGAGGGCCCCACAGAGTGCCGTCCTTTTGGGCCTACGGCTGGGTGGGCCCCACAGCGTGCCGTCCTTTTTGGCCCAACCAGCCGTAGGCCCAAAGGACGGCACTCTGTGGGGCCCACCCAGCCGTAGGCCAAATGGACGGCACTCTGTGGGGCCCACCCAGCCTTAGGCCAAAAAAGAATGGCACTCTGTGGGGCCCACCCAGCCGTAGGCCCAAAGGACGGCACTCTGTGAGGCCCACCCAGCCGTAGGCACAAAGGACGGCACTCTGTGGGGCCCACCCAGCCTTAGGCCAAAATGGGACGGCCCTCTGTGGGGTCCACCCAGCCGTAGGCCAAAACAGGACGGCACTCTGGGGTCCACCCAGCCGTAGGCCAAAAAAGGATGGCACTCCGTGGGGCCCACCCAGCCGTAGGCCAAAAAAGGATGGCACTCTGTGGGGCCCACCCAGCCGTAGGCCAAAAAAGGACGGCACTCTGTGGGGCCCACCCAGCCGTAGGCCAAAATGGACGGCACTCTGGGGCCCACCCAGCCGTAGGCCAAAAAGGACGTCACTCTTTGGGGCCCACCCAGCCGTAGGCCAAAAAAAGTATGGCACTCTGTGGGGCCCACCCAGCCTTAGGCCAAAAAGGACAGCACTCTGTGGGGCCCACCCAGCCGGATGGGTGGGCCCCACAGAGTGCCGTACATGGGGCCTACGGCTGCCTGGGCCCCATAAAGTGCCGTCCTATTGGGCCTACGGCTGGGTGGGCCCCACAGAGTGCCGTCCTTTTTGGCCCACCCAGCCGTAGGCCCAAAGGACGGCACTCTGTGGGGCCCACCCAGCCGTCGGCCCAAAGGACGGCACTCTGTGGGGCCCACCCAGCCATAGGCCCAAAGGACGGCGCGCTATGGGGCCCACCCAGCCGTAGGCCAAAAAAGGACGGCACTCTGTGGGGCCCACCCAGCCGTAGGGCCAAAGGACGGCACTCTGTGGGGCCCACCCAGTCGTAGGCCCAAAGGACGGCACTCTGTGGGGCCCACCCAGCCGTAGGCCAAAAAGGACGGCCCTCTGTGGGGTCCACCCAGCCTTAGGCCAAAACAGGACGGCACTCTGTGGGGCCCACCCAGCCGTAGGCCAAAAAAGGACGGCCCTCTGTGGGGTCCACCCAGCCTTAGGCCAAAAAGGGACGGCACTCTGTTGGGCCCACCCAGCCGTAGGCCAAAAAAGGACGGCCCTCTGTGGGGTCCACCCAGCCGTAGGCCAAAAAAGGACGGCCCTCTGTGGGGTCCACCCAGCCGTAGGCCAAAAAAGGACGGCACTCTGTGGGGCCCACCCAGCCATAAGCCAAAAAGGGACGGCACTCTGTGGGACCCACCTAGCCGTAGGCCAAAAAGGACGGCACTCTGTGGGGCCCACCCAGCCGGATGGGTGGGCCCCACAGAGTGCCGTACATAGGGCCTACGGCTACCTGGGCCCCACAAAGTGCTGTCCTATTGGGCCTACGGCTGGGTGGGCCCCACAGAGTGCCGTCCTTTTTGTCCCACCCAGCCGTAGGCCCAAAGGACGGCACTCTGTGGGGCCAACCCAGCCGTAGGCCAAATGGACGGCACTCTGTGGGGCCCACCCAGCCGTAGGCCCAAAGGACGGCACTCTGTGGGGCCCACCCAGCCATAGGCCCAAAGGACGGCACTCTGTGGGGCCCACCCAGCCGTAGGCCAAAAAAGGACGGCACTCTGTGGGGCCCACCCAGCCGTAAGGCCAAAAAGGACGGCACTCTGTGGGGCCCACCCACCCGTAGGCCCAAAGGACGGCACTCTATGGGGCCCCTCCAGCCGTAGGCCAAAAAGGACAGCACTCTGTGGGGCCCACCCAGCCGGATGGGTGAGCCCCACAGAGTGCCGTACATGGGGCCTACGGCTACCTGGGCCCCACAAAGTGCCGTCCTATTGGGCCTACGGCTGGGTGGGCCCCACAGAGTGCCGTCCTTTTGGGCCTACGGCTGGGTGGGCCCCACAGAGTGCCGTCCTTTTGGGCCTACGGCTGGGTGGGCCCCACAGAGTGCCGTCCTTTTTGGCCCACCCAGCCGTAGGCCCAAAGGACGGCACTCTGTGGGGCCCACCCAGCCGTAGGCCAAATGGACGGCACTCTGTGGGGCCCACCCAGCCGTAGGCCCAAAGGACGGCACTCTGTGGGGCCCACCCAGCCGTAGGCCCAAAGGACGGCACTCCATGGGGCCCACCCAGCCGTAGGCCAAAAAAGAGCGACACTCTGTGAGGCCCACCCAGCCGTAGGCCAAAAAGGACGGCACTCTGGGGCCCACCCAGCCGTAGGCCCAAAGGACGGCACTCTGTGGGGCCCACCTATCCATAGGCCCAAAGGACGGCACTCTGTGGGGCCCACCCATCCGTAGGCGCTAAGGACGGCACTCTGTGGGGCCCACCCAGCCTTAGTCCCAAAGGACGGCACTCTGTGGGGCCCACCCAGCCGTAGGCCAAAAAAGGATGGCACTCTGTGGGGCCCACCCAGCCGTAGGCCAAAAAAGGACGGCACTCTGTGAGGCCCACCCAGCTGTAGGCCAAAAAGGACAGCACTCTGTGGGGCCCACCCAGCCGTAGGCCAAATAGGACAGCACTCTGTGGGGCCCACCCAGCCGGATGGGTGGGCCCCACATAGTGCCATCCTATTGGGCCTACGGCTGGGAGGGCCCCACAGAGTGCCGTCCTTTTGGGCCTACGGCTGGGTGGGCCCCACAGAGTGCCGTCCTTTTTGGCCCAACCAGCCGTAGGCCCAAAGGACGGCACTCTGTGGGGCCCACCCAGCCGTAGGCCAAACGGACGGCACTCTGTGGGGCCCACCCAGCCATAGGCCCAAAGGACGGCACTCTGTGGGGCCCACCCAGCCGTAAGGCCAAAAAAGGACGGCACTCTGTGGGGCCCACCCAGCTGTAGGCCCAAAGGACGGCACTCTGTGGGGCCCACCCAGCCATAGGCCCAAAGGACGGCGCGCTATAGGGCCCACCCAGCCGTAGGCCAAAAAAGGACGGCACTCTGTGGGGCCCACCCAGCCGTAGGGCCAAAGGACAGCACTCTGTGGGGCCCACCCAGCCGTAGGCCCAAAGGACGGCACTCTGTGGGGCCCACCCAGCCGTAGGCCCAAAGGACGGCACTCTATGGGGCCCACCCAGCCGTAGGCCAAAAAAGGACGGCACTCTGTGAGGCCCACCCAGCCGTAGGCCAAAACGGACGGCACTCTGGGGCCCACCCAGCCGTAGGCCAAAAAAGGACGTCCCTCTATGGGGTCCACCCAGCCGTAGGCCAAACAAGGACGGCACTCTGTGGGGCCCACCCAGCCGTAGGCCAAAAAGGACGGCACTCTGTGGGGCCCACCCAGCCGTAGGCCAAAAAAGACAGCACTCTGTGGGGCCCACCCAGCCGTAGGCCCAAAGGACGGCACTCTGTGAGGCCCACCCAGCCGTAGGCACAAAGGACGGCACTCTGTGGGGCCCACCCAGCCTTAGGCCAAAATGGGACGGCCCTCTGTGGGGTCCACCCAGCCGTAGGCCAAAACAGGACGGCACTCTGGGGTCCACCCAGCCGTAGGCCAAAAAAGGATGGCACTCCGTGGGGCCCACCCAGCCGTAGGCCAAAAAAGGATGGCACTCCGTGGGGCCCACCCAGCCGTAGGCCAAAAAAGGACGGCACTCTGTGGGGCCCACCCAGCCGTAGGCCAAAATGGACGGCACTCTGGGGCCCACCCAGCCGTAGGCCAAAAAGGACGTCACTCTTTGGGGCCCACCCAGCCGTAGGCCAAAAAAAGTATGGCACTCTGTGGGGCCCACCCAGCCTTAGGCCAAAAAGGACAGCACTCTGTGGGGCCCACCCAGCCGGATGGGTGGGCCCCACAGAGTGCCGTACATGGGGCCTACGGCTGCCTGGGCCCCATAAAGTGCCGTCCTATTGGGCCTACGGCTGGGTGGGCCCCACAGAGTGCCGTCCTTTTTGGCCCACCCAGCCGTAGGCCCAAAGGACGGCACTCTGTGGGGCCCACCCAGCCGTCGGCCCAAAGGACGGCACTCTGTGGGGCCCACCCAGCCATAGGCCCAAAGGACGGCGCGCTATGGGGCCCACCCAGCCGTAGGCCAAAAAAGGACGGCACTCTGTGGGGCCCACCCAGCCGTAGGGCCAAAGGACGGCACTCTGTGGGGCCCACCCAGTCGTAGGCCCAAAGGACGGCACTCTGTGGGGCCCACCCAGCCGTAGGCCAAAAAGGACGGCCCTCTGTGGGGTCCACCCAGCCATAGGCCAAAACAGGACGGCACTCTGTGGGGCCCACCCAGCCGTAGGCCAAAAAAGGACGGCCCTCTGTGGGGTCCACCCAGCCTTAGGCCAAAAAAGGACGGCACTCTGTTGGGCCCACCCAGCCGTAGGCCAAAAAAGGACGGCCCTCTGTGGGGTCCACCCAGCCGTAGGCCAAAAAAGGACGGCCCTCTGTGGGGTCCACCCAGCCGTAGGCCAAAAAAGGACGGCACTCTGTGGGGCCCACCCAGCCATAAGCCAAAAAGGGACGGCACTCTGTGGGACCCACCTAGCCGTAGGCCAAAAAGGACGGCACTCTGTGGGGCCCACCCAGCCGGATGGGTGGGCCCCACAGAGTGCCGTACATAGGGCCTACGGCTACCTGGGCCCCACAAAGTGCTGTCCTATTGGGCCTACGGCTGGGTGGGCCCCACAGAGTGCCGTCCTTTTTGGCCCACCCAGCCGTAGGCCCAAAGGACGGCACTCTGTGGGGCCAACCCAGCCGTAGGCCAAATGGACGGCACTCTGTGGGGCCCACCCAGCCGTAGGCCCAAAGGACGGCACTCTGTGGGGCCCACCCAGCCATAGGCCCAAAGGACGGCACTCTGTGGGGCCCACCCAGCCGTAGGCCAAAAAAGGACGGCACTCTGTGGGGCCCACCCAGCCGTAAGGCCAAAAAGGACGGCACTCTGTGGGGCCCACCCACCCGTAGGCCCAAAGGACGGCACTCTATGGGGCCCCTCCAGCCGTAGGCCAAAAAGGACAGCACTCTGTGGGGCCCACCCAGCCGGATGGGTGAGCCCCACAGAGTGCCGTACATGGGGCCTACGGCTACCTGGGCCCCACAAAGTGCCGTCCTATTGGGCCTACGGCTGGGTGGGCCCCACAGAGTGCCGTCCTTTTGGGCCTACGGCTGGGTGGGCCCCACAGAGTGCCGTCCTTTTGGGCCTACGGCTGGGTGGGCCCCACAGAGTGCCGTCCTTTTTGGCCCACCCAGCCGTAGGCCCAAAGGACGGCACTCTGTGGGGCCCACCCAGCCGTAGGCCAAATGGACGGCACTCTGTGGGGCCCACCCAGCCGTAGGCCCAAAGGACGGCACTCTGTGGGGCCCACCCAGCCGTAGGCCCAAAGGACGGCACTCCATGGGGCCCACCCAGCCGTAGGCCAAAAAAGAGCGACACTCTGTGAGGCCCACCCAGCCGTAGGCCAAAAAGGACGGCACTCTGGGGCCCACCCAGCCGTAGGCCCAAAGGACGGCACTCTGTGGGGCCCACCTATCCATAGGCCCAAAGGACGGCACTCTGTGGGGCCCACCCATCCGTAGGCGCTAAGGACGGCACTCTGTGGGGCCCACCCAGCCTTAGTCCCAAAGGACGGCACTCTGTGGGGCCCACCCAGCCGTAGGCCAAAAAAGGATGGCACTCTGTGGGGCCCACCCAGCCGTAGGCCAAAAAAGGACGGCACTCTGTGAGGCCCACCCAGCTGTAGGCCAAAAAGGACAGCACTCTGTGGGGCCCACCCAGCCGTAGGCCAAATAGGACAGCACTCTGTGGGGCCCACCCAGCCGGATGGGTGGGCCCCACATAGTGCCATCCTATTGGGCCTACGGCTGGGAGGGCCCCACAGAGTGCCGTCCTTTTGGGCCTACGGCTGGGTGGGCCCCACAGAGTGCCGTCCTTTTTGGCCCAACCAGCCGTAGGCCCAAAGGACGGCACTCTGTGGGGCCCACCCAGCCGTAGGCCAAACGGACGGCACTCTGTGGGGCCCACCCAGCCATAGGCCCAAAGGACGGCACTCTGTGGGGCCCACCCAGCCGTAAGGCCAATAAAGGACGGCACTCTGTGGGGCCCACCCAGCTGTAGGCCCAAAGGACGGCACTCTGTGGGGCCCACCCAGCCATAGGCCCAAAGGACGGCGCGCTATAGGGCCCACCCAGCCGTAGGCCAAAAAAGGACGGCACTCTGTGGGGCCCACCCAGCCGTAGGGCCAAAGGACAGCACTCTGTGGGGCCCACCCAGCCGTAGGCCCAAAGGACGGCACTCTGTGGGGCCCACCCAGCCGTAGGCCCAAAGGACGGCACTCTATGGGGCCCACCCAGCCGTAGGCCAAAAAAGGACGGCACTCTGTGAGGCCCACCCAGCCGTAGGCCAAAACGGACGGCACTCTGGGGCCCACCCAGCCGTAGGCCAAAAAAGGACGTCCCTCTATGGGGTCCACCCAGCCGTAGGCCAAACAAGGACGGCACTCTGTGGGGCCCACCCAGCCGTAGGCCAAAAAGGACGGCACTCTGTGGGGCCCACCCAGCCGTAGGCCAAAAAAGACAGCACTCTGTGGGGCCTACCCAGCCGTAGGCCCAAAGGACGGCACTCTGTTGGGCCCACGCAGCCGTAGGCCCAAAGGACGGCACTCTGTTGGGCCCACCCATCCGTAGGCCCAAAGTACAGCACTCTGTTGGGCCCACCCATCCGTAGGCCAAAAGGACGGCACTCTGTGGGGCCCACCCAGCCGTAGGCCGAAAGGACGGCACTCTGTGGGGCCCACCCAGCCTTGGGCCCAAAGGACGGCACCCTATGGGGCCCACCCAGCCGTAGGCCAAAAAGGACAGCACTCTGTGGGGCCCACCCAGCCGTAGGCCAAAAAAGGACAGCACTCTGTTGGGCCCACCCAGCCGTAGGCCAAAAAAGGACGGCCCTCTGTGGGGTCCACCCAGCCTTAGGCCAAAACAGGACGGCCCTCTGTGGCGCCCACCCAGCCTTACGCCAAAATGGGACGGCCCTCTGTGGGGTCCACCCAGCCTTAGGCCAAAACAGGACGGCACTCTGTGGGGCCCACCCAGCCGTAGGCCAAAAAAGGACGGCACTCTGTGGGGCCCACCCAGCCGTAGGCCTGAAGGACGGCACTCTGTGGGGCCCACCCAGCCGTAGGCCAAAAAAGGATGGCACTCTGTGGGGCCCACACAGCAGTAGGCCAAAAAGGACAGCCCTCTGTGCGGTCCACCCAGCCTTAGGCCAAAACATGACGGCCCTCTGTGGTGTCCACCCAGCCGTAGGCCAAAAAAGGACGGCACTCTGTGGGGCCCACCCAGCCATAAGCCAAAAAAGGACGGCACTCTGTGGGACCCACCTAGCCGTAGGCCAAAAAGGACGGCACTCTGTGGGGCCCACCCAGCCGGATGGGTGGGCCCAACAGAGTGCCGTACATGGGGCCTACGGCTACCTGGGCCCCACAAAGTGCCGTCCTATTGGGCCTACGGCTGGGTGGGCCCCACAGAGTGCCGTCCTTTTTGGCCCACCCAGCCGTAGGCCCAAAGGACGGCACTCTGTGGGGCCATCCCAGCCGTAGGCCAAATGGACGGCACTCTGTGGGGCCCACCCAGCCATAGGCCCAAAGGACGGCGCGCTATGGGGCCCACCCAGCCGTAGGCCAAAAAAGGACGGCACTCTGTGGGGCCCAGCCAGCCGTAGGCCCAAAGGACGGCACTCTGTGGGGCCCACCCAGCCGTAGGCCCAAAGGACGGCACTCTGTGGGGCCCACCCAGCCGTAGGCCCAAAGGACGGCACTCTGTGGGGCCCACCCAGCCGTAGGCCCAAAGGACGGCACTCTGTGGGGCCCACCCAGCCGTAGGCCCAAAGGACGGCACTCTGTGGGGCCCACCCAGCCGTAGGCCCAAAGGACGGCACTCCGTGGGGCCCACCCAGCCGTAGGCCAAAAAAGGACGGCACTCTGTGGGGCCCACCCAGCCGTAGGCCAAAAAAGGACGGCCCTCTGTGGGGTCCACCCAGCCTTAGGCCAAAACAGGACGGTACTCTGTGGGGCCCACCCAGCTGTAGGCCAAAAAAGGACGGCCCTCTGTGGGGTCCACCCAGCCTTAGGCCAAAAAAGGACGGCCCCCTGTGGAGCCCACCCAGCCGTAGGCCAAAAAGGGACGGCCCTCTGTGGAGCCCACCCAGCCGTAGGCCAAAAAGGGACGGCCCTCTGTGGAGCCCACCCAGCCGTAGGCCAAAAAGGGACGGCCCTCTGTGGGGTCCACCCAGCCTTAGGCCAAAACAGGACGGCACTCGGTGGGGCCCACCGAGCCGTAGGCCCAAAGGACGGCACTCTGTGGGGCCCACCCAGCCGTAGGCCCAAAGGACGGCACTCTGTGGGGCCCACCCAGCCATAGGCCCAAAGGACGGCACTCTATGGGGCCCACCCAGCCGTAGGTCAAAAAGGATAGCACTCTGTGGGGCCCACCCAGACGTAGGCCAAAAAGGACAGCACTCTGTGGGGCCCACCCAGCCGGATGGGTGGGCCCCACAGAGTGCCGTACATGGGGCCTACGGCTACCTGGGCCCCACAAAGTGCCGTCCTATTGGGCCTACGGCTGGGTGGGCCCCACAGAGTGCCGTCCTTTTGGGCCTACGGCTGGGTGGGCCCCACAGAGTGCCGTCCTTTATGGCCCAACCAGCCGTAGGCCCAAAGGACAGCACTCTGTGGGGCCCACCCAGCCATAGGCCCAAAGGACGGCGCGCTATGGGGCCCACCCAGCCGTAGGCCAAAAAAGGACGGCACTCTGTGGGGCCCACCCAGCCATAGGGCCAAAGGACGGCACTCTGTGGGGCCCACCCTGCCTTAGGCCCAAAGGACGACACTCTGTGGGGCCCACCCAGCCGTAGGCCAAAAAAGGACGGCACTCTGTGGGGCCCACCCAGCCATAGGGCCAAAGGACGGCACTCTGTGGGGCCCACCCAGCCGTAGGCCCAAAGGACGGCACTCTGTGGGGCCCACCCAGCCGTAGGCCAAATGGACGGCACTCTGTGGGGCCCACCCAGCCGTAGGCCCAAAGGACGGCACTCTGTGGGGCCCACCCTGCCTTAGGCCCAAAGATCGACACTCTGTGGGGCCCACCCAGCCGTAGGCCCAAAGGACGGCACACTGTGGGGCCCACCCAGCCGTAGGCCAAAAAGGACAGCACTCTGGGGCCCACCCAGCCGTAGGCCAAAAAAGGATGGCACTCTGTGGGGCCCACCCAGCCGTAGGCCAAAAAGGACAGCACTCTGTGGGGCACATTCAGCCGGATGGGTGGGCCCCACAGAGTGCCGTACATGGGGCCTACGGCTACCTGGGCCCCACAAAGTGCCGTCCTATTGGGCCTACGGCTGGGTGGGCCCCCCAGAGTGCCGTCCTTTTGGGCCTACGGCTGGGTGGGCCCCACAGAGTGCCGTCCTTTTTGGCCCACCCAGCCATAGGCCCAAAGGACAGCACTTTGTGGGGCCCACCCAGCCGTAGGCCAAACAGGACAGCACTCTGGGGCCCACCCAGCCGTAGGCCAAAAAAGGATGGCACTCTGCGGGGCCCACCATGCCGTAGGCCAAAAAGGACAGCACTCTGTGGGGCCCACTCAGCCGGATGGGTGGGCCCCACAGAGTGCCGTACATGGGGCCTACGGCTACCTGGGCCCCACAAAGTGCCGTCCTTTTGGGCCTACGGCTGGGTGGGCCCCACAGAGTGCTGTCCTTTTTGGCCCACCCAGCCATAGGCCCAAAGGACGGCACTTTGTGGGGCCCACCCAGCCATAGGCCCAAAGGACGGCGCGCTATGGGGCCCACCCAGCCGTAGGCCAAAAAAGGACGGCACTCTGTGGGGCCCACCCAGCCGTAGGGCCAAAGGACGGCACTCTGTGGGGCCCACCCAGCCATAGGCCCAAAGGACGGCACTTTGTGGGGCCCACCCAGCCATAGGCCCAAAGGACGGCGCGCTATGGGGCCCACCCAGCCGTAGGCCATAAAAGGACGGCACTCTGGGGCCCACCCAGCCGTAGACCAAAAAAGGATGGCACTCTGTGGGGCCCACCCAGCCGTAGGCCAAAAAAGGACGTCCCTCTGTGGGGTCCACCTAGCCGTAGGCCAAAAAAGGACGGCACTCTGTGGGGCCCACCCAGCCGTAGGCAAAAAAGGACGGCACTCTTTGGGGCCCACCCAGCCGTAGGCCAAAAAGGACAGCACTCTGTGGGGCCTACCCAGCCGTAGGCCCAAAGGACGGATCTCTGTTGGGCCCACGCAGCCGTAGGCCCAAAGTACGGCACTCTGTTGGGCCCACCCATCCGTAGGCCCAAAGTACGGCACTCTGTTGGGCCCACCCATCCGTAGGCCCAAAGGACGGCACTCTGTGGGGCCCACCCAGCCGTAGGCCGAAAGGACGGCACTCTGTGGGGCCCACCCAGCCTTGGGCCCAAAGGACGGCACTCTATGGGGCCCACCCAGCCGTAGGCCAAAAAGGACAGCACTCTTTGGGGCCCACCCAGCCGTAGGCCAAAAAAGGACGGCCCTCTGTGGGGTCCACCCAGCCTTAGGCCAAAACAGGACGGTACTCTGTGGGGCCCACCCAGCCGTATGCCAAAAAAGGACGGCCCTCTGTGGGGTCCACCCAGCCTTACGCCAAAATGGGACGGCCCTCTGTGGGGTCCACCCAGCCTTAGGCCAAAACAGGACGGCACTCTGTGGGGCCCACCCAGCCATAGGCCCAAAGGACGGCACTCTGTGGGGCCCACCCAGCCGTAGGCCAAAAAAGGACGGCACTCTGTGGGGCCCACCCAGCCGTAGGCCTGAAGGACGGCACTCTATGGGGCCCACCCAGCCGTAGGCCCAAAGGACGGCACTCTGTGGGGCCCACCCAGCCGTAGGCCAAAAAAGGACGGCACTCTGTGGGGCCCACCCAGCCGTAGGCCAAAAAAGGACGGCACTCTGTGGGGCCCACCCAGCCGTAGGCCCAAAGGACGGCACTCTGTGGGGCCCACCCAGCCGCAGGCCCAAAGGACGGCACTCTGTGGGGCCCACCCAGCCGTAGGCCCAAAGGACGGCACTCTATGGGGCCCACCCAGCCGTAGGCCAAAAAAGGACGGCACTCTGTGAGGCCCACCCAGCCGTAGGCCAAAAAGGACAGCACTCTGTGGGGCCCACCCAGCCGTAGGCCAAAAAGGACAGCACTCTGTGGGGCCCACCCAGCCGGATGGGTGGGCCCCACAGAGTGCCGTACATGGGGCCTACGGCTGGGTGGGCCCCACAGAGTGCCGTCCTTTTGGGCCTACGGCTGGGTGGGCCCCACAGAGTGCCGTCCTTTTTGGCCCAACCAGCCGTAAGCCCAAAGGACGGCACTCTGTGGGGCCCACCCAGCCGTAGGCCCAAAGGACGGCACTCTATGGGGCCCACCCAGCCGTAGGCCAAAAAAGGATCGCACTCTGTGGGGCCCACACAGCAGTAGGCCAAAAAGGACGGCCCTCTGTGGGGTCCACCTAGCCTTAGGCCAAAACAGGACGGCCCTCTGTGGGGTCCACCTAGCCTTAGGCCAAAACAGGACGGCACTCTGTGGGGCCCACCCAGCCATAAGCCAAAAAAGGACGGCACTCTGTGGGACCCACCTAGCCGTAGGCCAAAAAGGGCGACACTCTGTGGGGCCCACCCAGCCGGAGGCCCAATAGGACGGCACTTTGTGGGGCCCAGGTAGCCGTAGGCCCCATGTACGGCACTCTGTGGGGCCCACCCATCCGGCTGGGTGGGCCCCACAGAGTGCTGTCCTTTTTGGCCTACGGCTGGGTGGGCCCCACAGAGTGCTGTCCTTTTTGGCCTACGGCTGGGTGGGCCTCACAGAGTGCCGTCCTTTTTTGGCCTACGGCTGGGTGGGCCCCATAGAGTGCCGTCCTTTGGGCCTACGGCTGGGTGGGCCCCACAGAGTGCCGTCCTTTGGGCCTACGGCGCGCTATGGGGCCCACCCAGCCGTAGGCCAAAAAAGGACGGCACTCTGTGGGGCCCACCCAGCCGTAGGCCCAAAGGACGGCACTCTGTGGGGCCCACCCAGCCGTAGGCCCAAAGAACGGCACTCTGTGGGGCCCACCCAGCCGTAGGCCCAAAGGACGGCACTCTGTGGGGCCCACCCAGCCGTAGGCCCAAATTACGGCACTCTGTGGGGCCCACCCAGCCGTAGGCCAAAAAAGGACGGCACTCTGTGAGGCCCACCCAGCCGTAGGTCAAAAAGGATAGCACTCTGTGGGGCCCACCCAGACGTAGGCCAAAAAGGACAGCACTCTGTGGGGCCCACCCAGCCGGATGGGTGGGCCCCACAGAGTGCTGTACATGGGGCCTACGGCTACCTGGGCCCCACAAAGTGCCGTCCTATTGGGCCTACGGCTGGGTGGGCCCCACAGAGTGCCGTCCTTTTGGGCCTACGGCTGGGTGGGCCCCACAGAGTGCCGTCCTTTATGGCCCAACCAGCCGTAGGCCCAAAGGACGGCACTCTGTGGGGCCCACCCAGCCATAGGCCCAAAGGACGGCGCGCTATGGGGCCCACCCAGCCGTAGGCCAAAAAAGGACGGCACTCTGTGGGGCCCACTCAGCCGTAGGCCCAAAGGACGGCACTCTGTGGGGCCCACCCAGCCGTAGGCCAAATGGACGGCACTCTGTGGGGCCCACCCAGCCGTAGGCCCAAAGGACGGCACTCTGTGGGGCCCACCCTGCCTTAGGCCCAAAGGACGACACTCTGTGGGGCCCACCCAGCCGTAGGCCCAAAGGACGGCACTCTGTGGGGCCCACCCAGCCGTAGGCCAAAAAGGACAGCACTCTGGGGCCCACCCAGCCGTAGGCCAAAAAAGGATGGCACTCTGTGGGGCCCACCCAGCCGTAGGCCAAAAAGGACAGCACTCTGTGGGGCACACTCAGCCGGATGGGTGGGCCCCACAGAGTGCCGTACATGGGGCCTACGGCTACCTGGGCCCCACAAAGTGCCGTCCTATTGGGCCTTCGGCTGGGTGGGCCCCCCAGAGTGCCGTCCTTTTGGGCCTACGGCTGGGTGGGCCCCACAGAGTGCCGTCCATTTTGGCCCACCCAGCCATAGGCCCAAAGGACGGCACTTTGTGGGGCCCACCCAGCCGTAGGCCAAACAGGACAGCACTCTGGGGCCCACCCTGCCGTAGGCCAAAAAAGGATGGTACTCTGTGGGGCCCACCATGCCGTAGGCCAAAAAGGACAGCACTCTGTGGGGCCCACTCAGCCGGATGGGTGGGCCCCACAGAGTGCCGTACATGGGGCCTACGGCTACCTGGGCCCCACAAAGTGCCGTCCTTTTGGGCCTACGGCTGGGTGGGCCCCACAGAGTGCCGTCCTTTTTGGCCCACCCAGCCATAGGCCCAAAGGACGGCACTTTGTGGGGCCCACCCAGCCATAGGCCCAAAGGACGGCGCGCTATGGGGCCCACCCAGCCGTAGGCCAAAAAAGGACGGCACTCTGTGGGGCCCACCCAGCCGTAGGGCCAAAGGACGGCACTCTGGGGCCCACCCAGCCGTAGACCAAAAAAGGATGGCACTCTGTGTGGCCCACCCAGCCATAGGCCAAAAAAGGACGTCCCTCTGTGGGGTCCACCTAGCCGTAGGCCAAAAAAGGACGGCACTCTGTGGGGCCCACCCAGCCGTAGGCAAAAAAGGACGGCACTCTTTGGGGCCCACCCAGCCGTAGGCCAAAAAGGACAGCACTCTGTGGGGCCTACCCAGCCGTAGGCCCAAAGGACGGCACTCTGTTGGGCCCACGCAGCCGTAGGCCCAAAGTACGGCGGATGGGTGGGCCCCACAGAGTGCCGTACATGGGGCCTACGGCTACCTGGGCCCCACAAAGTGCCGTCCTATTGGGCCTTCGGCTGGGTGGGCCCCCCAGAGTGCCGTCCTTTTGGGCCTACGGCTGGGTGGGCCCCACAGAGTGCCGTCCATTTTGGCCCACCCAGCCATAGGCCCAAAGGACGGCACTTTGTGGGGCCCACCCAGCCGTAGGCCAAACAGGACAGCACTCTGGGGCCCACCCTGCCGTAGGCCAAAAAAGGATGGTACTCTGTGGGGCCCACCATGCCGTAGGCCAAAAAGGACAGCACTCTGTGGGGCCCACTCAGCCGGATGGGTGGGCCCCACAGAGTGCCGTACATGGGGCCTACGGCTACCTGGGCCCCACAAAGTGCCGTCCTTTTGGGCCTACGGCTGGGTGGGCCCCACAGAGTGCCGTCCTTTTTGGCCCACCCAGCCATAGGCCCAAAGGACGGCACTTTGTGGGGCCCACCCAGCCATAGGCCCAAAGGACGGCGCGCTATGGGGCCCACCCAGCCGTAGGCCAAAAAAGGACGGCACTCTGTGGGGCCCACCCAGCCGTAGGGCCAAAGGACGGCACTCTGGGGCCCACCCAGCCGTAGACCAAAAAAGGATGGCACTCTGTGTGGCCCACCCAGCCATAGGCCAAAAAAGGACGTCCCTCTGTGGGGTCCACCTAGCCGTAGGCCAAAAAAGGACGGCACTCTGTGGGGCCCACCCAGCCGTAGGCAAAAAAGGACGGCACTCTTTGGGGCCCACCCAGCCGTAGGCCAAAAAGGACAGCACTCTGTGGGGCCTACCCAGCCGTAGGCCCAAAGGACGGCACTCTGTTGGGCCCACGCAGCCGTAGGCCCAAAGTACGGCACTCTGTTGGGCCCACCCATCCGTAGGCCCAAAGTACGGCACTCTGTTGGGCCCACCCATCCGTAGGCCCAAAGGACGGCACTCTGTGGGGCCCACCCAGCCGTAGGCCGAAAGGACGGCAATCTGTGGGGCCCACCCAGCCTTGGGCCCAAAGGACGGCACTCTATGGGGCCCACCCAGCCGTAGGCCAAAAAGGACAGCACTCTGTGGGGCCCACCCAGCCGTAGGCCAAAAAGGACAGCACTCTGTGGGGCCCACCCAGCCGTAGGCCAAAAAAGGATGGCACCCTGTGGGGCCCACCCAGCCGTAGGCCAAAAAAGGACGGCCCTCTGTGGGGTCCACCCAGCCTTAGGCCAAAACAGGACGGTACTCTGTGGGGCCCACCCAGCCGTAGGCCAAAAAAGGACGGCCCTCTGTGGGGTCCACCCAGCCTTACGCCAAAATGGGACGGCCCTCTGTGGGGTCCACCCAGCCTTAGGCCAAAACAGGACGGCACTCTGTGGGGCCCACCCAGTCGTAGGCCCAAAGGACGGCACTCTGTGGGGCCCACCCAGCCATAGGCCCAAAGGACGGCACTCTGTGGGGCCCACCCAGCCGTAGGCCAAAAAGGACAGCACTCTGTGGGGCCCACCCAGCCGGATGGGTGGGCCCCACAGAGTGCCGTACATGGGGCCTACGGCTACCTGGGCCCCACAAAGTGCCGTCCTATTGGGTCTACGGCTGGGTGGGCCCCACAGAGTGCCGTCCTTTTGGGCCTACGGCTGGGTGGGCCCCACAGAGTGCCGTCCTTTTTGGCCCAACCAGCCGTAAGCCCAAAGGACGGCACTCTGTGGGGCCCACCCAGCCGTAGGCCCAAAGGATGGCACTCTATGGGGCCCACCCAGCCATAGGCCCAAAGGACAGGTACTCTGTTGGGCCCACGCAGCCGTATGCCCAAAGTACGGCACTCTGTTGGGCCCACCCATCCGTAGGCCCAAAGTACGGCACTCTGTGGGGCCCACCCATCCGTAGGCCCAAAGGACGGCACTCTGTGGGGCCCACCCAGCCGTAGGCCGAAAGGACGGCACTCTGTGGGGCCCACCCAGCCTTGGGCCCAAAGGACGGCACTCTATGGGGCCCACCCAGCCGTAGGCCAAAAAGGACAGCACTCTGTGGGGCCCACCCAGCCGTAGGCCAAAAAAGGACGGCACTCTGTGGGGCCCACCCAGCCGTAGGCCAAAAAAGGACGGCCCTCTGTGGGGTCCACCCAGCCTTAGGCCAAAACAGGACGGTACTCTGTGGGGCCCACCCAGCCGTAGGCCAAAAAAGGACGGCCCTCTGTGGGGTCCACCCAGCCTTACGCCAAAATGGGACGGCCCTCTGTGGGGTCCACCCAGCCTTAGGCCAAAACAGGACGGCACTCTGGGTGGGCCCCACAGAGTGCCGTCCTTTGGGCCTACGGCTGGGTGGGCCCCACAGAGTGCCGTCCTTTGGGCCTACGGCTGGGTGGGCCCCACAGCCGTACGCCCAAAGGACGGCACTCTGTGGGGCCCACCCAGCCGTAGGCCAAAAAAGGACGGCACTCTGTGGGGCCCACCCAGCCGTAGGCCTGAAGGACGGCACACTGTGGGGCCCACCCAGCCGTAGGCCCAAAGGACGGCACTCTGTGGGGCCCACCCAGCCGTAGGCCCAAAGGACGGCACTCTGTGGGGCCCACCCAGCCGTAGGCCCAAAGGACGGCACTCTGTGGGGCCCACCCAGCCGTAGGCCAAAAAAGGACGGCACTCTGTGAGGCCCACCCAGCCGTAGGCCAAAAAGGACAGCACTCTGTGGGGCCCACCCGGCCGTAGGCCAAAAAGGACAGCACTCTGTGGGGCCCACCCAGCCGGATGGGTGGGCCCCACAGAGTGCCGTACATGGGGCCTACGGCTACCTGGGCCCCACAAAGTGCCGTCCTATTGGGCCTACGGCTGGGTGGACCCCACAGAGTGCCGTCCTTTTGGGCCTACGGCTGGGTGGGCCCCACAGAGTGCCGTCCTTTTTGGCCCACCCAGCCGTAAGCCCAAAGGACGGCACTCTGTGGGGCCCACCCAGCCGTAGGCCCAAAGGACGGCACTCTATGGGGCCCACCCAGCCGTAGGCCAAAAAAGGATGGCACTCTGTGGGGCCCACACAGCAGTAGGCCAAAAAGGACGGCCCTCTGTGGGGTCCACCCAGCCTTAGGCCAAAACAGGACGGCCCTCTGTGGTGTCCACCCAGCCGTAGGCCAAAAAAGGACGGCACTCTGTGGGGCCCACCCAGCCATAAGCCAAAAAAGGACGGCACTCTGTGGGACCCACCTAGCCGTAGGCCAAAAAGCACGGCACTCTGTGGGGCCCACCCAGCCGTAAGGCCAAAAAAGGACGGCACTCTGTGGGGCCCACCCAGCCGTAGGCCCAAAGGACGGCACTCTGTGGGGCCATCCCAGCCGTAGGCCAAATGGACGGCACTCTGTGGGGCCCACCCAGCCATAGGCCCAAAGGACGGCGCGCTATGGGGCCCACCCAGCCGTAGGCCAAAAAAGGACGGCACTCTGTGGGGCCCACCCAGCCGTAAGGCCAAAAAAGGACGGCACTCTGTGGGGCCCACCCAGCCGTAGGCCCTAAGGACGGCACTCTGTGGGGCCCACCCACCCGTAGGCCCAAAGGACGGCACTCTATGGGGCCCACCCAGCCGTAGGCCAAAAAGGACAGCACTCTGTGGGGCCCACCCAGCCGGATGGGTGGGCCCCACAGAGTGCCGTATATGGGGCCTACGGCTACCTGGGCCCCACAAAGTGCCATCCTATTGGGCCTACAGCTGGGTGGGCCCCACAGAGTGCCGTCCTTTTGGGCCTACGGCTGGGTGGGCCCCACAGAGTGCCGTCCTTTTTGGCCCACCCAGCCGTAGGCCCAAAGGACGGCACTCTGTGGGGCCCACCCAGCCGTAGGCCCAAAGGACGGCACTCTGTGGGGCCCACCCAGCCGTAGGCCCAAAGGACGGCACTCTGTGGGGCCCACCCAGCCGTAGGCCCAAAGGACGGCACTCTGTGGGGCCCACCCAGCCGTAGGCCCAAAGGTCGGCACTCCATGGGGCCCACTCAGCCGTAGGCCCAAAAAAGGACGGCCCTCTGTGGGGTCCACCCAGCCTTAGGCCAAAACAGGACGGTACTCTGTGGGGCCCACCCAGCCGTAGGCCAAAAAAGGACGGCCCTCTGTGGGGTCCACCCAGCCTTAGGCCAAAAAAGGACGGCACTCTGTGGGGCCCACCCAGCCGTAAGCCAAACTGGGACGGCCCTCTGTGGGGCCCACCCAGCCGTAGGCCAAAAAAGGACGGCCCTCTGTGGGGTCCACCCAGCCGTAGGCCAAAAAAGGACGGCACTCTGTGGGTCCCACCCAGCCGTAAGGCCCAAAGGACGGCACTCTGTGGGGCCCACCTATCCGTAGGCCCAAAGGACGGCACTCTGTGGGGCCCACCCAGCCGTAGGCCCAAAGGACGGCACTCTGTGGGGCCCACCCAGCCGTAGGCCAAAAAAGGACGGCACTCTGTGGGGCCCACCCAGCCGTAGGCCAAAAAAGGACGGCCCTCTGTGGGGCCCACCCAGCCGTAGGCCCAAAGGACTGCACTCTGTGGGGCCCACGCAGCCGTAGGCCCAAAGGACGGCACTCTATGGGGCCCACCCAGCCATAGGCCAAAAAAGGACGGCACTATGTGAGGCCCACCCAGCCGTAGGCCAAAAAGGACGGCACTCTGGGGCCCAACCAGCCGTAGGCCAGAAAAGGATGGCACTCTGTGGGGCCCACCCAGCCGTAGGCCAAAAAAGGACGTCCCTCTGTGGGGTCCACCCAGCCGTAGGCCAAAAAAGGACGGCACTCTGTGGGGCCCACCCAGCCGTAGGCCAAAAAGGATGGCACTCTGGGGCCCACCCAGCCGTAGGCCAAAAAAGGATGGCACTCTGTGGGGCCCACCCAGCCGTAGGCCAAAAAGGACAGCACTCTGTGGGGCCCACCCAGCCGGATGGGTGGGCCCCACAGAGTGCCGTACATGGGGCCTACGGCTACCTGGGCCCCACAAAGTGCCGTCCTATTGGGCCTACGGCTGGGTGGGCCCCACAGAGTGCCGTCCTTTTGGGCCCACGGCTTGGTGGGCCCCACAAAGTGCCGTCCTTTTTGGCCTACCCAGCCGTAGGCCCTAAGGACGGCACTCTGTGGGGCCCACCCAGCCGTAGGCCAAAAAAGGACGGCACTCTTTGGGTCCCACCCAGCTGTAGGCCCAAGGGACGGCACTCTGTGGGTCCCACCCAGCCGTAGGCCAAAAAGGACGGCAATCTGGGGCCCACCCAGCCGTAGGCCAAAAAGGACGGCACTCTTTTGGGCCCACCCAGCCGTAGGCCAAAAAAGGATGGCACTCTGTGGGGCCCACCCAGCCGTAAGGCCAAAACAGGACGGCTCTCTGTTGGGCCCACCCAGCCGTAGGCCCAAAGGACAGCACTCTGTGGGGCCCACCCAGCCGTAGGCCCAAAGGACGGCACTCTGTGGGGCCCACGCAGCCGTAGGCCCAAAGGACGGCACTCTATGGGGCCCACCCAGCCGTAGGCCAAAAAAGGATGGCACTCTGTGGGGCCCACCCAGCCGTAGGCCAAAAAAGGACGTCCCTCTGTGGGGTCCACCCAGCCGTAGGCCAAAAAGGATGGCACTCTGGGGCCCACCCAGCCGTAGGCCAAAAAAGGATGGCACTCTGTGGGGCCCACCCAGCCGTAGGCCAAAAAGGACAGCACTCTGTGGGGCCCACCCAGCCGGATGGGTGGGCCCCACAGAGTGCCGTACATGGGGCCTACGGCTACCTGGGCCCCACAAAGTGCCGTCCTATTGGGCCTACGGCTGGGTGGGCCCCACAGAGTGCCGTCCTTTTGGGCCTACGGCTGGGTGGGCCCCACAGAGTGCCGTCCTTTTTGGCCCACCCAGCCGTAGGCCCAAAGGACGGCACTCTGTGGGGTCCACCCAGCCGTAGGCCCAAAGGACGGCACTCTGTGGGGCCCACCCAGCCGTAGGCCCAAAGGACGGCACTCTGTGGGGCCCACCCAGCTGTAGGGCCAAAGGACGGCACTCTGTGGGGCCCACTTAGCCGTAGGCCCAAAGGACGGCACCCTATGGGGCCCACCCAGCCGTAGGCCAAAAAAGGACGGCACTCTGTGAGGCCCACCCAGCCGTAGGCCAAAAAAGGACGGCACTCTGTGAGGCCCACCCAGCCGTAGGCCAAAAAGGATGGCACTCTGGGGCCCACCCAGCCGTAGGCCAAAAAAGGATGGCCCTCTGTGGGGTCCACCCAGCCTTGGGCCAAAAAAGGACGGCACTCTGTGGGGCCCACCCAGCCTTAGGCCAAAACAGGACGGCACTCTGTGGGGCCCACCCAGCGGTAGGCCAAAAAAGGACGGCCCTCTGTGGGGTCCACCCAGCCTTAGGCCAAAAAAGGACGGCACTCTGTTGGGCCCACCCAGCCGTAGGCCAAAAAAGGACGGCCCTCTGTGGGGTCCACCCAGCCGTAGGCCAAAAAAGGACGGCACTCTGTGGGGCCCACCCAGCCATAAGCCAAAAAGGGACGGCACTCTGTGGGACCTACCCAGCCGTAGGCCAAAAAGGACGGCACTCTGGGGCCCACCCAGCCGTAGGCCAAAAAAGGATGGCACTCTGTGGGGCCCAACCAGCCGTAGGCCAAAAAGGACAGCACTCAGTGGGGCCCACCCAGCCGGATGGGTGGGCCCCACAGAGTGCCGTACATGGGGCCTACGGCTACCTGGGCCCCACAAAGTGCCGTCCTATTAGGCTTACGGCTGGGTGGTCCCCACAGAGTGCCATCCTTTTGGGCCTACGGCTGGGTGGGCCCCACGGAGTGCCATCCTTTTTGGCCCACCCAGCCGTAGGCCCAAAGGACGGCACCCTATGGGGCCCACCCAGCCGTAGGCCAAAAAGGACGGCACTCTTTGGGGCCCACCCAGCCGTAGGCCAAAAAGGACAGCACTCTGTGGGGCCTACCCAGCCATAGGCCCAAAGGACGGCACTCTGTTGGGCCCACGCAGCCGTAGGCCCAAAGTACGGCACTCTGTTGGGCCCACCCATCCGTAGGCCCTAAGGACGGCACTCTGTGGGGCCCACCCATCCGTAGGCCCTAAGGACGGCACTCTGTGGGGCCCACCCAGCCGTAGGCCGAAAGGACGGCACTCTGTGGGGCCAACCCAGCCTTAGGCCAAAAAAGGACGGCACTCTGTGGGGCCCACCCAGCCGTAGGCCAAAACAGGACGGCCCTCTGTGGGGTCCACCCAGCCTTAGGCCAAAAAAGGACGGCCCTCTGTGGGGTCCACCCAGCCGTAGGCCAAAAAAGGACGGCACTCTGTGGGGCCCTCCCAGCCGTAGGCCAAAAAGGACGGCACTCTTTGGGGCCCACCCAGCCGTAGGCCAAAAAGGACAGCACTCTGTGGGGCCTACCCAGCCATAGGCCCAAAGGACGGCACTCTGTTGGGCCCACGCAGCCGTAGGCCCAAAGTACGGCACTCTGTTGGGCCCACCCATCCGTAGGCCCAAAGGACGGCACTCTGTGGGGCCCACCCATCCGTAGGCCGAAAGGACGGCACTCTGTGGGGCCAACCCAGCCTTAGGCCAAAAAAGGACGGCACTCTGTGGGACCCACCCAGCCGTAGGCCAAAACAGGACGGCCCTCTGTGGGGTCCACCCAGCCTTAGGCCAAAAAAGGACGGCACTCTGTGGGGCCCACCCAGCCGTAGGCCAAAAAGGATGGCACTCTGGGGCCCACCCAGCCGTAGGCCAAAAAAGGACGGCACTATGTGGGGCCCACCCAGCTGTAGGCCAAAAGAGGACGGCCCTCTGTGGGGTCCACCCAGCCGTAGGCCAAAAAAGGACGGCACTCTGTGGGGCCCACCCAGCCATAAGCCAAAAAGGGACGGCACTCTGTGGGACCCACCCAGCCGTAGGCCAAAAAAGGACGGAACTCTGTGGGTCCCACCCAGCCGTAAGGCCCAAATGACGGCACTCTGTGGGGCCCACCCATCGGTAGGCCCAAAGGACGGCACTCTGTGGGGCCCACCCATCCACAGGCCAAAAAAGGACGGCCCTCTGTGGGGTCCACCCAGCCTTAGGCCAAAACAGGACGGCACTCTGTGGGGCCCACCCAGCCGTAGGCCCAAAGTACAGCACTCCGTGGGGCCCACCCAGCCGTAGGCCCAAAGGACGGCACTCTGTGGGGCCCACCCAGCCGTAGGCCCAAAGGACTGCACTCTGTGGGGCCCACGCAGCCGTAGGCCCAAAGGACGGCACTCTATGGGGCCCACCCAGCTGTAGGCCAAAAAAGGACGGCACTCTGTGAGGCCCACCCAGCCGTAGGCCAAAAAGGACGGCACTCTGGGGCCCACCCAGCCGTAGGCCAAAAAAGAACGTCCCTCTGTGGGGTCCACCCAGCCGTAGGCCAAAAAAAGGCGGCACTCTGTGGGGCCCACCCAGCCGTAGGTCAAAAAGGATGGCACTCTGGGGCCCACCCAGCCGTAGGCCAAGAAAGGATGGCACTCTGTGGGGCCCACCCAGCCGTAGGCCAAAAAGGACAGCACTCTGTGGGGCCCACCCAGCCGGATGGGTGGGCCCCACAGAGTGCCGTACATGGGGCCTACGGCTACCGGGGCCCCACAAAGTGCCGTCCTATTGGGCCTACGGCTGGGTGGGCCCCACAGAGTGCCGTCCTTTTGGGCCTACGGCTGGGTGGGCCCCACAAAGTGCCGTCCTTTTTGGCCCACCCAGCCGTAGGCCCAAAGGATGGCACTCTGTGGGGCCCACCCAGCCGTAGGCCAAAAAAGGACGGCACTCTGTGGGGCCCACCCAGCTGTAGGCCCAAGGGACGGCACTCTGTGGGTCCCACCCAGCCGTAGGTCAAAAAGGACGGCACTCTGGGGCCCACCCAGCCGTAGGCCAAAAAGGACGGCACTCTTTTGGGCCCACCCAGCCGTAGGCCAAAAAAGGATGGCACTCTGTGGGGCCCACCCAGCCTTAGGCCAAAACAGGATGGCTCTCTGTGGGGCCCACCCAGCCTTAGGCCAAAATAGGACGGCTCTCTGTGGGGCCACCCAGCCGTAGGCCCAAAGGACAGCACTCTGTGGGGCCCACCCAGCCGTAGGCCCAAAGGACGGCACTCTGTGGGGCCCACGCAGCCGTAGGCCCAAAGGACGGCACTCTATGGGGCCCACCCAGCCGTAGGCCAAAAAAGGACGGCACTCTGAGAGGCTCACCCAGCCGAAGGGCAAAAAGGACGGCACTCTGGGGCCCACCCAGCCGTAGGCCAAAAAAGGATGGCACTCTGTGGGGCCCACCCAGCCGTAGGCCATAAAAGGACGGCACTCTGTGGGGCCCACCCAGCTGTAGGCCCAAGGGACGGCACTCTATGGGTCCCACCCAGCCGTAGGTCAAAAAGGACTGCACTCTGGTGCTCACCCAGCCATAGGCCAAAAAGGACGGCACTCTTTTGGGCCCACCCAGCCGTAGGCCAAAAAAGGATGGCACTCTGTGGGGCCCACCCAGCCTTAGGCCAAAACAGGACGGCTCTCTGTGGGGCCCACCCAGCCTCAGGCCAAAACAGGACGGCTCTCTGTGGGGCCCACCCAGCCGTAGGCCCAAAGGACAGCACTCTGTGGGGCCCACCCAGCCATAGGCCCAAAGGACGGCACTCTGTGGGGCCCACGCAGCCGTAGGCCCAAAGGACGGCACTCTATGGGGCCCACCCAGCCGTAGGCCAAAAAAGGACGGCACTCTGGGGCCCACCCAGCCGTAGGCCAAAAAGGACGGCACTCTGTGGGGCCTACCCAGCCATATGCCCAAAGGACGGCACTCTGTGGGGCCCACCCATCCGTAGGCCCTAAGGACGGCACTCTGTGGGGCCCACCCAGCCTTAGGCCAAAAAAGGATGGCACTCTGTGGGGCCCACCCAGCCGTAGGCCAAAAAAGGACGGCCCTCTGTGGGGTCTACCCAGCCTTAGGCCAAAACAGGACGGCACTCTGTGGGGCCCACCCAGCCGTAGGCCAAAAAAGGATGGCCAACTGTGGGGTCCACCCAGCCTTATGCCAAAAAGGACGGCACTCTGTTGGGCCCACCCAGCCGTAGGCCAAAAAAGGACGGCCCTCTGTGGGGTCCACCCAGCCGTAGGCCAAAAAAGGACGGCACTCTGTGGGGCCCAACCAGCCGTAGGCCAAAAAGGACAGCTCTCAGTGGGGCCCACCCAGCCGGATGGGTGGGCCCCACAGAGTGCCGTACATGGGGCCTACGGCTACCTGGGCCCCACAAAGTGCCGTCCTATTGGGCCTACGGCTGGGTGAGCCCCACGGAGTGCCGTCCTTTTTGTCCCACCCAGCCGTAGGCCCAAAGGACGGCACTCTATGGGGCCCACCCAGCCGTAGGCCAAAAAAGGACGGCACTCTGTGAGGCCCACCCAGCCGTAGGCCAAAAAGGATGGCACTCTGGGGCCCACCCAGCCGTAGGCCAAAAAAGGATGGCACTCTGTGGGGCCCACCCAGCCGTAGGCCTAAAAAAGGACACATCCCTCTGTGGGGTCCACCCAGCCGTAGGCCAAAAAAGGATGGCACTCTGTGGGGCCCACCCAGCCGTAGGCTAAAAAGGATGGCACTCTGGGGCCCACCCAGCCGTAGGCCAAAAAGGACGGCACTCTTTGGGGCCCACCCAGCCGTAGGCCAAAAAGGACGGCACTCTGTGGGGCTTACCCAGCCATAGGCCCAAAGGACGGCACTCTGTTGGGCCCACCCATCCGTAGGCCCAAAGGACGGCACTCTGTGGGGCCCACCCATCCGTAGGCCAAAAAGGACGGCACTCTGTGGGGCCTACCCAGCCATAGGCCCAAAGGACGGCACTCTGTTGGGCCCAGGCAGCCGTAGGCCCAAAGTACGGCACTCTGTTGGGCCCACCCAGCCGTAGGCCAAAAAAGGACAGCACTCTGTGGGGCCCACCCAGCCATAAGCCAAAAAGGGACGGCACTCTGTGGGACCCACCCAGCCGTAGGCCAAAAAGGACGGCACACTGGGGCCCACCCAGCCGTAGGCCAAAAAAGGATGGCACTCTGTGGGGCCCACCCAGCCGTAGGGCAAAAAGGACAGCACTCTGTGGGGCCCACCCAGCCGGATGGGTGGGCCCCACAGAGTGCCGTACATGGGACCTACGGCTACCTGGGCCCCACAAAGTGCCGTCCTATTGGGCCTACGGCTGGGTGGGCCCCACAGAGTGCCGTCCTTTTGGGCCTATAGCTGGGTGGGCCCCACAGGGTGCCGTCCTTTTTGGCCCACCCAGCCGTAGGCCCAAAGGACGGCATTCTGTGGGGCCCACCCAGCCGTAGGCCAAATGGACGGCATTCTGTGGGGCCCACCCAGCCTTAGGCCCAAAGGACGGCACTCTGTGGGGCCCACCCAGCTGTAGGCCCAAAGGACGGCACTCTGTGGGGCCCACCCAGCCGTAGGCCAAAAAAGGACGGCACTCTGTGGGCCCCACCCAGATGTAGGCCCAAAGGACGGCACTCTGTGGGGCCCACCCAGCCATAGGCCCTAAGGACGGCGCGCTATGGGGCCCACCCAGCCGTAGGCCCAAAGGACGGCACTCTGTGGGGCCCACCCAGCCATAAGCCAAAAAGGGACGGCACTCTGTGGGACCTACCCAGCCGTAGGCCAAAAAGGACGGCACTCTGGGGCCCACCCAGCCGTAGGCCAAAAAAGGATGGCACTCTGTGGGGCCCAACCAGCCGTAGGCCAAAAAGGACAGCACTCAGTGGGGCCCACCCAGCCGGATGGGTGGGCCCCACAGAGTGCCGTACATGGGGCCTACGGCTACCTGGGCCCCACAAAGTGCCGTCCTATTGGGCCTACGGCTGGGTGGGCCCCACGGAGTGCCGTCCTTTTTGTCCCACCCAGCCGTAGGCCCAAAGGACGGCACTCTATGGGGCCCACCCAGCCGTAGGCCAAAAAAGGACGGCACTCTGTGAGGCCCACCCAGCCGTAGGCCAAAAAGGATGGCACTCTGGGGCCCACCCAGCCGTAGGCCAAAAAAGGATGGCACTCTGTGGGGCCCACCCAGCCGTAGGCCTAAAAAAGGACACATCCCTCTGTGGGGTCCACCCAGCCGTAGGCCAAAAAAGGATGGCACTCTGTGGGGCCCACCCAGCCGTAGGCCAAAAAGGATGGCACTCTGGGGCCCACCCAGCCGTAGGCCAAAAAGGACGGCACTCTTTGGGGCCCACCCAGCCGTAGGCCAAAAAGGACGGCACTCTGTGGGGCTTACCCAGCCATAGGCCCAAAGGACGGCACTCTGTTGGGCCCACCCATCCGTAGGCCCAAAGGACGGCACTCTGTGGGGCCCACCCATCCGTAGGCCAAAAAGGACGGCACTCTGTGGGGCCTACCCAGCCATAGGCCCAAAGGACGGCACTCTGTTGGGCCCAGGCAGCCGTAGGCCCAAAGTACGGCACTCTGTTGGGCCCACCCAGCCGTAGGCCAGAAAAGGACAGCACTCTGTGGGGCCCACCCAGCCATAAGCCAAAAAGGGACGGCACTCTGTGGGACCCACCCAGCCGTAGGCCAAAAAGGACGGCACACTGGGGCCCACCCAGCCGTAGGCCAAAAAAGGATGGCACTCTGTGGGGCTCACCCAGCCGTAGGGCAAAAAGGACAGCACTCTGTGGGGCCCACCCAGCCGGATGGGTGGGCCCCACAGAGTGCCGTACATGGGACCTACGGCTACCTGGGCCCCACAAAGTGCCGTCCTATTGGGCCTACGGCTGGGTGGGCCCCACAGAGTGCCGTCCTTTTGGGACTATAGCTGGGTGGGCCCCACAGGGTGCCGTCCTTTTTGGCCCACCCAGCCGTAGGCCCAAAGGACGGCACTCTGTGGGGCCCACCCAGCCGTAGGCCACAAAAGGACGGCACTCTGTGGTCCCCACCCAGATATAGGCCCAAAGGACGGCACTCTGTGGGGCCCACCCAGCCATAGGCCCAAAGGACGGCGCGCTATGGGGCCCACCCAGCCGTAGGCCCAAAGGACGGCACTCTGTGGGGCCCACCCAGCCGTAGGGCCAAAGGACGGCACTCTGTGGGGCCCACCCAGCCGTAGGGCCAAAGGACGGCACTCTGTGGGGCCCACCCAGCCGTAGGCCAAATGGACGGCACTCTGTGGGGCCCACCCAGCCATAGGCCAAAAAAGGACGGCACTCTGTGGGGCCCACCCAGCCATAGGCCCAAAGGACGGCGCGCTATGGGGCCCACCCAGCCGTAGACCAAAAAGGACGGCACTCTGTGGGGCCCACCCAGTCGTAGGGCCATAGGACGGCACTCTGTGGGGCCCACCCAGCCGTAGGCCCAATGGACGGCACTCTGTGGGGCCCACCCAGCCGTAGGCCAAAAAAGGACGGCCCTCTGTGGGGTCCACCCAGCCGTAGGCCAAAAAAGGACGGCACTCTGTGGGGCCCACCCAGCCGTAGGCCAAAAAAGGACGGCACTATGTGGGGCCCACCCAGCTGTAGGCCAAAAAAGGACGGCCCTCTGTGGGGTCCACCCAGCCGTAGGCCAAAAAAGGACGGCACTCTGTGGGGCCCACCCAGCCATAAGCCAAAAAGGGACGGCACTCTGTGGGACCCACCCAGCCGTAGGCCAAAAAAGGACGGAACTCTGTGGGTCCCACCCAGCCGTAAGGCCCAAATGACGGCACTCTGTGGGGCCCACCCATCGGTAGGCCCAAAGGACGGCACTCTGTGGGGCCCACCCATCCACAGGCCAAAAAACGACGGCCCTCTGTGGGGTCCACCCAGCCTTAGGCCAAAACAGGACGGCACTCTGTGGGGCCCACCCAGCCGTAGGCCCAAAGTACAGCACTCCGTGGGGCCCACCCAGCCGTAGGCCCAAAGGACGGCACTCTGTGGGGCCCACCCAGCCGTAGGCCCAAAGGACTGCACTCTGTGGGGCCCACGCAGCCGTAGGCCCAAAGCACGGCACTCTATGGGGCCCACCCAGCCGTAGGCCAAAAAAGGACGGCACTCTGGCAGGCCCACCCAGCCGTAGGCCAAAAAGGACGGCACTCTGGGGCCCACCCAGCCGTAGGCCAAAAAAGGATGGCACTCTGTGGGGCCCACCCAGCCGTAGGCCAAAAAAGGACGTCCCTCTGTGGGGTCCACCCAGCCGTAGGCCAAAAAAGGACGGCACTCTGTGGGGCCCACCCAGCTGTAGGTCAAAAAGGATGGCACTCTGGGGCCCACCCAGCCGTAGGCCAAGAAAGGATGGCACTCTGTGGGGCCCACCCAGCCGTAGGCCAAAAAGGACAGCACTTTGTGGGGCCCACCCAGCCGGATGGGTGGGCCCCACAGAGTGCCGTATATGGGGCCTACGGCTACCGGGGCCCCACAAAGTGCCGTCCTATTGGGCCTACGGCTGGGTGGGCCCCACAGAGTGCCGTCCTTTTGGGCCTACGGCTGGGTGGGCCCCACAAAGTGCCATCCTTTTTGGCCCACCCAGCCGTAGGCCCAAAGGACGGCACTCTGTGGGGCCCACCCAGCCGTAGGCCAAAAAAGGACGGCACTCTGTGGGGCCCACCCAGCTGTAGGCCCAAGGGACGGCACTCTGTGGGTCCCACCCAGCCGTAGGTCAAAAAGGACGGCACTCTGGGGCCCACCCAGCCGTAGGCCAAAAAGGACGGCACTCTTTTGGGCCCACCCAGCCGTAGGCCAAAAAAGGATGGCACTCTGTGGGGCCCACCCAGCCTTAGGCCAAAACAGGATGGCTCTCTGTGGGGCCCACCCAGCCTTAGGCCAAAACAGGACGGCTCTCTGTGGGGCCCACCCAGCCGTAGGCCCAAAGGACAGCACTCTGTGGGGCCCACCCAGCCGTAGGCCCAAAGGACGGCACTCTGTGGGGCCCGCGCAGCCGTAGGCCCAAAGGACGGCACTCTATGGGGCCCACCCAGCCGTAGGCCAAAAAAGGACGGCACTCTGAGAGGCCCACCCAGCCGAAGGGCAAAAAGGACGGCACTCTGGGGCCCACCCAGCCGTAGGCCAAATGGACGGCACTCTGTGGGGCCCACCCAGCCGTAGGCCCAAAGGACGGCACTCTGTGGGGCCCACCCAGCTGTAGGCCCAAAGGACGGCACTCTGTGGGGCCCACCCAGCCGTAGGCCAAAAAAGGACGGCACTCTGTGAGGCCCACCCAGCTATAGGCCCAAAGGATGGCACTCTGTGGGACCCACCCAACCATAGGCCCAAAGGACGGCGTGCTATGGGGCCCACCCAGCCGTAGGCCAAAAAAGGACAGCACTCTGTGGGGCCCACCCAGCCATAGGGCCAAAGGACGGCACTCTGTGGGGCCCACCCAGCCATAGGCCCAAAGGACGGCACTCTGTGGGGCCCACCCAGCCGTAGGCCCAAAGGACGGCACTCTATGGGGCCCACCCAGCCGTAGGCCAAAAAAGGACGGCACTCTGTGAGGCCCACCCAGCCATAGGCCAAAAAGGACAGCACTCTGGGGCCCACCCAGCCGTAGGCCAAAAAAGGATGGCACTCTGTGGGGCCCACCCAGCCGTAGGCCAAAAAGGACAGCACTCTATGGGGCCCACTCAGCCGGATGGGTGGGCCCCACAGAGTGCCGTACATGGGGCCTACGGCTACCTGGGCCCCACAAAGTGCCGTCCTATTGGGCCTACGGCTGGGTGGGCCCCCCAGAGTGCCGTCCTTTTGGGCCTACGGCTGGGTGGGCCCCACAGAGTGCCGTCCTTATTGGCCCACCCAGCCGTAGGCCCAAAGGACGGCACTTTGTGGGGCCCACCCAGCCGTAGGCCAAATGGATGGCACTCTGTGTGGCCCACCCTGCCATAGGCCAAAAAAGGACGGCACTCTGTGGGGCCCACTCAGCCGTAGGCCAAAAAAGGACAGCACTCTGTGGGGCCCACCCAGCTGTAGGCCCAAAGGACGGCACTCTGTGGGGCCCACCCAACCATAGGCCCAAAGGACGACGTGCTATGGGGCCCACCCAGCCGTAGGCCAAAAAAGGACGGCACTCTGTGGGGCCCACCCAGCCATAGGGCCAAAGGACGGCACTCTGTGGGGCCCACCCAGCCATAGGCCCAAAGGACGGCACTCTGTGGGGCCCACCCAGCCGTAGGCCAAATGGACGGCACTCTGTGGGGCCCACCCAGCTGTAGGCCCAAAGGACGGCACTCTGTGGGGCCCACCCTGCCTTAGGCCCAAAGGACGACACTCTGTGGGGCCCACCCAGCCGTAGGCCCAAAGGACGGCACTCTATGGGGCCCACCCAGCCGTAGGCCAAAAAAGGACGGCACTCTGTGAGGCCCACCCAGCCGTAGGCCAAAAAGGACAGCACTCTGGGGCCCACCCAGCCGCAGGCCAAAAAAGGATGGCACTCTGTGGGGCCCACCCAGCCGTAGGCCAAAAAGGACAGCACTCTGTGGGGCCCACTCAGCCGGATGGGTGGGCCCCACAGAGTGCCGTACATGGGGCCTACGGCTACCTGGGCCCCACAAAGTGCCGTCCTATTGGGCCTATGGCTGGGTGGGCCCCCCAGAGTGCCGTCCTTTTGGGTCTACGGCTGGGTGGGCCCCACAGAGTGCCGTCCTTTTTGACCCACCCAGCCGTAGGCCCAAAGGACGGCACTTTGTGGGGCCCACCCAGCCGTAGGCCAAATGGATGGCACTCTTTGGGGCCCACCCAGCCGTAGGCCCAAAAGGACAGCACTCTGTGGGGCCCATCCAGCCGTAGGCCCAAAGGACGGCACTCTGTGGGGCCCACCCAGCCGTAGGCCAAATGGACGGCACTCTGTGGGGCCCACCCAGCCGTAGGCCCAAAGGACGGCACTATGTGGGGCCCACCCAGCCGTAGGCCCAAAGGACGGCACTATGTGGGGCCCACCTTGCCTTAGGCCCAAAGGACGGCACTCTGTGGGGCCCACCCAGCCGTAGGCCCAAAGGACGGCACTCTAGGGGCCCACCCAGCCGTAGGCCAAAAATGGACGGCACTCTGGGGCCCACTCAGCCGTAGGCCAAAAAAGGATGGCACTCTGTGGGGCCCACCCAGCCGTAGGCCAAAAAGGACAGCACTCTGTGGGGCCCACCCAGCCGGATGGGTGGGCCCCACAGAGTGCCGTACATGGGGCCTACGGCTACCTGGACCCCACAAAGGGCCATCCTATTGGGCCTACGGTTGGGTGGGCCCCCCAGAGTGCCGTCCTTTTTGGCCCACCCAGCCGTAGGCCCAAAGGACGGCACTTTGTGGGGCCCACCCAGCCGTAGGCCAAATGGACGGCACTCTGTGGGGCCCACCCAGCCGTAGGCCCAAATGACGGCACTCTGTGGGGCCCACCCAGCCGTAGGCCAAATGGACGGCACTCTGTGGGGCCCACCCAGCCGTAGGCCCAAAGGACGGCTCTCTGTGGGGCCCACCCAGCCGTAGGCCAAAAAAGGACGGCACTCTGTGGGGCCCACCCAGCTGTAGGCCAAAAGGACGGCACTCTGTGGGGCCCACCCAGCCGTAGGCCCAAAGGACGGCACTCTGTGGGGCCCACCCAGCCGTAGGCCCAAAGGACGGCACTCTGTTGGGCCCACCCAGCCGTAGGCCCAAAGGACGGCACTCTATGGGGCCCACCCAGCCGTAGGCCCAATAGGACGGCACTTTGTGGGGCCCACCCAGCCGGATGGGTGGGCCCCACAGAGTGCCGTACATGGGGCCTACGGCTACCTTGGCCCCACAAAGTGCCGTCCTATTGGGCCTACGGCTGGGTGGGCCCCACAGAGTGCCGTCCTTTGGGCCTACAGCTGGTTGGGCCAAAAAAGGATGGCACTCTGTGGGGCCCACCCAGCCGTAGGCCAAAAAGGACAGCACTCTGTGGGGCCCACCCAGCCGGATGGGTGGGCCCCACAGAGTGCCGTGCATGGGGCCTACGGCTACCTTGGCCCCACAGAGTGCCGTCCATTTGGGCCTACGGCTGGGTGGGCCCCACAGAGTGCCGTCCTTTTTGGCCCAACCAGCTGTAGGCCCAAAGGACGGCACTCTGTGGGGCCCACCCAGCCGTAGGCCAAATGGACGGCACTCTGTGGGGCCCACCCAGCCGTAGGCCCAAAGGACGGCACTCTGTGGGGCCCACCCAGCCTTAGGCCAAAAAAGGACGGCACTCTGTTGGGCCCACCCAGCCGTAGGCCAAAAAAGGACGGCCCTCTGTGGGGTCCACCCAGCCGTAGGCCAAAAAAGGACGGCACTCTGTGGGACCCACCCAGCCGTAGTCCAAAAAGGACCGCACTCTGGGGCCCACCCAGCCGTAGGCCAAAAAAGGATGGCACTCTGTGGGGCCCACCCAGCCGGAGGCCAAAAAGGACAGCACTCTGTGGGGCCCACCCAGCCGGATGGGTGGGCCCCACAGAGTGCCGTACATGGTGCCTACGGCTACCTGGGCCCCACAAAGTGCCGTCCTATTGGGCCTACGGCTGGGTGGGCCCCACAGAGTTCCGTCCTTTTTGGCCCACCCAGCCGTAGGCCCAAAGGACGGCACTCTCTGGGGCCCACTGAGCCGTAGGCCAAATGGACGGCACTCTGTGGGGCCCACCCAGCCGTAGGCCCAATGGACGGCACTCTGTGGGGCCCACCCAGCCGTAGGCCCAAAGGACGGCACTCTGTGGGGCCCACCCAGCCGTAGGCCAAAAAAGGACGGCACTCTGTGAGGCCCACCCATCTGTAGGCCCAAAGGACGGCACTCTGTGGGACCCACCCAACCATAGGCCCAAAGGACGGCGTGCTATGGGGCCCACCCAGCCGTAGGCCAAAAAATGATGGCACTCTGTGGGGCCCACCCAGCCATAGGGCCAAAGGACGGCACTCTGTGGGGCCCACCCAGCCATAGGCCCAAAGGACGGCACTCTGTGGGGCCCACCCAGCCGTAGGCCAAATGGACGGCACTCTGTGGGGCCCACCCAGCCGTAGGCCCAAAGGACGGCACTCTGTGGGGCCCACCCTGCCTTAGGCCCAAAGGACGACACTCTGTGGGGCCCACCCAGCCGTAGGCCCAAAGGACGGCACTCTGTGGGGCCCACCCAGCTGTAGGCCCAAAGGACGGCACTATATGGGGCCCACCCAGCCGTAGGCCAAAAAAGGACGGCACTCTGTGAGGCCCACCCAGCCGTAGGCCAAAAAGGACAGCACTCTGGGGCCCACCCAGCCGTAGGCCAAAAAAGGACGGCACTCTGTGGGGACCACCCAGCCGTAGGCCAAAAAGGACAGCACTCTGGGGTCCACCCAGCCGTAGGCCAAAAAAGGATGGCACTCTGTGGGGCCCACCCAGCCGTAGGCCAAAAAGGACAGCACTCTGTGGGGCCCACTCAGCCGGATGGGTGGGCCCCACAGAGTGCCGTACATGGGGCCTACGGCTACCTGGGCCCCACAAAGTGCCGTCCTATTGGGCCTACGGCTGGGTGGGCCCCCCAGAGTGCCGTCCTTTTGGGCCTACGGCTGGGTGGGCCCCACAGAGTGCCGTCCTTTTTGGCCCACCCAGCCGTAGGCCCAAAGGACGGCACTTTGTGGGGCCCACCCAGCCGTAGGCCAAATGGATGGCACTCTGTGTGGCCCACCCAGCCGTAGGCCAAAAAAGGACGGCACTCTGTGGGGCCCACCCAGCCGTAGGACAAAAAAGGACCTCCCTCTGTGGGGTCCACCCAGCCATAGGCCAAAAAAGGACGGCACTCTGTGGGGCCCACCCAGCCGTAGGCCAAAAAGCACGGCACTCTGGGGCCCACCCAGCCGTAGGCCAAAAAGGATGGCACTCTGTGGGGCCCACCCAGCCGTAGGCCAAAAAGGACAGCACTCTGTGGGGCCCACCCAGCCGGATGAGTGGGCCCCATAGAGTGCCGTCCTATTGGGCCTACGGCTGGGTGGGCCTCACAGAGTGCCGTCCTTTTGGGCCTACGGCTGGGTGGGCTCCACAAAGTGCCGTCCTTTTTGGCCCACCCAGCCGTAGGCCCAAAGGACGGCACTCTGTGGGGCCCACCCAGCTGTAGGCCCAAAGGACGGCACTCTGTGGGGCCCACCCAGCCGTAGGCCAAAAAAAGACGGCACTCCGTGGGGCCCACCCAGCTGTAGGCCCAAAGGACTGCACTCTGTGGGGCCCACGCAGCCGTAGGCCCAAAGGACGGCACTCCATGGGGCTCACCCAGCCGTAGGCCAAAAAAGGATGGCACTCTGTGAGGCCCACCCAGCCGTAGGCCAAAAAGGACGGCACTCTGTGAGGCCCACCCAGCCGTAGGCCAAAAAGGACGGCACTCTGGGGCCCACCCAGCCGTAGGCCAAAAAAGGATGGCACTCTGTGGGGCCCACCCAGCCGTAGGCCAAAAAGGATGTCCCTCTGTGGGGTCCACCCAGCCGTAGGCCAAAAAAGAACGGCACTCTGTGGGGCCCACCCAGCCGTAGGCCAAAAAGGATGGCACTCTGGGGCCCACCCAGCCGTAGGCCAAAAAAGGATGGCACTCTGTGGGGCCCACCCAGCCGTAGGCCAAAAAGGACAGCACTCTGTGGGGCCCACCCAGCCGGATGGGTGGGCCCCACAGAGTGCCGTACATGGGGCCTACGGCGACCTGGGCCCCACAAAGTCCCGTCCTATTGGGCCTACGGCTGGGTGGGCCCAACAGAGTGCCGTCCTTTTGGGCCTACAGCTGGGTGGTCCCCACAGAGTGCCGTCCTTTTTGGCCCACCCAGCCGTAGGCCAAATGGACGGCACTCTGTGGGGTCCACCCAGCCGTAGGCCAAATGGACGGCACTCTGTGGGGCCCACCCAGCCGTAGGCCCAAAGGACGGCACTCTGTGGGGCCCACCCAGCCGTAGGCCAAAAAAGGACGGCACTCTGTGGGGCCCACCCAGCTGTTGGGCCAAAGGACGGCACTCTGTGGGGCCCACCCCGCCGTAGGCGCAAAGGACGGCACCCTATGGGGCCCACCCAGCCGTAGGCCAAAAAAGGACGGCACTCTGTGAGGCCCACCCAGCCGTAGGCCAAAAAGGATGGCACTCTGTGGGGCCCACCCAGCCGTAGGCCAAAAAAGGATGGCACTCTGTGGGGCCCACCCAGCCGTAGGCCAAAAAGGACGTCCCTCTGTGGGGTCCACCCAGCCGTAGGCCAAAAAAGGATGGCACTCTGTGGGGCCTACCCAGCCATAGGCCCAAAGGACGGCACTCTGTTGCCCACCCATCCGTAGGCCCAAAGGACGGCACTCTGTGGGGCCCACCCATCCGTAGGCCCTAAGGACGGCACTCTGTGGGGCCCACCCAGCCTTAGACCCAAAGGACGGCACTCTATTCGGCCCACCCAACCGTAGGCCAAAAAAGGATGGCACTCTGTGGGACCCACCCAGCTGTAGGCCAAAAAGGACGGCACTCTGGGGTACCCGCCGTAGGCCAAAAAAGGATGGCACTCTGTGGGGCCCACCCAGCCGTAGGCCAAAAAAGGACGTCCCTCTGTGGGGTCCACCCAGCCGTAGGCCAAGAAAGGACTGCACTCTGATCACCTAGGAAGGGAAGTCTGCAATACGCGCACAAACAAAAGGGTAGGGGCGCTGAAGCGCCTGTGTGATCTATTTCTCTATATGTATGTATTGTATACACTTGTATTGTATACATTGCTCACATTCACCCATCCCTTAATGACAACACTGCCACTGATTTCCCCTCCCTCCTCACCACTGCTGCCACCCCCGTCGGGGTCAGGTGACGGGAGGCCCCGCCTTCCCAATATAAGAAACGTCAGTGCTGGGATCCCCGTAGTGGAGACAGAAGATGGATGCATGTATGGACAGCGCTGGACTGGGATCCCCCGTTGCTGGATCAGATGAGCCATCGCTGGACCCCGGAGAGATGATCATCCGTCGCTGGATAGCAACAGTGGATTACCACCGCTGGAATCTTTTTTTTTTTTTTTTTAACCACTTGAGACCCAGGCCAATTCTGACATTTCTCTCCTACATGTAAAATTCCTAATTTTTTTGCTAGAAAATTACATAGAACCCCCAAACATTATATATGTTTTTTTAGCAAAGACCCTAGAGAATACAATGGCGGTCATTGCAACTTTTTATCTCGCACGGTATTTGCGCAGCAATTTTTCGAATGCGTTTTTTTCAGAAAAAAACAGTTTCATGCTAAAAAAAAAAAAAAACAGTAAAGTTAGCCCAATTTTTTTGCATAGTGTGAAAGAGGAGGATACGCCGAGTAAATAGATACCCAACATGTCATGCTTCAAAATTGCACGCGCTCGTGGAATGGCGACAAACTTTGCTATTTAAAAATCCCCATAGGTGACGCTTTAAATTTTTTTTACTGATTACATGTTTTGGGTTACAGAGGAGGTCTAGGGCTAGAATTATTGCTCTCGCTCTAACGTTCACGGCGATACCTCACATGTGTGGTTTGAACACCGTTTTCATATGTGGGCGGGACTTACGTATGCATTCGCTTCTGTGTGCGAGCTCACGGGGACAGGGGCGCTTAAAAATTTTTTTTTTATTATTGTTAATTTTTATTTATTCCCTTGTAATAGGAATATGGCACGATCGGACCTATTTACAGTGAAATATGGGGTCAATAAGACCCCATATCTCACCTCTAGGCTGGGAAGAATAATAAAAAAAAAAAAAACGATCCTGGCTTCCTAGCCAGATTGGCGCCGTTAATTTGAATACCTAGGCCGGGCGTGACGTCATAACATCGCGCCCGGCCTCCGAACGATCATAGAGACTCCGGGGACAATCTAGTCCGCCGGAAATCTGTATGATCAAATGCTGGGGCCGGGCGTTCGTTCGACTCGAACATTGGCTGTTTGTCCGTTCGGCGAAATCCGAACTCTTGGTCCGTTCGCGTCAAAATTCGTGTGGCGCGCACGGCCCACAATGCACTGCGATGGCGCAGTGCATTGCTGGCTCATGATTGGCCAAGCATGCACTGTGACCCCGCATGCTTGGCCAATCGCAGCGCCAGCAGCGAGGAGAGCCATGATTGGCCACAGGCAGGATGCCTGTGGCCAATCATAGCTCAGGCTGTGTAGTGCACGCCCCACACTATATAAGGCCGCCATTGAGGCGGCCTCGTGTAGTGTGTTGGCATCTGAAGCAGTTGGTGTTCTGTGTACCTTCAACACAGTTACACACCGATCGTTTTTGGCTGATTTCCTATCTTGCTCTTGTGTAGTGGTTATTGTCTGTGCCCTGACCGCAGTATACACCACTATATTCACCTCACCTATATAGCTAGTGATCCATCTTTAATAATAGAGTTTGCAGTCAGTAGTGTTAGGAGATAGAGGAGGTGGGAGTTAGGAGAGGTGCTGTCTGCGTGCTCTGTACCCAGTACATACCGCTATAATCCACCTACATAGCTGTTCTCTATTTGAGCCCAATTGCCATCTGCAGGAGTTATTGGAAGTTGTGTGTGCCTCCAGCACAGCACAGTATACATCTGTATATACCCCTTTATCTCTGCTGTTCTATAAAAAAGGCATCTGCAGGAGTTAGTGGGTGTTGTGTGCCTCCAGCACAATATAAACTACCCAACTACTGTTTTACCCAACTCCCTTCAGGCCATTACCATGTCTGGAAGGCCAGCAAGGAGAGGCAGACAGGCGCGAGCCGATAAAAGAGGGCAAGCAGGCTCTGTGTCTAGAGACAACAGTGCTGGTCGTGGACGCGGTGTATTGTCATCAGCACGTGGCCATGGGACATGCTTGTCCTTCTTTTCTGCAGCTGGACATGTTGAACCGCAACATGCCAACGACTTGGTAGAGTGGATGACCAAGCCCTCTTCATCCTCCTCATCCTCTCTCACCCAGTCACATGGGTAGTAGCAAAGCAGCTGCCAACGCATCGTCTTCCCTCCTCTCAATGTCATCATCAGTGACTCCTTCCCTAGACCCACCACGTCGCCCTGAGGAGTCTCCTGAACTTTTTGAGCACAGTGTTGGGTACATGCTCCAGGAGGATGCCCAGTGTTTGGTGGGCTCTGATGATGACACTCAGCTAGAGGAAGGCAGTAGCGTGAGCGCAGAGAGAGGGGATGCTCAAGAAGGACAGCAATCTGGCAGTCATGTTCCACAAGCTGCAGCATACTGCCAGGTTTGCTACAGTGATGAAGAGGGAAGGGATGATGAGGGCACTGACTCCACGTGGGTGCCTAGGAGGAGGAGGCGGCACATGTCCAACGAGGCAGGATGCCCTCCGGGGGCCAGCTTAGGGGCAGCACACCGACTGAATCACACCGCAGAGATCCGCCTGCACAGAGCGCTTCCTCTGCGCGTTATTCTAAAAGTTCTTTGGTGTGGGCCTTTTTTGAGACGAGTGCATCAGATCGCACCGCTGCTATTTGCAACATATGTCTCAAGCGTATCTCACGTGGCCAAAACATCAGCCGCTTGGGCACCACATGCTTGACCAGACATATGTTGACCTGCCATGCAGCTCGTTGGCAAGCGTACCTCAAAGACCCACACCAAAGAACAAAGCGGACCTCTCCTTGCTCCTCATCAGATGGCATCTCCAACCCCACTAGACCTTCAGTCCTCTCTGAAACCTGCTCTGAGAGGAATGAAGGTGTAGAATTAGGTGTGTCGCAGCCAAGTGCTTCCGGGAACTCTGCTAGTGGTACACCCACGTCCGATTATAGCAGGCAAATGTCCCTGCCCCAGCTGCTGGACCGGCGGAAGAAGTTTACTCCCAGCCATCCACATGCCCAGCGGTTGAATGCTAGCTTGGCTAAATTGCTAGCACTTCATCTGCTGCCTTTTCAGTTGGTAGACTCGGCCCCCTTCCGTGAGTTTGTACAATGTGCGGTTCCTCAGTGGCAGGTCCCCAAACGCCACTTTTTCTCACGGAAGGCGATTCCGGCTCTCTACCGGCATGTGGAAGGCAATGTCCTTGCCTCGCTGGACAGGGCGGTCAGCGGTAAGGTGCATATTACCACTGACTCATGGTCCAGCAGGCATGGACAGGGACGTTACCTGTCTTTCACGGCCCATTGGGTCACTCTTCTGGCTGCTGGGAAGGATGCAGGACAAGGTGCAGTAGTGTTGGAGGTTGTTCCGCCACCACGCCTCCAAAATGCTACTATTGGTTGTGACACACCTCTCTCCTCCACCCCCTCCTCTTCTTCTTCCTCCATGGCCTCTTCCAGTGCTCTGTCCTCAGAACCAGCGGAGCTCCGTAGGCGTTCCAGGGGCTACGCAAGTACGCAGGCAAAACGATGCCATGCCGTGCTTGCGCTGGTTTGTTTGGGGGACAGGAGCCACACTGGGGCGGATGTTTTGTCAGCTCTGCAGGGGCAGGCCGAGAGGTGGTTGACGCCACGCCAGCTTAAGCCAGGAATGGTGGTTTGCGACAATGGCACCAACCTCCTCTCCGCCCTCCAACAGGGACAACTGACCCATGTGCCCTGTGTAGCTCACGTCCTTAACCTGGTGGTGCAGCGGTTCTTGGGCAGGTACCCCGGCTTACATGATGTCCTGAAGCAGGCCAGGAAAGTCTGTGTGCATTTCCGCCGATCATTTAATGCCTGTGCTCGGCTGGCTGAGCTCCAAAAGGAGTTGAACCTGTCCAAGAACCGCCTTATATGTGACATGCCCACCAGATGGAACTCAACATTGGCCATGCTGCAGCGGCTGCACACGCAGCAGAGGGCCATCAATGAGTACCTGTGCGACTACGGCACCAGGACAGGGTCAGGGGAGCTTGGTTTTTTCTCACCACGCCAGTGGGGCATGATCAGGGATGCATGCACTGTCCTGTCACCGTTTGAGGAGGCCACAAGGATGGTGAGCAGTGACAGTGCATGCATCAGTGACACTGTACCTCTTGTCCACCTCTTGGAGCATACGCTGTGTGGAATAATGGACAGGGCACTTGAGGCAGAACAGAGGCAGGAAGAGGAGGACTTCCTTGCCTCTCAAGGCTCCTTTATCCAGACAGTGTTCCTGCTGTGCCACCCATCACACAGGAAGAGGAGGAGGAGGAGGAGGAGGAGGATGATTGTGTCAGCATGGAGGTGGAGGCTGGCACTCAGCAGCAGCAGCAGCAGCAGTCTTATAGGGATGATTTACAGTCCCAAGAAACACGTGGACTTGTACGTGGCTGGGAGAAGGTAGCTGCGGATCATGTTGTCCTTAGTGACCCAGAGGACTCCGGACCGAATGCCTCAGCTAACCTACGCTGCATGGCCTCCCTGATCCTGCAAAGCCTGCGGAAGGATCCTCGTATTCTTCGAATCAAGGAGAGGGACCATTACTGGCTGGCCACTCTCCTTGATCCACGGTACAAGGGTAAGGTTGCCGACCTTATCTTGCCATTGCAGAGGGAGCAGAGAATGAGACATCTCCGGGAGGCCTTGCAGAAAGCTCTGTGCAACGCGTTCCCAGAGACTGGGAGGTTACAAACTCCTGGTCCTGGACAACGTGTTGCTGAGGCATCGGTCAGAAGGAGCGGTGGAGAAGGTGGCCGTCTGACTGATGCTTTAAGACAATTTTTTAGTCCGCAGCCCCAAGGTATGATTGGTTCCAGCACCCATCGCCAGCGTCTGATTTACATGGTGCAGGAATACCTAGGGGCAAGGTCAGACTTGGACACCTTTCCCACCGAAAATCCTCTGGCTTACTGGGTCTTGAGGATGGATCACTGGCCAGAGCTTGCACAGTATGCAATTGAGCTACTGGCCTGTCCTGCATCCAGCGTTCTTTCGGAACGGACCTTCAGTGCTGCTGGTGGCTTTGTTACCGATCACAGGGTGCGCCTGTCCATCGAATCAGTTGATCGACTGACCTTCATCAAGATGAATCAGTCTTGGATCACCCACAGCTACCAAGCACCTGAAGCTGATGTAACCGAATAATTTTTTTTGAAATACCACATCCCTTCAAGACTGCCTATTACAATTTTTGATGCAATGCTTTGCAGCAGGGCTAATTCCTGCAATAAAACTAGAGTATATGGCAGAGGTTGCAGTGTGGTGGCACCAGCACCAGTGCCTAAGGCCAAATTTTTCTGCCCCTGTGTAACAGGGACATGTAATTACAATTCTTGATATAATATTTCACAGGAGGGCCCCTTCCTGTGCCCACCCAGAGTAACGGTGAGGACTTATAGTGTTGTGGCACCAGCACCACAACCACCAAAGGTCAATTTTTCTACCACTGTTCAACAATGGCATGTAATTACAATTCTTGATATAATCGTTCACAGCAGGGCGCTCCAGCGCCCACCAAGAGTCACTTTGAGGGCTTACAATGTTGTGGCAAAACCAACACCTTGTTCTGCCATTTCTGCAGAGCATATAGGGCAGGCCCCTACTTTCAAACATCCAACTTACAAACATCTCCTACTTGCAAACGCAAGGAGACAGCAGCAAGTGAGATGAAAAAAGATGGACGACAAAACAAATTATACAGGGGTGATGACCCTTCCCTATGTTTTCCAAAAAGCTTAAAAATAGTTTTTTTGACTGGAGCTACACTTTAAAAATGTACCAGTTGAAAATTACAAACAGATTCAACTTAACACAACAAACCTACACAGTCCCTGTCTTGTTTGCACCGCCTGTATACTGCTGTTCTGAGTATATAGGGCCTGGGGGCCACACGCATTGAGGCAGGAGTCAGGTCCCCAAACCCTTTTTAGGACAATATCTTGCATATTAGCCGTTAAAATTAGCACTTTCCATTTCGAACGTTCGAGTCCCATAGACTTCAATGGGGTTCTAACGTTCGTAACGAACGTGGGGTCCGTTCGAAAGTTCTGGTGCGAACCGAACCGGGGGGTGTTCGGCTCATCCCTAATAATGACACAAAAAAAAAAAAAGTTTACAAAAAGTTGTCACTAAATGATATATTGCTCACACATGCCATAGTTATATGTGGAATTGCACCCCAAAATATAGTCTGCTGCTTCTCCTGAGTATACCACATATGTGGGACTTTTTGGGAGTCTAGCTGCGTACGGCACCCAGAAAACCAATCGCTGCCTTAAGGGTTTCTAAGGGTGCAAATTTTTGATTTCACTCCTCACTACCTATCACAGTTTCGAAGGCCATAAAATGCCAAAATAGCACAAAACCACCCCAAATGACCCCATTTTGGAAAGTAGACACCCCAAGCTATTTACTGAGAGGCATGTTGAGTCCATGAAATATTTTATATTTTGCCACAAGTTGCAGGAAGATTACAAATTTTTTTTTTTTTTTTTTGGCACAAAGTTGTCACTAAATGATATATTGCTCACACATGCTATGGGCATAAGTCAAATTACACCCCCATTACGCCTCTGTGGGGCCCACCCAGCCGTAGGCCCAAAGGACGGCACTCTGTGGGGCCCACCCAGCCTTAGGCCCAAAGGAAGGCACTCTATGGGGCCCACCCAGCCGTAGGCCAAAAAAGGATGGCACTCTGTGGGGCCCACTCAGCCGTAGGCCAAAAAGGACAGCACTCTGTGGGGCCCACCCAGCCGTAGGCCAAAAAAGGACGGCACTCTGTGGGGCCCACCCAGCCGTAGGCCAAAAAAGGACGGCCCTCTGTGGGGCCCACCCAGCCGTAGGCCAAAAAAGGACGGCCCTCTGTGGGGCCCACCCAGCCGTAGGCCAAAACAGGACGGCCCTCTGTGGGGTCCACCCAGCCTTAGGCCAAAACAGGACGGCCCTCTGTGGGGTCCACCCAGCCTTAGGCCAAAACAGGACGGCACTCTGTGGGGTCCACCCAGCCATAGGCCAAAACAGGACGGCACTCTGTGGGGTCCACCCAGCCATAGGCCAAACAAGGACGGCACGTTTGGTGGTATACAGTTGGCATCTATTTAGAGGATATAAAGCTTGTCTTGCCGAACACGTGAGTGTGAGGCTTATGAGCCGGTGAGTGCACCCACAACGGGGGTGTTCACGATCACACCTGGTGTGGTGAAGAAGCAATTAAAAATTTTGTGGACATATTATTATTTTTCACGTGGACTTCACTTATTGGATTTTATTTATTTGGATTGATATATATATTTTACATTTTTTTTTTTCTTTATGATTTTTATTTATTTCTATTAATTTTGAATATTTATGTGATTTAATTGAACTGGGAGATATTGGAATATTTATTTATATATATATTTTTATACATTTAGTACTGATTATATATATATATATATATATATATATATATATATATATATATATATATATATTTATTTATATGTTTAAGACCGATTACATATATATTTAATGGTATACATGTGAATGTTACTGGTATTTTTTTTTTTTGTTAGGGTAAGGTTAAGCATTCACCTATTAAGCGCTACGTGTCACATAATTTTTTGGTTTTTGAAACTTATTGCACTGATTTGATGATACTATGTGGGGCCCACCCAGTCTTAGGCCAAAAAAGGACGGCACTCTGTGGGGCCCACCCAGCCATAGGCCAAAAAGGACGGCACTCTGGGGCCCACTCAGCCGTAGGCCAAAAATGATGGCACTCTTTGGGGCCCACCCAGCCGTAGGCCCAAAGGACGGCACTCTGTTGGGCCCATGCAGCCGTAGGCCCTAAGGACGGCACTCTGTGGGGCCCACCCAGCTGTAGGCCGAAAGGACGGCACTCTGTGGGGCCCACCCAGCCGTAGGCCGAAAGGACAGCACTCTGTGGGGCCCACCCAGCCGTAGGCCGAAAGGACGGCCCTCTGTGGGGCCCACCCAGCCGTAGGCCAAAACAGGACGGCCCTCTGTGGGGCCCACCCAGCCGTAGGCCAAAACAGGACGGCCCTCTGTGGGGTCCACCCAGCCTTAGGCCAAAACAGGACGACCCTCTGTGGGGTCCACCCAGCCTTAGGCCAAAACAGGACGGCCCTCTGTGGGGTCCACCCAGCCTTAGGCCAAAACAGGACGGCCCTCTGTGGGGTCCACCCAGCCTTAGGCCAAAACAGGACGGCCCTCTGTGGGGTCCACCCAGCCTTAGGCCAAAACAGGACGGCCCTCTGTGGGGTCCACCCAGCCGTAGGCCAAAACAGGACGGCACTCTGTGGGGTCCACCCAGCCATAGGCCAAACAAGGACGGCACGTTTGGTGGTATACAGTTGGCATCTATTTAGAGGATATAAAGCTTGTCTTGCCGAACACGTGAGTGTGAGGCTTATGAGCCGGTGAGTGCACCCACAACGGGGGTGTTCACGATCACACCTGGTGTGGTGAAGAAGCAATTAAAAATTTTGTGGACATATTATTATTTTTCACGTGGACTTCACTTATTGGAGTTTATTTATTTGGATTGATATATATATTTTACATTTTTTTTTTTCTTTATGATTTTTATTTATTTCTATTAATTTTGAATATTTATGTGATTTAATTGAACTGGGAGATATTGAAATATTTATTTATATATATATTTTTATACATTTAGTACTGATTTTATATATATATATATATATATATATATATATATATTTATATGTTTAAGACCGATTACATATATATTTAATGGTATACATGTGAATGTTACTGGTATTTTTTTTTTAGTTAGGGTAAGGTTAAGCATTCACCTATTAAGCGCTACGTGTCACATAATTTTTTGGTTTTTGAAACTTATTGCACTGATTTGATGATACTATGTGGGGCCCACCCAGTCGTAGGCCAAAAAAGGACGGCACTCTGTGGGGTCCACCCAGCCGTAGGCCAAAAAAGGACGGCCCTCTGTGGGGTCCACCCAGCCGTAGGCCAAAAAGGGACGGCACTCTGTGGGACCCACCCAGCCGTAGGCCAAAAAAGGACGGCACTCTGTGGGGTCCACCCAGCCTTAGGCCAAAAAAGGATGGCACTCTGTGGTGCCCACCCAGCCGTAGGCCAAAAAAGGATGGGACTCTGTGGGGCCCACCCAGCAATAAGCCAAAAAGGGACGGCACTCTGTGGGACCCACCCAGCCGTAGGCCAAAAAGGACGGCACTCTTTGGCCCACCCAGTTGTAGGCCAAAAAGGACGGCACTCTTTGGGGCCCACCCAGCCGTAGGCCAAAAAGGACGGCACTCTTTGGGGCCCACCCAGCCGTAGGCCAAAAAGGACGGCACTCTTTGGGGCCCACCCAGCCGTAGGCCAAAAAGGACGGCACTCTTTGGGGCCCACCCAGCCGTAGGCCAAAAAGGACGGCACTCTTTGGGGCCCACCCAGCCGTAGGCCAAAAAGGACAACACTCTGTGGGGCCTACCCAGCCATAGGCCCAAAGGACGCCACTCTGATGGGCCCACGCAGCCGTAGGCCCAAAGTACGGCACTCTGTTGGGCCCACCCATCCGTAGACCCAAAGGACGGCACTCTGTGGGGCCCACCCATCCGTAGGTCCTAAGGACGGCACTCTGTGGGGCCCACCCAGCCGTAGGCCAAAAAAGGATGGCACTCTGTGGGGCCCACCCAGCCGTAGGCCAAAAAGGACAGCACTCTGTGGGGCCCACCCAGCCGTAGGCCAAAAAGGACAGCACTCTGTGGGGTCCACCCAGCCTTAGGCCAAAACAGGACGGCACTCTGTGGGGCCCACCCAGCCTTAGGCCAAAAAAGGACGGCCCTCTGTGGGGTCCACCCAGCCTTAGGCCAAAAAAGGACGGCACTCTGTGGGGCCCACCCAGCCGTAGGCCAAAAAAGGACGGCCCTCTGTGGGGTCTACCTAGCCTTAGGCCAAAATGGGACGGCCCTCTGTGGGGTCCACCCAGCCTTAGGCCAAAACAGGACGGCACTCTGTGGGGCCCACCCAGCCGTAGGCCAAAAAAGGACGGCACTCTGTGGGGCCCACCCAGCCGTAGGCCAAAAAAGGACGGCACTCTGTGGGGCCCACCCAGCCATAAGCCAAAAAGGGACGGCACTCTGTGGGACCCACCCAGCCGTAGGCCAAAAAGGACGGCACTCTGGGGCCCACCCATCCGTAGGCCAAAAAAAGTATGGCACTCTGTGGGGCCCACCCAGCCGTAGGCCCAAAGGACGGCACTCTGTGGGGCCCACCCAGCCATAGGCCAAATGGACGGCACTCTGTGGGGCCCACCCAGCCGTAGGCCCAATGGACGGCACTCTGTGGGGCCCACCCAGCTGTAGGCCCATAGGACGGCACTCTGTGGGGCTCACCCAGCCGTAGGCCAAAAAAGAACGGCACTCTGTGGGGCCCACCCAGCTGTAGGCCCAAAGGACGGCACTCTGTGGGGCCCTCCCAGCCGTAGGCCCAAAGTACGGCACTCTATGGGGCCCACCCAGCCGCAGGCCAAAAAAGGACGGCACTCTGTGAGGCCCACCCAGCCGTAGGCCAAAAAGGACAGCACTCTGTGGGGCCCACCCAGCCGGATGGGTGGGCCCCACAGAGTGCCGTACATGGAGCCTACGGCTACCTGGGCCGCACAAAGTGCCATCCTATTGGGCCTACGGCTGGGTGGGCCCCACAGAGTGCCGTCCTTTTGGGCCTACGGCTGGGTGGGCCCCACAGAGTGCCGTCCTTTTTGGCCCACCCAGCCGTAGGCCCAAAGGACGGCACTCTGTGGGGCCCACCCAGCCGTAGGCCACATGGACGGCACACTGTGGGGCCCACCCAGCCGTAGGCCCAAAGGACGACACTCTGTGGGGCCCATCCAGCTGTAGGCCCAAAGGACGGCTCTCTGTGGGGCCCACCCAGCCGTAGGCCAAAAAAGGACGGCACTCTGTGGGGTCCATCCAGCTGTAGGCCCAAAGGACGGCACTCTGTGGGGCCCACCCAGCCATAGGCCCAAAGGACGGCGCGCTATGGGGCCCACCCAGCCGTAGGCCAAAAAAGGACGGCACTCTGTGGGGCCCACCCAGCCGTAGGCCCAAAGGACGGCACTCTGTGGGGCCCACCCAGCCGTAGGCCCAAAGGACGGCACTCTGTGGGGCCCACCCAGCCGTAGGCCAAAAAAGGACGGCACTCCATGGGGCCCACCCAGCCGTAGGCCAAAAAAGGACGGCACTCTGTGAGGCCCACCCAGCCGTAGGCCAAAAAAGGACGTCCCTCTGTGGGGTCCACCCAGCCGTAGGCCAAATGGACGGCACTCTGTGGGGTCCACCCAGCCGTAGGTCAAATGGACGGCACTCTGTGGGGCCCACCCAGCCGTAGGCCAAATGGACGGCACTCTGTGGGGCCCACCCAGCCGTAGGCCCAAAGGACGGCACTCTGTGGGGCCCACCCAGCTGTAGGCCCAAAGGACGGCACTCCATGGGGCCCACCCAGCCGTAGGCCAAAAAAGGACGGCACTCTGTGAGGCCCACCCAGCCGTAGGCCAAAAAAGGACGTCCCTCTGTGGGGTCCACCCAGCCGTAGGCCAAATGGACGGCACTCTGTGGGGTCCACCCAGCCGTAGGCCAAATGGACGGCACTCTGTGGGGCCCACCCAGCCGTAGGCCCAAAGGACGGCACTCTGTGGGGCCCACCCAGCCGTAGGCCAAAAAAGGACGGCACTCTGTGGGGCCCACCCAGCTGTTGGGCCAAAGGACGGCACTCTGTGGGGCCCACCCCGCCGTAGGCGCAAAGGACGGCACCCTATGGGGCCCACCCAGCCGTAGGCCAAAAAAGGACGGCACTCTGTGAGGCCCACCCAGCCGTAGGCCAAAAAGGATGGCACTCTGTGGGGCCCACCCAGCCGTAGGCCATAAAAGGATGGCACTCTGTGGGGCCCACCCAGCCGTAGGCCAAAAAGGACGTCCCTCTGTGGGGTCCACCCAGCCGTAGGCCAAAAAAGGATGGCGCTCTGTGGGGCCTACCCAGCCATAGGCCCAAAGGACGGCACTCTGTTGCCCACCCATCCGTAGGCCCAAAGGACGGCACTCTGTGGGGCCCACCCATCCGTAGGCCCTAAGGACGGCACTCTGTGGGGCCCACCCAGCCTTAGGCCCAAAGGACGGCACTCTATTCGGCCCACCCAACCGTAGGCCAAAAAAGGATGGCACTCTGTGGGACCCACCCAGCCGTAGGCCAAAAAGGACGGCACTCTGGGGTACCAGCCGTAGGCCAAAAAAGGATGGCACTCTGTGGGGCCCACCCAGCCGTAGGCCAAAAAAGGACGTCCCTCTGTGGGGTCCACCCAGCCGTAGGCCTAGAAAGGACTGCACTCTGTGGGGCCCACCCAGCCGTAGGCCAAAAAGGACAGCACTCTGTGGGGCCCACCCAGCCGGATGGGTGGGCCCCACAGAGTGCCGTACATGGGGCCTACGGCTACCTGGGCCCCACAAAGTGCCGTCCTATTGGGCCTACGGCTGGGAGGGCCCCACAGAGTGCCGTCCTTTTGGGCCTACGGCTGGGTGGGCCCCACAAAGTGCAGTCCTTTTTGGCCCACCCAGCCGTAGGCCCAAAGGACGGCACTCTGTGGGGCCCACCCAGCCGTAGGCCGAAAGGACGGCACTCTGTGGGGCCCACCCAGCCGTAGGCCCAAAGGACGGCACTCTGTGGGGCCCACCCAGCCGTAGGCCCAAAGGACGGCACTCTGTGGGGCCCACCCAGCCATAGGCCCAAAGGACGGCACTCTGTGGGGCCCACCCAGCCGTAGGACAAAAAAGGACCTCCCTCTGTGGGGTCCACCCAGCCATAGGCCAAAAAAGGACGGCACTCTGTGGGGCCCACCCAGCCGTAGGCCAAAAAGCACGGCACTCTGGGGCCCACCCAGCCGTAGGCCAAAAAGGATGGCACTCTGTGGGGCCCACCCAGCCGTAGGCCAAAAAGGACAGCACTCTGTGGGGCCCACCCAGCCGGATGAGTGGGCCCCATAGAGTTCCGTCCTATTGGGCCTACGGCTGGGTGGGCCCCACAGAGTGCCGTCCTTTTGGGCCTACGGCTGGGTGGGCTCCACAAAGTTCCGTCCTTTTTGGCCCACCCAGCCGTAGGCCCAAAGGACGGCACTCTGTGGGGCCCACCCAGCTGTAGGCCCAAAGGACGGCACTCTGTGGGGCCCACCCAGCCGTAGGCCAAAAAAAGACGGCACTCCGTGGGGCCCACCCAGCTGTAGGCCCAAAGGACTGCACTCTGTGGGGCCCACGCAGCCGTAGGCCCAAAGGACGGCACTCCATGGGGCTCACCCAGCCGTAGGCCAAAAAAGGATGGCACTCTGTGAGGCCCACCCAGCCGTAGGCCAAAAAGGACGGCACTCTGTGAGGCCCACCCAGCCGTAGGCCAAAAAGGACGGCACTCTGGGGCCCACCCAGCCGTAGGCCAAAAAAGGATGGCACTCTGTGGGGCCCACCCAGCCGTAGGCCAAAAAGGACGTCCCTCTGTGGGGTCCACCCAGCCGTAGGCCAAAAAAGAACGGCACTCTGTGGGGCCCACCCAGCCGTAGGCCAAAAAGGATGGCACTCTGGGGCCCACCCAGCCGTAGGCCAAAAAAGGATGGCACTCTGTGGGGCCCACCCAGCCGTAGGCCAAAAAGGACAGCACTCTGTGGGGCCCACCCAGCCGGATGGGTGGGCCCCACAGAGTGCCGTACATGGGGCCTACGGCGACCTGGGCCCCACAAAGTGCCGTCCTATTGGGCCTACGGCTGGGTGGGCCCAACAGAGTGCCGTCCTTTTGGGCCTACGGCTGGGTGGTCCCCACAGAGTGCCGTCCTTTTTGGCCCACCCAGCCGTAGGCCAAATGGACGGCACTCTGTGGGGTCCACCCAGCCGTAGGCCAAATGGACGGCACTCTGTGGGGCCCACCCAGCCGTAGGCCCAAAGGACGGAACTCTGTGGGGCCCACCCAGCCGTAGGCCAAAAAAGGACGGCACTCTGTGGGGCCCACCCAGCTGTTGGGCCAAAGGACGGCACTCTGTGGGGCCCACCCCGCCGTAGGCGCAAAGGACGGCACCCTATGGGGCCCACCCAGCCGTAGGCAAAAAAAGGACGGCACTCTGTGAGGCCCACCCAGCCGTAGGCCAAAAAGGATGGCACTCTGTGGGGCCCACCCAGCCGTAGGCCAAAAAAGGATGGCACTCTGTGGGGCCCACCCAGCCGTAGGCCAAAAAGGACGTCCCTCTGTGGGGTCCACCCAGCCGTAGGCCAAAAAAGGATGGCACTCTGTGGGGCCTACCCAGCCATAGGCCCAAAGGACGGCACTCTGTTGCCCACCCATCCGTAGGCCCAAAGGACGGCACTCTGTGGGGCCCACCCATCTGTAGGCCCTAAGGACGGCACTCTGTGGGGCCCACCCAGCCTTAGACCCAAAGGACGGCACTCTATTCGGCCCACCCAACCGTAGGCCAAAAAAGGATGGCACTCTGTGGGACCCACCCAGCTGTAGGCCAAAAAGGACGGCACTCTGGGGTACCCGCCGTAGGCCAAAAAAGGATGGCACTCTGTGGGGCTCACCCAGCCGTAGGCCAAAAAAGGACGTCCCTCTGTGGGGTCCAACCAGCCGTAGGCCAAGAAATGACTGCACTCTGTGGGGCCCACCCAGCCGTAGGCCAAAAAGGACCGCACTCTGGGGCCCACCCAGCCGTAGGCCAAAAATGGATGGCACTCTGTGGGGCCCACCCAGCCGTAGGCCAAAAAGGACAGCACTCTGTGGGGCCCACCCAGCCGGATGGGTGGGCCCCACAGAGTGCCGTACATGGGGCCTACGGCTACCTGGGCCCCACAAAGTGCCGTCCTATTGGGCCTACGGCTGGGAGGGCCCCACAGAGTGCCGTCCTTTTGGGCCTACGGCTGGGTGGGCCCCACAAAGTGCAGTCCTTTTTGGCCCACCCAGCCGTAGGCCCAAGGGACGGCACTCTGTGGGGCCCACCCAGCCGTAGGCCCAAAGGACAGCACTCTGTGGGGCCCACCCAGCCGTAGGCCCAAAGGACGACACTCAGTGGGGCCCACCCAGCCGTAGGCCAAAAAAGGATGGCACTCTGGGGCCAACCCAGCCGTAGGCCAAAAAAGGACGGCACTCTGTGAGGCCCACCCAGCCGTAGGCCAAAAAGGACAGCATTCTGGGGCCCACCCAGCCGTAGGCCAAAAAAGGATGGCACTCTGGGGCCCACCCAGCCGGATGGGTGGGCCCCACAGAGTGCCGTACATGGGGCCTACGGCTACCTGGGCCCCACAAAGTGCCGTCCTATTGGGCCTACGGCTGGGTGGGCCCCACAGAGTGCCGTCCTTTTGGGCCTATGGCTGGGTGGGCCCCACAGAGTGCCGTCCTTTTTGGCCCACCCAGCCGTAGGCCCAAAAGACTGCACTCTGTGGGGCCCACCTAGCCGTAGGCCAAATGGACGGCACTCTGTGGGGCCCACCCAGCCGTAGGCCCAAAGGACGGCTCTCTGTGGGGCCCACCCAGCCGTAGGCCAAAAAAGGACGGCACTCTGTGGGGCCCACCCAGCTGTAGGCCCAAAGGAACGGCACTCTGTGGGGCCCACCCAGCCATAGGCCCAAAGGACGGCAAGCTATGGGGCCCACCCAGCCGTAGGCCAAAAAAGGACGGCACTCTGTGGGGCCCACCCAGCCGTAGGGCCAACGGACGGCACTCTTTGGGGCCCACCCAGCTGTAGGCCCAAAGGACGGCACTCTGTGGGGCCCACCCAGCCGCAGGCCCAAAGGACGGCACTCTGTGGGGCCCACCCAGCCGTAGGCCCAAAGGACGGCACTCTGTGGGGCCCACCCAGCCGTAGGCCCAAAGGACGGCACTCTGTGGGGCCCACCCAGCAGTAGGCCCAAAGGACGGCACTCTGTGGGGCCAACCCAGCCATAGGCCCAAAGGACGGCGCGCTATGGGGCCCACCCAGCCGTAGGCCAAAAAAGGACGGCACTCTGTGGGGCCCACCCAGCCGTAGGCCCAAAGGACGGCACTCTGTGGGGCCCACCCAGCCGTAGGCCAAAAAAGGACGGCACTCTGTGGGGCCCACCCAGCTGTAGGCCCAAAGGACGGCACTCTGTGGGGCCCACCCAGCTGTAGGCCCAAAGGACGGCACTCTGTGGGGCCCACCCAGCTGTAGGCCCAAAGGATGGCACTCTGTGGGGCCCTCCCAGCCGTAGGCCCAAAGGACGACACTCTATGGGGCCCACCCGGCCGCAGGCCAAAAAAGGACGGCACTCTGTGGGGCCCACCCAGCCGGATGGGTGGGCCCCACAGAGTGCCGTACATGGAGCCTACGGCTACCTGGGCCCCACAAAGTGCCGTCCTTTTGGGCCTACGGCTGGGTGGGCCCCACAGAGTGCCGTCCTTTTTGGCCCACCCAGCCGTAGGCCCAAAGGACGGCACTCTGTGGGGCCCACCCAGCCGTAGGCCAAATGGACGGCACTCTGTGGGGCCCACCCAGCCGTAGGCCAAAAAAGGACGGCACTCTGTGGGGCCCACCCAGCTGTAGGCCCAAAGGACGGCACTCTGTGGGGCCCACCCAGCCATAGGCCCAAAGGACGGTGCGCTATGGGGCCCACCCAGCCGTAGGCCAAAAAAGGACGGCACTCTGTGGGGCCCACCCAGCCGTAGGCCCAAAGGACGGCACTCTGTGGGGCCCACCCAGCCTTAGGCCAAAATGGGACGGCCCTCTGTGGGGTCCACCCAGCCTTAGGCCAAAACAGGACGGCACTCTGGGGTCCACCCAGCCGTAGGCCAAAGAAGGATGGCACTCCGTGGGGCCCACCCAGCCGTAGGCCAAAAAAGGATGGCACTCTGTGAGGCCCACCCAGCCGTAGGCCAAAAAGGACAGCACTATGTGGGGCCCACCCAGCCGGATGGGTGGGCCCCACAGAGTGCCGTAGATGGAGCCTACGGCTACCTGGGCCCCACAAAGTGCCATCCTATTGGGCCTACGGCTGGTTGGGCCCCACAGAGTGCCGTCCTTTTGGGCCTACGGCTGGGTGGGCCCCACAGAGTGCCGTCCTTTTTGGCCCACCCAGCCGTAGGCCAAATGGACGGCACTCTGTGGGGCCCACCCAGCCGTAGGCCCAAAAGACGGCACTCTATGGAGCCCACCCAGCCGTAGGCCAAAAAAGGACGGCACTCTGTGGGGCCCACCCAGCTGTAGGCGCAAAGGACAGGCCGCTATGGGGCCCACCCAGCCGTAGGCCAAAAAAGGACGGCACTCTGTGTGGCCCACCCAGCCGTAGGCCCAAAGGACGGCACTCTGTGAGGCCCACCCAGCCGTAGGCACAAAGGACGGCACTCTGTGGGGCCCACCCAGCCTTAGGCCAAAATGGGACGGCCCTCTGTGGGGTCCACCCAGCCTTAGGCCAAAACAGGACGGCACTCTGGGGTCCACCCAGCCGTAGGCCAAAAAAGGATGGCACTCCGTGGGGCCCACCCAGCCGTAGGCCAAAAAAGGACGGCACTCTGTGGGGCCCACCCAGCCGTAGGCCAAAATGGACGGCACTCTGGGGCCCACCCAGCCGTAGGCCAAAAAGGACGTCACTCTTTGGGGCCCACCCAGCCGGATGGGTGGGCCCCACAGAGTGCCGTACATGGGGCCTACGGCTGCCTGGGCCCCATAAAGTGCCGTCCTATTGGGCCTACGGCTGGGTGGGCCCCACAGAGTGCCGTCCTTTTTGGCCCACCCAGCCGTAGGCCCAAAGGACGGCACTCTGTGGGGCCCACCCAGCCGTCGGCCCAAAGGACGGCACTCTGTGGGGCCCACCCAGCCGTAGGCCCAAAGGACGGCACTCTGTGGGGCCCACCCAGCCGTAGGCCAAAAAAGGACGGCACTCTGTGGGGCCCACCCAGCCATAGGCCCAAAGGACGGCGCGCTATGGGGCCCACCCAGCCGTAGGCCAAAAAAGGACGGCACTCTGTGGGGCCCACCCAGCCGTAGGGCCAATGGACGGCACTCTGTGGGGCCCACCCAGCCGTAGGCCCAAAGGACGGCACTCTATGGGGCCCACCCAGCCTTAGGCCGAAAAAGGACGGCACTCTTTGGGGCCCACCCAGCCGTAGGCCAAAAAGGACAGCACTCTGTGGGGCCTACCCAGCCATAGGCCCAAAGGACAGCACTCTGTTGGGTCCACCCATTCGTAGGCCCAAAGTACGGCACTTTGTGGGGCCCACCCAGCCGTAGGCCAAAAAAGGATGGCACTCTGTGGGGCCCACCCAGCCGTAGGCCAAAAAGGACGGCCCTCTGTGGGGTCCACCCAGCCTTAGGCCAAAACAGGACGGCACTCTGTGGGGCCCACCCAGCCGTAGGCCAAAAAAGGACGGCCCTCTGTGGGGTCCACCCAGCCTTAGGCCAAAAAAGGACGGTACTCTGTTGGGCCCACCCAGCCGTAGGCCAAAAAAGGACGGCCCTCTGTGGGGTCCACCCAGCCGTAGGCCAAAAAAGGACGGCCCTCTGTGGGGTCCACCCAGCCGTAGGCCAAAAAAGGACGGCACTCTGTGGGGTCCACCCAGCCATAAGCCAAAAAGGGACGGCACTCTGTGGGACCCACCTAGCCGTAGGCCAAAAAGGACGTCACTCTTTGGGGCCCACCCAGCCGGATGGGTGGGCCCCACAGAGTGCCGTACATGGGGCCTACGGCTGCCTGGGCCCCATAAAGTGCCGTCCTATTGGGCCTACGGCTGGGTGGGCCCCACAGAGTGCCGTCCTTTTTGGCCCACCCAGCCGTAGGCCCAAAGGACGGCACTCTGTGGGGCCCACCCAGCCGTCGGCCCAAAGGACGGCACTCTGTGGGGCCCACCCAGCCGTAGGCCCAAAGGACGGCACTCTGTGGGGCCCACCCAGCCGTAGGCCAAAAAAGGACGGCACTCTGTGGGGCCCACCCAGCCATAGGCCCAAAGGACGGCGCGCTATGGGGCCCACCCAGCCGTAGGCCAAAAAAGGACGGCACTCTGTGGGGCCCACCCAGCCGTAGGGCCAATGGACGGCACTCTGTGGGGCCCACCCAGCCGTAGGCCCAAAGGACGGCACTCTATGGGGCCCACCCAGCCTTAGGCCGAAAAAGGACGGCACTCTTTGGGGCCCACCCAGCCGTAGGCCAAAAAGGACAGCACTCTGTGGGGCCTACCCAGCCATAGGCCCAAAGGACAGCACTCTGTTGGGTCCACCCATTCGTAGGCCCAAAGTACGGCACTTTGTGGGGCCCACCCAGCCGTAGGCCAAAAAAGGATGGCACTCTGTGGGGCCCACCCAGCCGTAGGCCAAAAAGGACGGCCCTCTGTGGGGTCCACCCAGCCTTAGGCCAAAACAGGACGGCACTCTGTGGGGCCCACCCAGCCGTAGGCCAAAAAAGGACGGCCCTCTGTGGGGTCCACCCAGCCTTAGGCCAAAAAAGGACGGTACTCTGTTGGGCCCACCCAGCCGTAGGCCAAAAAAGGACGGCCCTCTGTGGGGTCCACCCAGCCGTAGGCCAAAAAAGGACGGCCCTCTGTGGGGTCCACCCAGCCGTAGGCCAAAAAAGGACGGCACTCTGTGGGGTCCACCCAGCCATAAGCCAAAAAGGGACGGCACTCTGTGGGACCCACCTAGCCGTAGGCCAAAAAGGACGGCACTCTGTGGGGCCCACCCAGCCGGATGGGTGGGCCCCACAGAGTGTCGTACATGGGGCCTACGGCTACCTGGGCCCCACAAAGTGCTGTCCTATTGGGCCTACGGCTGGGTGGGCCCCACAGAGTGCCGTCCTTTTTGGCCCACCCAGCCGTAGGCCCAAAGGACGGCACTCTGTGGGGCCAACCCAGCCGTAGGCCAAATGGACGGCACTCTGTGGGGCCCACCCAGCCGTAGGCCCAAAGGACGGCACTCTGTGGGGCCCACCCAGCCATAGGCCCAAAGGACGGCACTCTGTGGGGCCCACCCAGCCGTAGGCCAAAAAAGGACGGCACTCTGTGGGGCCCACCCAGCCGTAAGGCTAAAAAAGGACGGCACTCTGTGGGGCCCACCCAGCCTTAGGCCCTAAGGACGGCACTCTGTGGGGCCCACCCACCCGTAGGCCCAAAGGACGGCACTCTATGGGGCCCCTCCAGCCGTAGGCCAAAAAGGACAGCACTCTGTGGGGCCCACCCAGCCGGATGGGTGAGCCCCACAGAGTGCCGTACATGGGGCCTACGGCTAACTGGGCCCCACAAAGTGCCGTCCTATTGGGCCTACGGCTGGGTGGGCCCCACAGAGTGCTGTCCTTTTGGGCCTACGGCTGGGTGGGCCCCACAGAGTGCCGTCCTTTTGGGCCTACGGCTGGGTGGGCCCCACAGAGTGCCGTCCTTTTTGGCCCACCCAGCCGTAGGCCCAAATGGACGGCACTCTGTGGGGCCCACCCAGCCGTAGGCCAAATGGACGGCACTCTGTGGGGCCCACCCAGCCGTAGGCCCAAAGGACGGCACTCTGTGGGGCCCACCCAGCCGTAGGCCCAAAGGACGGCACTCCATGGGGCCCACCCAGCCGTAGGCCAAAAAAGGACGACACTCTGTGAGGCCCACCCAGCCGTAGGCCAAAAAGGACGGCACTCTGGGGCCCACCCAGCCGTAGGCCAAAAAAGGATGGCAATCTGTGGGGCCCACCCAGCCGTAGGCCAAAAAAGGACGTCCCTCTGTGGGGTCCACCCAGCCGTAGGCCAAAAAAGGACTGCACTCTGTGGGGCCCACCCAGCCGTAGGCCAAAAGGGACGGCACTCTGGGGCCCACCCAGCCGTAGGCCAAAAAGGACGGCACTCTTTGGGGCCCACCCAGACCTAGGCCAAAAAGGACGCCACTCTTTGGGGCCCACCCAGCCTTAGGCCAAAAAAGGAAGGCCCTCTGTGGGGTCCACCCAGCCTTAGACCAAAAAAGGAAGGCCCTCTGTGGGGTCCACCCAGCCGTAGGCCAAAAAAGGACGGCCCTCTGTGGGGTCCACCCAGCCGTAGGCCAAAAAAGGACGTCTCTCTGTGGGGCCCACCCAGCCATAAGCCAAAAAGGGACGGCACTCTGTGGGACCCACCCAGCCGTAGGCCAAAAAAGGACGGCACTCTGTGGGTCCCACCCAGCCGTAAGGTCCAAAGGACGGCACTCGGTGGGGCCCACCTATCCGTAGGCCCAAAGGACGGCACTCTGTGGGGCCCACCCATCCGTAGGCCCTAAGGACGGCACTCTGTGGGGCCCACCCAGCCTTAGTCCCAAAGGACGGCACTCTGTGGGGCCCACCCAGCCGTAGGCCAAAAAAGGACGGCACTCTGTGAGGCCCACCCAGCTGTAGGCCCAAAGGACGGCACTCTGTGGGGCCCACCCAGCCATAGGCCAAATGGACGGCACTCTGTTGGGCCCACCCAGCCATAGGCCCAAAGGACGGCACTCTGTGGGGCCCACCCAGCCTTAGGCCAAAAAAGAACGGCACTCTGTGGGGCCCACCCAGCTGTAGGCCCAAAGGACGGCACTCTGTGGGGCCCACCCAGCCGTAGGCCCAAAGGACGGCACTCTGTGAGGCCCACCCAGCCGTAGGCACAAAGGACGGCACTCTGTGGGGCCCACCCAGCCTTAGGCCAAAATGGGACGGCCCTCTGTGGGGTCCACCCAGCCTTAGGCCAAAACAGGACGGCACTCTGGGGTCCACCCAGCCGTAGGCCAAAAAAGGATGGCACTCCGTGGGGCCCACCCAGCCGTAGGCCAAAAAAGGATGGCACTCCGTGGGGCCCACCCAGCCGTAGGCCAAAAAAGGACGGCACTCTGTGGGGCCCACCCAGCCGTAGGCCAAAATGGACGGCACTCTGGGGCCCACCCAGCCGTAGGCCAAAAAGCACGTCACTCTTTGGGGCCCACCCAGCCGTAGGCCAAAAAAAGTATGGAACTCTGTGGGGCCCACCCAGCCGTAGGCCAAAAAGGACAGCACTCTGTGGGGCCCACCCAGCCGGATGGGTGGGCCCCACAGAGTGCCGTACATGGGGCCTACGGCTGCCTGGGCCCCATAAAGTGCCGTCCTATTGGGCCTACGGCTGGGTGGGCCCCACAGAGTGCCGTCCTTTTTGGCCCACCCAGCCGTAGGCCCAAAGGACGGCACTCTGTGGGGCCCACCCAGCCGTCGGCCCAAAGGACGGCACTCTGTGGGGCCCACCCAGCCGTAGGCCCAAAGGACGGCACTCTGTGGGGCCCACCCAGCCGTAGGCCAAAAAAGGACGGCACTCTGTGGGGCCCACCCAGCCATAGGCCCAAAGGACGGCGCGCTATGGGGCCCACCCAGCCGTAGGCCAAAAAAGGACGGCACTCTGTGGGGCCCACCCAGCCGTAGGCCAAAAAAGGACAGCACTCTGTTGGGCCCACCCAGCCGTAGGCCAAAAAAGGACGGCCCTCTGTGGGGTCCACCCAGCCTTAGGCCAAAACAGGACGGTACTCTGTGGGGCCCACACAGCAGTAGGCCAAAAAGGACAGCCCTCTGTGCGGTCCACCCAGCCTTAGGTCAAAACATGACGGCCCTCTGTGGTGTCCACCCAGCCGTAGGCCAAAAAAGGACGGCACTCTGTGGGGCCCACCCAGCCATAAGCCAAAAAAGGACGGCACTCTGTGGGACCCACCTAGCCGTAGGCCAAAAAGGACGGCACTCTGTGGGGCCCACCCAGCCGTAGGGCCAATGGACGGCACTCTGTGGGGCCCACCCAGCCGTAGGCCCAAAGGACGGCACTCTGTTGGGCCCACCCATCCTTAGGCCCCAAGGACGGCACTCTGTGGGGCCCACCCATCCGTAGGCCAAAAAGGACAGCACTCTTTGGGGCCCACCCAGCCGTAGGCCAAAAAAGGACGGCCCTCTGTGGCGTCCACCCAGCCTTACGCCAAAATGGGACGGCCCTCTGTGGGGTCCACCCAGCCTTAGGCCAAAACAGGACGGCACTCTGTGGGGCCCACCCAGCCGTAGGCCAAAAAAGGACGGCACTCTGTGGGGCCCACCCAGCCGTAGGCCTGAAGGACGGCACTCTGTGGGGCCCACCCAGCCGTAGGCCAAAAAAGGATGGCACTCTGTGGGGCCCACACAGCAGTAGGCCAAAAAGGACAGCCCTCTGTGCGGTCCACCCAGCCTTAGGCCAAAACATGACGGCCCTCTGTGGTGTCCACCCAGCCGTAGGCCAAAAAAGGACGGCACTCTGTGGGGCCCACCCAGCCATAAGCCAAAAAAGGACGGCACTCTGTGGGACCCACCTAGCCGTAGGCCAAAAAGGACGGCACTCTGTGGGGCCCACCCAGCCGGATGGGTGGGCCCAACAGAGTGCCGTACATGGGGCCTACGGCTACCTGGGCCCCACAAAGTGCCGTCCTATTGGGCCTACGGCTGGGTGGGCCCCACAGAGTGCCGTCCTTTTTGGCCCACCCAGCCGTAGGCCCAAAGGACGGCACTCTGTGGGGCCATCCCAGCCGTAGGCCAAATGGACGGCACTCTGTGGGGCCCACCCAGCCATAGGCCCAAAGGACGGCGCACTATGGGGCCCACCCAGCCGTAGGCCAAAAAAGGACGGCACTCTGTGGGGCCCACCCAGCCGTAGGCCCAAAGGACGGCACTCTGTGGGGCCCACCCAGCCGTAGGCCCAAAGGACGGCACTCTGTGGGGCCCACCCAGCCGTAGGCCCAAAGGACGGCACTCTGTGGGGCCCACCCAGCCGTAGGCCAAAAAAGGACGGCACTCTGTGGGGCCCACCCAGCCGTAGGCCAAAAAAGGACGGCCCTCTGTGGGGTCCACCCAGCCTTAGGCCAAAACAGGACGGTACTCTGTGGGGCCCACCCAGCCGTAGGCCAAAAAAGGACGGCCCTCTGTGGGGTCCACCCAGCCTTAGGCCAAAAAAGGACGGCACTCTGTGGGGCCCATCCAGCCGTAGGCCAAAATGGGACGGCCCTCTGTGGGGTCCACCCAGCCTTAGGCCAAAAAAGGACGGCACTCTGTGGAGCCCACCCAGCCATAGGCCCAAAGGACGGCGCGCTATGGGGCCCACCCAGCCGTAGGCCAAAAAAGGACGGCACTCTGTGGGGCCCTCCCAGCCGTAGGCCAAAAAAGGACGGCACTCTGTGGGGCCCTCCCAGCCGTAGGCCCAAAGGACGGCACTCTGTGGGGCCCACCCAGCCGTAGGCACAAAGGACGGCACTCTGTGGGGCCCACCCAGCCGTAGGCCCAAAGGACGGCACTCTGTGGGGCCCACCCAGCCGTAGGCCAAAAAAGGACGGCACTCTGTGGGGCCAACCCAGCCGTAGGCCAAAAAAGGACGGCCCTCTGTGGGGTCCACCCAGCCTTAGGCCAAAAAGGGACGGCCCTCTGTGGGGTCCACCCAGCCTTAGGCCAAAACAGGACGGCACTCGGTGGGGCCCACCGAGCCGTAGGCCCAAAGGACGGCACTCTGTGGGGCCCACCCAGCCGTAGGCCCAAAGGACGGCACTCTGTGGGGCCCACCCAGCCGTAGGCCCAAAGGACGGCACTCTATGGGGCCCACCCAGCCGTAGGCCAAAAAAGGACGGCACTCTGTGGGGCCCACCCAGCCGGATGGGTGGGCCCCACAGAGTGCCGTACATGGGGCCTACGGCTACCTGGGCCCCACAAAGTGCCGTCCTATTGGGCCTACGGCTGGGTGGGCCCCACAGAGTGCCGTCCTTTTGGGCCTACGGCTGGGTGGGCCCCACAGAGTGCCGTCCTTTATGGCCCAACCAGCCGTAGGCCCAAAGGACGGCACTCTGTGGGGCCCACCCAGCCATAGGCCCAAAGGACGGCGCGCTATGGGGCCCACCCAGCCGTAGGCCAAAAAAGGACGGCACTCTGTGGGGCCCACCCAGCCATAGGGCCAAAGGACCGCACTCTGTGGGGCCCACTCAGCCGTAGGCCCAAAGGACGGCACTCTGTGGGGCCCACCCAGCCGTAGGCCAAATGGACGGCACTCTGTTGGGCCCACCCAGCCGTAGGCCAAAAGGACGGCACTCTGTGGGGCCCACCCTGCCTTAGGCCCAAAGGACGACACTCTGTGGGGCCCACCCAGCCATAGGCCAAAAAAGGACGGCACTCTGTGGGGCCCACCCAGCCATAGGGCCAAAGGACGGCACTCTGTGGGGCCCACCCAGCCGTAGGCCCAAAGGACGGCACTCTGTGGGGCCCACCCAGCCGTAGGCCAAATGGACGGCACTCTGTGGGGCCCACCCAGCCGTAGGCCCAAAGGACGGCACTCTGTGGGGCCCACCCTGCCTTAGGCCCAAAGGACGACACTCTGTGGGGCCCACCCAGCCGTAGGCCCAAAGGACGGCACTCTGTGGGGCCCACCCAGCCGTAGGCCAAAAAGGACAGCACTCTGGGGCCCACCCAGCCGTAGGCCAAAAAAGGATGGCACTCTGTGGGGCCCACCCAGCCGTAGGCCAAAAAGGACAGCACTCTGTGGGGCACACTCAGCCGGATGGGTGGGCCCCACAGAGTGCCGTACATGGGGCCTACGGCTACCTGGGCCCCACAAAGTGCCGTCCTATTGGGCCTACGGCTGGGTGGGCCCCCCAGAGTGCCGTCCTTTTGGGCCTACGGCTGGGTGGGCCCCACAGAGTGCCGTCCTTTTTGGCCCACCCAGCCATAGGCCCAAAGGACAGCACTTTGTGGGGCCCACCCAGCCGTAGGCCAAACAGGACAGCACTCTGGGGCCCACCCAGCCGTAGGCCAAAAAAGGATGGCACTCTGCGGGGCCCACCATGCCGTAGGCCAAAAAGGACAGCACTCTGTGGGGCCCACTCAGCCGGATGGGTGGGCCCCACAGAGTGCCGTACATGGGGCCTACGGCTACCTGGGCCCCACAAAGTGCCGTCCTTTTGGGCCTACGGCTGGGTGGGCCCCACAGAGTGCTGTCCTTTTGGGCCCACCCAGCCATAGGCCCAAAGGACGGCACTTTGTGGGGCCCACCCAGCCGTAGGCCAAAAAAGGACGGCACTCTGTGAGGCCCACCCAGCTGTAGGCCCAAAGGACGGCACTCTGTGGGGCCCACCCAGCCGTAGGCCAAATGGACGGCACTCTGTTGGGCCCACCCAGCCATAGGCCCAAAGGACGGCACTCTGTGGGGCCCACCCAGCCTTAGGCCAAAAAAGAACGGCACTCTGTGGGGCCCACCCAGCTGTAGGCCCAAAGGACGGCACTCTGTGGGGCCCACCCAGCCGTAGGCCCAAAGGACGGCACTCTGTGAGGCCCACCCAGCCGTAGGCACAAAGGACGGCACTCTGTGGGGCCCACCCAGCCTTAGGCCAAAATGGGACGGCCCTCTGTGGGGTCCACCCAGCCTTAGGCCAAAACAGGACGGCACTCTGGGGTCCACCCAGCCGTAGGCCAAAAAAGGATGGCACTCCGTGGGGCCCACCCAGCCGTAGGCCAAAAAAGGATGGCACTCCGTGGGGCCCACCCAGCCGTAGGCCAAAAAAGGACGGCACTCTGTGGGGCCCACCCAGCCGTAGGCCAAAATGGACGGCACTCTGGGGCCCACCCAGCCGTAGGCCAAAAAGCACGTCACTCTTTGGGGCCCACCCAGCCGTAGGCCAAAAAAAGTATGGCACTCTGTGGGGCCCACCCAGCCGTAGGCCAAAAAGGACAGCACTCTGTGGGGCCCACCCAGCCGGATGGGTGGGCCCCACAGAGTGCCGTACATGGGGCCTACGGCTGCCTGGGCCCCATAAAGTGCCGTCCTATTGGGCCTACGGCTGGGTGGGCCCCACAGAGTGCCGTCCTTTTTGGCCCACCCAGCCGTAGGCCCAAAGGACGGCACTCTGTGGGGCCCACCCAGCCGTCGGCCCAAAGGACGGCACTCTGTGGGGCCCACCCAGCCGTAGGCCCAAAGGACGGCACTCTGTGGGGCCCACCCAGCCGTAGGCCAAAAAAGGACGGCACTCTGTGGGGCCCACCCAGCCATAGGCCCAAAGGACGGCGCGCTATGGGGCCCACCCAGCCGTAGGCCAAAAAAGGACGGCACTCTGTGGGGCCCACCCAGCCGTAGGCCAAAAAAGGACAGCACTCTGTTGGGCCCACCCAGCCGTAGGCCAAAAAAGGACGGCCCTCTGTGGGGTCCACCCAGCCTTAGGCCAAAACAGGACGGTACTCTGTGGGGCCCACACAGCAGTAGGCCAAAAAGGACAGCCCTCTGTGCGGTCCACCCAGCCTTAGGCCAAAACATGACGGCCCTCTGTGGTGTCCACCCAGCCGTAGGCCAAAAAAGGACGGCACTCTGTGGGGCCCACCCAGCCATAAGCCAAAAAAGGACGGCACTCTGTGGGACCCACCTAGCCGTAGGCCAAAAAGGACGGCACTCTGTGGGGCCCACCCAGCCGTAGGGCCAATGGACGGCACTCTGTGGGGCCCACCCAGCCGTAGGCCCAATGGACGGCACTCTGTTGGGCCCACCCATCCTTAGGCCCCAAGGACGGCACTCTGTGGGGCCCACCCATCCGTAGGCCAAAAAGGACAGCACTCTTTGGGGCCCACCCAGCCGTAGGCCAAAAAAGGACGGCCCTCTGTGGCGTCCACCCAGCCTTACGCCAAAATGGGACGGCCCTCTGTGGGGTCCACCCAGCCTTAGGCCAAAACAGCACGGCACTCTGTGGGGCCCACCCAGCCGTAGGCCAAAAAAGGACGGCACTCTGTGGGGCCCACCCAGCCGTAGGCCTGAAGGACGGCACTCTGTGGGGCCCACCCAGCCGTAGGCCAAAAAAGGATGGCACTCTGTGGGGCCCACACAGCAGTAGGCCAAAAAGGACAGCCCTCTGTGCGGTCCACCCAGCCTTAGGCCAAAACATGACGGCCCTCTGTGGTGTCCACCCAGCCGTAGGCCAAAAAAGGACGGCACTCTGTGGGGCCCACCCAGCCATAAGCCAAAAAAGGACGGCACTCTGTGGGACCCACCTAGCCGTAGGCCAAAAAGGACGGCACTCTGTGGGGCCCACCCAGCCGGATGGGTGGGCCCAACAGAGTGCCGTACATGGGGCCTACGGCTACCTGGGCCCCACAAAGTGCCGTCCTATTGGGCCTACGGCTGGGTGGGCCCCACAGAGTGCCGTCCTTTTTGGCCCACCCAGCCGTAGGCCCAAAGGACGGCACTCTGTGGGGCCATCCCAGCCGTAGGCCAAATGGACGGCACTCTGTGGGGCCCACCCAGCCATAGGCCCAAAGGACGGCGCGCTATGGGGCCCACCCAGCCGTAGGCCAAAAAAGGACGGCACTCTGTGGGGCCCACCCAGCCGTAGGCCCAAAGGACGGCACTCTGTGGGGCCCACCCAGCCGTAGGCCCAAAGGACAGCACTCTGTGGGGCCCACCCAGCCGTAGGCCCAAAGGACGGCACTCTGTGGGGCCCACCCAGCCGTAGGCCCAAAGGACGGCACTCCATGGGGCCCACCCAGCCGTAGGCCAAAAAAGGACGGCACTCTGTGGGGCCCACCCAGCCGTAGGCCAAAAAAGGACGGCCCTCTGTGGGGTCCACCCAGCCTTAGGCCAAAACAGGACGGTACTCTGTGGGGCCCACCCAGCCGTAGGCCAAAAAAGGACGGCCCTCTGTGGGGTCCACCCAGCCTTAGGCCAAAAAAGGACGGCACTCTGTGGGGCCCATCCAGCCGTAGGCCAAAATGGGACGGCCCTCTGTGGGGTCCACCCAGCCTTAGGCCAAAAAAGGACGGCACTCTGTGGAGCCCACCCAGCCATAGGCCCAAAGGACGGCGCGCTATGGGGCCCACCCAGCCGTAGGCCAAAAAAGGACGGCACTCTGTGGGGCCCTCCCAGCCGTAGGCCAAAAAAGGACGGCACTCTGTGGGGCCCTCCCAGCCGTAGGCCCAAAGGACGGCACTCTGTGGGGCCCACCCAGCCGTAGGCACAAAGGACGGCACTCTGTGGGGCCCACCCAGCCGTAGGCCCAAAGGACGGCACTCTGTGGGGCCCACCCAGCCGTAGGCCAAAAAAGGACGGCACTCTGTGGGGCCAACCCAGCCGTAGGCCAAAAAAGGACGGCCCTCTGTGGGGTCCACCCAGCCTTAGGCCAAAAAGGGACGGCCCTCTGTGGGGTCCACCCAGCCTTAGGCCAAAACAGGACGGCACTCGGTGGGGCCCACCGAGCCGTAGGCCCAAAGGACGGCACTCTGTGGGGCCCACCCAGCCGTAGGCCCAAAGGACGGCACTCTGTGGGGCCCACCCAGCCGTAGGCCCAAAGGACGGCACTCTATGGGGCCCACCCAGCCGTAGGCCAAAAAAGGACGGCACTCTGTGAGGCCCACCCAGCCGTAGGTCAAAAAGGATAGCACTCTGTGGGGCCCACCCAGACGTAGGCCAAAAAGGACAGCACTCTGTGGGGCCCACCCAGCCGGATGGGTGGGCCCCACAGAGTGCCGTACATGGGGCCTACGGCTACCTGGGCCCCACAAAGTGCCGTCCTATTGGGCCTACGGCTGGGTGGGCCCCACAGAGTGCCGTCCTTTTGGGCCTACGGCTGGGTGGGCCCCACAGAGTGCCGTCCTTTATGGCCCAACCAGCCGTAGGCCCAAAGGACGGCACTCTGTGGGGCCCACCCAGCCATAGGCCCAAAGGACGGCGCGCTATGGGGCCCACCCAGCCGTAGGCCAAAAAAGGACGGCACTCTGTGGGGCCCACCCAGCCATAGGGCCAAAGGACGGCACTCTGTGGGGCCCACTCAGCCGTAGGCCCAAAGGACGGCACTCTGTGGGGCCCACCCAGCCGTAGGCCAAATGGACGGCACTCTGTGGGGCCCACCCAGCCGTAGGCCAAAAGGACGGCACTCTGTGGGGCCCACCCTGCCTTAGGCCCAAAGGACGACACTCTGTGGGGCCCACCCAGCCGTAGGCCAAAAAAGGACGGCACTCTGTGGGGCCCACCCAGCCATAGGGCCAAAGGACGGCACTCTGTGGGGCCCACCCAGCCGTAGGCCCAAAGGACGGCACTCTGTGGGGCCCACCCAGCCGTAGGCCAAATGGACGGCACTCTGTGGGGCCCACCCAGCCGTAGGCCCAAAGGACGGCACTCTGTGGGGCCCACCCTGCCTTAGGCCCAAAGGACGACACTCTGTGGGGCCCACCCAGCCGTAGGCCCAAAGGACGGCACTCTGTGGGGCCCACCCAGCCGTAGGCCAAAAAGGACAGCACTCTGGGGCCCACCCAGCCGTAGGCCAAAAAAGGATGGCACTCTGTGGGGCCCACCCAGCCGTAGGCCAAAAAGGACAGCACTCTGTGGGGCACACTCAGCCGGATGGGTGGGCCCCACAGAGTGCCGTACATGGGGCCTACGGCTACCTGGGCCCCACAAAGTGCCGTCCTATTGGGCCTACGGCTGGGTGGGCCCCCAGAGTGCCGTCCTTTTGGGCCTACGGCTGGGTGGGCCCCACAGAGTGCCGTCCTTTTTGGCCCACCCAGCCATAGGCCCAAAGGACAGCACTTTGTGGGGCCCACCCAGCCGTAGGCCAAACAGGACAGCACTCTGGGGCCCACCCAGCCGTAGGCCAAAAAAGGATGGCACTCTGCGGGGCCCACCATGCCGTAGGCCAAAAAGGACAGCACTCTGTGGGGCCCACTCAGCCGGATGGGTGGGCCCCACAGAGTGCCGTACATGGGGCCTACGGCTACCTGGGCCCCACAAAGTGCCGTCCTTTTGGGCCTACGGCTGGGTGGGCCCCACAGAGTGCTGTCCTTTTTGGCCCACCCAGCCATAGGCCCAAAGGACGGCACTTTGTGGGGCCCACCCAGCCATAGGCCCAAAGGACGGCGCGCTATGGGGCCAACCCAGCCGTAGGCCATAAAAGGACGGCACTCTGGGGCCCACCCAGCCGTAGACCAAAAAAGGATGGCACTCTGTGGGGCCCACCCAGCCGTAGGCCAAAAAAGGACGTCCCTCTGTGGGGTCCACCTAGCCGTAGGCCAAAAAAGGACGGCACTCTGTGGGGCCCACCCAGCCGTAGGCAAAAAAGGACGGCACTCTTTGGCGCCCACCCAGCCGTAGGCCAAAAAGGACAGCACTCTGTGGGGCCTACCCAGCCGTAGGCCCAAAGGACGGATCTCTGTTGGGCCCACGCAGCCGTAGGCCCAAAGTACGGCACTCTGTTGGGCCCACCCATCCGTAGGCCCAAAGTACGGCACTCTGTTGGGCCCACCCATCCGTAGGCCCAAAGGACGGCACTCTGTGGGGCCCACCCAGCCTTGGGCCCAAAGGACGGCACTCTATGGGGCCCACCCAGCCATAGGCCAAAAAGGACAGCACTCTTTGGGGCCCACCCAGCCGTAGGCCAAAAAAGGACGGCCCTCTGTGGGGTCCACCCAGCCTTAGGCCAAAACAGGACGGTACTCTGTGGGGCCCACCCAGCCGTAGGCCAAAAAAGGACGGCCCTCTGTGGGGTCCACCCAGCCTTACGCCAAAATGGGACGGCCCTCTGTGGGGTCCACCCAGCCTTAGGCCAAAACAGGACGGCACTCTGTGGGGCCCACCCAGCCGTAGGCCCAAAGGACGGCACTCTGTGGGGCCCACCCAGCCGTAGGCCAAAAAAGGACGGCACTCTGTGGGGCCCACCCAGCCGTAGGCCTGAAGGACGGCACTCTGTGGGGCCCACCCAGCCGTAGGCCCAAAGGACGGCACTCTGTGGGGCCCACCCAGCCGTAGGCCAAAAAAGGACGGCACTCTGTGGGGCCCACTCAGCCGTAGGCCCGAAGGACGGCACTCTGTGGGGCCCACCCAGCCGTAGGCCCAAAGGACGGCACTCTGTGGGGCCCACCCAGCCGTAGGCCCAAAGGACGGCACTCTGTGGGGCCCACCCAGCCGTAGGCCCAAAGGACGGCACTCTATGGGGCCCACCCAGCCGTAGGCCAAAAAAGGACGGCACTCTGTGAGGCCCACCCAGCCGTAGTCCAAAAAGGACAGCACTCTGTGGGGCCCACCCAGCCGTAGGCCAAAAAGGACAGCACTCTGTGGGGCCCACCCAGCCGGATGGGTGGGCCCCACAGAGTGCCGTACATGGGGCCTACGGCTACCTGGGCCCCACAAAGTGCCGTCCTATTGGGCCTACGGCTGGGTGGGCCCCACAGAGTGCCGTCCTTTTGGGCCTACGGCTGGGTGGGCCCCACAGAGTGCCGTCCTTTTTGGCCCAACCAGCCGTAAGCCCAAAGGACGGCACTCTGTGGGGCCCACCCAGCCGTAGGCCCAAAGGACGGCACTCTATGGGGCCCACCCAGCCGTAGGCCAAAAAAGGATGGCACTCTGTGGGGCCCACACAGCAGCAGGCCAAAAAGGACGGCCCTCTGTGGGGTCCACCTAGCCTTAGGCCAAAACAGGATGGCCCTCTGTGGTGTCCACCCAGCCGTAGGCCAAAAAAGGACGGCACTCTGTGGGGCCCACCCAGCCATAAGCCAAAAAAGGACGGCACTCTGTGGGGCCCACCCAGCCGTAGGCCAAAAAGGACAGCACTCTGTGGGGCACACTCAGCCGGATGGGTGGGCCCCACAGAGTGCCGTACATGGGGCCTACGGCTACCTGGGCCCCACAAAGTGCCGTCCTATTGGGCCTACGGCTGGGTGGGCCCCCCAGAGTGCCGTCCTTTTGGGCCTACGGCTGGGTGGGCCCCACAGAGTGCCGTCCTTTTTGGCCCACCCAGCCATAGGCCCAAAGGACAGCACTTTGTGGGGCCCACCCAGCCGTAGGCCAAACAGGACAGCACTCTGGGGCCCACCCAGCCGTAGGCCAAAAAAGGATGGCACTCTGCGGGGCCCACCATGCCGTAGGCCAAAAAGGACAGCACTCTGTGGGGCCCACTCAGCCGGATGGGTGGGCACCACAGAGTGCCGTACATGGGGCCTACGGCTACCTGGGCCCCACAAAGTGCCGTCCTTTTGGGCCTACGGCTGGGTGGGCCCCACAGAGTGCTGTCCTTTTTGGCCCACCCAGCCATAGGCCCAAAGGACGGCACTTTGTGGGAACCACCCAGCCATAGGCCCAAAGGACGGCGCGCTATGGGGCCCACCCAGCCGTAGGCCATAAAAGGACGGCACTCTGGGGCCCACCCAGCCGTAGACCAAAAAAGGATGGCACTCTGTGGGGTCCACCTAGCCGTAGGCCAAAAAAGGACGGCACTCTGTGGGGCCCACCCAGCCGTAGGCAAAAAAGGACGGCACTCTTTGGGGCCCACCCAGCCGTAGGCCAAAAAGGACAGCACTCTGTGGGGCCTACCCAGCCGTAGGCCCAAAGGACGGATCTCTGTTGGGCCCACGCAGCCGTAGGCCCAAAGTACGGCACTCTGTTGGGCCCACCCATCCGTAGGCCCAAAGTACGGCACTCTGTTGGGCCCACCCATCCGTAGGCCCAAAGGACGGCACTCTGTGGGGCCCACCCAGCCGTAGGCCGAAAGGACGGCACTCTGTGGGGCCCACCCAGCCTTGGGCCCAAAGGACGGCACTCTATGGGGCCCACCCAGCCGTAGGCCAAAAAGGACAGCACTCTTTGGGGCCCACCCAGCCGTGGGCCAAAAAAGGACGGCCCTCTGTGGGGTCCACCCAGCCTTAGGCCAAAACAGGACGGTACTCTGTGGTGTCCACCCAGCCGTAGGCCAAAAAAGGACGGCACTCTGTGGGGCCCACCCAGCCATAAGCCAAAAAAGGACGGCACTCTGTGGGGCCCACCCAGCCGTAGGCCAAAAAGGACAGCACTCTGTGGGGCACACTCAGCCGGATGGGTGGGCCCCACAGAGTGCCGTACATGGGGCCTACGGCTACCTGGGCCCCACAAAGTGCCGTCCTATTGGGCCTACGGCTGGGTGGGCCCCCCAGAGTGCCGTCCTTTTGGGCCTACGGCTGGGTGGGCCCCACAGAGTGCCGTCCTTTTTGGCCCACCCAGCCATAGGCCCAAAGGACAGCACTTTGTGGGGCCCACCCAGCCGTAGGCCAAACAGGACAGCACTCTGGGGCCCACCCAGCCGTAGGCCAAAAAAGGATGGCACTCTGCGGGGCCCACCATGCCGTAGGCCAAAAAGGACAGCACTCTGTGGGGCCCACTCAGCCGGATGGGTGGGCCCCACAGAGTGCCGTACATGGGGCCTACGGCTACCTGGGCCCCACAAAGTGCCGTCCTTTTGGGCCTACGGCTGGGTGGGCCCCACAGAGTGCTGTCCTTTTTGGCCCACCCAGCCATAGGCCCAAAGGACGGCACTTTGTGGGAACCACCCAGCCATAGGCCCAAAGGACGGCGCGCTATGGGGCCCACCCAGCCGTAGGCCATAAAAGGACGGCACTCTGGGGCCCACCCAGCCGTAGACCAAAAAAGGATGGCACTCTGTGGGGCCCACCCAGCCGTAGGCCAAAAAAGGACGTCCCTCTGTGGGGTCCACCTAGCCGTAGGCCAAAAAAGGACGGCACTCTGTGGGGCCCACCCAGCCGTAGGCAAAAAAGGACGGCACTCTTTGGGGCTCACCCAGCCGTAGGCCAAAAAGGACAGCACTCTGTGGGGCCTACCCAGCCGTAGGCCCAAAGGACGGATCTCTGTTGGGCCCACGCAGCCGTAGGCCCAAAGTACGGCACTCTGTTGGGCCCACCCATCCGTAGGCCCAAAGTACGGCACTCTGTTGGGCCCACCCATCCGTAGGCCCAAAGGACGGCACTCTGTGGGGCCCACCCAGCCGTAGGCCGAAAGGACGGCACTCTGTGGGGCCCACCCAGCCTTGGGCCCAAAGGACGGCACTCTATGGGGCCCACCCAGCCGTAGGCCAAAAAGGACAGCACTCTTTGGGGCCCACCCAGCCGTAGGCCAAAAAAGGACGGCCCTCTGTGGGGTCCACCCAGCCTTAGGCCAAAACAGGACGGTACTCTGTGGGGCCCACCCAGCCGTAGGCCAAAAAAGGACGGCCCTCTGTGGGGTCCACCCAGCCTTACGCCAAAATGGGACGGCCCTCTGTGGGGTCCACCCAGCCTTAGGCCAAAACAGGACGGCACTCTGTGGGGCCCACCCAGCCGTAGGCCCAAAGGACGGCACTCTGTGGGGCCCACCCAGCCGTAGGCCAAAAAAGGACGGCACTCTGTGGGGCCCACCCAGCCGTAGGCCTGAAGGACGGCACTCTGTGGGGCCCACCCAGCCGTAGGCCCAAAGGACGGCACTCTGTGGGGCCCACCCAGCCGTAGGCCAAAAAAGGACGGCACTCTGTGGGGCCCACCCAGCCGTAGGCCCGAAGGACGGCACTCTGTGGGGCCCACCCAGCCGTAGGCCCAAAGGACGGCACTCTGTGGGGCCCACCCAGCCGTAGGCCCAAAGGACGGCACTCTGTGGGGCCCACCCAGCCGTAGGCCCAAAGGACGGCACTCTATGGGGCCCACCCAGCCGTAGGCCAAAAAAGGACGGCACTCTGTGAGGCCCACCCAGCCGTAGGCCAAAAAGGACAGCACTCTGTGGGGCCCACCCAGCCGTAGGCCAAAAAGGACAGCACTCTGTGGGGCCCACCCAGCCGGATGGGTGGGCCCCACAGAGTGCCGTACATGGGGCCTACGGCTACCTGGGCCCCACAAAGTGCCGTCCTATTGGGCCTACGGCTGGGTGGGCCCCACAGAGTGCCGTCCTTTTGGGCCTACGGCTGGGTGGGCCCCACAGAGTGCCGTCCTTTTTGGCCCAACCAGCCGTAAGCCCAATGGACGGCACTCTGTGGGGCCCACCCAGCCGTAGGCCCAAAGGACGGCACTCTATGGGGCCCACCCAGCCGTAGGCCAAAAAAGGATGGCACTCTGTGGGGCCCACACAGCAGTAGGCCAAAAAGGACGGCCCTCTGTGGGGTCCACCTAGCCTTAGGCCAAAACAGGATGGCCCTCTGTGGTGTCCACCCAGCCGTAGGCCAAAAAAGGACGGCACTCTGTGGGGCCCACCCAGCCATAAGCCAAAAAAGGACGGCACTCTGTGGGACCCACCTAGCCGTAGGCCAAAAAGGGCGGCACTCTGTGGGGCCCACCCAGCCGGAGGCCCAATAGGACGGCACTTTGTGGGGCCCAGGTAGCCGTAGGCCCCATGTACGGCACTCTGTGGGGCCCACCCATCCGGCTGGGTGGGCCCCACAGAGTGCTGTCCTTTTTGGCCTACGGCTGGGTGGGCCCCACAGAGTGCTGTCCTTTTTGGCCTACGGCTGGGTGGGCCTCACAGAGTGCCGTCCTTTTTTGGCCTACGGCTGGGTGGGCCCCATAGAGTGCCGTCCTTTGGGCCTACGGCTGGGTGGGCCCCACAGAGTGCCGTCCTTTGGGCCTACGGCGCGCTATGGGGCCCACCCAGCCGTAGGCCAAAAAAGGACGGCACTCTGTGGGGCCCACCCAGCCGTAGGCCCAAAGGACGGCACTCTGTGGGGCCCACCCAGCCGTAGGCCCAAAGGACGGCACTCTGTGGGGCCCACCCAGCCGTAGGCCCAAAGGACGGCACTCTGTGGGGCCCACCCAGCCGTAGGCCCAAATTACGGCACTCTGTGGGGCCCACCCAGCCGTAGGCCAAAAAAGGACGGCACTCTGTGAGGCCCACCCAGCCGTAGGTCAAAAAGGATAGCACTCTGTGGGGCCCACCCAGACGTAGGCCAAAAAGGACAGCACTCTGTGGGGCCCACCCAGCCGGATGGGTGGGCCCCACAGAGTGCCGTACATGGGGCCTACGGCTACCTGGGCCCCACAAAGTGCCGTCCTATTGGGCCTACGGCTGGGTGGGCCCCACAGAGTGCCGTCCTTTTGGGCCTACGGCTGGGTGGGCCCCACAGAGTGCCGTCCTTTATGGCCCAACCAGCCGTAGGCCCAAAGGACGGCACTCTGTGGGGCCCACCCAGCCATAGACCCAAAGGACGGCGCGCTATGGGGCCCACCCAGCCGTAGGCCAAAAAAGGACGGCACTCTGTGGGGCCCACCCAGCCATAGGGCCAAAGGACGGCACTCTGTGGGGCCCACTCAGCCGTAGGCCCAAAGGACGGCACTCTGTGGGGCCCACCCAGCCGTAGGCCAAATGGACGGCACTCTGTGGGGCCCACCCAGCCGTAGGCCAAAAGGACGGCACTCTGTGGGGCCCACCCTGCCTTAGGCCCAAAGGACAACACTCTGTGGGGCCCACCCAGCCGTCGGCCAAAAAAGGACGGCACTCTGTGGGGCCCACCCAGCCATAGGGCCAAAGGACGGCACTCTGTGGGGCTCACCCAGCCGTAGGCCAAATGGACGGCACTCTGTGGGGCCCACCCAGCCGTAGGCCCAAAGGACGGCACTCTGTGGGGCCCACCCTGCCTTAGGCCCAAAGGACGACACTCTGTGGGGCCCACCCAGCCATAGGCCCAAAGGACGGCACTCTGTGGGGCCCACCCAGCCGTAGGCCAAAAAGGACAGCACTCTGGGGCCCACCCAGCCGTAGGCCAAAAAAGGATGGCACTCTGTGGGGCCCACCCAGCCGTAGGCCAAAAAGGAGAGCACTCTGTGGGGCACACTCAGCTGGATGGGTGGGCCCCACAGAGTGCCGTACATGGGGCCTACGGCTACCTGGGCCCCACAAAGTGCCGTCCTATTGGGCCTTCGGCTGGGTGGGCCCCCCAGAGTGCCGTCCTTTTGGGCCTACGGCTGGGTGGGCCCCACAGAGTGCCGTCCTTTTTGGCCCACCCAGCCATAGGCCCAAAGGACGGCACTTTGTGGGGCCCACCCAGCCGTAGGCCAAACAGGACAGCACTCTGGTGTCCACCCTGCCATAGGCCAAAAAAGGATGGCACTCTGTGGGGCCCACCATGCCGTAGGCCAAAAAGGACAGCACTCTGTGGGGCCCACTCAGCCGGATGGGTGGGCCCCACAGAGTGCCGTACATGGGGCCTACGGCTACCTGGGCCCCACAAAGTGCCGTCCTTTTGGGCCTACTGCTGGGTGGGCCCCACAGAGTGCCGTCCTTTTTGGCCCACCCAGCCATAGGCCCAAAGGACGGCACTTTGTGGGGCCCACCCAGCCATAGGCCCAAAGGACGGCGCGCTATGGGGCCCACCCAGCCGTAGGCCAAAAAAGGACGGCATTCTGTGGGGCCCACCCAGCCGTAGGGCCAAAGGACGGCACTCTGGGGCCCACCCAGCCGTAGACCAAAAAAGGACGTCCCTCTGTGGGGTCCACCTAGCCGTAGGCCAAAAAAGGACGGCACTCTGTGGGGCCCACCCAGCCGTAAGCAAAAAAGGACGGCACTCTTTGGGGCCCACCCAGCCGTAGGCCAAAAAGGACAGCACTCTGTGGGGCCTACCCAGCCGTAGGCCCAAAGGACGGCACTCTGTTGGGCCCACGCAGCCGTAGGCCCAAAGTACGGCACTCTGTTGGGCCCACCCATCTGTAGGCCCAAAGTACGGCACTCTGTTGGGCCCACCCATCCGTAGGCCCAAAGGACGGCACTCTGTGGGGCCCACCCAGCCGTAGGCCGAAAGGACGGCAATCTGTGGGGCCCACCCAGCCTTGGGCCCAAAGGACGGCACTCTATGGGGCCCACCCAGCCGTAGGCCAAAAAGGACAGCACTCTGTGGGGCCCACCCAGCCGTAGGCCAAAAAGGACAGCACTCTGTGGGGCCCACCCAGCCGTAGGCCAAAAAAGGATGGCACTCTGTGGGGCCCACCCAGCCGTAGGCCAAAAAAGGACGGCCCTCTGTGGGGTCCACCCAGCCTTAGGCCAAAACAGGACGGTACTCTGTGGGGCCCACCCAGCCGTAGGCCAAAAAAGGACGGCCCTCTGTGGGGTCCACCCAGCCTTACGCCAAAATGGGACGGCCCTCTGTGGGGTCCACCCAGACTTAGGCCAAAACAGGACGGCACTCTGTGGGGCCCACCCAGCCGTAGGCCCAAAGGACGGCACTCTGTGGGGCCCACCCAGCCGTAGGCCCAAAGGACGGCACTCTGTGGGGCCCACCCAGCCGTAGGCCAAAAAAGGACGGCACTCTGTGGGGCCCACCCAGCCGTAGGCCTGAAGGACGGCACTCTGTGGGGCCCACCCAGCCGTAGGCCCAAAGGACGGCACTCTGTGGGGCCCACCCAGCCGTAGGCCCAAAGGACGGCACTCTGTGGGGCCCACCCAGCCGTAGGCCCAAAGGACGGCACTCTGTGGGGCCCACCCAGCCATAGGCCCAAAGGACGGCACTCTATGGGGCCCACCCAGCCGTAGGCCAAAAAAGGACGGCACTCTGTGAGGCCCACCCAGCCGTAGGCCAAAAAGGACAGCACTCTGTGGGGCCCACCCGGCCGTAGGCCAAAAAGGACAGCACTCTGTGGGGCCCACCCAGCCGGATGGGTGGGCCCCACAGAGTGCCGTACATGGGGCCTACGGCTACCTGGGCCCCACAAAGTGCCGTCCTATTGGGCCTACGGCTGGGTGGGCCCCACAGAGTGCCGTCCTTTTGGGCCTACGGCTGGGTGGGCCCCACAGAGTGCCGTCCTTTTTGGCCCAACCAGCCGTAAGCCCAAAGGACGGCACTCTGTGGGGCCCACCCAGCCGTAGGCCCAAAGGATGGCACTCTATGGGGCCCACCCAGCCGTAGGCCAAAAAGGACAGCACTCTGTGGGGCCTACCCAGCCGTAGGCCCAAAGGACGGCACTCTGTTGGGCCCACGCAGCCGTAGGCCCAAAGTACGGCACTCTGTTGGGCCCACCCATCCGTAGGCCCAAAGTACGGCACTCTGTTGGGCCCACCCATCCATAGGCCCAAAGGACGGCACTCTGTGGGGCCCACCCAGCCGTAGGCCGAAAGGACGGCACTCTGTGGGGCCCACCCAGCCTTGGGCCCAAAGGACGGCACTCTATGGGGCCCACCCAGCCGTAGGCCAAAAAGGACAGCACTCTGTGGGGCCCACCCAGCCGTAGGCCAAAAAGGACAGCACTCTGTGGGGCCCACCCAGCCGTAGGCCAAAAAAGGACGGCACTCTGTGGGGCCCACCCAGCCGTAGGCCAAAAAAGGACGGCCCTCTGTGGGGTCCACCCAGCCTTAGGCCAAAACAGGACGGTACTCTGTGGGGCCCACCCAGCCGTAGGCCAAAAAAGGACGGCCCTCTGTGGGGTCCACCCAGCCTTACGCCAAAATGGGACGGCCCTCTGTGGGGCCCACCCAGCCGTAGGCCCAAAGGACGGCACTCTGTGGGGCCCACCCAGCCGTAGGCCCAAAGGACGGCACTCTGTGGGGCCCACCCAGCCGTAGGCCAAAAAAGGACGGCACTTTGTGGGGCCCACCCAGCCATAGGCCCAAAGGACGGCGCGCTATGGGGCCCACCCAGCCGTAGGCCAAAAAAGGACGGCATTCTGTGGGGCCCACCCAGCCGTAGGGCCAAAGGACGGCACTCTGGGGCCCACCCAGCCGTAGACCAAAAAAGGATGGCACTCTGTGTGGCCCACCCAGCCGTAGACCAAAAAAGGACGTCCCTCTGTGGGGTCCACCTAGCCGTAGGCCAAAAAAGGACGGCACTCTGTGGGGCCCACCCAGCCGTAAGCAAAAAAGGACGGCACTCTTTGGGGCCCACCCAGCCGTAGGCCAAAAAGGACAGCACTCTGTGGGGCCTACCCAGCCGTAGGCCCAAAGGACGGCACTCTGTTGGGCCCACGCAGCCGTAGGCCCAAAGTACGGCACTCTGTTGGGCCCACCCATCCGTAGGCCCAAAGTACGGCACTCTGTTGGGCCCACCCATCCGTAGGCCCAAAGGACGGCACTCTGTGGGGCCCACCCAGCCGTAGGCCGAAAGGACGGCAATCTGTGGGGCCCACCCAGCCTTGGGCCCAAAGGACGGCACTCTATGGGGCCCACCCAGCCGTAGGCCAAAAAGGACAGCACTCTGTGGGGCCCACCCAGTCGTAGGCCAAAAAGGACAGCACTCTGTGGGGCCCACCCAGCCGTAGGCCAAAAAAGGATGGCACTCTGTGGGGCCCACCCAGCCGTAGGCCAAAAAAGGACGGCCCTCTGTGGGGTCCACCCAGCCTTAGGCCAAAACAGGACGGTACTCTGTGGGGCCCACCCAGCCGTAGGCCAAAAAAGGACGGCCCTCTGTGGGGTCCACCCAGCCTTACGCCAAAATGGGACGGCCCTCTGTGGGGTCCACCCAGCCTTAGGCCAAAACAGGACGGCACTCTGTGGGGCCCACCCAGCCGTAGGCCCAAAGGACGGCACTCTGTGGGGCCCACCCAGCCGTAGGCCCAAAGGACGGCACTCTGTGGGGCCCACCCAGCCGTAGGCCAAAAAAGGACGGCACTCTGTGGGGCCCACCCAGCCGTAGGCCTGAAAGACGGCACTCTGTGGGGCCCACCCAGCCGTAGGCCCAAAGGACGGCGCTCTGTGGGGCCCACCCAGCCGTAGGCCCAAAGGACGGCACTCTGTGGGGCCCACCCAGCCGTAGGCCCAAAGGACGGCACTCTGTGGGGCCCACCCAGCCGTAGGCCCAAAGGACGGCACCCTATGGGGCCCACCCAGCCGTAGGCCAAAAAAGGACGGCACTCTGTGAGGCCCACCCAGCCGTAGGCCAAAAAGGACAGCACTCTGTGGGGCCCACCCGGCCGTAGGCCAAAAAGGACAGCACTCTGTGGGGCACACCCAGCCGGATGGGTGGGCCCCACAGAGTGCCGTACATGGGGCCTACGGCTACCTGGGCCCCACAAAGTGCCGTCCTATTGGGCCTACGGCTCGGTGGGCCCCACAGAGTGCCGTCCTTTTGGGCCTACGGCTGGGTGGGCCCCACAGAGTGCCGTCCTTTTTGGCCCAACCAGCCGTAAGCCCAAAGGACGGCACTCTGTGGGGCCCACCCAGCCGTAGGCCCAAAGGATGGCACTCTATGGGGCCCACCCAGCCGTAGGCCAAAAAGGACAGCACTCTGTGGGGCCTACCCAGCCGTAGGCCCAAAGGACGGCACTCTGTTGGGCCCACGCAGCCGTAGGCCCAAAGTACGGCACTCTGTTGGGCCCACCCATCCGTAGGCCCAAAGTACGGCACTCTGTTGGGCCCACCCATCCATAGGCCCAAAGGACGGCACTCTGTGGGGCCCACCCAGCCGTAGGCCGAAAGGACGGCACTCTGTGGGGCCCACCCAGCCTTGGGCCCAAAGGACGGCACTCTATGGGGCCCACCCAGCCGTAGGCCAAAAAGGACAGCACTCTGTGGGGCCCACCCAGCCGTAGGCCAAAAAAGGACGGCACTCTGTGGGCCCACCCAGCCGTAGGCCAAAAAAGGACGGCCCTCTGTGGGGTCCACCCAGCCTTAGGCCAAAACAGGACGGTACTCTGTGGGGCCCACCCAGCCGTAGGCCAAAAAAGGACGGCACTCTGTGGGGCCCACCCAGCCGTAGGCCCAAAGGACGGCACTCTGTGGGGCCCACCCAGCCGTAGGCCCAAAGGACGGCACTCTGTGGGGCCCACCCAGCCGTAGGCCCAAAGGACGGCACTCTGTGGGGCCCACCCAGCCGTAGGCCCAAATTACGGCACTCTGTGGGGCCCACCCAGCCGTAGGCCAAAAAAGGACGGCACTCTGTGAGGCCCACCCAGCCGTAGGTCAAAAAGGATAGCACTCTGTGGGGCCCACCCAGACGTAGGCCAAAAAGGACAGCACTCTGTGGGGCCCACCCAGCCGGATGGGTGGGCCCCACAGAGTGCCGTACATGGGGCCTACGGCTACCTGGGCCCCACAAAGCGCCGTCCTATTGGGCCTACGGCTGGGTGGGCCCCACAGAGTGCCGTCCTTTTGGGCCTACGGCTGGGTGGGCCCCACAGAGTGCCGTCCTTTATGGCCCAACCAGCCGTAGGCCCAAAGGACGGCACTCTGTGGGGCCCACCCAGCCATAGACCCAAAGGACGGCGCGCTATGGGGCCCACCCAGCCGTAGGCCAAAAAAGGACGGCACTCTGTGGGGCCCACCCAGCCATAGGGCCAAAGGACGGCACTCTGTGGGGCCCACTCAGCCGTAGGCCCAAAGGACGGCACTCTGTGGGGCCCACCCAGCCGTAGGCCAAATGGACGGCACTCTGTGGGGCCCACCCAGCCGTAGGCCAAAAGGACGGCACTCTGTGGGGCCCACCCTGCCTTAGGCCCAAAGGACAACACTCTGTGGGGCCCACCCAGCCGTCGGCCAAAAAAGGACGGCACTCTGTGGGGCCCACCCAGCCATAGGGCCAAAGGACGGCACTCTGTGGGGCTCACCCAGCCGTAGGCCAAATGGACGGCACTCTGTGGGGCCCACCCAGCCGTAGGCCCAAAGGACGGCACTCTGTGGGGCCCACCCTGCCTTAGGCCCAAAGGACGACACTCTGTGGGGCCCACCCAGCCGTAGGCCCAAAGGACGGCACTCTGTGGGGCCCACCCAGCCGTAGGCCAAAAAGGACAGCACTCTGGGGCCCACCCAGCCGTAGGCCAAAAAAGGATGGCACTCTGTGGGGCCCACCCAGCCGTAGGCCAAAAAGGAGAGCACTCTGTGGGGCACACTCAGCTGGATGGGTGGGCCCCACAGAGTGCCGTACATGGGGCCTACGGCTACCTGGGCCCCACAAAGTGCCGTCCTATTGGGCCTTCGGCTGGGTGGGCCCCCCAGAGTGCCGTCCTTTTGGGCCTACGGCTGGGTGGGCCCCACAGAGTGCCGTCCTTTTTGGCCCACCCAGCCATAGGCCCAAAGGACGGCACTTTGTGGGGCCCACCCAGCCGTAGGCCAAACAGGACAGCACTCTGGTGTCCACCCTGCCATAGGCCAAAAAAGGATGGCACTCTGTGGGGCCCACCATGCCGTAGGCCAAAAAGGACAGCACTCTGTGGGGCCCACTCAGCCGGATGGGTGGGCCCCACAGAGTGCCGTACATGGGGCCTACGGCTACCTGGGCCCCACAAAGTGCCGTCCTTTTGGGCCTACTGCTGGGTGGGCCCCACAGAGTGCCGTCCTTTTTGGCCCACCCAGCCATAGGCCCAAAGGACGGCACTTTGTGGGGCCCACCCAGCCATAGGCCCAAAGGACGGCGCGCTATGGGGCCCACCCAGCCGTAGGCCAAAAAAGGACGGCATTCTGTGGGGCCCACCCAGCCGTAGGGCCAAAGGACGGCACTCTGGGGCCCACCCAGCCGTAGACCAAAAAAGGACGTCCCTCTGTGGGGTCCACCTAGCCGTAGGCCAAAAAAGGACGGCACTCTGTGGGGCCCACCCAGCCGTAAGCAAAAAAGGACGGCACTCTTTGGGGCCCACCCAGCCGTAGGCCAAAAAGGACAGCACTCTGTGGGGCCTACCCAGCCGTAGGCCCAAAGGACGGCACTCTGTTGGGCCCACGCAGCCGTAGGCCCAAAGTACGGCACTCTGTTGGGCCCACCCATCTGTAGGCCCAAAGTACGGCACTCTGTTGGGCCCACCCATCCGTAGGCCCAAAGGACGGCACTCTGTGGGGCCCACCCAGCCGTAGGCCGAAAGGACGGCAATCTGTGGGGCCCACCCAGCCTTGGGCCCAAAGGACGGCACTCTATGGGGCCCACCCAGCCGTAGGCCAAAAAGGACAGCACTCTGTGGGGCCCACCCAGCCGTAGGCCAAAAAGGACAGCACTCTGTGGGGCCCACCCAGCCGTAGGCCAAAAAAGGATGGCACTCTGTGGGGCCCACCCAGCCGTAGGCCAAAAAAGGACGGCCCTCTGTGGGGTCCACCCAGCCTTAGGCCAAAACAGGACGGTACTCTGTGGGGCCCACCCAGCCGTAGGCCAAAAAAGGACGGCCCTCTGTGGGGTCCACCCAGCCTTACGCCAAAATGGGACGGCCCTCTGTGGGGTCCACCCAGACTTAGGCCAAAACAGGACGGCACTCTGTGGGGCCCACCCAGCCGTAGGCCCAAAGGACGGCACTCTGTGGGGCCCACCCAGCCGTAGGCCCAAAGGACGGCACTCTGTGGGGCCCACCCAGCCGTAGGCCAAAAAAGGACGGCACTCTGTGGGGCCCACCCAGCCGTAGGCCTGAAGGACGGCACTCTGTGGGGCCCACCCAGCCGTAGGCCCAAAGGACGGCACTCTGTGGGGCCCACCCAGCCGTAGGCCCAAAGGACGGCACTCTGTGGGGCCCACCCAGCCGTAGGCCCAAAGGACGGCACTCTGTGGGGCCCACCCAGCCATAGGCCCAAAGGACGGCACTCTATGGGGCCCACCCAGCCGTAGGCCAAAAAAGGACGGCACTCTGTGAGGCCCACCCAGCCGTAGGCCAAAAAGGACAGCACTCTGTGGGGCCCACCCGGCCGTAGGCCAAAAAGGACAGCACTCTGTGGGGCCCACCCAGCCGGATGGGTGGGCCCCACAGAGTGCCGTACATGGGGCCTACGGCTACCTGGGCCCCACAAAGTGCCGTCCTATTGGGCCTACGGCTGGGTGGGCCCCACAGAGTGCCGTCCTTTTGGGCCTACGGCTGGGTGGGCCCCACAGAGTGCCGTCCTTTTTGGCCCAACCAGCCGTAAGCCCAAAGGACGGCACTCTGTGGGGCCCACCCAGCCGTAGGCCCAAAGAATGGCACTCTATGGGGCCCACCCAGCCGTAGGCCAAAAAGGACAGCACTCTGTGGGGCCTACCCAGCCGTAGGCCCAAAGGACGGCACTCTGTTGGGCCCACGCAGCCGTAGGCCCAAAGTACGGCACTCTGTTGGGCCCACCCATCCGTAGGCCCAAAGTACGGCACTCTGTTGGGCCCACCCATCCATAGGCCCAAAGGACGGCACTCTGTGGGGCCCACCCAGCCGTAGGCCGAAAGGACGGCACTCTGTGGGGCCCACCCAGCCTTGGGCCCAAAGGACGGCACTCTATGGGGCCCACCCAGCCGTAGGCCAAAAAGGACAGCACTCTGTGGGGCCCACCCAGCCGTAGGCCAAAAAGGACAGCACTCTGTGGGGCCCACCCAGCCGTAGGCCAAAAAAGGACGGCACTCTGTGGGGCCCACCCAGCCGTAGGCCAAAAAAGGACGGCCCTCTGTGGGGTCCACCCAGCCTTAGGCCAAAACAGGACGGTACTCTGTGGGGCCCACCCAGCCGTAGGCCAAAAAAGGACGGCCCTCTGTGGGGTCCACCCAGCCTTACGCCAAAATGGGACGGCCCTCTGTGGGGCCCACCCAGCCGTAGGCCCAAAGGACGGCACTCTGTGGGGCCCACCCAGCCGTAGGCCCAAAGGACGGCACTCTGTGGGGCCCACCCAGCCGTAGGCCAAAAAAGGACGGCACTTTGTGGGGCCCACCCAGCCATAGGCCCAAAGGACGGCGCGCTATGGGGCCCACCCAGCCGTAGGCCAAAAAAGGACGGCATTCTGTGGGGCCCACCCAGCCGTAGGGCCAAAGGACGGCACTCTGGGGCCCACCCAGCCGTAGACCAAAAAAGGATGGCACTCTGTGTGGCCCACCCAGCCGTAGGCCAAAAAAGGACGTCCCTCTGTGGGGTCCACCTAGCCGTAGGCCAAAAAAGGACGGCACTCTGTGGGGCCCACCCAGCCGTAAGCAAAAAAGGACGGCACTCTTTGGGGCCCACCCAGCCGTAGGCCAAAAAGGACAGCACTCTGTGGGGCCTACCCAGCCGTAGGCCCAAAGGACGGCACTCTGTTGGGCCCACGCAGCCGTAGGCCCAAAGTACGGCACTCTGTTGGGCCCACCCATCCGTAGACCCAAAGTACGGCACTCTGTTGGGCCCACCCATCCGTAGGCCCAAAGGACGGCACTCTGTGGGGCCCACCCAGCCGTAGGCCGAAAGGACGGCAATCTGTGGGGCCCACCCAGCCTTGGGCCCAAAGGACGGCACTCTATGGGGCCCACCCAGCCGTAGGCCAAAAAGGACAGCACTCTGTGGGGCCCTCCCAGCCGTAGGCCAAAAAGGACAGCACTCTGTGGGGCCCACCCAGCCGTAGGCCAAAAAAGGATGGCACTCTGTGGGGCCCACCCAGCCGTAGGCCAAAAAAGGACGGCCCTCTGTGGGGTCCACCCAGCCTTAGGCCAAAACAGGACGGTACTCTGTGGGGCCCACCCAGCCGTAGGCCAAAAAAGGACGGCCCTCTGTGGGGTCCACCCAGCCTTACGCCAAAATGGGACGGCCCTCTGTGGGGTCCACCCAGCCTTAGGCCAAAACAGGACGGCACTCTGTGGGGCCCACCCAGCCGTAGGCCCAAAGGACGGCACTCTGTGGGGCCCACCCAGCCGTAGGCCCAAAGGACGGCACTCTGTGGGGCCCACCCAGCCGTAGGCCAAAAAAGGACGGCACTCTGTGGGGCCCACCCAGCCGTAGGCCTGAAGGACGGCACTCTGTGGGGCCCACCCAGCCGTAGGCCCAAAGGACGGCACTCTGTGGGGCCCACCCAGCCGTAGGCCCAAAGGACGGCACTCTGTGGGGCCCACCCAGCCGTAGGCCCAAAGGACGGCACTCTGTGGGGCCCACCCAGCCGTAGGCCCAAAGGACGGCACCCTATGGGGCCCACCCAGCCGTAGGCCAAAAAAGGACGGCACTCTGTGAGGCCCACCCAGCCGTAGGCCAAAAAGGACAGCACTCTGTGGGGCCCACCCGGCCGTAGGCCAAAAAGGACAGCACTCTGTGGGGCCCACCCAGCCGGATGGGTGGGCCCCACAGAGTGCCGTACATGGGGCCTACGGCTACCTGGGCCCCACAAAGTGCCGTCCTATTGGGCCTACGGCTCGGTGGGCCCCACAGAGTGCCGTCCTTTTGGGCCTACGGCTGGGTGGGCCCCACAGAGTGCCGTCCTTTTTGGCCCAACCAGCCGTAAGCCCAAAGGACGGCACTCTGTGGGGCCCACCCAGCCGTAGGCCCAAAGGATGGCACTCTATGGGGCCCACCCAGCCGTAGGCCAAAAAGGACAGCACTCTGTGGGGCCTACCCAGCCGTAGGCCCAAAGGACGGCACTCTGTTGGGCCCACGCAGCCGTAGGCCCAAAGTACGGCACTCTGTTGGGCCCACCCATCCGTAGGCCCAAAGTACGGCACTCTGTTGGGCCCACCCATCCATAGGCCCAAAGGACGGCACTCTGTGGGGCCCACCCAGCCGTAGGCCGAAAGGACGGCACTCTGTGGGGCCCACCCAGCCTTGGGCCCAAAGGACGGCACTCTATGGGGCCCACCCAGCCGTAGGCCAAAAAGGACAGCACTCTGTGGGGCCCACCCAGCCGTAGGCCAAAAAGGACAGCACTCTGTGGGGCCCACCCAGCCGTAGGCCAAAAAAGGACGGCACTCTGTGGGCCCACCCAGCCGTAGGCCAAAAAAGGACGGCCCTCTGTGGGGTCCACCCAGCCTTAGGCCAAAACAGGACGGTACTCTGTGGGGCCCACCCAGCCGTAGGCCAAAAAAGGACGGCCCTCTGTGGGGTCCACCCAGCCTTACGCCAAAATGGGACGGCCCTCTGTGGGGCCCACCCAGCCGTAGGCCCAAAGGACGGCACTCTGTGGGGCCCACCCAGCCGTAGGCCCAAAGGACGGCACTCTGTGGGGCCCACCCAGCCGTAGGCCAAAAAAGGACGGCACTCTGTGGGGCCCACCCAGCCGTAGGCCTGAAGGACGGCACTCTGTGGGGCCCACCCAGCCGTAGGCCCAAAGGACGGCACTCTGTGGGGCCCACCCAGCCGTAGGCCCAAAGGACGGCACTCTATGGGGCCCACCCAGCCGTAGGCCAAAAAAGGACGGCACTCTGTGAGGCCCACCCAGCCGTAGGCCAAAAAGGACAGCACTCTGTGGGGCCCACCCGGCCGTAGGCCAAAAAGGACAGCACTCTGTGGGGCCCACCCAGCCGGATGGGTGGGCCCCACAGAGTGCCGTACATGGGGCCTACGGCTACCTGGGCCCCACAAAGTGCCGTCCTATTGGGCCTACGGCTGGGTGGGCCCCACAGAGTGCCGTCCTTTTTGGAACACCCAGCCGTAAGCCCAAAGGACGGCACTCTGTGGGGCCCACCCAGCCGTAGGCCCAAAGGACGGCACTCTATGGGGCCCACCCAGCCGTAGGCCAAAAAAGGATGGCACTCTGTGGGGCCCACACAGCAGTAGGCCAAAAAGGACGGCCCTCTGTGGGGTCCACCCAGCCTTAGGCCAAAACAGGACGGCCCTCTGTGGTGTCCACCCAGCCGTAGGCCAAAAAAGGACGGCACTCTGTGGGGCCCACCCAGCCATAAGCCAAAAAAGGACGGCACTCTGTGGGACCCACCTAGCCGTCGGCCAAAAAGGACGGCACTCTGTGGGGCCCACCCAGCCGGATGGGTGGGCCCCACAGAGTGCCGTACATGGGGCCTACGGCTACCTGGGCCCCACAAAGTGCCGTCCTATTGGGCCTACGGCTGGGTGGGCCCCACAGAGTGCCATCCTTTTTGGCCCACCCAGCCGTAGGCCCAAAGGACGGCACTCTGTGGGGCCATCCCAGCCGTAGGCCAAATGGACGGCACTCTGTGGGGCCCACCCAGCCATAGGCCCAAAGGACGGCGCGCTATGGGGCCCACCCAGCCGTAGGCCAAAAAAGGACGGCACTCTGTGGGGCCCACCCAGCCGTAAGGCCAAAAAAGGACGACACTCTGTGGGGCCCACCCAGCCGTAGGCCCTAAGGACGGCACTCTGTGGGGCCCACCCACCCGTAGGCCCAAAGGACGGCACTCTATGGGGCCCACCCAGCCGTAGGCCAAAAAGGACAGCACTCTGTGGGGCACACCCAGCCGGATGGGTGGGCCCCACAGAGTGCCGTATATGGGGCCTACGGCTACCTGGGCCCCACAAAGTGCCGTCCTATTGGGCCTACGGCTGGGTGGGCCCCACAGAGTGCCGTCCTTTTGGGCCTACGGCTGGGTGGGCCCCACAGAGTGCCGTCCTTTTTGGCCCACCCAGCCGTAGGCCCAAAGGACGGCACTCTGTGGGGCCCACCCAGCCGTAGGCCCAAAGGACGGCACTCTGTGGGGCCCACCCAGCCGTAGGCCCAAAGGTCGGCACTCCATGGGGCCCACCCAGCCGTAGGCCAAAAAAGGACGGCACTCTGTGGGGCCCACTCAGCCGTAGGCCCAAAAAAGGACGGCCCTCTGTGGGGTCCACCCAGCCTTAGGCCAAAACAGGACGGTACTCTGTGGGGCCCACCCAGCCGTAGGCCAAAAAAGGACGGCCCTCTGTGGGGTCCACCCAGCCTTAGGCCAAAAAAGGACGGCACTCTGTGGGGCCCACCCAGCCGTAAGCCAAACTGGGACGGCCCTCTGTGGGGTCCACCCAGCCTTAGGCCAAAAAAGGACGGCACTCTGTGGGGCCCACCCAGCCGTAAGCCAAACTGGGACGGCCCTCTGTGGGGCCCACCCAGCCGTAGGCCAAAAAAGGACGGCCCTCTGTGGGGTCCACCCAGCCTTGGGCCAAAAAAGGACGGCACTCTGTGGAGCCCACCCAGCCATAGGCCCAAAGGACGGCGCGCTATGGGGCCCACGCAGCCGTAGGCCCAAAGGACGGCACTCTATGGGGCCGACCCAGCCGTAGGCCAAAGAAGGACGGCACTCTGTGAGGCCCACCCAGCCGTAGGCCAAAAAGGACGGCACTCTGGGGCCCAACCAGCCGTAGGCCAGAAAAGGATGGCACTCTGTGGGGCCCACCCAGCCGTAGGCCAAAAAAGGACGTCCCTCTGTGGGGTCCACCCAGCCGTAGGCCAAAAAAGGACGGCACTCTGTGGGGCCCACCCAGCCGTAGGCCAAAAAGGATGGCACTCTGGGGCCCACCCAGTCGTAGGCCAAAAAAGGATGGCACTCTGTGGGGCCCACCCAGCCGTAGGCCAAAAAGGACAGCACTCTGTGTGGCCCACCCAGCCGGATGGGTGGGCCCCACAGAGTGCCGTACATGGGGCCTACGGCTACCTGGGCCCCACAAAGTGCCGTCCTATTGGGCCTACGGCTGGGTGGGCCCCACAGAGTGCCGTCCTTTTGGGCCTACGGCTGGGTGGGCCCCACAAAGTGCCGTCCTTTTTGGCCCACCCAGCCGTAGGCCCAAAGGACGGCACTCTGTGGGGCCCACCCAGCCGTAGGCCAAAAAAGGACGGCACTCTGTGGGTCCCACCCAGCTGTAGGCCCAAGGGACGGCACTCCGTGGGTCCCACCCAGCCGTAGGCCAAAAAGGACGGCAATCTGGGGCCCACCCAGCCGTAGGCCAAAAAGGACGGCACTCTTTTGGGCCCACCCAGCCGTAGGCCAAAAAAGGATGGCACTCTGTGGGGCCCACCCAGCCTTAGGCCAAAACAGGACGGCTCTCTGTGGGGCCCACCCAGCCGTAGGCCCAAAGGACAGCACTCTGTGGGGCCCACCCAGCCGTAGGCCCAAAGGACGGCACTCTGTGGGGCCCACGCAGCCGTAGGCCCAAAGGACGGCACTCTATGGGGCCCACCCAGCCGTAGGCCAAAAAAGGACGGCACTCCGAGAGGCCCACCCAGCCGAAGGGCAAAAAGGACGGCACTCTGGGGCCCACCCAGCCCTAGGCCAAAAAAGGATGGCACTCTGTGGGGCCCACCCAGCCGTAGGCCAAAAAAGGACGTCCCTCTGTGGGGTCCACCCAGCCGTAGGCCAAAAAGGATGGCACTCTGGGGCCCACCCAGCCGTAGGCCAAAAAAGGATGGCACTCTGTGGGGCCCACCCAGCCGTAGGCCAAAAAGGACAGCACTCTGTGGGGCCCCCCCAGCCGGATGGGTGGGCCCCACAGAGTGCCGTACATGGGGCCTACGGCTACCTGGGCCCCACAAAGTGCCGTCCTATTGGGCCTACGGCTGGGTGGGCCCCACAGAGTGCCGTCCTTTTGGGCCTACGGCTGGGTGGGCCCCACAGAGTGCCGTCCTTTTTGGCCCACCCAGCCGTAGGCCCAAAGGACGGCACTCTGTGGGGTCCACCCAGCCGTAGGCCCAAAGGACGGCACTCTGTGGGGCCCACCCAGCCGTAGGCCCAAAGGACGGCACTCTGTGGGGCCCACCCAGCCGTAGGCCCAAAGGACGGCACTCTGTGGGGCCCACCCAGCCGTAGGCCCAAAGGACGGCACGCTATGGGGCCCACCCAGCCGTAGGCCAAAAAAGGACGGCACTCTGTGGGGCCCACCCAGCTGTAGGTCAAAAAGGATGGCACTCTGGGGCCCACCCAGCCGTAGGCCAAGAAAGGATGGCACTCTGTGGGGCCCACCCAGCCGTAGGCCAAAAAGGACAGCACTCTGTGGGGCCCACCCAGCCGGATGGGTGGGCCCCACAGAGTGCCGTACATGGGGCCTGCGGCTACCGGGGCCCCACAAAGTGCCGTCCTATTGGGCCTACGGCTGGGTGGGCCCCACAGAGTGCCGTCCTTTTGGGCCTACGGCTGGGTGGGCCCCACAAAGTGCCGTCCTTTTTGGCCCACCCAGCCGTAGGCCCAAAGGACGGCACTCTGTGGGGCCCACCCAGCCGTAGGCCAAAAAAGGACGGCACTCTGTGGGGCCCACCCAGCTGTAGGCCCAAGGGACGGCACTCTGTGGGTCCCACCCAGCCGTAGGTCAAAAAGGACGGCACTCTGGGGCCCACCCAGCCGTAGGCCAAAAAGGACGGCACTCTTTTGGGCCCACCCAGCCGTAGGCCAAAAAAGGATGGCACTCTGTGGGGCCCACCCAGCCTTAGGCCAAAACAGGATGGCTCTCTGTGGGGCCCACCCAGCCTTAGGCCAAAACAGGACGGCTCTCTGTGGGGCCCACCCAGCCGTAGGCCCAAAGGACAGCACTCTGTGGGGCCCACCCAGCCGTAGGCCCAAAAGACGGCACTCTGTGGGGCCCACGCAGCCGTAGGCCCAAAGGACGGCACTCTATGGGGCCCACCCAGCCGTAGGCCAAAAAAGGACGGCACTCTGAGAGGCCCACCCAGCCGAAGGGCAAAAAGGACGGCACTCTGGGGCCCACCCAGCCGTAGGCCAAAAAAGGATGGCACTCTGTGGGGCCCACCCAGCCGTAGGCCAAAAAAGGACGGCACTCTGTGGGGCCCACCCAGCTGTAGGCCCAAGGGACGGCACTCTATGGGTCCCACCCAGCCGTAGGTCAAAAAGGACGGCACTCTGGGGCCCACCCAGCCATAGGCCAAAAAGGACGGCACTCTTTTGGGCCCACCCAGCCGTAGGCCAAAAAAGGATGGCACTCTGTGGGGCCCACCCAGCCTTAGGCCAAAACAGGACGGCTCTCTGTGGGGCCCACCCAGCCGTAGGCCCAAAGGACAGCACTCTGTGGGGCCCACCCAGCCGTAGGCCCAAAGGACGGCACTCTGTGGGGCCCACGCAGCCGTAGGCCCAAAGGACGGCACTCTATGGGGCCCACCCAGCCGTAGGCCAAAAAAGGACGGCACTCTGGGGCCCACCCAGCCGTAGGCCAAAAAAGGATGGCACTCTGTGGGGCCCACCCAGCCGTAGGCCAAAAAAAGACGGCACTCTGTGGGGCCCACCCAGCCGTTGGCCAAAAAGGATGGCACTCTGGGGCCCACCCAGCCGTAGGCCAAAAAAGCATGGCACTCTGTGGGGCCCACCCAGCCGTAGGCCAAAAAGGACAGCACTCTGTGGGGCCCACCCAGCTGTAGGGCCAAAGGACGGCACTCTATGGGGCCCACCCAGCCGTAGGCCAAATGGACGGCACTCTGTGGGGCCCACCCAGCCATAGGCCAAAAAAGGACGGCACTCTGTGGGGCCCACCCAGCCATAGGCCCAAAGGACGGCGCGCTATGGGGCCCACCCAGCCGTAGACCAAAAAAGGACGGCACTCTATGGGGCCCACCCAGCCGTAGGCCAAATGGACGGCACTCTGTGGGACCTAGCCGTAGGCCAAAAAAGGACGGCCCTCTGTGGGGTCCACCCAGCCTTAGGCCAAAAAAGGACGGCACTCTGTTGGGCCCACCCAGCCGTATGCCAAAAAAGGACGGCCCTCTGTGGGGTCCACCCAGCCGTAGGCCAAAAAAGGACGGCACTCTGTGGGGCCCACCCAGCCGTAGGCCAAAAAGGGACGGCACTCTGTGGGACCCACCCAGCCTTAGGCCAAAAAAGGACGGCCCTCTGTGGAGTCCACCCAGCCGTAGGCCAAAAAAGGACGGCACTCTGTGGGGCCCACCCAGCCATAAGCCAAAAAGGGACGGCACTCTGTGGGACCCACCCAGCCGTAGGCCAAAAAGGACGGCACTCTGGGGCCCACCCAGCCGTAGGCCAAAAAAAGTATGACACTCTGTGGGGCCCACCCAGCCGTAGGCCAAAAAGGACAGCACTCTGTGGGGCCCACCCAGCCGGATGGGTGGGCCCCACAGAGTGCCGTACATGGGGCCTACGGCTACCTGGGCCCCACAAAGTGCCGTCCTATTGGACCTACGGCTGGGTGGGCCCCACAGAGTGCCGTCCTTTTTGGCCCACCCAGCCGTAGGCCCAAAGGACGGCACTCTGTGGGGCCCACCCAGCCGTAGGCCAAATGGACGGCACTCTGTGGGGCCCACCCAGCCGTAGGCCCAAAGGACGGCACTCTGTGGGGCCCACCCAGCCGTAGGCCAAAAAAGGACGGGACTCTGTGGGGCCCACCCAGCTGTAGGCCCAAAGGACGGCACTCTGTGGGGCCCACCCAGCCATAGGCCCAAAGGACGGCGCGCTATGGGGCCCACCCAGCCGTAGGCCAAAAAAAGGACGGCACTCTGTGGGCCCCTCCCAGCCATAGGGCCAAAAGACAGCACTCTGTGGGGCCCACCCAGCCGTAGGCCCAAAGGACGGCACTCTGTGGGGCCCACCCAGCCGTAGACCAAAAAAGGACGGCACTCTGTGGGGCCCTCCCAGCCGTAGGCCCAAAGGACGGCACTCTATGGGGCCCACCCAGCCGCAGGCCAAAAAAGGACGGCACTCTGTGAGGCCCACCCAGCCGTAGGCCAAATGGACGGCACTCTGTGGGGCCCACCCAGCCGTAGGCCCAAAGGACGGCACTCTGTGGGGCCTAGCCGTAGGCCAAAACAGGATGGCCCTCTGTGGGGTCCACCCAGCCTTAGGCCAAAAAAGGACGGCACTCTGTTGGGCCCACCCAGCCGTAGGCCAAAAAAGGACGGCCCTCTGTGGGGTCCACCCAGCCGTAGGCCAAAAAAGGACGGCACTCTGTGGGGCCCACCCAGCCGTAGGCCAAAAAGGGACGGCACTCTGTGGGGCCCACCCAGCCGTAGGCCTAAAAAAGGACACATCCCTCTGTGGGGTCCACCCAGCCGTAGGCCAAAAAAGGATGGCACTCTGTGGGGCCCACCCAGCCGTAGGCCAAAAAGGATGGCACTCTGGGGCCCACCCAGCCGTAGGCCAAAAAGGACGGCATTCTTTGGGGCCCACCCAGCCGTAGGCCAAAAAAGGATGGCACTCTGTGGGGCCCACCCAGCCGTAGGCCCAAAGGACGGCACTCTGTCGGGCCCACCCAGCCGTAGGCCCTAAGGACGGCACTCTGTGGAGCCCACCCAGCCGTAGGCCCAAAGGACGGCACTCTATGGGGCCCACCCAGCCGTAGGCCAAAAAAGGACGGCACTCTATGGGGCCCACCCAGCCGTAGGCCAAAAAAGGACGGCACTCTGTGAGGCCCACCCAGCCGTAGGCCAAAAAGGACGACACTCTGGGGTCCACCCAGCCGTAGGCCAAAAAAGGATGGCACTCCGTGGGGCCCACCCAGCCGTAGGCCAAAAAAGGACGTCCCTCTGTGGGGTCCACCCAGCCGTAGGCCAAAAAGGACAGCACTCTGTGGGGCCTACCCAGCCATAGGCCCAAAGGACGACACTCTGTTGGGCCCACGCAGCCGTAGGCCCAAAGTACGGCACTCTGTTGGGCCCACCCATCTGTAGGCCCAAAGGACGGCACTCTGTGGGGCCCACCCATCCGTAGGCCCTAAGGACGGCACTCTGTGGGGCCCTGTCAGCCGTAGGCTGAAAGGACGGCACTCTGTGGGGCCCACCCAGCCTTAGGCCCAAAGGACAGCACTCTATGGGGCCCACCCAGCCGTAGGCCAAAAAAGGATGGCACTCTGTGGTGCCCACCCAGCCGTAGGCCAAAAAGGACAGCACTCTGTGGGGCCCACCCAGCCGTAGGCCAAAAAAGGACGGCACTCTGTGGGGCCCACCCAGCCGTAGGCCAAAAAAGGACGGCCCTCTGTGGGGTCCACCCAGCCTTAGGCCAAAACAGGATGGCACTCTGTGGGGCCCACCCAGCCGTAGGCCAAAAAAGGACGGCACTCTGTTGGGCCCACCCAGCCGTAGGCCAAAAAAGGACGGCCCTCTGTGGGGTCCACCCAGCCGTAGGCCAAAAAAGGACGGCACTCTGTGGGGCCCACCCAGCCATAAGCCAAAAAGGGACGGCACTCTGTAAGACCCACCCAGCCGTAGGCCAAAAGGACGGCACTCTGTGGGGCCCACCCAGCCGTAGGCCCAAAGGACGGCACTCTGTGGGGCCCACCCAGCCGTAGGCCAAAAAAGGACGGCACTCTGTGAGGCCCACCCAGCCATAGGCCAAAAAGGACAGCACTCTGGGGCCCACCCAGCCGTAGGCCAAAAAAGGACGGCACTCTGTGGGGCCCACCCAGCCGTAGGCCAAAAAAGGACGGCCCTCTGTGGGGTCCACCCAGCCTTAGGCCAAAACAGGACGGCACTCTGTGGGGCCCACCCAGCCATAGGCCAAAAAAGGACGGCCCTCTGTGGGGTCCACCCAGCCTTTATTCCAAAAAAGGACGGCACTCTGTGGGGCCCACCCAGCCGTAGGCCAAAAAAGGACGGCCCTCTGTGGGGTCCACCCAGCCTTAGGCCATAACAGGTCAGCACTCTGTGGGGCCCACCCAGCCTTAGGCCAAAAAAAGACGGCACTCTGTTGGGCCCACCCAGCCGTAGGCCAAAAAAGGACGGCCCTCTGTGGGTTCCACCCAGCCGTAGGCCAAAAAAGGACGGCACTCTGTGGGGCCCACCCAGCCATAAGCCAAAAAAGGACGGCCCTCTGTGGGGTCCACCCAGCCTTTATTCCAAAAAAGGACGGCACTCTGTGGGGCCCACCCAGCCGTAGGCCAAAAAAGGACGGCCCTCTGTGGGGTCCACCCAGCCTTAGGCCATAACAGGTCAGCACTCTGTGGGGCCCACCCAGCCTTAGGCCAAAAAAAGACGGCACTCTGTTGGGCCCACCGAGCCGTAGGCCAAAAAAGGACGGCCCTCTGTGGGTTCCACCCAGCCGTAGGCCAAAAAAGGACGGCACTCTGTGGGGCCCACCCAGCCATAGGCCCAAAGGACGGCGCGCTATGGGGCCCACCCAGCCGTAGACCAAAAAAGGACGGCACTCTATGGGGCCCACCCAGCCGTAGGCCAAATGGACGGCACTCTGTGGGACCTAGCCGTAGGCCAAAAAAGGACGGCCCTCTGTGGGGTCCACCCAGCCTTAGGCCAAAAAAGGACGGCACTCTGTTGGGCCCACCCAGCCGTATGCCAAAAAAGGACGGCCCTCTGTGGGGTCCACCCAGCCGTAGGCCAAAAAAGGACGGCACTCTGTGGGGCCCACCCAGCCGTAGGCCAAAAAGGGATGGCACTCTGTGGGACCCACCCAGCCTTAGGCCAAAAAAGGACGGCCCTCTGTGGAGTCCACCCAGCCGTAGGCCAACAAAGGACGGCACTCTGTGGGGCCCACCCAGCCATAAGCCAAAAAGGGACGGCACTCTGTGGGACCCACCCAGCCGTAGGCCAAAAAGGACGGCACTCTGGGGCCCACCCAGCCGTAGGCCAAAAAAAGTATGACACTCTGTGGGGCCCACCCAGCCGTAGGCCAAAAAGGACAGCACTCTGTGGGGCCCACCCAGCCGGATGGGTGGGCCCCACAGAGTGCCGTACATGGGGCCTACGGCTACCTGGGCCCCACAAAGTGCCGTCCTATTGGACCTACGGCTGGGTGGGCCCCACAGAGTGCCGTCCTTTTTGGCCCACCCAGCCGTAGGCCCAAAGGACGGCACTCTGTGGGGCCCACCCAGCCGTAGGCCAAATGGACGGCACTCTGTGGGGCCCACCCAGCCGTAGGCCCAAAGGACGGCACTCTGTGGGGCCCACCCAGCCGTAGGCCAAAAAAGGACGGCACTCTGTGGGGCCCACCCAGCTGTAGGCCCAAAGGACGGCACTCTGTGGGGCCCACCCAGCCATAGGCCCAAAGGACGGCGCGCTATGGGGCCCACCCAGCCGTAGGCCAAAAAAAGGACGGCACTCTTTGGGCCCCTCCCAGCCATAGGGCCAAAAGACAGCACTCTGTGGGGCCCACCCAGCCGTAGGCCCAAAGGACGGCACTCTGTGGGGCCCACCCAGCCGTAGACCAAAAAAGGACGGCACTCTGTGGGGCCCTCCCAGCCGTAGGCCCAAAGGACGGCACTCTATGGGGCCCACCCAGCCGCAGGCCAAAAAAGGACGGCACTCTGTGAGGCCCACCCAGCCGTAGGCCAAATGGACGGCACTCTGTGGGGCCCACCCAGCCGTAGGCCCAAAGGACGGCACTCTGTGGGGCCTAGCCGTAGGCCAAAAAAGGACGGCCCTCTGTGGGGTCCACCCAGCCTTAGGCCAAAAAAGGACGGCACTCTGTTGGGCCCACCCAGCCGTAGGCCAAAAAAGGACGGCCCTCTGTGGGGTCCACCCAGCCGTAGGCCAAAAAAGGACGGCACTCTGTGGGGCCCACCCAGCCGTAGGCCAAAAAGGGACGGCACTCTGTGGGGCCCACCCAGCCGTAGGCCTAAAAAAGGACACATCCCTCTGTGGGGTCCACCCAGCCGTAGGCCAAAAAAGGATGGCACTCTGTGGGGCCCACCCAGCCGTAGGCCAAAAAGGATGGCACTCTGGGGCCCACCCAGCCGTAGGCCAAAAAGGACGGCATTCTTTGGGGCCCACCCAGCCGTAGGCCAAAAAAGGATGGCACTCTGTGGGGCCCACCCAGCCGTAGGCCCAAAGGACGGCACTCTGTCGGGCCCACCCAGCCGTAGGCCCTAAGGACGGCACTCTGTGGAGCCCACCCAGCCGTAGGCCCAAAGGACGGCACTCTATGGGGCCCACCCAGCCGTAGGCCAAAAAAGGACGGCACTCTATGGGGCCCACCCAGCCGTAGGCCAAAAAAGGACGGCACTCTGTGAGGCCCACCCAGCCGTAGGCCAAAAAGGACGACACTCTGGGGTCCACCCAGCCGTAGGCCAAAAAAGGATGGCACTCCGTGGGGCCCACCCAGCCGTAGGCCAAAAAAGGACGTCCCTCTGTGGGGTCCACCCAGCCGTAGGCCAAAAAGGACAGCACTCTGTGGGGCCTACCCAGCCATAGGCCCAAAGGACGGCACTCTGTTGGGCCCACGCAGCCGTAGGCCCAAAGTACGGCACTCTGTTGGGCCCACCCATCCATAGGCCCAAAGGACGGCACTCTGTGGGGCCCACCCATCCGTAGGCCCTAAGGACGGCACTCTGTGGGGCCCTGTCAGCCGTAGGCCGAAAGGACGGCACTCTGTGGGGCCCACCCTGCCTTAGGCCCAAAGGACAGCACTCTATGGGGCCCACCCAGCCGTAGGCCAAAAAAGGATGGCACTCTGTGGTGCCCACCCAGCCGTAGGCCAAAAAGGACAGCACTCTGTGGGGCCCACCCAGCCGTAGGCCAAAAAAGGACGGCACTCTGTGGGGCCCACCCAGCCGTAGGCCAAAAAAGGACGGCCCTCTGTGGGGTCCACCCAGCCTTAGGCCAAAACAGGATGGCACTCTGTGGGGCCCACCCAGCCGTAGGCCAAAAAAGGACGGCACTCTGTTGGGCCCACCCAGCCGTAGGCCAAAAAAGGACGGCCCTCTGTGGGGTCCACCCAGCCGTAGGCCAAAAAAGGACGGCACTCTGTGGGGCCCACCCAGCCATAAGCCAAAAAGGGACGGCACTCTGTGGGACCCACCCAGCCGTAGGCCAAAAGGACGGCACTCTGTGGGGCCCACCCAGCCGTAGGCCCAAAGGACGGCACTCTGTGGGGCCCACCCAGCCGTAGGCCAAAAAAGGACGGCACTCTGTGAGGCCCACCCAGCCATAGGCCAAAAAGGACAGCACTCTGGGGCCCACCCAGCCGTAGGCCAAAAAAGGATGGCACTCTGTGGGGCCCACCCAGCCGTAGGCCAAAAAAGGACGGCCCTCTGTGGGGTCCACCCAGCCTTAGGCCAAAACAGGACGGCACTCTGTGGGGCCCACCCAGCCATAGGCCAAAAAAGGACGGCCCTCTGTGGGGTCCACCCAGCCTTTATTCCAAAAAAGGACGGCACTCTGTGGGGCCCACCCAGCCGTAGGCCAAAAAAGGACGGCCCTCTGTGGGGTCCACCCAGCCTTAGGCCATAACAGGTCAGCACTCTGTGGGGCCCACCCAGCCTTAGGCCAAAAAAAAAACGGCACTCTGTTGGGCCCACCCAGCCGTAGGCCAAAAAAGGACGGCCCTCTGTGGGTTCCACCCAGCCATAGGCCAAAAAAGGACGGCACTCTGTGGGGCCCACCCAGCCATAAGCCAAAAAGGGACGGCACTCTGTGGGACCCACCCAGCCGTAGTCCAAAAAGGACGGCACTCTGGGGCCCACCCAGCCGTAGGCCAAAAAAGGATGGCACTCTGTGGGGCCCACCCAGCCGTAGGCCAAAAAGGACAATACTCTGTGGGGCCCACCCAGCCGGATGGGTGGGCCCCACAGAGTGCCGTACATGGTGCCTACGGCTACCTGGGCCCCACAAAGTGCCGTCCTATTGGGCCTACGGCTGGGTGGGCCCCACAGAGTGCCGTCCTTTTTGGCCCACCCAGCCGTAGGCCCAAAGGACGGCACTCTGGGGCCCACTGAGCCGTAGGCCAAATGGACGGCACTCTGTGGGGCCCACCCAGCCGTAGGCCCAAAGGACGGCACTCTGTGGGGCCCACCCAGCCGTAGGCCCAAAGGACGGCACTCTGTGGGGCCCACCCAGCCGTAGGCCAAAAAAGGACGGCACTCTGTGGGGCCCACTCAGCTGTAGGCCCAAAGGACGGTGCGCTATGAGGCCCACCCAGCCGTAGGCCAAAAAAGGACGGCACTCTGTGGGGCCCACCCAGCCATAGGGCCAAAGGACGGCACTCCGTGGGGCCCACCCAGCCGTATGCCCAAAGGACGGCACTCTTTGGGGCCCATCCAGCCGTAGGCCCAAAGGACGGCACTCTGTGGGGCCCACCCAGCCGTAGGCCAAATGGACGGAACTCTGTGGGGCCCACCCAGCCGTAGGCCCAAAGGACGGCACTATGTGGGGCCCACCCTGCCTTAGTCCCAAAGGACGACACTCTGTGGGGCCCACCCAGCCGTAGGCCCAAAGGACGGCACTCTGTGGGGCCCACCCAGCCTTAGGCCAAAAGGACGGCACTCTAGGGGCCCACCCAGCCGTAGGCCAAAAATGGACGGCACTCTGTTAGACCCACCCAGCCGTAGGCCAAAAAGGTTAGCACTCTGGGGCCCACCCAGCCGTAGGCCAAAAAAGGATGGCACTCTGTGGGGCCCACCCAGCCGTAGGCCAAAAAGGACAGCACTCTGTGGGGCCCACCCAGCCGGATGGGTGGGCCCCACAGAGTGCCGTACATGGGGCCTACGGCTACCTGGACCCCACAAAGTGCCATCCTATTGGGCCTACGGCTGGGTGGGCCCCCCAGAGTGCCGTCCTTTTGGGCTTACGGCTGGATGGGCCCCACAGAGTGCCGTCCTTTTTGGCCCACCCAGCCGTAGGCCCAAAGGACGGCACTTTGTGGGGCCCACCCAGCCGTAGGCCAAATGGACGGCACTCTGTGGGGCCCACCCAGCCGTAGGCCCAAATGACGGCACTCTGTGGGGCCCACCCAGCCGTAGGCCAAATGGACGGCACTCTGTGGGGCCCACCCAGCCGTAGGCCCAAAGGACGGCTCTCTGTGGGGCCCACCCAGCCGTAGGCCAAAAAAGGACGGCACTCTGTGGGGCCCACCCAGCTGTAGGCCCAAAGGACGGCACTCTGTGGGGCCCACCCAGCCGTAGACCAAATGGACGGCACTCTGTGGGGCCCACCCAGCCGTAGGCCCAAAGGACGGCACTCTGTGGGGCCCACCCAGCCGTAGGCCAAAAAAGGACGGCACTCTGTGGGGCCCACCCAGCTCTAGGCCCAAAGGACGGCACTCTGTGGGGCCCACCCAGCCATAGGCCCAAAGGTCGGCGCGCTATGGGGCCCACCCAGCCATAGGCCAAAAAAGGACGGCACTCTGTGGGGCCCACCCAGCCATAGGGCCAAAGGACGGCACTCTGTGGGGCCCACCCAGCCGTAGGCCCAAAGGACGGCACTCTGTGGGGCCCATCCAGCCGTAGGCCCAAAGGACGGCACTCTGTGGGGCCCACCCAGCCGTAGGCCAAATGGACGGCACTTTGTGGGGCCCACCCAGCCGGATGGGTGGGCCCCACAGAGTGCCGTACATGGGGCCTACGGCTACCTTGGCCCCACAAAGTGCCGTCCTATTGGGCCTACGGCTGGGTGGGCCCCACAGAGTGCCGTCCTTTGGGCCTACAGCTGGTTGGGCCAAAAAAGGATGGCACTCTGTGGGGCCCACCCAGCCGTAGGCCAAAAAGGACAGCACTCTGTGGGGCTCACCCAACCGGATGGGTGGGCCCCACAGAGTGCCGTACATGGGGCCTACGGCTACCTTGGCCCCACAAAGTGCCGTCCTATTGGGCCTACGGCTGGGTGGGCCCCACAGAGTGCCGTCCATTTGGGCCTACGGCTGGGTGGGCCCCACAGAGTGCCGTCCTTTTTGGCCCAACCAGCTGTAGGCCCACAGGACGGCACTCTGTGGGGCCCACCCAGCCTTAGGCCAAAAAAGGACGGCACTCTGTTGGGCCCACCCAGCCGTAGGCCAAAAAAGGACGGCCCTCTGTGGGGTCCACCCAGCCGTAGGCCAAAAAAGGACGGCACTCTGTGGGGCCCACCCAGCCATGAGCCAAAAAGGGACGGCACTCTGTGGGACCAAACAACCGTAGTCCAAAAAGGACGGCACTCTGGGGCCCACCCAGCCGTAGGCCAAAAAAGGATGGCACTCTGTGGGGCCCACCCAGCCGTAGGCCAAAAAGGACAGCACTCTGTGGGGCCCACCCAGCCGGATGGGTGGGCCCCACAGAGTGCCGTACATGGTGCCTACGGCTAACTGGGCCCCACAAAGTGCCGTCCTATTGGGCCTACGGCTGGGTGGGCCCCACAGAGTGCCGTCCTTTTTGGCCCACCCAGCCGTAGGCCCAAAGGACGGCACTCTCTGGGGCCCACTGAGCCGTAGGCCAAATGGACGGCACTCTGTGGGGCCCACCCAGCCGTAGGCCCAATGGACGGCACTCTGTGGGGCCCACCCAGCCGAAGGCCCAAAGGACGGCACTCTGTGGGGCCCACCCAGCCGTAGGCCAAAAAAGGACGGCACTCTGTGAGGCCCACCCAGCTGTAGGCCCAAAGGACGGCACTCTGTGGGACCCACCCAACCATAGGCCCAAAGGACGGCGTGCTATGGGGCCCACCCAGCCGTAGGCCAAAAAAGGACAGCACTCTGTGGGGCCCACCCAGCCATAGGGCCAAAGGACGGCACTCTGTGGGGCCCACCCAGCCATAGGCCCAAAGGACGGCACTCTGTGGGGCCCACCCAGCCGTAGGCCAAATGGACGGCACTCTGTGGGGCCCACCCAGCCATAGGCCCAAAGGACGGCACTCTGTGGGGCCCACCCAGCCGTAGGCCCAAAGGACGGCACTCTATGGGGCCCACCCAGCCGTAGGCCAAAAAAGGACGGCACTCTGTGAGGCCCACCCAGCCGTAGGCCAAAAAGGACAGCACTCTGGGGCCCACCCAGCCGTAGCCCAAAAAAGGATGGCACTCTGTGGGGCCCACCCAGCCGTAGGCCAAAAAGGACAGCACTCTGTGGGGCCCACTCAGCCGGATGGGTGGGCCCCACAGAGTGCCGTACATGGGGCCTACGGCTACCTGGGCCCCACAAAGTGCCGTCCTATTGGGCCTACGGCTGGGTGGGCCCCCCAGAGTGCCGTCCTTTTGGGCCTACGGCTGGGTGGGCCCCACAGAGTGCCGTCCTTATTGGCCCACCCAGCCGTAGGCCCAAAGGACGGCACTTTGTGGGGCCCACCCAGCCGTAGGCCAAATGGATGGCACTCTGTGTGGCCCACCCTGCCGTAGGCCAAAAATGGACGGCACTCTGTGGGGCCCACTCAGCCGTAGGCCAAAAAAGGACGGCACTCTGTGGGGCCCACCCAGCTGTAGGCCCAAAGGACGGCACTCTGTGGGGCCCACCCAACCATAGGCCCAAAGGACGGCGTGCTATGGGGCCCACCCCGCCGTAGGCCAAAAAAGGACGGCACTCTGTGGGGCCCACCCAGCCATAGGGCCAAAGGACGGCACTCTGTGGGGCCCACCCAGCCATAGGCCCAAAGGACGGCACTCTGTGGGGCCCACCCAGCCGTAGGCCAAATGGACGGCACTCTGTGGGGCCCACCCAGCTGTAGGCCCAAAGGACGGCACTCTGTGGGGCCCACCCTGCCTTAGGCCCAAAGGACGACACTCTGTGGGGCCCACCCAGCCGTAGGCCCAAAGGACGGCACCCTATGGGGCCCACCCAGCCGTAGGCCAAAAAAGGACGGCACTCTGTGAGGCCCACCCAGCCGTAGGCCAAAAAGGACAGCACTCTGGGGCCCACCCAGCCGTAGGCCAAAAAAGGATGGCACTCTGTGGGGCCCACCCAGCCGTAGGCCAAAAAGGACAGCACTCTGTGGGGCCCACTCAGCCGGATGGGTGGGCCCCACAGAGTGCCGTACATGGGGCCTACGGCTACCTGGGCCCCACAAAGTGCCGTCCTATTGGGCCTATGGCTGGGTGGGCCCCCCAGAGTGCCGTCCTTTTGGGTCTACGGCTGGGTGGGCCCCACAGAGTGCCGTCCTTTTTGACCCACCCAGCCGTAGGCCCAAAGGACGGCACTTTGTGGGGCCCACCCAGCCGTAGGCCAAATGGATGGCACTCTGTGGGGCCCACCCAGCCGTAGGCTTAAAGGACGCCACTCTGTGGGGCCCACCCAGCCGTAGGCCAAAAAAGGACGGCACTCTGTGGGGCCCACCCAGCCGTAGGCCAAAAAGGACAGCACTCTGTGGGGCCCACCCAGCCGGATGGGTGGGCCCCACAGAGTGCCATACATGGGGCCTACGGCTACCTGGGCCCCACAAAGTGCCGTCCTATTGGGCCTACGGCTGGGTGGGCCCCACAGAGTGCCGTCCTTTTTGGCCCACCCAGCCGTAGGCCAAATGGACGGCACTCTGTGGGGCCCACCCAGCTGTAGGCCCAAAGGACGGCACTCTGTGGGGCCCACCCAGCCATAGGCCCAAAGGACGGCGCGCTATGGGGCCCACCCAGCCGTAGGCCAAAAAAGGACGGCACTCTGTGGGGCCCACCCAGCCGTAGGGCCAAAGGACGGCACTCTGTGGGGCCCACCCAGCCGTAGGCCCAAAGGACGGCACTCTATGGGGCCCACCCAGCCGTAGGCCAAAAAAGGACGGCACTCTGTGAGGCCCACCTAGCCGTAGGCCAAAAACGACGGCACTCTGGGGCCCACCCAGCCGTAGGCCAAAAAAGGATGGCACTCTGTGGGGCCCACCCAGCCGTAGGCCAAAAAGGACAGCACTCTGTGGGGCCTACCCAGCCATAGGCCCAAAGGACGGTACTCTGTTGGGCCCACGCAGCCGTAGGCCCAAAGTACGGCACTCTGTTGGGCTCACCCATCCGTATGCCCAAAGGACGGCACTCTGTGGGGCCCACCCAGCCGTAGGCCAAAAAAGGACGGCACCCTGTGAGGCCCACCCAGCCGTAGGCCAAAAAGGACGGCACTCTGGGGCCCACCCAGCCGTAGGCCAAATGGACGGCACTCTGTGGGGCCCACCCAGCCGTAGGCCCAAAGGACGGCTCTCTGTGGGGCCCACCCAGCCGTAGGCCAAAAAAGGACGGCACTCTGTGGGGCCCACCCAGCTGTAGGCCCAAAGGACGGCACTCTGTGGGGCCCACCCAGCCGTAGGCCCAAAGGACGGCACTCTGTTGGGCCCACCCAGCCGTAGGCCCAAAGGACGGCACTCTATGGGGCCCACCCAGTCGTAGGCCCAATAGGACGGCACTTTGTGGGGCCCACCCAGCCGGATGGGTGGGCCCCCAGAGTGCCGTACATGGGGCCTACGGCTACCATGGCCCCACAAAGTGCCGTCCTATTGGGCCTACGGCTGGGTGGGCCCCACAGAGTGCCGTCCTTTGGGCCTACAGCTGGTGGGGCCAAAAAAGGATGGCCCTCTGTGGGGCCCACCCAGTCGTAGGCCAAAAAGGACAGCACTCTGTGGGGCCCACCCAGCCGGATGGGTGGGCCCCACAGAGTGCCGTACATTGGGCCTACGGCTACCTTGGCCCCACAAAGTGCAATCCTATTGGGCCTACGGCTGGGTGGGCCCCACAGAGTGCCGTCCATTTGGGCCTACGGCTGGGTGGGCCCCACAGAGTGCCGTCCTTTTTGGCCCAACCAGCTGTAGGCCAAAAAAGGACAGCACTCTGTGGGGCCCACCCAGCCATAGGGCCAAAGGACGGCACTCTGTGGGGCCCACCCAGCCATAGGCCCAAAGGACGGCACTCTGTGGGGCCCACCCAGCCGTAGGCCAAAAAAGGACGGCACTCTGTGGGGCCCACCCAGCCATAGGCCCAAAGGACGGCACTCTGTGGGGCCCACCCAGCCGTAGGCCCAAAGGACGGCACTCTGTGGGGCCCACCCAGCCGTAGGCCAAAAAAGGACGGCACTCTGTGAGGCCCACCCAGCCGTAGGCCAAAAAGGACAGCACTCTGGGGCCCACCCAGCCGTAGCCCAAAAAAGGATGGCACTCTGTGGGGCCCACCCAGCCGTAGGCCAAAAAGGACAGCACTCTGTGGGGCCCACTCAGCCGGATGGGTGGGCCCCACAGAGTGCCGTACATGGGGCCTACGGCTACCTGGGCCCCACAAAGTGCCGTCCTATTGGGCCTACGGCTGGGTGGGCCCCCCAGAGTGCCGTCCTTTTGGGCCTACGGCTGGGTGGGCCCCACAGAGTGCCGTCCTTATTGGCCCACCCAGCCGTAGGCCCAAAGGACGGCACTTTGTGGGGCCCACCCAGCCGTAGGCCAAATGGATGGCACTCTGTGTGGCCCACCCTGCCGTAGGCCAAAAATGGACGGCACTCTGTGGGGCCCACTCAGCCGTAGGCCAAAAAAGGACGGCACTCTGTGGGGCCCACCCAGCTGTAGGCCCAAAGGACGGCACTCTGTGGGGCCCACCCAACCATAGGCCCAAAGGACGGCGTGCTATGGGGCCCACCCCGCCGTAGGCCAAAAAAGGACGGCACTCTGTGGGGCCCACCCAGCCATAGGGCCAAAGGACGGCACTCTGTGGGGCCCACCCAGCCATAGGCCCAAAGGACGGCACTCTGTGGGGCCCACCCAGCCGTAGGCCAAATGGACGGCACTCTGTGGGGCCCACCCAGCTGTAGGCCCAAAGGACGGCACTCTGTGGGGCCCACCCTGCCTTAGGCCCAAAGGACGACACTCTGTGGGGCCCACCCAGCCGTAGGCCCAAAGGACGGCACCCTATGGGGCCCACCCAGCCGTAGGCCAAAAAAGGACGGCACTCTGTGAGGCCCACCCAGCCGTAGGCCAAAAAGGACAGCACTCTGGGGCCCACCCAGCCGTAGGCCAAAAAAGGATGGCACTCTGTGGGGCCCACCCAGCCGTAGGCCAAAAAGGACAGCACTCTGTGGGGCCCACTCAGCCGGATGGGTGGGCCCCACAGAGTGCCGTACATGGGGCCTACGGCTACCTGGGCCCCACAAAGTGCCGTCCTATTGGGCCTATGGCTGGGTGGGCCCCCCAGAGTGCCGTCCTTTTGGGTCTACGGCTGGGTGGGCCCCACAGAGTGCCGTCCTTTTTGACCCACCCAGCCGTAGGCCCAAAGGACGGCACTTTGTGGGGCCCACCCAGCCGTAGGCCAAATGGATGGCACTCTGTGGGGCCCACCCAGCCGTAGGCTTAAAGGACGCCACTCTGTGGGGCCCACCCAGCCGTAGGCCAAAAAAGGACGGCACTCTGTGGGGCCCACCCAGCCGTAGGCCAAAAAGGACAGCACTCTGTGGGGCCCACCCAGCCGGATGGGTGGGCCCCACAGAGTGCCATACATGGGGCCTACGGCTACCTGGGCCCCACAAAGTGCCGTCCTATTGGGCCTACGGCTGGGTGGGCCCCACAGAGTGCCGTCCTTTTTGGCCCACCCAGCCGTAGGCCAAATGGACGGCACTCTGTGGGGCCCACCCAGCTGTAGGCCCAAAGGACGGCACTCTGTGGGGCCCACCCAGCCATAGGCCCAAAGGACGGCGCGCTATGGGGCCCACCCAGCCGTAGGCCAAAAAAGGACGGCACTCTGTGGGGCCCACCCAGCCGTAGGGCCAAAGGACGGCACTCTGTGGGGCCCACCCAGCCGTAGGCCCAAAGGACGGCACTCTATGGGGCCCACCCAGCCGTAGGCCAAAAAAGGACGGCACTCTGTGAGGCCCACCTAGCCGTAGGCCAAAAACGACGGCACTCTGGGGCCCACCCAGCCGTAGGCCAAAAAAGGATGGCACTCTGTGGGGCCCACCCAGCCGTAGGCCAAAAAGGACAGCACTCTGTGGGGCCTACCCAGCCATAGGCCCAAAGGACGGTACTCTGTTGGGCCCACGCAGCCGTAGGCCCAAAGTACGGCACTCTGTTGGGCTCACCCATCCGTATGCCCAAAGGACGGCACTCTGTGGGGCCCACCCAGCCGTAGGCCAAAAAAGGACGGCACCCTGTGAGGCCCACCCAGCCGTAGGCCAAAAAGGACGGCACTCTGGGGCCCACCCAGCCGTAGGCCAAATGGACGGCACTCTGTGGGGCCCACCCAGCCGTAGGCCCAAAGGACGGCTCTCTGTGGGGCCCACCCAGCCGTAGGCCAAAAAAGGACGGCACTCTGTGGGGCCCACCCAGCTGTAGGCCCAAAGGACGGCACTCTGTGGGGCCCACCCAGCCGTAGGCCCAAAGGACGGCACTCTGTTGGGCCCACCCAGCCGTAGGCCCAAAGGACGGCACTCTATGGGGCCCACCCAGTCGTAGGCCCAATAGGACGGCACTTTGTGGGGCCCACCCAGCCGGATGGGTGGGCCCCCAGAGTGCCGTACATGGGGCCTACGGCTACCATGGCCCCACAAAGTGCCGTCCTATTGGGCCTACGGCTGGGTGGGCCCCACAGAGTGCCGTCCTTTGGGCCTACAGCTGGTGGGGCCAAAAAAGGATGGCCCTCTGTGGGGCCCACCCAGTCGTAGGCCAAAAAGGACAGCACTCTGTGGGGCCCACCCAGCCGGATGGGTGGGCCCCACAGAGTGCCGTACATTGGGCCTACGGCTACCTTGGCCCCACAAAGTGCAATCCTATTGGGCCTACGGCTGGGTGGGCCCCACAGAGTGCCGTCCATTTGGGCCTACGGCTGGGTGGGCCCCACAGAGTGCCGTCCTTTTTGGCCCAACCAGCTGTAGGCCCAAAGGACGGCACTCTGTGGGGCCCACCCAGCCGTAGGCCAAATGGACGGCACTCTGTGGGGCCCACCCAGCCGTAGGCCCAAAGGACGGCACTCTGTGGGGCCCACCCAGCCGTAGGCCAAAAAAGGACGGCACTCTGTGGGGCCCACCCAGCCATAGGCCCAAAGGACGGCGCGCTATGGGGCCCACCCAGCCGTAGGCCAAAAAAGGACGGCACTCTGTGGGGCCCACCCAGCCATAGGGCCAAAGGACGGCTCTCTGTGGGGCCCACCCAGCCGTAGGCCCAAAGGACGGCACTCTGTGGGGCCCATCTAGCCGTAGGCCCAAAGGACGGAACTCTGTGGGGCCCACCCAGCCGTAGGCCAAATGGACGGCACTCTGTGGGGCCCACCCAGCCGTAGGCCCAAAGGACGGCACTATGTGGGGCCCACCCAGCCGTAGGCCCAAAGGACGGCACTCTGTGGGGCCCACCCAGCCGTAGGCCAAAAAAGGACGGCACTCTGTGAGGCCCACCCAGCCGTAGGCCAAAAAGGACAGCACTCTGGGGCCCACCCAGCCGTAGCCCAAAAAAGGATGGCACTCTGTGGGGCCCACCCAGCCGTAGGCCAAAAAGGACAGCACTCTGTGGGGCCCACTCAGCCGGATGGGTGGGCCCCACAGAGTGCCGTACATGGGGCCTACGGCTACCTGGGCCCCACAAAGTGCCGTCCTATTGGGCCTACGGCTGGGTGGGCCCCCCAGAGTGCCGTCCTTTTGGGCCTACGGCCCCACAGAGTGCCGTCCTTATTGGCCCACCCAGCCGTAGGCCCAAAGGACGGCACTTTGTGGGGCCCACCCAGCCGTAGGCCAAATGGATGGCACTCTGTGTGGCCCACCCTGCCGTAGGCCAAAAATGGACGGCACTCTGTGGGGCCCACTCAGCCGTAGGCCAAAAAAGGACGGCACTCTGTGGGGCCCACCCAGCTGTATGCCCAAAGGACGGCACTCTGTGGGGCCCACCCAACCATAGGCCCAAAGGACGGCGTGCTATGGGGCCCACCCCGCCGTAGGCCAAAAAAGGACGGCACTCTGTGGGGCCCACCCAGCCATAGGGCCAAAGGACGGCACTCTGTGGGGCCCACCCAGCCATAGGCCCAAAGGACGGCACTCTGTGGGGCCCACCCAGCCGTAGGCCAAATGGACGGCACTCTGTGGGGCCCACCCAGCTGTAGGCCCAAAGGACGGCACTCTGTGGGGCCCACCCTGCCTTAGGCCCAAAGGACGACACTCTGTGGGGCCCACCCAGCCGTAGGCCCAAAGGACGGCACTCTATGGGGCCCACCCAGCCGTAGGCCAAAAAAGGACGGCACTCTGTGAGGCCCACCCAGCCGTAGGCCAAAAAGGACAGCACTCTGGGGCCCACCCAGCCGTAGGCCAAAAAAGGATGGCACTCTGTGGGGCCCACCCAGCCGTAGGCCAAAAAGGACAGCACTCTGTGGGGCCCACTCAGCCGGATGGGTGGGCCCCACAAAGTGCCGTACATGGGGCCTACGGCTACCTGGGCCCCACAAAGTGCCGTCCTATTGGGCCTATGGCTGGGTGGGCCCCCCAGAGTGCCGTCCTTTTGGGTCTACGGCTGGGTGGGCCCCACAGAGTGCCGTCCTTTTTGACCCACCCAGCCGTAGGCCCAAAGGACGGCACTTTGTGGGGCCCACCCAGCCGTAGGCCAAATGGATGGCACTCTGTGGGGCCCACCCAGCCGTAGGCTTAAAGGACGCCACTCTGTGGGGCCCACCCAGCCGTAGGCCAAAAAAGGACGGCACTCTGTGGGGCCCACCCAGCCGTAGGCCAAAAAGGACAGCACTCTGTGGGGCCCACCCAGCCGGATGGGTGGGCCCCACAGAGTGCCATACATGGGGCCTACGGCTACCTGGGCCCCACAAAGTGCCGTCCTATTGGGCCTACGGCTGGGTGGGCCCCACAGAGTGCCGTCCTTTTTGGCCCACCCAGCCGTAGGCCAAATGGACGGCACTCTGTGGGACCCACCCAGCTGTAGGCCCAAAAGACGGCACTCTGTGGGGCCCACCCAGCCATAGGCCCAAAGGACGGCGCGCTATGGGGCCCACCCAGCCGTAGGCCAAAAAAGGACGGCACTCTGTGGGGCCCACCCAGCCGTAGGGCCAAAGGACGGCACTCTGTGGGGCCCACCCAGCCGTAGGCCCAAAGGACGGCACTCTATGGGGCCCACCCAGCCGTAGGCCAAAAAAGGACGGCACTCTGTGAGGCCCACCTAGCCGTAGGCCAAAAACGACGGCACTCTGGGGCCCACCCAGCCGTAGGCCAAAAAAGGATGGCACTCTGTGGGGCCCACCCAGCCGTAGGCCAAAAAGGACAGCACTCTGTGGGGCCTACCCAGCCATAGGCCCAAAGGACGGTACTCTGTTGGGCCCACGCAGCCGTAGGCCCAAAGTACGGCACTCTGTTGGGCTCACCCATCCGTATGCCCAAAGGACGGCACTCTGTGGGGCCCACCCAGCCGTAGGCCAAAAAAGGACGGCACCCTGTGAGGCCCACCCAGCCGTAGGCCAAAAAGGACGGCACTCTGGGGCCCACCCAGCCGTAGGCCAAATGGACGGCACTCTGTGGGGCCCACCCAGCCGTAGGCCCAAAGGACGGCTCTCTGTGGGGCCCACCCAGCCGTAGGCCAAAAAAGGACGGCACTCTGTGGGGCCCACCCAGCTGTAGGCCCAAAGGACGGCACTCTGTGGGGCCCACCCAGCCGTAGGCCCAAAGGACGGCACTCTGTTGGGCCCACCCAGCCGTAGGCCCAAAGGACGGCACTCTATGGGGCCCACCCAGTCGTAGGCCCAATAGGACGGCACTTTGTGGGGCCCACCCAGCCGGATGGGTGGGCCCCCAGAGTGCCGTACATGGGGCCTACGGCTACCATGGCCCCACAAAGTGCCGTCCTATTGGGCCTACGGCTGGGTGGGCCCCACAGAGTGCCGTCCTTTGGGCCTACAGCTGGTGGGGCCAAAAAAGGATGGCACTCTGTGGGGCCCACCCAGTCGTAGGCCAAAAAGGACAGCACTCTGTGGGGCCCACCCAGCCGGATGGGTGGGCCCCACAGAGTGCCGTACATTGGGCCTACGGCTACCTTGGCCCCACAAAGTGCAATCCTATTGGGCCTACGGCTGGGTGGGCCCCACAGAGTGCCGTCCATTTGGGCCTACGGCTGGGTGGGCCCCACAGAGTGCCGTCCTTTTTGGCCCAACCAGCTGTAGGCCCAAAGGACGGCACTCTGTGGGGCCCACCCAGCCGTAGGCCAAATGGACGGCACTCTGTGGGGCCCACCCAGCCGTAGGCCCAAAGGACGGCACTCTGTGGGGCCCACCCAGCCGTAGGCCAAAAAAGGACGGCACTCTGTGGGGCCCACCCAGCCATAGGCCCAAAGGACGGCGCGCTATGGGGCCCACCCAGCCGTAGGCCAAAAAAGGACGGCACTCTGTGGGGCCCACCCAGCCATAGGGCCAAAGGACGGCTCTCTGTGGGGCCCACCCAGCCGTAGGCCCAAAGGACGGCACTCTGTGGGGCCCATCTAGCCGTAGGCCCAAAGGACGGAACTCTGTGGGGCCCACCCAGCCGTAGGCCAAATGGACGGCACTCTGTGGGGCCCACCCAGCCGTAGGCCCAAAGGACGGCACTATGTGGGGCCCACCCAGCCGTAGGCCCAAAGGACGGCACTATGTGGGGCCCACCTTGCCTTAGGCCCAAAGGACGGCACTCTGTGGGGCCCACCCAGCCGTAGGCCCAAAGGACGGCACTCTAGGGGCCCACCCAGCCGTAGGCCAAAAATGGACGGCACTCTGGGGCCCACCCAGCCGTAGGCCAAAAAAGGATGGCACTCTGTGGGGCCCACCCAGCCGTAGGCCAAAAAGGACAGCATTCTGTGGGGCCCACCCAGCCGGATGGGTGGGCCCCACAGAGTGCCGTACATGGGGCCTACGGCTACCTGGACCCCACAAAGTGCCATCCTATTGGGCCTACGGTTGGGTGGGCCCCCCAGAGTGCCGTCCTTTTGGGCCTACGGCTGGATTGGCCCCACAGAGTGCCGTCCTTTTTGGCCCACCCAGCCGTAGGCCCAAAGGACGGCACTTTGTGGGGCCCACCCAGCCGTAGGCCAAATGGACGGCACTCTGTGGGGCCCACCCAGCCGTAGGCCCAAATGACGGCACTCTGTGGGGCCCACCCAGCCGTAGGCCAAATGGACGGCACTCTGTGGGGCCCACCCAGCCGTAGGCCCAAAGGACGGCTCTCTGTGGGGCCCACCCAGCCGTAGGCCAAAAAAGGACGGCACTCTGTGGGGCCCACCCAGCCGTAGGCCCAAAGGACGGCACTCTGTTGGGCCCACCCAGCCGTAGGCCCAAAGGACGGCACTCTATGGGGCCCACCCAGCCGTAGGCCCAATAGGACGGCACTTTGTGGGGCCCACCCAGCCGGATGGGTGGGCCCCACAGAGTGCCGTACATGGGGCCTACGGCTACCTTGGCCCCACAAAGTGCCGTCCTATTGGGCCTACGGCTGGGTGGGCCCCACAGAGTGCCGTCCTTTGGGCCTACAGCTGGTTGAGCCAAAAAAGGGTGGCACTCTGTGGGGCCCACCCAGCCGTAGGCCAAAAAGGACAGCACTCTGTGGGGCCCACCCAGCCGGATGGGTGGGCCCCACAGAGTGCCGTGCATGGGGCCTACGGCTACCTTGGCCCCACAAAGTGCCATCCTATTGGGCCTACGGCTGGGTGGGCCCCACAGAGTGCCGTCCATTTGGGCCTACGGCTGGGTGGGCCCCACAGAGAGCCGTCCTTTTTGGCCCAACCAGCTGTAGGCCCAAAGGACGGCACTCTGTGGGGCCCACCCAGCCGTAGGCCAAATGGACGGCACTCTGTGGGGCCCACCCAGCCGTAGGCCCAAAGGACGGCACTCTGTGGGGCCCACCCAGCCGTAGGCCAAAAAAGGACGGCCCTCTGTGGGGTCCACCCAGCCGTAGGCCAAAAAAGGACGGCACTCTGTGGGACCCACCGAGCCGTAGTCCAAAAAGGACGGCACTCTGGGGCCCACCCAGCCGTAGGCCAAAAAAGGATGGCACTCTGTGGGGCCCACCCAGCCGGAGGCCAAAAAGGACAGCACTCTGTGGGGCCCACCCAGCCGGATGGGTGGGCCCCACAGAGTGCCGTACATGGTGCCTACGGCTACCTGGGCCCCACAAAGTGCCGTCCTATTGGGCCTACGGCTGGGTGGGCCCCACAGAGTGCCGTCCTTTTTGGCCCACCCAGCCGTAGGCCCAAAGGACGGCACTCTCTGGGGCCCACTGAGCCGTAGGCCAAATGGACGGCACTCTGTGGGGCCCACCCAGCCGTAGGCCCAATGGACGGCACTCTGTGGGGCCCACCCAGCCGTAGGCCCAAAGGACGGCACTCTGTGGGGCCCACCCAGCCGTAGGCCAAAAAAGGACGGCACTCTGTGAGGCCCACCCAGCTGTAGGCCCAAAGGACGGCACTCTGTGGGACCCACCCAACCATAGGCCCAAAGGACGGCGTGCTATGGGGCCCACCCAGCCGTAGGCCAAAAAATGACGGCACTCTGTGGGGCCCACCCAGCCATAGGCCCAAAGGACGGCACTCTGTGGGGCCCACCCAGCCGTAGGCCAAATGGACGGCACTCTGTGGGGCCCACCCAGCCGTAGGCCCAAAGGACGGCACTCTGTGGGGCCCACCCTGCCTTAGGCCCAAAGGACGACACTCTGTGGGGCCCACCCAGCCGTAGGCCCAAAGGACGGCACTCTGTGGGGCCCACCCAGCTGTAGGCCCAAAGGACGGCACTCTATGGGGCCCACCCAGCCGTAGGCCAAAAAAGGACGGCACTCTGTGAGGCCCACCCAGCCGTAGGCCAAAAAGGACAGCACTCTGGGGCCCACCCAGCCGTAGGCCAAAAAAGGGCGGCACTCTGTGGGGCCCACCCAGCCGTAGGCCAAAAAGGACAGCACTCTGGGGCCCACCCAGCCGTAGGCCAAAAAAGGATGGCACTCTGTGGGGCCCACCCAGCCGTAGGCCAAAAAGGACAGCACTCTGTGGGGCCCACTCAGCCGGATGGGTGGGCCCCACAGAGTGCCGTACATGGGGCCTACGGCTACCTGGGCCCCACAAAGTGCCGTCCTATTGGGCCTACGGCTGGGTGGGCCCCCCAGAGTGCCGTCCTTTTGGGCCTACGGCTGTGTGGGCCCCACAGAGTGCTGTCCTTTTTGGCCCACCCAGCCGTAGGCCCAAAGGACGGCACTTTGTGGGGCCCACCCAGCCGTAGGCCCAAAGGACGGCACTTTGTGGGGCCCACCCAGCCGTAGGCCAAATGGATGGCACTCTGTGTGGCCCACCCAGCCGTAGGCCAAAAAAGGACGGCACTCTGTGGGGCCCACTCAGCCGTAGGCCAAAAAAGGACGGCACTCTGTGGGGCCCACCCAGCCGTAGGCCAAAAACGACGGCACTCTGGGGCCCACCCAGCCGTAGGCCAAAAAAGGATGGCACTCTGTGGGGCCCACCCAGCCGTAGGCCAAAAAGGACAGCACTCTGTGGGGCCTACCCAGCCATAGGCCCAAAGGACGGCACTCTGTTGGGCCCACGCAGCCGTAGGCCCAAAGTACGGCACTCTGTTGGGCTCACCCATCCGTATGCCCAAAGGACGGCACTCTGTGGGGCCAACCCATCCGTAGGCCCCAAGGACGGCACTCTGTGGGGCCCACCCAGCCGTAGGCCGAAAGGACGGCACTCTGTGGGGCCAACCCAGCCTTAGGCCAAAAAAGGACGGCACTCTGTGGGGCCCACCCAGCCGTAGGCCAAAACAGGACGGCCCTCTGTGGGGTCCACCCAGCCTTAGGCCAAAACAGGACGGCACTCTGTGGGGCCCACCCAGCCGTAGGCCAAAAAAGGACGGCCCTCTGTGGGGTCCACCCAGCCTTAGGCCAAAAAAGGACGGCACTCTGTGGGGCCCACCCAGCTGTAGGCTAAAAAAGGACGGCCCTCTGTGGGGTCCACCCAGCCTTAGGCCAAAATGGGACGGCTCTCTGTGGTGTCCACCCAGCCTTAGGCCAAAACAGGACGGCACTCTGTGGGGCCCACCCAGCCGTAGGCCAAAAAAGGACGGCACTCTGTGGGGCCCACTGAGCCGTAGGCCCCAAGGACGGCACTCTGTGGGGCCCACTGAGCCGTAGTCCCAAAGGACGGCACTCTGTGGGGCCCACTGAGCCGTAGGCCCAAAGGACGACACTCTGTGGGGCCCACCCAGCCGTAGGCCCAAAGGACGGCACTCTGTGGGGCCCACCCAGCAGTAGGCCAAAAAAGGTGGGTACTCTGTGGGGCCCACCCAGACATAGGCCCAAAAGACGGCGCGCTATGGGGCCCACCCAGCCGTAGGCCAAAAAAGGACGGCACTCTGTGGGGCCCACCCAGCCGTAGGCCCAAAGGACGGCACTCTGTGGGGCCCACCCAGCAGTAGGCCAAAAAAGGACGGCACTCTGTGGGGCCCACCCAGCCATAGGCCCAAAGGACGGCGCGCTATGGGGCACACCCAGCCGTAGGCCAAAAAAGGACGGCACTCTGTGGGGCCCACCCAGCCTTAGGCCAAAAAAGGACGGCACTCTGTGGGGCACACCCAACCGTAGGCCAAAAATGGACGGCCCTCTGTGGGGTCCACCCAGCCTTAGGCCAAAATGGGACGGCCCTCTGTGGGGTCCACCCAGCCTTAGGCCAAAAAAGGACGGCACTCTGTTGGGCCCACCCAGCCGTAGGCCAAAAAAGGACGGCCCTCTGTGGGGTCCACCCAGCCGTAGGCCAAAAAGGGACGGCACTCTGTGGGACCCACCCAGCCGTAGTCCAAAAAGGACGGCACTCTGAGGCCCACCCAGCCGTAGGCCAAAAAAGGATGGCACTCTGTGGGGCCCACCCAGCCGTAGGCCAAGAAGGACAGCACTCTGTGGGGCCCACCCAGCCGGATGGGTGGGCCCCACAGAGTGGCGTACATGGTGCCTACGGCTACCTGGGCCCCACAAAGTGCCGTCCTATTGGGCCTACGGCTGGGTGGGCCCCACAGAGTGCCGTCCTTTTTGGCCCACCCAGCCGTAGGCCCAAAGGACGGCACTCTCTGGGGCCCACTGAGCCGTAGGCCAAATGCACTGCATCTGTGGGGCCCACCCAGCCGTAGGCCCAAAGGACGGCACTCTGTGGGGCCCACCCAGCCGTAGGCCCAAAGGACGACACTCTGTGGGGCCCACCCAGCCGTAGGCCATAAAAGGACGGCACTCTGTGGGGCCCACCCAGCTGTAGGCCCAAAGGACGGCACTCTGTGGGGCCCACCCAGCCATAGGCCCAAAAGACGGCGCGCTATGGGGCCCACCCAGCCGTAGGCCAAAAAAGGACGGCACTCTGTGGGGCCCATCCAGCCATAGGGCCAAATGACGGCACTCTGTGGGGCCCACCCAGCCGTAGGCCCAAAGGACGGCACTCTGTGGGGCCCACCCTGCCTTAGGCCCAAAGGACGACACTCTGTGGGGCCCACCCAGCCGTAGGCCCAAAGGACGGCACTCTGTGGGGCCCACCCAGCCGTAGGCCCAAAGGACGGCACTCTATGGGGCCCACCCAGCCGTAGGCCAAAAAAGGACAGCACTCTGTGAGGCCCACCCAGCCGTAGGCCAAAAAGGACAGCACTCTATGGGGCCCACCCAGTCGTAGGCCAAAAAAGGACGGCACTCTGTGGGGCCCACCCAGCCGTAGGGCCAATGGACGGCACTCTGTGGGGCCCACCCAGCCGTAGGCCCAAAGGACGGCACTCTGTTGGGCCCACCCATCCTTAGGCCCCAAGGACGGCACTCTGTGGGGCCCACCCATCCGTAGGCCAAAAAGGACAGCATTCTGTGGGGCCCACCCAGCCGTAGGCCAAAAAGGACAGCACTCTTTGGGGCCCACCCAGCCGTAGGCCAAAAAGGACAGCACTCTGTGGGGCCCACCCAGCCGGATGGGTGGGCCCCACCGAGTGCCGTACATGGGGCCTACGGCTACCTGGGCCCCACAAAGTGCCGTCCTATTGGGCCTACGGCTGGGTGGGCCCCCCACAGAGTGCCGTCCTTTTGGGCCTACGGCTGGGTGGGCCCCACAGAGTGCCGTCCTTTTTGGCCCAACCAGCCATAGGCCCAAAGGACGGCACTCTGTGGGGCCCACCCAGCCGTCGGCCAAATGGACGGCACTCTGTGGGGCCCACCCAGCCGTAGGCCCAAAGGACGGCACTCTGTGGGGCCCACCCAGCCGTAGGCCAAAAAAGGACGGCACTCTGTGAGGCCCACCCAGCTGTAGGCCCAAAGGACGGCACTCTGTGGGACCCACCCAACCATAGGCCCAAAGGACGGCGTGCTATGGGGCCCACCCAGCCGTAGGCCAAAAAATGACGGCACTCTGTGGGGCCCACCCAGCCATAGGGCCAAAAGACGGCACTCTGTGGGGCCCACCCAGCCATAGGCCCAAAGGACGGCACTCTGTGGGGCCCACCCAGCCGTAGGCCAAATGGACGGCACTCTGTGGGGCCCACCCAGCCGTAGGCCCAAAGGACAGCACTCTGTGGGGCCCACCCTGCCTTAGGCCCAAAGGACGACACTCTGTGGGGCCCACCCAGCCGTAGGCCCAAAGGACGGCACTCTGTGGGGCCCACCCAGCCGTAGGCCCAAAGGACGGCACTCTATGGGGCCCACCCAGCCGTAGGCCAAAAAAGGACGGCACTCTGTGAGGCCCACCCAGCCGTAGGCCAAAAAGGACAGCACTCTGGGGCCCACCCAGCCGTAGGCCAAAAAAGGGCGGCACTCTGTGGGGCCCACCCAGCCGTAGGCCAAAAAGGACAGCACTCTGGGGCCCACCCAGCCGTAGGCCAAAAAAGGATGGCACTCTGTGGGGCCCACCCAGCCGTAGGCCAAAAAGGACAGCACTCTGTGGGGCCCACTCAGCCGGATGGGTGGGCCCCACAGAGTGCCGTACATGGGGCCTACGGCTACCTGGGCCCCACAAAGTGCCGTCCTATTGGGCCTACGGCTGGGTGGGCCCCCCAGAGTGCCGTCCTTTTGGGCCTACGGCTGTGTGGGCCCCACAGAGTGCTGTCCTTTTTGGCCCACCCAGCCGTAGGCCCAAAGGACGGCACTTTGTGGGGCCCACCCAGCCGTAGGCCAAAACAGGACGGCCCTCTGTGGGGTCCACCCAGCCTTAGGCCAAAACAGGACGGCACTCTGTGGGGCCCACCCAGCCGTAGGCCAAAAAAGGACGGCCCTCTGTGGGGTCCACCCAGCCTTAGGCCAAAAAAGGACGGCACTCTGTGGGGCCCACCCAGCTGTAGGCTAAAAAAGGACGGCCCTCTGTGGGGTCCGCCCAGCCTTAGGCCAAAATGGGACGGCCCTCTGTGGTGTCCACCCAGCCTTAGGCCAAAACAGGACGGCACTCTGTGGGGCCCACCCAGCCGTAGGCCATAAAAGGACGGCACTCTGTGGGGCCCACTGAGCCGTAGGCCCCAAGGACGGCACTCTGTGGGGCCCACTGAGCCGTAGTCCCAAAGGACGGCACTCTGTGGGGCCCACTGAGCCGTAGGCCCAAAGGACGACACTCTGTGGGGCCCACCCAGCCGTAGGCCCAAAGGACGGCACTCTGTGGGGCCCACCCAGCAGTAGGCCAAAAAAGGTGGGTACTCTGTGGGGCCCACCCAGCCATAGGCCCAAAAGACGGCGCGCTATGGGGCACACCCAGCCGTAGGCCAAAAAAGGACGGCACTCTGTGGGGCCCACCCAGCCGTAGGCCCAAAGGACGGCACTCTGTGGGGCCCACCCAGCAGTAGGCCAAAAAAGGACGGCACTCTGTGGGGCCCACCCAGCCATAGGCCCAAAGGACGGCGCGCTATGGGGCACACCCAGCCGTAGGCCAAAAAAGGACGGCACTCTGTGGGGCCCACCCAGCCTTAGGCCAAAAAAGGACGGCACTCTGTGGGGCCCACCCAACTGTAGGCCAAAAATGGACGGCCCTCTGTGGGGTCCACCCAGCCTTAGGCCAAAATGGGACGGCCCTCTGTGGGGTCCACCCAGCCTTAGGCCAAAAAGGACGGCACTCTGTTGGGCCCACCCAGCCGTAGGCCAAAAAAGGACGGCCCTCTGTGGGGTCCACCCAGCCGTAGGCCAAAAAGGGACGGCACTCTGTGGGACCCACCCAGCCGTAGTCCAAAAAGGACGGCACTCTGAGGCCCACCCAGCCGTAGGCCAAAAAAGGATGGCACTCTGTGGGGCCCACCCAGCCGTAGGCTAAAAAGGACAGCACTCTGTGGGGCCCACCCAGCCGGATGGGTGGGCCCCACAGAGTGGCGTACATGGTGCCTACGGCTACCTGGGCCCCACAAAGTGCCGTCCTATTGGGCCTACGGCTGGGTGGGCCCCACAGAGTGCCGTCCTTTTTGGCCCACCCAGCCGTAGGCCCAAAGGACGGCACTCTGGGGGGCCCACCCAGCCGTAGGCCCAAAGGACGGCACTTTGTGGGGCCCACCCAGCCGTAGGCCAAATGGATGGCACTCTGTGTGGCCCACCCAGCCGTAGGCCAAAAAAGGACGGCACTCTGTGGGGCCCACTCAGCCGTAGGCCAAAAAAGGACGGCACTCTGTGGGGCCCACCCAGCCGTAGGCCAAAAACGACGGCACTCTGGGGCCCACCCAGCCGTAGGCCAAAAAAGGATGGCACTCTGTGGGGCCCACCCAGCCGTAGGCCAAAAAGGACAGCACTCTGTGGGGCCTACCCAGCCATAGGCCCAAAGGACGGCACTCTGTTGGGCCCACGCAGCCGTAGGCCCAAAGTACGGCACTCTGTTGGGCTCACCCATCCGTATGCCCAAAGGACGGCACTCTGTGGGGCCAACCCATCCGTAGGCCCTAAGGACGGCACTCTGTGGGGCCCACCCAGCCGTAGGCCGAAAGGACGGCACTCTGTGGGGCCAACCCAGCCTTAGGCCAAAAAAGGACGGCACTCTGTGGGGCCCACCCAGCCGTAGGCCAAAACAGGACGGCCCTCTGTGGGGTCCACCCAGCCTTAGGCCAAAACAGGACGGCACTCTGTGGGGCCCACCCAGCCGTAGGCCAAAAAAGGACGGCCCTCTGTGGGGTCCACCCAGCCTTAGGCCAAAAAAGGACGGCACTCTGTGGGGCCCACCCAGCTGTAGGCTAAAAAAGGACGGCCCTCTGTGGGGTCCACCCAGCCTTAGGCCAAAATGGGACGGCCCTCTGTGGTGTCCACCCAGCCTTAGGCCAAAACAGGACGGCACTCTGTGGGGCCCACCCAGCCATAGGCCAAAAAAGGACGGCACTCTGTGGGGCCCACTGAGCCGTAGGCCCCAAGGACGGCACTCTGTGGGGCCCACTGAGCCGTAGTCCCAAAGGACGGCACTCTGTGGGGCCCACTGAGCCGTAGGCCCAAAGGACGACACTCTGTGGGGCCCACCCAGCCGTAGGCCCAAAGGACGGCACTCTGTGGGGCCCACCCAGCAGTAGGCCAAAAAAGGTGGGTACTCTGTGGGGCCCACCCAGCCATAGGCCCAAAAGACGGCGCGCTATGGTGCACACCCAGCCGTAGGCCAAAAAAGGACGGCACTCTGTGGGGCCCACCCAGCCGTAGGCCCAAAGGACGGCACTCTGTGGGGCCCACCCAGCAGTAGGCCAAAAAAGGACGGCACTCTGTGGGGCCCACCCAGCCATAGGCCCAAAGGACGGCGCGCTATGGGGCACACCCAGCCGTAGGCCAAAAAAGGACGGCACTCTGTGGGGCCCACCCAGCCTTAGGCCAAAAAAGGACGGCACTCTGTGGGGCCCACCCAACCGTAGGCCAAAAATGGACGGCCCTCTGTGGGGTCCACCCAGCCTTAGGCCAAAATGGGACGGCCCTCTGTGGGGTCCACCCAGCCTTAGGCCAAAAAGGACGGCACTCTGTTGGGCCCACCCAGCCGTAGGCCAAAAAAGGACGGCCCTCTGTGGGGTCCACCCAGCCGTAGGCCAAAAAGGGACGGCACTCTGTGGGACCCACCCAGCCGTAGTCCAAAAAGGACGGCACTCTGAGGCCCACCCAGCCGTAGGCCAAAAAAGGATGGCACTCTGTGGGGCCCACCCAGCCGTAGGCCAAAAAGGACAGCACTCTGTGGGGCCCACCCAGCCGGATGGGTGGGCCCCACAGAGTGGCGTACATGGTGCCTACGGCTACCTGGGCCCCACAAAGTGCCGTCCTATTGGGTCTACGGCTGGGTGGGCCCCACAGAGTGCCGTCCTTTTTGGCCCACCCAGCCGTAGGCCCAAAGGACGGCACTCTCTGGGGCCCACTGAGCCGTAGGCCAAATGCACTGCATCTGTGGGGCCCACCCAGCCGTAGGCCCAAAGGACGGCACTCTGTGGGGCCCACCCAGCCGTAGGCCCAAAGGACGACACTCTGTGGGGCCCACCCAGCCGTAGGCCACAAAAGGACGGCACTCTGTGGGGCCCACCCAGCTGTAGGCCCAAAGGACGGCACTCTGTGGGGCCCACCCAGCCATAGGCCCAAAAGACGGCGCGCTATGGGGCCCACCCAGCCGTAGGCCAAAAAAGGACGGCACTCTGTGGGGCCCATCCAGCCATAGGGCCAAATGACGGCACTCTGTGGGGCCCACCCAGCCGTAGGCCCAAAGGACGGCACTCTGTGGGGCCCACCCTGCCTTAGGCCCAAAGGACGACACTCTGTGGGGCCCACCCAGCCGTAGGCCCAAAGGACGGCACTCTGTGGGGCCCACCCAGCCGTAGGCCCAAAGGACGGCACTCTATGGGGCCCACCCAGCCGTAGGCCAAAAAAGGACGGCACTCTGTGAGGCCCACCCAGCCGTAGGCCAAAAAGGACAGCACTCTTGGGCCCACCCAGTCGTAGGCCAAAAAAGGACGGCACTCTGTGGGGCCCACCCAGCCGTAGGGCCAATGGACGGCACTCTGTGGGGCCCACCCAGCCGTAGGCCCAAAGGACGGCACTCTGTTGGGCCCACCCATCCTTAGGCCCCAAGGACGGCACTCTGTGGGGCCCACCCATCCGTAGGCCAAAAAGGACAGCACTCTGTGGGGCCCACCCAGCCGTAGGCCAAAAAGGACAGCACTCTTTGGGGCCCACCCAGCCGTAGGCCAAAAAGGACAGCACTCTGTGGGGCCCACCCAGCCGGATGGGTGGGCCCCACCGAGTGCCGTACATGGGGCCTACGGCTACCTGGGCCCCACAAAGTGCCGTCCTATTGGGCCTACGGCTGGGTGGGCCCCCCACAGAGTGCCGTCCTTTTGGGCCTACGGCTGGGTGGGCCCCACAGAGTGCCGTCCTTTTTGGCCCAACCAGCCATAGGCCCAAAGGACGGCACTCTGTGGGGCCCACCCAGCCGTCGGCCAAATGGACGGCACTCTGTGGGGCCCACCCAGCCGTAGGCCCAAAGGACGGCACTCTGTGGGGCCCACCCAGCCATAGGCCAAAAAAGGACGGCACTCTGTGGGGCCCACCCAGCCATAGGCCCAAAGGACGGCGCGCTATGGGGCCCACCCAGCCGTAGGCCAAAAAAGGACGGCACTCTGTGGGGCCCACCCAGCCGTAGGGCCAAAGGACGGCACTCTGTGGGGCCCACCCAGCCGTAGGCCCAAAGGACGGCACTCTATGGGGCCCACCCAGCCGTAGGCCAAAACGGACGGCACTCTGGGGCCCACCCAGCAGTAGGCCAAAAAAGGACATCCCTCTGTGGGGTCCACCCAGCCGTAGGCCAAAAAAAGACGGCACTCTGTGGGGCCCACCCAGCCATAAGCCAAAAAGGGACGGCACTCTGTGGGACCCACTAGCCGTAGTCCAAAAAGGACGGCACTCTGGGGCCCACCCAGCCGTAAGCCAAAAAGGACAGCACGCTGTGGGGCCCACCCAGCCGGATGGGTGGGCCCCACAGAGTGCCGTACATGGTGCCTACGGCTACCTGGGCCCCACAAAGTGCCGTCCTATTGGGCCTACGGCTGGGTGGGCCCCACAGAGTGCCGTCCTTTTTGGCCCACCCAGCCGTAGGCCCAAAGGACGGCACTCTCTGGGGCCCACCCAGCCATAGGCCCAAAGGACGGCGCGCTATGGGGCCCACCCAGCCGTAGGCCAAAAAAGGACGGCACTCTGTGGGGCCCACCCAGCCATAGGGCCAAAGGACGGCACTCTGTGGGGCCCACCCAGCCGTAGGCCCAAAGGACGGCACTCTGTGGGGCCCACCCAGCCGTAGGCCAAATGGACGGCACTCTGTGGGGCCCACCCAGCCGTAGGCCCAAAGGACGGCACTCTGTGGGGCCCACCCTGCCTTAGGCCCAAAGGACGACACTCTGTGGGGCCCACCCAGCCGTAGGCCCAAAGGACGGCACTCTGTGGGGCCCACCCAGCCGTAGGCCAAAAAAGGACGGCACTCTGTGGGGCCCACCCAGCCGTAGGGCCAAAGGACGGCACTCTGTGGGGCCCACCCAGCCGTAGGGCCAAAGGACGGCACTCTGTGGGGCCCACCCAGCCGTAGGCCTAAAGGACGGCACTCTATGGGGCCCACCCAGCCGTAGGCCAAAACGGACGGCACTCTGGGGCCCACCCAGCAGTAGGCCAAAAAAGGACATCCCTCTGTGGGGTCCACCCAGCCGTAGGCCAAAAAAAGACGGCACTCTGTGGGGCCCACCCAGCCATAAGCCAAAAAGGGATGGCACTCTGTGGGACCCACCCAGCCGTAGTCCAAAAAGGACGGCACTCTGTGGCCCACCCAGCCGTAAGCCAAAAAGGACAGCACTCTGTGGGGCCCACCCAGCCGGATGGGTGGGCCCCACAGAGTGCCGTACATGGTGCCTACGGCTACCTGGGCCCCACAAAGTGCCGTCCTATTGGGCCTACGGCTGGGTGGGCCCCACAGAGTGCCGTCCTTTTTGGCCCACCCAGCCGTAGGCCCAAAGGACGGCACTCTCTGGGGCCCACCCAGCCATAGGCCCAAAGGACGGCGCGCTATGGGGCCCACCCAGCCGTAGGCCAAAAAAGGACGGCACTCTGTGGGGCCCACCCAGCCATAGGGCCAAAGGACGGCACTCTGTGGGGCCCACCCAGCCGTAGGCCCAAAGGACGGCACTCTGTGGGGCCCACCCAGCCGTAGGCCAAATGGACGGCACTCTGTGGGGCCCACCCAGCCGTAGGCCCAAAGGACGGCACTCTGTGGGGCCCACCCTGCCTTAGGCCCAAAGGACGACACTCTGTGGGGCCCACCCAGCCGTAGGCCCAAAGGACGGCACTCTGTGGGGCCCACCCAGCCGTATGCCCAAAGGACGGCACTCTATGGGGCCCACCCAGCCGTAGTCCAAAAAGGATGGCACTCTGAGGCCCACCCAGCCGTAGGCCAAAAAAGGATGGCACTCTGTGGGGCCCACCCAGGCGTAGGCCAAAAAGGATAGCACTCTGTGGGGCCCACCCAGCCGGATGGGTGGGCCCCACAGAGTGCCGTACATGGTGCCTACGGCTACCTGGGCCCCACAAAGTGCCGTCCTATTGGGCCTACAGCTGGGTGGGCCCCACAGAGTGCCGTCCTTTTTGGCCCACCCAGCCGTAGGCCCAAAGGACGGCACTCTCGGGGGCCCACTGAGCCGTAGGCCAAATGCACTGCATCTGTGGGGCCCACCCAGCCGTAGGCCCAAAGGACGGCACTCTGTGGGGCCCACCCAGCCGTAGGCCCAAAGGACGACACTCTGTGGGGCCCACCCAGCCGTAGGCCAAAAAAGGACGGCACTCTGTGGGGCCCACCCAGCTGTAGGCCCAAAGGACAGCACTCTGTGGGGCCCACCCAGCCATAGGCCCAAAAGACGGCGCGCTATGGGGCCCACCCAGCCGTAGGCCAAAAAAGGACGGCACTCTGTGGGGCCCATCCAGCCATAGGGCCAAAGGACGGCACTCTGTGGGGCCCACCCAGCCGTAGGCCCAAAGGACGGCACTCTGTGGGGCCCACCCTGCCTTAGGCCCAAAGGACGACACTCTGTGGGGCCCACCCAGCCGTAGGCCCAAAGGACGGCACTCTGTGGGGCCCACCCAGCCGTAGGCCCAAAGGACGGCACTCTATGGGGCCCACCCAGCCGTAGGCCAAAAAAGGACGGCACTCTGTGAGGCCCACCCAGCCGTAGGCCAAAAAGGACAGCACTCTTGGGCCCACCCAGTCGTAGGCCAAAAAAGGGCGGCACTCTGTGGGGCCCACCCAGCTGTAGGGCCAATGGACGGCACTCTGTGGGGCCCACCCAGCCGTAGGCCCAAAGGACGGCACTCTGTTGGGCCCACCCATCCTTAGGCCCCAAGGACGGCACTCTGTGGGGCCCACCCATCCGTAGGCCAAAAAGGACAGCACTCTGTGGGGCCCACCCAGCCGTAGGCCAAAAAGGACAGCACTCTTTGGGGCCCACCCAGCCGTAGGCCAAAAAGGACAGCACTCTGTGGGGCCCACCCAGCCGGATGGGTGGGCCCCACCGAGTGCCGTACATGGGGCCTACGGCTACCTGGGCCCCACAAAGTGCCTTCCTATTGGGCCTACGGCTGGGTGGGCCCCCCACAGAGTGCCGTCCTTTTGGGCCTACGGCTGGGTGGGCCCCACAGAGTGCCGTCCTTTTTGGCCCAACCAGCCATAGGCCCAAAGGACGGCATTCTGTGGGGCCCACCCAGCCGTCGGCCAAATGGACGGCACTCTGTGGGGCCCACCCAGCCGTAGGCCCAAAGGACGGCACTCTGTGGGGCCCACCCAGCCGTAGGCCAAAAAAGGACGGCACTCTGTGGGGCCCACCCAGCCATAGGCCCAAAGGACGGCGCGCTATGGGGCCCACCCAGCCGTAGGCCAAAAAAGGACGGCACTCTGTGGGGCCCACCCAGCCGTAGGGCCAAAGGACGGCACTCTGTGGGGCCCACCCAGCCGTAGGGCCAAAGGACGGCACTCTGTGGGGCCCACCCAGCCGTAGGCCCAAAGGACGGCACTCTATGGGGCCCACCCAGCCGTAGGCCAAAACGGACGGCACTCTGGGGCCCACCCAGCAGTAGGCCAAAAAAGGACATCCCTCTGTGGGGTCCACCCAGCCGTAGGCCAAAAAAAGACGGCACTCTGTGGGGCCCACCCAGCCATAAGCCAAAAAGGGACGGCACTCTGTGGGACCCACCCAGCCGTAGTCCAAAAAGGACGGCACTCTGGGGCCCACCCAGCCGTAAGCCAAAAAGGACAGCACTCTGTGGGGCCCACCCAGCCGGATGGGTGGGCCCCACAGAGTGCCGTACATGGTGCCTACGGCTACCTGGGCCCCACAAAGTGCCGTCCTATTGGGCCTACGGCTGGGTGGGCCCCACAGAGTGCCGTCCTTTTTGGCCCACCCAGCCGTAGGCCCAAAGGACGGCACTCTCTGGGGCCCACCCAGCCATAGGCCCAAAGGACGGCGCGCTATGGGGCCCACCCAGCCGTAGACCAAAAAAGGACGGCACTCTGTGGGGCCCACCCAGCCATAGGGCCAAAGGACGGCACTCTGTGGGGCCCACCCAGCCGTAGGCCCAAAGGACGGCACTCTGTGGGGCCCACCCAGCCGTAGGCCAAATGGACGGCACTCTGTGGGGCCCACCCAGCCGTAGGCCCAAAGGACGGCACTCTGTGGGGCCCACCCTGCCTTAGGCCCAAAGGACGACACTCTGTGGGGCCCACCCAGCCGTAGGCCCAAAGGACGGCACTCTGTGGGGCCCACCCAGCCGTATGCCCAAAGGACGGCACTCTATGGGGCCCACCCAGCCGTAGGCCAAAAAAGGACGGCACTCTGTGAGGCCCACCCAGCCGTAGGCCAAAAAGGACAGCACTCTGGGGCCCACCCAGCCGTTGGCCAAAAAAGGATGGCACTCTGTGGGGCCCACCAAGCCGTAGGCCAAAAAGGACAGCACTCTGTGGGGCCTACCCAGCCGGATGGGTGGGCCCCACAGAGTGCCGTACATGGTGCCTACGGCTACCTGGGCCCCACAAAGTGCCGTCCTATTGGGCCTACGGCTGGGTGGGCCCCACAGAGTGCCGTCCTTTTTGGCCCACCCAGCCGTAGGCCCAAAGGACGGCACTCTGTGGGGCCCACTGAGCCGTAGGCCCAAAGGACGGCACTCTGTGGGGCCCACTGAGCCGTAGGCCCAAAGGACGGCACTCTGTGGGGCCCACTGAGCCGTAGGCCCAAAGGACAGCACTCTGTGGGGAAGACCCAGCCGTAGGCCCATAGGACGGCACTCTGTGGGGCCCACCCAGCAGTAGGCCAAAAAAGGACGGCACTCTGTGGGGCCCACCCAGCCATAGGCCAAAAGGACGGCACTCTGTGGGGCCCACCCAGCCATACGGCCAAATGGACAGCACTCTGTGGGGCCCACCCAGCCTTAGGCCCAAAGGAAGGCACTCTGTGGGGCCCACCCAGCCGTAGGCCCAAAGGACGGCACTCTGTGGGGCCCACCCAGCAGTAGGCCAAAAAAGGACGGCACTCTGTGGGGCCCACCCAGCCATAGGCCCAAAGGACGGCGCGCTATGGGGCACACCCAGCCGTAGGCCAAAAAAGGACGGCCCTCTGTGGGGTCCACCCAGCCTTAGGCCAAAACAGGACGGCACTCTGTGGGGCCCACCCAGCCGTAGGCTAAAAAAGGACGGCCCTCTGTGGGGTCCACCCAGCCTTGGGCCAAAAAAGGACGGCACTCTGTGGAGCCCACCCAGCCGTAGGCCAAAAAAGGACGGCCCTCTGTGGGGTCCACCCAGCCTTAGGCCAAAATGGGACGGCCCTCTGTGGGGTCCACCCAGCCTTAGGCCAAAACAGGACGGCACTCTGTGGGGCCCACCCAGCCTTAGGCCAAAAAAGGACGGCACTCTGTTGGGCCCACCCAGCCGTAGGCCAAAAAAGGACGGCCCTCTGTGGGGTCCACCCAGCCGTAGGCCAAAAAAGGACGGCACTCTGTGGGGCCCACCCAGCCATAAGACAAAAAGGGATGGCACTCTGTGGGACCCACCCAGCCGTAGTCCAAAAAGGACGGCACTCTGGGGCCCACCCAGCCGTAGGCCAAAAAAGGACGGCACTCTGTGGGGCCCACCCAGCAGTAGGCCAAAAAAGGACGGCACTCTGTGGGGCCCACCCAGCCATACGCCCAAAGGACGGCGCGCTATGGGGCACACCCAGCCGTAGGCCATAAAAGGACGGCCCTCTGTGGGGTCCACCCAGCCTTAGGCCAAAACAGGACGGCACTCTGTGGGGCCCACCCAGCCGTAGGCCAAAAAAGGACGGCACTCTGTGGGGCCCACCCAGCAGTAGGCCAAAAAAGGACGGCACTCTGTGGGGCCCACCCAGCCATAGGCCCAAAGGACGGCGCGCTATGGGGCACACCCAGCCGTAGGCCAAAAAAGGACGGCCCTCTGTGGGGTCCACCCAGCCTTAGGCCAAAACAGGACGGCACTCTGTGGGGCCCACCCAGCCGTAGGCCAAAAAAGGACGGCCCTCTGTGGGGTCCACCCAGCCTTGGGCCAAAAAAGGACGGCACTCTGTGGGGCCCACCCAGCCGTAGGCCAAAAAAGGACGGCCCTCTGTGGGGTCCACCCAGCCTTAGGCCAAAATGGGACGGCCCTCTGTGGGGTCCACCCAGCCTTAGGCCAAAACAGGACGGCACTCTGTGGGGCCCACCCAGCCTTAGGCTAAAAAAGGACGGCACTCTGTTGGGCCCACCCAGCCGTAGGCCAAAAAAGGACTGCCCTCTGTGGGGTCCACCCAGCCGTAGGCCAAAAAAGGACGGCACTCTCTGGGGCCCACCCAGCCATAAGACAAAAAGGGATGGCACTCCGTGGGACCCACCCAGCCGTAGTCCAAAAAGGACGGCACTCTGGGGCCCACCCAGCCGTAGGCCAAAAAAGGTTGGCCCTCTGTGGGGCCCACCCAGCCGTAGGCCAAAAAGGACAGCACTCTGTGGGGCCCACCCAGCCGGATGGGTGGGCCCCACAGAGTGCCGTACATGGTGCCTACGGCTACCTGGGCCCCACAAAGTGCCGTCCTATTGGGCCTACGGCTGGGTGGGCCCCACAGAGTGCCGTCCTTTTTGGCCCACCCAGCCGTAGGCCCAAAGGACGGCACTCTCTGGGGCCCACTGAGCCGTAGGCCAAATGGACGGCACTCTGTGGGGCCCACCCAGCCGTAGGCCCAAAGGACGGCACTCTGTGGGTCCCACCCAGCCGGAGGCCAAAAAAGGACGACACTCTGTGGGGCCCACCCAGCTGTAGGCCCAAAGGACGGCACTCTGTGGGGCCCACCCAGCCATAGGCCCAAAGGACGGCGCGCTATGGGGCCCACCCAGCCGTAGGCCAAAAAAGGACAGCACTCTGTGGGGCCCACCCAGCCATAGGGCCAAAGGACGGCACTCTGTGGGGCCCACCCAGCCGTAGGCCCAAAGGACGGCACTCTGTGGGGCCCACCCAGCCGTAGGCCAAATGGACGGCACTCTGTGGGGCCCACCCAGCCGTAGGCCCAAAGGACGGCACTCTGTGGGGCCCACCCTGCCTTAGGCCCAAAGGACGACACTCTGTGGGGCCCATCCAGCCGTAGGCCCAAAGGACGGCTCTCTTTGGGGCCCACCCAGCCGTAGGCCCAAAGGACGGCACTCTATGGGGCCCACCCAGCCGTAGGCCAAAAAAGGACGGCACTCTGTGAGGCCCACCCAGCCGTAGGCCAAAAAGGACAGCATTCTGGGGCCCACCCAGCCGTAGGCCAAAAAAGGATGGCACTCTGGGGCCCACCCAGCCGTAGGCCAAAAAAGGATGGCACTCTGTGAGGCCCACCCAGCCGTAGGCCAAAAAGGACAGCATTCTGGGGCCCACCCAGCCGTAGGCCAAAAAAGGATGGCACTCTGGGGCCCACCCAGCCGGATGGGTGGGCCCCACAGAGTGCCGTACATGGGGCCTACGGCTACCTGGGCCCCACAAAGTGCCGTCCTATTGGGCCTACGGCTGGGTGGGCCCCACAGAGTGCCGTCCTTTTGGGCCTATGGCTGGGTGGGCCCCACAGAGTGCTGTCCTTTTTGGCCCACCCAGCCGTAGGCCCAAAAGACTGCACTCTGTGGGGCCCACCTAGCCGTAGGCCAAATGGACGGCACTCTGTGGGGCCCACCCAGCCGTAGGCCCAAAGGACGGCTCTCTGTGGGGCCCACCCAGCCGTAGGCCAAAAAAGGACGGCACTCTGTGGGGCCCACCCAGCTGTAGGCCCAAAGGAACGGCACTCTGTGGGGCCCACCCAGCCATAGGCCCAAAGGACGGCAAGCTATGGGGCCCACCCAGCTGTAGGCCAAAAAAGGACGGCACTCTGTGGGGCCCACCCAGCCGTAGGGCCAAAGGACGGCACTCTTTGGGGCCCACCCAGCTGTAGGCCCAAAGGACGGCACTCTGTGGGGCCCACCCAGTCGCAGGCCCAATGGACGGCACTCTGTGGGGCCCACCCAGCCGTAGGCCCAAAGGACGGCACTCTGTGGGGCCCACCCAGCCGTAGGCCCAAAGGACGGCACTCTGTGGGGCCCACCCAGCCGTAGGCCCAAAGGACGGCACACTATGGGGCCCACCCAGCCGTAGGCCAAAAAAGGACGGCACTCTGTGAGGCCCACCCAGCCGTAGGCCAAAAGGACGGCACTCTGGGGCCCACCCAGCCGTAGGCCAAAAAAGGATGGCACTCTGTGGGGCCCACCCAGCCGTAGGCCAAAAAGGACGGCACTCTTTGGGGCCCACCCAGCCGTAGGCCAAAAAGGACAGCACTCTGTGGGGCCTACCCAGCCATAGGCCTAAAGGACGGCACTCTGTTGGGCCCACGCAGCCGTAGGCCCAAAGTACGGCCCTCTGTTGGGCCCACCCATTCGTAGGCCCAAAGGACGGCACTCTGTGGGGCCCACCCATCCGTAGGCCCTAAGGACGGCACTCTGTGGGGCCCACCCAGCCGTAGGCCGAAAGGACGGCACTCTGTGGGGCCAACCCAGCCTTAGGCCAAAAAAGGACGGCACTCTGTGGGGCCCAACCAGCCGTAGGCCAAAACAGGACGGCCCTCTGTGGGGTCCACCCAGCCTTAGGCCAAAACAGGACGGCACTCTGTGGGGCCCACTTTGCATCCCCCCTCCCCGCGGCAACACTGCTTCCACCTTTGAATCCCCCCTCCACGCGGCACCACTTCTGCTGTCTTTGAAGCCCCCCTCCCCGCGTCATCACTGCTGCCGTCTTTGATTCCCCCCTGCCCGCGGCATCACTGCTGCCGTCTTTGAATTCCCCCTCCCCGTGGCATCACTGCTGCCGTCTTTGAATCCCCCCTGCCCGCGGCATCACTGCTGCCGTCTTTGAATCCCCCCTCCCCGCGGCACCACTGCTGCCGTCTTTGAATCCCCCTCCCCGCGGCACCACTGCTGCCGTCTTTGAATCCCCCCTCCCCGCGGCACCACTGCTGCCGTCTTTGAATTCCCCCCTCCCCGCAGCACCACTGCTGCCGTCTTTGAATCCCCCCTCCCCACGGCACCAACTGCAGCGGGGAGTGAAACCCCCCTCCCCGCTCCACCACTGCTGCCGTCTTTGAAATCCCCCTCCCCGTGGCATCACTGCTGCCGTCTTTGAATCCCCCCTGCCCGCGGCATCACTGCTGCCGTCTTTGAATCCCCCCTGCCCGCGGCACCACTACTGCCGCCTTTGAATCCCCCTCCCCACGTCACCACTGCTGCCGTCTTTGAGTCCCCCTCCCCGCGGCACCACTGCTGCCATCTTTGAATCCCTGCGGCACCACTGCTGCCATCTTTGAATCCCCCCTCTGCGTCACCACTGCTGCCGTCTATGAATCCCCCCTTCTCGGGGCACCACTGCTTCCGTCTTTGAATCCCCCCTCCCCGCGGCACTACTGCTGCCGTCTTTGAATCCCCCCTCCCCGCGGCACCACTGCTGCTGTCTTTGAATCCCCCCTCCCCGCTGCACCACTGCTGCTGTCTTTGAATCCCCCCTCCCCGCTGCACCCCTGCTGCCATCTTTGAATCCTCCCCCTCCCCGCGGCAACACTGCTTCCACCTTTGAATCCCCCCTCCCCACGGCACCACTGCTGCTGTCTTTGAAGCCCCCCTGCCCGCGGCATTACTGCTGCCATCTTTGATTCCCTCCTCCCCGCGGCACCACTGCTGCCGTCGTTGAATCCCACCTCCCCGCGGCATCACTGCTGCCGTCTTTGAATCCCCCTCCCCGCGGCACCACTGCTGCCGTCTTTGAATCCCCCCTCCCCGCGGCACCACTGCTGCCGTCTTTGAATCCCCCTCCGCACGGCACCACTGCTGCCGTCTTTGTATCCCCCCTCCGCGTCACCACTGCTGCCGTCTATGAATCCCCCCTTCTCGCAGCACCACTGCTTCCGTCTTTGAATCCCTCCTCCCCGCGTCACCACTGTTGCCGTCTATGAATCCCCCTTCCCGCGGCACCACTGCTTCCGTCTTTGAATCCCCCCTCCCCGCAGCACCACTGCTGCCGTCTTTGAATCCCCCCTCCCCACGGCACCAACTGCAGCGGGGAGTGAAACCCCCCTCCCCGCGTCACCACTGCTGCCGTCTTTGAATCCCCCTCCCCACGGCACCACTGCTGCCATCTTTGAATCCCTGCGGCACCACTGCTGCCGTCTTTGAATCCCCCCTCCGCGTCACCACTGCTGCCGTCTATGAATCCCCCTTCTCGCGGCACCACTGCTTCCGTCTTTGAATCCCCCCCTCCCCGCGGCACTACTGCTGCCGTCTTTGAATCCCCCCTCCCCGCGGCACCACTGCTGCTGTCTTTGAATCCCCCCTCCCCGCTGCACCACTGCTGCCATCTTTGAATCCCCCCTTCTCACGGCGCCACTGCTGCCGTCTTTGAATCCTCCCCCTCCCCGCGGCAACACTGCTTCGACCTTTGAATCCCCCCTCCCCGCGGCACCACTGCTGCCGTCTTTGAATCCCCCCTCCCCGCGGCATCACTGCTGCCGTCTTTGAATCCCCCCTCCCAGCGGCACCACTGCTGCCGTCTTTGAATCCCCCCTCCCAGCGGCACCACTGCTGCCGTCTTTGAATTCCCCCTCCCCGCGGCACCACTGCTGCCGTCTTTGAATCCCCCCTCCCCGCGGCACCACTGCTGCCGTCTTTGAATTCCCCCCTCCCCGCAGCACCACTGCTGCCGTCTTTGAATCCCCCCCTCCCCACGGCACCAACTGCAGCGGGGAGTGAAACCCCCCTCCCCGCTCCACCACTGCGGCCGTCTTTGAATTCCCCCTCCCCGTGGCATCACTGCTGCCGTCTTTGAATCCCCCTGCCCGCGGCATCACTGCTGCCGTCTTTGAATCCCCCCTGCCCGCGGCACCACTACTGCCGCCTTTGAATCCCCCTCCCCACGTCACCACTGCTGCCGTCTTTGAATCCCCCTCCCCTTGGCACCACTGCTGCCATCTTTGAATCCCTGCGGCACCACTGCTGCCATCTTTGAATCCCCCCTCTGCGTCACCACTGCTGCCGTCTATGAATCCCCCCTTCTCGGGGCACCACTGCTTCCGTCTTTGAATCCCCCCCTCCCCGCGGCACTACTGCTGCCGTCTTTGAATCCCCCCTCCCCGCGGCACCACTGCTGCTGTCTTTGAATCCCCCCTCCCCACTGCACCACTGCTGCTGTCTTTGAATCCCCCCTCCCCGCTGCACCCCTGCTGCCATCTTTGAATCCTCCCCCTCCCCGCGGCAACACTGCTTCCACCTTTGAATCCCCCCTCCCCACGACACCACTGCTGCTGTCTTTGAAGCCCCCCTGCCCGCGGCATCACTGCTGCCATCTTTGATTCCCTCCTCCCCGCGGCACCACTGCTGCCGTCGTTGAATCCCACCTCCCCGCGGCATCACTGCTGCCGTCTTTGAATCCCCCCTCCCCGCGGCACCACTGCTGCCGTCTTTGAATCCCCCCTCCCCGCGGCACCACTGCTGCCGTCTTTGAATTCCCCCCTCCCCGCAGCACCACTGCTGCCGTCTTTGAATCCCCACGGCACCAACTGCAGCGGGGAGTGAAACCCCCCTCCCCGCACCACCACTGCTGCCGTCTTTGAATCCCCTCCTCCCCAGGGCACCACTACTGCCGTCTTTGAATCCCCCTCCCCATGGCACCACTGCTGCCGTCTTTGAATCCCCCTCCGCACGGCACCACTGCTGCCGTCTTTGAATCCCTTCTCCGCGTCACCACTGCTGCCGTCTATGAATCCCCCCTTCTCGCAGCACCACTGCTTCCGTCTTTGAATCCCTCCTCCCCGCGTCACCACTGTTGCCGTCTATGAATCCCCCCTTCCCGCGGCACCACTGCTTCCGTCTTTGAATCCCCCCTCCCCGCAGCACCACTGCTGCCGTCTTTGAATCCCCCCTCCCCACGGCACCAACTGCAGCGGGGAGTGAAACCCCCCTCCCCGCGTCACCACTGCTGCCGTCTTTGAATCCCCCTCCCCACGGCACCACTGCTGCCATCTTTGAATCCCTGCGGCACCACTGCTGCCGTCTTTGAATCCCCCCTCCGCGTCACCACTGCTGCCGTCTATGAATCCCCCTTCTCGCGGCACCACTGCTTCCGTCTTTGAATCCCCCCCTCCCCGCGGCACTACTGCTGCCGTCTTTGAATCCCCCCTCCCCGCGGCACCACTGCTGCTGTCTTTGAATCCCCCCTCCCCGCTGCACCACTGCTGCCATCTTTGAATCCCCCCTTCTCACGGCGCCACTGCTGCCGTCTTTGAATCCTCCCCCTCCCCGCGGCAACACTGCTTCCACCTTTGAATCCCCCCTCCCCGTGGCACCACTGCTGCCGTCTTTGAATCCCCCTCCCCGCGGCATCACTGCTGCCGTCTTTGAATCCCCCCTCCCAGCGGCACCACTGCTGCCGTCTTTGAATCCCCCCTCCCAGCGGCACCACTGCTGCCGTCTTTGAATTCCCCCCCTCCCCGCAGCACCACTGCTGCCGTCTTTGAATTCCCCCCCTCCCCGCGGCACCACTGCTGCCGTCTTTGAATTCTCCCCCTCCCCACGGCACCAACTGCAGCGGGGAGTGAAACCCCCCTCCCCGCACCACCACTGCTGCAGTCTTTGAATCCCCTCCTCCCCAGGGCACCACTACTGCCGTCTTTGAATCCCCCTCCCCACGGCACCACTGCTGCCGTCTTTGAATCCCCTCCCCACGTCACCACTGTTGCCGTCTATGAATCCCCCCTTCCCGCGGCACCACTGTTGCCATCTTTGAATCCCCCCTCCCCTTGGCACCACTGCTGCCGTCTTTGAATCCCTCCTCCCTGCGGCACCACTGCTGCCGTCATTAAATCCCCCTCCCGCGGCACCACTGCTGCCGTCTTTGAATCCCCCCTCCCCGCGGCACCACTGCTGCCGTCTTTGAATCCCCCCTCCCCGCGGCACCACTGCTGCCGTCTTTGAATTCCCCCCTCCCCGCAGCACCACTGCTGCCGTCTTTGAATTCCCCCCCTCCCCGCAGCACCACTGCTGCCGTCTTTGAATCCCCCCCTCCCGCGCCACCAACTGCAGCGGGGAGTGAAACCCCCCTCCCCGCCCCACCACTGCTGCAGTCTTTGAATCCCCTCCTCCCCACGGGCACCACTGCTGCCGTCTTTGAATCCCCCTCCCCACGTCACCACTGTTGCCGTCTATGAATCCCCCCTTCCCGCGGCACCACTGTTGCCATCTTTGAATCCCCCCCTCCCCTTGGCACCACTGCTGCCGTCTTTGAATCCCTCCTCCCTGCGGCACCACTGCTGCCGTCATTAAATCCCCCCTCCCCGCGGCACCACTGCTGCCGTCTTTGAATCCCCCTCACCGTCCTTGAACCCCCCCTCACTGTGCCAGCACTGCTGTCGTCTTTGCATCCCCCTGTGGCACCACTGCTGCCGTCTTTGAATCCCCGCCGGCACCACTGCCGCCGTCTTTGAAACCCCCCTCCCCGTTGCACCACTGCTGCTGTCTTTGAAGCCCCCCTCCCCGCGGCATCACTGCTGCCGTCTTTGAATCCCCCCTGCCCGCGGCATCACTGCTGCCGTCTTTGATTCCCTCCTCCCCGCGGCACCACTGCTGCCGTCTTTGAATCCCACCTCCCCGCGGCATCACTGCTGCCGTCTTTGAATTCCCCCCCCTCCCCACGGCACCACTGCTGCCGTCTTTGAATTCCCCCCCCTCCCCACGGCACCAACTGCAGCGGGGAGTGAAACCCCCCTCCCCGCACCACCACTGCTGCCGTCTTTGAATCCCCTCCTCCCCAGGGCACCACTACTGCCGTCTTTGAATCCCCCTCCCCACAGCACCACTGCTGCCGTCTTGAATCCCCCTCCCCGCGGCACCACTGCTGCCGTCTTTGAATCACCCTCACCGTCCTTGAACCCCCCCTCGCTTCGGTAGCACTGCTGTCGTCTTTGCATCCCCCTGCGGCACCACTGCTGCCGTCTTTGAATCCCCCTCTCCCCGCCGGCACCACTGCTGCCGTCTTTGAAACCCCCCTCCCCGCGGCACCACTGCTGCCATCTTTGAATCCCCCCTCCCCCCGGCACCACTGCTGCCGTCTTTGAATCCCCCCGTCCCCGCGGCACCACTGCTGCCGTCTTTGAATCCCCCCTCCCCCCGACACCCACTGCTGCCGTCTTTGAATCCCCCCGTCCCCGCGGCACCACTGCTGCCGTCTTTGAATCCCCCCTCCCCCGCGGCACACTGCTGCCAGCTTTGAATCCCCCTCCCCGCGGCACCACTGCAGCCAGCTTTGAATCCCCTTCTCCGCGGCACCACTGCTGCCGTCTTTGAATCCCCCCTCCCCGTGGCACCACTGCTGCCATCTTTGAATCCCCCTCCCCGCGACTCCGCTGCTGCCGTCTTTGAAATCCCCCCTCCCCGCGGTACCAGTGCTGCTGTCTTTGAATCCCCGCTCCCCGTCCTTGAACCCCCCCTCCCTGCGGCACCACTGCTTTTGTCTTTGCATCCCCCCTCCCCGTGGCACCACTGCTGCCATCATTGAATCCCCCCTCCCCACGGCACCACTGCTGCCGTCTTTGAATCCCCCTCCCCGCAGCACCACTGCTGCCATCTTTGAATCCCCCCTCACCACGGCACCACTGCTGCCGACTTTGAATCCCCCCTCCCCGCGGCACCACTCCTGCTGTCTTTGAATCCCCCCTCCCCGCGGCACCACTGCTGCCATCGTTGAATCCCCCCTCCTCGCGGCACCACTGCTGCCGTCTTTGAATCCCCCCTCCACGCAGCACCACTGCTGCCGTCTTTGAATCCAACCCTCCCTGCGGCACCACTGCTGCCGTCTTTGAATCTTCCCTCCCCACGGCACCACTGCTGCCGTCTTTGAATCCCCCTCCCCGCGGCACCACTGCTGCTGTCTTGAATCCCCACGGCACCACTGCTGCCGTCATTGAATCCCCCCCTCCCCGCGGCACCACTGCTGACGTCTTTGAATCCCCCCCTCACCGTCCTTGAACCCTCCCTCCCTGTGGCACCACTGCTGTTGTCTTTGCATCCCCCCGCGGCACCACTGCTGCCGTCTTTGAATCCCACCCCTGCCCACGGCACCACTGCTGCCGTCTTTGAATCCCCCCTCCCCGCGGCACCACTGCTGCCGTCTTTGAATCCCCCCTCCCCGCGGCACCACTGCTGCCGTCTTTGAATCTCCTTCCCTGCAGCACCACTGCTGTCGTCTTTGAATCCCCCCCTCCCCGCGGCACCACTGCTGCCATCTTTGAATCCCCTCTCCCCCCGGCACCACTGCTGCCGTCTTTGAATCCCCCCTCCCCATGGCACCACTGTTGCCGTCTTTGAATCCCCCCTACCCGCGGCACCAATGTTGCCGTCTTTGAATCCCCCTCCCCGCGGCACCACTGCTGCTGTCTTGAATCCCCACGGCACCACTGCTGCCATCATTGAATCCCCCCCTCCCCGCGGCACCACTGCTGATGTCTTTGAATCCCCCCCTCACCGTCCTTGAACCCTCCCTCCCTGTGGCACCACTGCTGTTGTCTTTGCATCCCCCCGCGGCACCACTGCTGCCGTCTTTGAATCCCACCCCTGCCCACGGCACCACTGCTGCCGTCATTGAATCCCCCCCTCCCCGCGGCACCACTGCTGACGTCTTTGAATCCCCCCCTCACCGTCCTTGAACCCTCCCTCCCTGTGGCACCACTGCTGTTGTCTTTGCATCCCCCCGCGGCACCACTGCTGCCGTCTTTGAATCCCACTCCTGCCCACGGCACCACTGCTGCCGTCTTTGAATCCCCCCTCCCCGCGGCACCACTGCTGCCGTCTTTGAATCCCCCCTCCCCGCGGCACCACTGCTGCCGTCTTTGAATCTCCTTCCCTGCAGCACCACTGCTGTCGTCTTTGAATCCCCCCCTCCCCGCGGCACCACTGCTGCCATCTTTGAATCCCCCCTCCCCCCGGCACCACTGCTGCCGTCTTTGAATCCCCCCTCCCCATGGCAACACTGTTGCCGTCTTTGAATCCCCCCTACCCGCGGCACCAATGTTGCCGTCTTTGAATCCCCCCTCCCCGCGGCACCACTGCTGCCGTCTTTGAATCCGATCCCCCGCTGCACCTCTGCTGCCGTCTTTGAATCCACCCTCCCCGGAGCACCTCTACTGCCGTCTTTGAATCCCCCCTCCCCGCGGCACGACTGCTGCCGTCTTTGAATCCCCCCTCCCAGCGGCGCCACTGCTGCCCTCTTTGAATCCCCCCTTCCCGCGGCACCACTGCTGCCCTCTTTGAATCCCCTCTCCCCACGGCACCACTGCTGCTGTCTTTGAATCCCCCTCCCCGCGGTACCACTGTTGCCGTCTTTGAATCACCCCTCCCCGCGGCACCACTTCTGCCGTCTTTAAATCCCCCCTCCCCGTGGCACCACTGCTGCCGTATTTGAATCCCCCCTCCCCGTCCTTGAACCCTCCTCCCTGCGGCACCACTGCTGTTGTCTTTGCATCCTCCCTCCCCGCGGCACCACTGCTGCTGTCATTGAATCCCCCCTCCCCGCTGAACCATTGCTGCCGTCTTTGAATCCCCCATCCCCGCGACACCACTGCTGCCATCTTTGAATCCCTCCTCCCCCCACCCGCCTGCTCCTGGTCCCCCCCGCCACCCTCCATGCGGCACCACTGCTGCTGTCTTTGAATCCCCCCTCCCCACGGCACCACTGCTGCCGTCTTTGAATCCCCCCTTCCCCGTCCTTGAACCCCCCCTCCCTGCGGCACCACTGCTGTCGTCTTTGCATCCTCCCTCCCCGCGGCAACACTGCTTCCACCTTTGCATCCACCCTCCCCGCGGCACCACTGCTGCTGTCTTTGAAGCCCCCCTCTCCGCGGCATCACTGCTGCCGTCTTTGAATCTCCCCTGCCCGCGGCATCACTGCTTCCGTCTTTGAATCCACCCTCCCCGCGGCACCACTGCTACCGTCTTTGAACCCCCCCTCCCCGCGGCACCACTGCTGCCGTCTTTGAATCCCCCTCCCCGCGGCACCACTGCTGCCGTCTTTGAATTCCCCCCTCCCCGCAGCACCACTGCTGCCGTCTTTGAATTCCCCCCTCCCCGCAGCACCACTGCTGCCGTCTTTGAATCCCCCCCTCCCCGCGCCACCAACTGCAGCGGGGAGTGAAACCCCCCTCCCCGCGCCACCACTGCTGCCGTCTTTGAATCCCCTTCTCCCCAGGGCACCACTACTGCCGTCTTTGAATCCCCCTCCCCACGGCACCACTGCTGCCGTCTTTGAATCCCCCTCCCCGCGGCACCACTGCTGCCATCTTTGAATCCCTGCGGCACCACTGCTGCCGTCTTTGAATCCCCCCTCCGCGTCACCACGGCTGCCGTCTATGAATCCCCCACTCCCCGCGGCACTACTGCTGCTGTCTTTGAATCCCCCATCCCCGCGGCACCACTGCTGCTGTCTTTGAATCCCCCCTCCCCGCTGCATCACTGCTGCCATCTTTGAATCCCCCCTTCTCACGGCGCCACTGCTGCCGTCTTTGAATCCTCCCCCTCCCCGCGGCAACACTGCTTCCACCTTTGAATCCCCTCTCCCCGCGGCACCACTGCTGCTGTCTTTGAAGCCCCCCTCCCCGCGGCATCACTGCTGCTGTCTTTGAATCCCCCCTGCCCGCGGCATCACTGCTGCCGTCTTTGATTCCCTCCTCCCCGCGGCACCACTTCTGCCGTCTTTGAATCCCCCCTCCCCGCGGCATTACTGCTGCCGTCTTTGAATCCCCCCTCCCCGCAGCACCAACTGCAGCAGGGAGTGAAACCCCCTTCCCTGCACCACCACTGCTGCCGTCTTTGAATCCCCTCCTCCCCAGGGCACCACTACTGCCGTCTTTGAATCCCCCTCCCCACGTCACCACTGCTGCCGTCTTTGAATCCCCCTCCCCACGGCACCACTGCTGCCGTCTTTGAATCCCCCTCCGCGTCACCACTGCTGCCGTCTATGAATCCCCCCTTCTCGCAGCACCACTGCTTCCGTCTTTGAATCCCCCCTCCCCGCGTCACCACTGTTGCCGTCTATGAATCCCCCCTTCCCGCGGCACCACTGCTTCCGTCTTTGAATCCCCGCTCCCCGCAGCACCACTGCTGCCGTCTTTGAATCCCCCCCTCCCTGCGGCACCACTGCTGCCGTCTTTGAATCCCCCCCTCCCTGCGGCACTACTGCTGCCGTCTTTGAATCCCCCCTCCCCGCGGCACCACTGCTGCTGTCTTTGAATCCCCCCCTCCCCGCTGCACCACTGCTGCCGTCTTTGAATCCCCCCTTCTCGCGGCACCACTGCTGCCGTCTTTGAATCCCCCTTCCCCGCGGCACCACTGCTGCCGTCTTTGAATCCCCCCTCCCCGCGGCACCACTGCTTCTGTCTTTGAATCCCACCTTACCGCAGCACCACTGCTGTCGTCTTTGAATCACCCCTCCCCACCGCACCACTGCTGCCATCTTTGAATCGCCCCTCCCCGCGGCACCACTGCTGCCATCTTTGAATCCCCCGTTCCAGCGGCACCACTGCAGCCGTCTTTGAATCCCCCCTTCCCGCGGCACCACTGCTGCCGTCTTTGAATCCCCCCTCCCCGCGGCACCACTGTTGCCGTCTTTGAATCCCCCCTTCCCGTGGCACCACTGCTTCCGTCTTTGAATCCCCCTCCCCGCGGCACCACTGCTGCTGTCTTTGAATCCCCCCTCCCCACGGCACCACTGCTTCCGTCTTTGAATCCCCCCTCCCGGCGGCACCTCTGCTGCCGTCTTTGAATCCACCCCCCCTCCCTGCGGCACCACTGCTGCCGTCTTTGAAACCCCCCCTCCCAGCGGCACCACTGCTGCCATCTTTGAATCCCCCCTCCCCACGGCACCACTGCTGCTGTCTTTGAATCTCCACTCCCCACGGCACCACTGCTGCCGTCTTTGAAACCCCCCTCCCCGCGGCACCACTGCTGCCGTCTTTGAATCCCCCCCTCCCCGCGGCACCACTGCTGCCGGCTTTGAATCCCCCTTCCCCGCGGCACCACTGCTGCCGTATTTGAATCCCCACTCCCTGCGGCACCACTGCTGCCATCTTTGAATCCCCCCTCCCCGCGGCTCTGCTGCTGCCATCTTTGAATTCCCCCCTCCCTGCGGCACCACTGCTGCCGTCTTTGAATCCCCCCTCCCCGCGGCACCACTGCTGCCGGCTTTGAATCCCCCTTCCCCGCGGCACCACTGCTGCCGTATTTGAATCCCCACTCCCTGCGGCACCACTGCTGCCATCTTTGAATCCCCCCTCCCCGCGGCTCTGCTGCTGCCATCTTTGAATTCCCCCCTCCCTGCGGCACCACTGCTGCCGTCTTTGAATCCCCCCTCCCCGCGGCACCACTGCTGCCGTCTTTGAATCCCCCCTCCACGCGGCACCACTGCTGCCGTCTTTGAATCCCCCCTCCCCGCGGTACTACTGCTGCTGTCTTTGAATCCCCCCTCCCCGTCCTTGAAACCCCCCTCCCTGCGGCACCACTGCTGCCGTCTTTGAATCCCCCTCCCCGCGGCACCACTGCTGCTGTCTTTGAATCCCCCCTCCCCACGGCACCACTGCTTCCGTCTTTGAATCCCCCCTCCCGGCGGCACCTCTGCTGCCGTCTTTGAATCCACCCCCCCTCCCTGCGGCACCACTGCTGCCGTCTTTGAAACCCCCCCCTCCCAGCGGCACCACTGCTGCCATCTTTGAATCCCCCCTCCCCACGGCACCACTGCTGCTGTCTTTGAATCTCCACTCCCCACGGCACCACTGCTGCCGTCTTTGAAACCCCCCTCCCCGCGGCACCACTGCTGCCGTCTTTGAATCCCCCCCTCCCCGCGGCACCACTGCTGCCGGCTTTGAATCCCCCTTCCCCGCGGCACCACTGCTGCCGTATTTGAATCCCCACTCCCTGCGGCACCACTGCTGCCATCTTTGAATCCCCCCTCCCCGCGGCTCTGCTGCTGCCATCTTTGAATTCCCCCCTCCCTGCGGCACCACTGCTGCCGTCTTTGAATCCCCCCTCCCCGCGGCACCACTGCTGCCGTCTTTGAATCCCCCCTCCACGCGGCACCACTGCTGCCGTATTTGAATCCCCACTCCCTGCGGCACCACTGCTGCCATCTTTGAATCCCCCCTCCCCGCGGCTCTGCTGCTGCCATCTTTGAATTCCCCCCTCCCTGCGGCACCACTGCTGCCGTCTTTGAATCCCCCCTCCCCACGGCACCACTGCTGCCGTCTTTGAATCCCCCCTCCACGCGGCACCACTGCTGCCGTCTTTGAATCCCCCCTCCCCGCGGTACTACTGCTGCTGTCTTTGAATCCCCTCTCCCCGTCCTTGAAACCCCCCTCCCTGCGGCACCACTGCTGCCGGCTTTGAATCCCCCTTCCCCGCGGCACCACTGCTGCCGGCTTTGAATCCCCCTTCCCCACGGCACCACTGCTGCTGTCTTTGAATCTCCACTCCCCACGGCACCACTGCTGCCGTATTTGAATCCCCACTCCCTGCGGCACCACTGCTGCCATCTTTGAATCCCCCCTCCCCGCGGCTCTGCTGCTGCCATCTTTGAATTCCCCCCTCCCTGCGGCACCACTGCTGCCGTCTTTGAATCCCCCCTCCCCGCGGCACCACTGCTGCCGTCTTTGAATCCCCCCTCCACGCGGCACCACTGCTGCCGTATTTGAATCCCCACTCCCTGCGGCACCACTGCTGCCATCTTTGAATCCCCCCTCCCCGCAGCTCTGCTGCTGCCATCTTTGAATTCCCCCCTCCCTGCGGCACCACTGCTGCCGTCTTTGAATCCCCCCTCCCCACGGCACCACTGCTGCCGTCTTTGAATCCCCCCTCCACGCGGCACCACTGCTGCCGTCTTTGAATCCCCCCTCCCCGCGGTACTACTGCTGCTGTCTTTGAATCCCCTCTCCCCGTCCTTGAAACCCCCCTCCCTGCGGCACCACTGCTGCCGGCTTTGAATCCCCCTTCCCCGCGGCACCACTGCTGCCGGCTTTGAATCCCCCTTCCCCACGGCACCACTGCTGCTGTCTTTGAATCTCCACTCCCCACGGCACCACTGCTGCCGTCCTTGAAACCCCCCTCCCGGCGGCACCTCTGCTGCCGTCTTTGAATCCACCCCCCCTCCCTGCGGCACCACTGCTGCCGTCTTTGAAACCCCCCCTCCCAGCGGCACCACTGCTGCCATCTTTGAATCCCCCCTCCCCACGGCACCACTGCTGCTGTCTTTGAATCTCCACTCCCCACGGCACCACTGCTGCCGTCTTTGAAACCCCCCTCCCCGCGGCACCACTGCTGCCGTCTTTGAATCCCCCCCTCCCCGCGGCACCACTGCTGCCGGCTTTGAATCCCCCTTCCCCGCGGCACCACTGCTGCCGTATTTGAATCCCCACTCCCTGCGGCACCACTGCTGCCATCTTTGAATCCCCCCTCCCCGCGGCTCTGCTGCTGCCATCTTTGAATTCCCCCCTCCCTGCGGCACCACTGCTGCCGTCTTTGAATCCCCCCTCCCCGCGGCACCACTGCTGCCGTCTTTGAATCCCCCCTCCACGCGGCACCACTGCTGCCGTCTTTGAATCCCCCCTCCCCGCGGTACTACTGCTGCTGTCTTTGAATCCCCCCTCCCCGTCCTTGAAACCCCCCTCCCTGCGGCACCACTGCTGCCGGCTTTGAATCCCCCTTCCCCGCGGCACCACTGCTGCCGTATTTGAATCCCCACTCCCTGCGGCACCACTGCTGCCATCTTTGAATCCCCCCTCCCCGCGGCTCTGCTGCTGCCATCTTTGAATTCCCCCCTCCCTGCGGCACCACTGCTGCCGTCTTTGAATCCCCCCTCCCCGCGGCACCACTGCTGCCGTCTTTGAATCCCCCCTCCACGCGGCACCACTGCTGCCGTCTTTGAATCCCCCCTCCCCGCGGTACTACTGCTGCTGTCTTTGAATCCCCCCTCCCCGTCCTTGAAACCCCCCTCCCTGCGGCACCACTGCTGCCGTCTTTGAATCCCCCCTTCCCGTGGCACCACTGCTTCCGTCTTTGAATCCCCCTCCCCGCGGCACCACTGCTGCTGTCTTTGAATCCCCCCTCCCCACGGCACCACTGCTTCCGTCTTTGAATCCCCCCTCCCGGCGGCACCTCTGCTGCCGTCTTTGAATCCACCCCCCCTCCCTGCGGCACCACTGCTGCCGTCTTTGAAACCCCCCCTCCCAGCGGCACCACTGCTGCCATCTTTGAATCCCCCCTCCCCACGGCACCACTGCTGTTGTCTTTGAATCTCCACTCCCCACGGCACCACTGCTGCCGTCTTTGAAACCCCCCTCCCCGCGGCACCACTGCTGCCGTCTTTGAATCCCCCTCCCCGCGGCACCACTGCTGCCGGCTTTGAATCCCCCTTCCCCGCGGCACCACTGCTGCCGTATTTGAATCCCCACTCCCTGCGGCACCACTGCTGCCATCTTTGAATCCCCCCTCCCCGCGGCTCTGCTGCTGCCATCTTTGAATTCCCCCCTCCCTGCGGCACCACTGCTGCCGTCTTTGAATCCCCCCTCCCCGCGGCACCACTGCTGCCGTCTTTGAATCCCCCCTCCACGCGGCACCACTGCTGCCGTCTTTGAATCCCCCCTCCCCGCGGTACTACTGCTGCTGTCTTTGAATCCCCCCTCCCCGTCCTTGAAACCCCCCTCCCTGCGGCACCACTGCTGCCGTCTTTGAATCCCCCCTCCCCATGGCACCACTGCTTCCGTCTTTGAATCCCCGCTCCCGGCGGCACCTCTGCTGCCGTTTTTGAATCCACCCCCCCTCCCTGCGGCACCACTGCTGCCGTCTTTGAAACCCCCCTCCCAGCGGCACCACTGCTGTCATCTTTGAATCCCCCCTCCCCACGGCACCACTGCTGCCGTCTTTAAATCTCCACTCCCCACGGCACCACTGCTGCCGTCTTTGAAACCCCCCTCCCCGCGGCACCACTGCTGCCGTCTTTGAACCCCCCTCCCTGCGGCACCACTGCTGCCGGCTTTGAATCCCCCTTCCCCGCGGCACCACTGCTGCCGTATTTGAATCCCCACTCCCTGCGGCACCACTGCTGCCATCTTTGAATCCCCCTCCCCGCGGCTCTGCTGCTGCCATCTTTGAATTCCCCCCTCCCTGCGGCACCACTGCTGCCGTCTTTGAATCCCCCCCTCCCCGCGGCACCACTGCTGCCGTCTTTGAATCCCCCCTCCCCGCGGCACCACTGCTGCCGTCTTTGAATCCCCCCTCCCCGCGGTACTACTGCTGCTGTCTTTGAATCCCCCCTCCCCGTCCTTGAAACCCCCCTCCCTGCGGCACCACTGCTGCCGTCTTTGAATCCCCCCTCCCCACGGCACCACTGCTTCCGTCTTTGAATCCCCCCTCCCGGCGGCACCTCTGCTGCCGTCTTTGAATCCACCCCCCCTCCCTGCGGCACCACTGCTGCCGTCTTTGAAACCCCCCTCCCCGCGGCTCTGCTGCTGCCATCTTTGAATTCCCCCCTCCCTGCGGCACCACTGCTGCCGTCTTTGAATCCCCCCCTCCCGCGGCACCACTGCTGCCGTCTTTGAATCCCCCCTCCACGCGGCACCACTGCTGCCGTCTTTGAATCCCCCCTCCCCGCGGTACTACTGCTGCTGTCTTTGAATCCCCCCTCCCCGTCCTTGAAACCCCCCTCCCTGCGGCACCACTGCTGCCGTCTTTGAATCCCCCCTTCCCGTGGCACCACTGCTTCCGTCTTTGAATCCCCCTCCCCGCGGCACCACTGCTGCTGTCTTTGAATCCCCCCTCCCCACGGCACCACTGCTTCCGTCTTTGAATCCCCCCTCCCGGCGGCACCTCTGCTGCCGTCTTTGAATCCACCCCCCCTCCCTGCGGCACCACTGCTGCCGTCTTTGAAACCCCCCCTCCCAGCGGCACCACTGCTGCCATCTTTGAATCCCCCCTCCCCACGGCACCACTGCTGCTGTCTTTGAATCTCCACTCCCCACGGCACCACTGCTGCCGTCTTTGAAACCCCCCTCCCCGCGGCACCACTGCTGCCGTCTTTGAATCCCCCTCCCCGCGGCACCACTGCTGCCGGCTTTGAATCCCCCTTCCCCGCGGCACCACTGCTGCCGTATTTGAATCCCCACTCCCTGCGGCACCACTGCTGCCATCTTTGAATCCCCCCTCCCCGCGGCTCTGCTGCTGCCATCTTTGAATTCCCCCCTCCCTGCGGCACCACTGCTGCCGTCTTTGAATCCCCCCTCCCCGCGGCACCACTGCTGCCGTCTTTGAATCCCCCCTCCACGCGGCACCACTGCTGCCGTCATTGAATCCCCCTCCCCGCGGCACCACTGCTGCCGTCTTTGAATCCCCCCTCCCCGCGGCACCACTGCTGCCGTCATTGAATCCCCCTCCCCGCGGCACCACTGCTGCCGTCTTTGAATCCCCCCCTCACCACGGCACCACTGCTGCCGACTTTGAATCCCCCTTCCCCGCGGCACCACTCCTGCCGTCTTTGAATCCCCCCCTTCCTGCGGCACCACTGCTGCTGTCTTTGAATCCTCCCTCCCTGCGGCACCACTGCTGCTGTCTTTGAATCCCCCCTCCCCACGGCACCACTGCTTCCGTCTTTGAATCCCCCCTCCCGGCGGCACCTCTGCTGCCGTCTTTGAATCCACCCCCCCTCCCTGCGGCACCACTGCTGCCGTCTTTGAAACCCCCCCTCCCAGCGGCACCACTGCTGCCATCTTTGAATCCCCCCTCCCCACGGCACCACTGCTGCTGTCTTTGAATCTCCACTCCCCACGGCACCACTGCTGCCGTCTTTGAAACCCCCCTCCCCGCGGCACCACTGCTGCCGTCTTTGAATCCCCCTCCCCGCGGCACCACTGCTGCCGGCTTTGAATCCCCCTTCCCCGCGGCACCACTGCTGCCGTATTTGAATCCCCACTCCCTGCGGCACCACTGCTGCCATCTTTGAATCCCCCCTCCCCGCGGCTCTGCTGCTGCCATCTTTGAATTCCCCCCTCCCTGCGGCACCACTGCTGCCGTCTTTGAATCCCCCCTCCCCGCGGCACCACTGCTGCCGTCTTTGAATCCCCCCTCCACGCGGCACCACTGCTGCCGTCATTGAATCCCCCTCCCCGCGGCACCACTGCTGCCGTCTTTGAATCCCCCCTCCCCGCGGCACCACTGCTGCCGTCATTGAATCCCCCTCCCCGCGGCACCACTGCTGCCGTCTTTGAATCCCCCCCTCACCACGGCACCACTGCTGCCGACTTTGAATCCCCCTTCCCCGCGGCACCACTCCTGCCGTCTTTGAATCCCCCCCTTCCTGCGGCACCACTGCTGCTGTCTTTGAATCCTCCCTCCCTGCGGCACCACTGCTGCTGTCTTTGAATCACCCCCTCCCCGCGGCACCACTTCTGCCGTCTTTGAATCCCCCCTCCCCGCGGCACTTCTGTTGCCGTCCTTGAATCCGAACCCCCGCTGGACCCCTGCTGCCATCTTTGAATCCCCCCTCCCTGCGACACCACTGCTGCCGTCTTTGAATCCCCCCTCCCTGCGGCACCACTGCTGCCATCTTTATACCCCCGGCTGTACCCCTGCTGCCGTCTTTGAATCCCCCCTCCCCGCGGCACCACTCCTGCCGTCTTTGAATCCCCCCCTCCCCGTGGCACCACTGCTGCCGACGTTGAATCCCCCCTCCCCCCTTCACCACTCCTGCCGTCTTTGAATCCCCCCCTCCCCGCGGCACTACTGCTGCCGTCTTTGAATCCCCCCTCCCTGCGGCACCACTGCTGCCGTCTTTCAATCCCCCCCTTCCCGCGGCACCACTGCTGCTGTCTTTGAATCCCCCTCCATGCGGCACCACTGCTGCCGTCTTTGAATCACCCCCTCCCTGCGGCACTACTGCTGCCGTCTTTGAATCACCCCTCCCCGCGACACCACTGCTGCCGTCTTTGAATCCCCCCTCGCTGCGGCACCACTGCTGCCATCTTTATACCCCCGGCAGCACCCCTGCTGCCGTCTTTGAATCCCCCCTCCCCGTGGCACCACTCCTGCCATCTTTGAATCCCCCCTCACCACGGCACCACTGCTGCCGACTTTGAATTCCCCCTCCCCGTGGCACCACTCCTGCCGTCTTTGAATCCCCCCTCCCCACGGCACCACTGCTGCCGTCATTGAATCCCCCTCCCCGCGGCACCACTGCTGCCGTCTTTGAATCCCCCCTCCCCGCGGCACCACCTCTGCCGTCATTGAATCCCCCTCCCCGCGGCACCACTGCTGCCGTCTTTGAATCCCCCCCTCACCATGGCACCCCTGCTGCCGACTTTGAATCCCCCCTCCCCGCGGCACCACTCCTGCCGACTTTGAATCCCCCCTCCCCGCGGCACCACTCCTGCCGTCTTTTAATCCCCCCCTTCCCGCGGCACCACTGCTGCTGTCTTTGAATCCCCCCTCCCTGCGGCACCACTGCTGCCGTCTTTGAATCACCCCCTCCCTGCGACACCACTGCTGCCATCTTTGAATCCCCCTTTTCCGCGGCACTTCTGTTGCCGTCTTTGAATCCGACCCCCTGCTGGACCCCTGCTGCCATCTTTGAATCCCCCCTCCCCGCGACACCACTGCTGCCATCTTTGAATCCCCCTCCCTGCGGCACCACTGCTGCCATGTTTGAATCCGCCCCCCGCACGGCACCACTGCTGCCGTCTTTCAATCCCCCCTCCCCACGCCATAACTGCTGCCGTCTTTGAATCCGCCCCCCCCGCGGCACCACTGCTGCCGTCATTGAATCCACCCTCCCCACGGCACCACTGCTGCCGTCTTTGAATCCCCCCTCCCCGTCCTTGAACCCCCCCTTCCCTGCTGCACCACTGCTGTTGTCTTTGCACCCCCCCTCCCCGTGGCACCAGTGCTGCATCTTTGAATCCCCCACTCCCCACAGCACCACTGCTGCCGTCTTTCAATCCCCCCCTTCCCGCGGCACCACTGCTGCTGTCTTTGAATCCCCCCTCCTTGCGGCACCACTGCTGCTATCTTTGAATCTGCCCCACCGCGGGACCACTGCTGTCGTCTCTGAATCCCCCCGGGACACCACTGCTGCCGTCTTTAAATCTCTTCTACCCGCGGCACCACTGCTGCCATCCTTTAATTCCCCCTCCCCGTGGCGCCACTGCTGCCGTCTTTGAATCCCCCCTCCCTGCGGCACCACTGCTGCCGTCTTTGAATCCCCCCTCCCCGCAGCACCACTGCTGCCATCTTTGAATCCCCCTCCCCGCGGCATCACTGCTGCCGTCTTTGAATCCCCCTCCCAGCGGCGCACTGCTGCCCTCTTTGAATCCCCCCTCCCCCCTCCCCGCGGCACCACTGCTGCCATCTTTCAATCCCCCCTCCACGTGACACCACTGCTGCCGTCTTTGGATCCCCCTCCCCGTGGCACCACTGCTGCCGTCTTTGAATCCCCCCCCCTCCCCGCGGCACCACTGCTGCTGTCTTTGAATCCCCCTCCCCGTGGCACCACTGCTGCCGTCTTTGAATCCCCCCCTCCCCGCGGCACCACTGCTGCTCTCTTTGAATCCCCCCTGCCCGCGGCACCACTGCTGCCGTCTTTGATTCCCCCCTCCCCGCGGCACCACTGCTGCTGTCTTTGAATCCCCCTCCCCACGGCACCACTGCTGCTCTCTTTGAATCCCCTCTGCCCGCGGCACCACTGCTGCCGTCTTTGATTCCCCCCTCCCTGTGGCACCACTGCTCCCATCTTTGAATACACCCCTCCCCACGGCACCATTGCTGCCGTCTTTGAATCCCCCCTCTCTCCACCCGCCTGCCCCTGATCCCCCCGCCCCCTCCCTGCGGCACCACTGCTGCCGTCTTTGAATCCCCCCCCCTCCCCGCGGCACCACTGCTGCTGTCTTTGAATCCCCCTCCCCGCGGCACCACTGCTGCCGTCTTTGAATCCCCCTCCCGCGGCACCACTGCTGCTGTCTTTGAATCCCCCCTGCCCGCGGCACCACTGCTGCCGTCTTTGATTCCCCCTCCCTGCGGCACCACTGCTCCCATCTTTGAATCCACCCCTCCCCACGGCACCACTGCTCCCGTCTTTGAATCCCCCCTCTCTCCACCCGCCTGCCCCTGATCCTCCCGCCCCCTCCCTGCGGCACCACTGCTGCCGTATTTGAATCCCCGCTCCCCGCGGCACCACTGCTTCCGTATTTGAATCCCCCTCCCCGCTGCACCACTGCTGCCATCTTTGAATCCCCCCTCCCCGCTGCACCACTGCTGCCGTCTTTGAATCCCCCACGGCTCCACTGCTGCCATCTTTGAATCCCCCTGTGGCACCACTGCTAGTACCTAGTACACCCTGGACGTACATCCATCACTGCAGTAACACGTGGTGACGTGGTGTGTCCCATAAGTGTAGTTCAAGCTGGTGAGGTGGCAAGCACAAGTAGTGTCCCGCTGCTACGAAGAAGACAAAGGCAAGCCTGTCGTTCCCATAGTGTCCTTCCTGCAGAATTCGGCAATCCTGTTTGGGTGACGACCACTTCTGCAGAACCTGTACTTCCCCCATTCACTGGCCAACCCGGTATTTAGGTGGAAACAGCTGATTTTACGCCACTTGATTTTTATTTGCTGTTTTTCACCGAAGATCTCTATAGATCTTTTGTGGACCAAACTAAATTATATGCTGGTCAACACATCGCCGCTAATCCCCAGTTGCATTTCCTTGCCAGAATTTGGAAACCAATTACGGTTTCCAAATTAAAGACCTTTCTGGGCCTTTCCTTCAACATGGGCACACAAATTCATGACATTGTGAACGTATTGGTCCAAACATCCGACTGACCATATGCCCGTGTTCTCTAACTCCATGTCCAGGAAACTATATGAGCAGATCTTGCAGTTCTTGCACTTCAACAACAATGAACTTTGTCATCCTCGTGGAGACTGAATACGATCAGCTCTACAAAATTCGGCCCCTCATAAACCACTTCAACGTTTTGCCAGATACGGGGTCAAGCTTTATAAGTTCTGTCACAGGGCAACAGGCTATACCTGGAGCTTTACGGTTTGCGGGAAAAGATAGTTACATAGAGCCAGAGAACTGCCCAGATTACATAGGGAACGCTGGCAAGCTAGTGTGGAACTTGGTGTCACCCTTATTCGGAAAGGGGGGTACCATTTGTACATGGACAATTATTACACGAGCGTGCCACTGTTTAGTCATTTGTTTGATCAGCAGATTGGAGCATGTGGCACCGTGCGACCCAATCGCCGGGGCTTTCCCCAGGGGCTTGTAGATTTCCATCTTACGCTGGGGGAGAGAACCTGCTTGCGGTGTAATAACTTGCTCACTATGAAGTCTAAGGATAATACGAATGTTTTTTTCTCATGCAGACACAACAGTCCAAATTCATACGGCGACTGGTGTTGTGGAGAAACCCCTTTGTGTCCACGAATGTAACCAAAATATGGGAGGGGTGGACCTCAATGACCAGTTGTTGGTGCCGTATCTAGTTGCCAGTAAGGCCAGACGCTGGTACAAGAAAATATCTGTTTACTTATTTCAATTGGCTTTGCTGAACGCTCATGTGCTATACAGAGCTTCAGGCGGGACTTTATCCTTTCTTTTATTCCAGAAAGAGATTGTCACAGACCTTCTGTATCCAGACGGTTCTGCACCTCACCATTCCCAACCAAATGCAGTAAGCCGGCTGCATGAGAGGCATTTTCTGTATGTTCTCGAGTACCCCTACCCAACGAGCCCCCCAAAGATGTCGTGTCTGTCCCAAGCGCAGATATAGGCGTGACACCCGTTATTATTGTCCAAGCTGTCCTGGCAATACTGGTCTTTGCATCGGTGAATGTTTTGAACGCTACAACACACTAGTGAAGTTTTAGCATAGGGTACAGCATTTCACAGGCTAGGACACACTTACACAGGGTCTCAAAAACCGTTACAGTTGTTGCAGTTATAAAAAAAAGTTTAAAAAAATATAAAAACCAAAAATAGTTGCCGTTTTATTGTTCTCTATCTCTCTCTATTCTCTCTATTGTTGCTCTTTTTTTACTGTATTCTATTCTGCAATATTTTATTATGTTTTATCATGCTTGCTTTTCAGGTATGTAATTTTTTTTTATACTTGACTTATTATTGTGTTTTATTGTTAACCATTTGTTTGTTTTCAGGTGCTCCATTCAGCTGCAGCGCGGATTTATTTATCTTGACAGCAACAGCGATTGCTCCCATGATACATAAAGCCGTGACTCCAGTGCTGTAGGAGGTGATTTCACCACCACAGTTAAAAAAAAAAAAAAGAGCATATATGCCAAAGTATGGGGGCAGCAGGGGCGGAGGAGCGACTTTACTCCTAATGCCACATACATACTGTCAAAATTCCGACGGAGGGCTTGCCCAGTGGAAAAGTTTGACCGTGTGTATGCGGCATAACTTTTTTGTGGGAGGATGCCCCCATGCTTCGGCATATATATATTTTAGGCACAGGTTGTGTTAAAAAAAAATTATTTTCTACTATGTTTTTTTTTTTGGTATTTGCTTTGCAGATATGGTAAGGTTTTACTGTTATACTGTAATGTTAACCATAATTTGCTTAGCAGGTACGCCATTCAGTTGCAGCGTGGATTTATTTATCTTGGCAGTAACAGCGTTTGTTGGAGGTGATTTCACCACCACAGTTAAAAAAAAATAGCATATATGCCGAAGCATGGGGGCAGCAGGGGTGGAGGAGCAATTTTGCTCCTAATGCCACGTACATACGGTCAAAATTCCGATGGAGGGCTTGCCAGTGGAAAAGTTTGACCGTGTGTATGTGGCGTAACTTTTTTGAGGGAGGATGCCCCCATGCTTCGGCATATATAAATGGTGCATGTATGCCCATCATTAGAAGTGGGTGGATGAAGGGAGGTATTCTAATGGTGGGCATACCCACCGATTAATCTCCAACAGGCTGCATGAAAACAAGATTACAATATATGTCCAACAAGGACCAGCAAACGTACTGGTATGTTTCTGAACTTTGAATGGTTATACCAAAATGATGCCTGCGGGTTTAGGTATCATCTTGGTATCATTCTTTTCAGCCAGTGATCAGCTTACATGTAAAAACAACCCTAGCGGCTAATTAGCCTCCAGACTGCTTTTACAAGTAGTGGGAGGGAATGTCCCCCCTCCCGGATATAAACAGCACCATTGGGAAAGCATTTTATCACACCGAACGGTGTGGTCAGATGCTTTGAGGGCAGAGGAAAGATCTAGGGTCTAATAGACCCCAATTTTTTCAAAAAGAGTACCAGTCACTACCTATTGCAATCATAGGGGATATTTACATTCCCTGAGATAACAATAAAAAGGATAATTTTTTTTTTTTTAAATGGAAGGAACTGTTTAAAAATAAAGCACCCCTGTCCCCCCTGCTCTTGCGCAAAGGCAAACGCAAGCGTCGGTCTGGCGTCATAGGTAAACAGCAATTGCACCATGCATGTGAGGTATCACCGCGAAGGTCAGATCGAGGACAGTAATTTTAGCAGTAGACCTGTAACCTGTAAAGGCTTTTAAAAATGTACGTAGTTTGTCATCACTGCGCGTTTGTACGCAATTTTAAAGCATGTCATCTTTGGTATCCATGTACTTGGCCTAAGATCATCTTTTTTATTTCATCAAAAATTTTGTCAATATAGTGTGTTTTAGTGCATTAAAATTAAAAAAGTGTGTTTTTTCACAAAAAAATGCATTTGAAAAATCGCTGCAGAAATACTGTCTGGGGAAAAAAAAATGCCATACCCACCATTTTAATCACTTCAATACAGGGCACTTAAACACCTTCCTGCCCAGACCAATTTTGAGCTTTCAGCGCTGTCGCTTTTTGAATGACAATTGCGCGGTCATGCTACACTGTACCCAAATGAAATTTTTATCATTTTTTTCCCACAAATAGAGCTTTCTTTTGGTGGTATTTGATCACCTCTACGGTTTTTATTTTTTGCGCTACAAATAAAAAAATACCGAAAATTTTGAAAAAAAAATGTTTTTTTTTGTTTCAGTTTCAAAACTTTGTAAATAAGTACGTTTTCTCCTTCACTGATGGGCACTGATGGGCACCATTGAAGTGGCACTGATGAGGTGGCATTGATGGACACGGATGGGCGACACGGATGGACACTGATAAGTGGCACAAATTGGCACTGATAGCTGGCACGGATTGGCATTGATGGGCGGCAGAGATGGGCATGGATAGGCAGCACAGATGGGCATGGATAGGCGGCACAGATGGGCATGGGTGGGCACTCATAGGCGGCACAGGTGGGCACTCATAGGCGGCATTGGTGTTATACTGTACTAATGGATGCCAATCAGTGCCAAACAATAATGCATGCCAATCAGTGATGCCCATTGTGGGCACTGATTGTCATCCATTATGGGCACTGATTGGCATCCATTGTGCTGACTGGCATCCCTGGTGGTCTAGGGAGGATTACATTTTCCCTGGTGGTCTGGTGGTGTCCCTGGTTGTCCAGTGTGGGCATCCTCGGGGGGGCTGTGCTGATAATCGATCAGCACAGACCCCCCGTCAGAGGAGCAGCCGATCGGCTCTTCCCATTTACACTGTGATCAGCCGTGATTGGACACGGCTGATCACGTGGTAAAGAGTCTCCGTCGGAGACTCTTTACCGAGATCGTAGTTGCCGGGTGTCAGACTGACACCCCGCAACAACGATCGCCGTGATGCGCGCCCCCGTCATATGACATCCGGTCAGGATTATGAAACCACTTTGCCACCGTCAATTTGTAATAGGGCGGACGGCAAGTGGTTAATCTGTAGGGCCTTTGCTTTAAAAAAAATATATGTTTGGGGTTCAACGTAATTTTCTTGCAAAAAAAAATGCTTGTCTTCAAGTGGTTAGAAGAGTGGGTGATGTGTGACATAAGCTTCTAAATGTGGTGCATAAAATCCCAGGATAGTTCAACCCCCCCCCCAAATGACCCAATTTTTTTGAAAGTAGACACCCTAAGCTATTTGCTGAGAGGCATGTCAAGTCCATGGAATATAAAATATACATGTGGCTGAATCCATTTTGGCCTAAATGTATGACTAAAATTGAGTTTATTCGATTTTTCTTATAACAAAGTAGAAAAAAAAAATGTTCCCAAATCTTCGGTCTTTTTCCATTTATACCGCAAAAAATAAAAATCAGAGGCAATCAAATACCATCAAAAGAAAGCTCTATTTGTGGGAAGGAAAGGACGCAAACTTAGTTTGGGTACAACATTGCATGACTGTGCAATTACCAGTTAAAGCAGTGCAGTACGAAATTGTAAAAAGACATCTTGTCCTTAGGCTGACAATTGGTCCGGGGCTTAAGTGGTTAATATACATTGTTCCAGAGAACAATGCATATCTGGATTATTAGCAGAATTGTAGTCATCGTTCATTGGTTTTGTATGGTTTGCGTCATTGAAAGCATTTAGTCGGTTTGCTAGTCTATTTGAATATATACATGTCTGTGATTGGTTCTCTCGAAGGAAAACAAATGTCTGGTTGTCTGTGAAGACACCACCCCTTTCTGTATTGTGTTGTATTGCTTAACTAACGCTGTTGCTGTTCCTGTGTTGTCAAATCCTTATATGGTTATTCACATCCTGTGTTGCTCCTATGAGGTCACAAGCTTTGTAGGAGGCATTTAGCTGTTGGAGGCAAACGCTCCAGGGTGTGGCTTGCTGTTGATATGTAAATAAAAGCAGACACTTGGGTCAGAGGGCTCAGGCATGCTGACCTATTGCAGAACGTAAGAATGCTGGTGATGTCTCTTTAATGGGGAACCAGAGGGGCCTGGCTTAGAAGCAGCCAGGCGGAGATGAGGATGTAGGAATGCTAGTGATGACTGAATACTTGGATGAGAGGGTCGATAGCTAAGGTAAGAAGTATTATATCATTAAGACGGAAATGGGTTCTTATATGAGCACAGTAGATGTGGCTGTGTGCATAGCACCCTGATGTTCTGCCTGAGGACCCTGTTGTTCGGGTTCTCCAGGTTGCCTGTTCATGGGACTCAAGTGTGTGGCATGGGATGTGACTGTATTAGTCAGCCTCTCAACTGCTCTGTCCCTCTTAGCGTCTGCCCTGTGTGTGGGATAGGCAATCTGATAATCCCAGAAAGGCAGTTCTTAGGTCTGTAATGGCGGCAAAAAGTGTGTTATGTCTGCAGCAATTTTTGTCATCTGAGAACCTTAAGGAATGGTCCGTGTGCTCCAGTTCTCTTACCATGTCCTCTGAGGCTGATGGGGAATCCTCGCTGTGTTGTGCCATCTTGACAGTGGATTGCTCCCTCGTTCTGTGAGTCTAGTTACCGAAAAGGTCCGGTATGCTGCGGGAGCCAGGCGTGGATAAAGATCGGCGTTGTTGTGGGCAAGCAGGCAATCTGTCTCTTTTGCCCATCACCGAGTTTTATTAGGCTGGAAGGGGTTCCGTGTGCCGCGGTCTAGCAGAGCTCAGTTAGGCAGCATCTATTCCCACCGAACTCAAAGGCACGCCCCCCCACTATACCCCTCTTTGATTGATTGGTTCAGGTTGAATAAATTATGTATTTTCATCTCCCTGCCTGCTGTACTTTTTTGCCCCCTTTTAGGCATACTGACCACAGCACACCTTCAGGTCACTTTTTTTCAGTATGTGTCATTTCCATTTCATCATTGTTAAGAGTCTCCGAGCACAAACTTATCCTAATCTACAATATATAACAAACAAATAAAGAGGGGTATAGTGGGGGGGGGGGGGGGGGGCGTGCCTTGGAGTTCGGTGGGAATAGATGCCTAAAAGGGGGCAAAAAAGTACAGCAGGCAGGGAGATGAAAATACAAAGTTTATTCAACCTGAACCAATCAATCAGTCAAATGAAGAAATGCTTGGGACATCTGTTACCGGCTCCGGGACGTACCTGGCATAGCATGAAGACCTCCACCTACCCAATCTCTTAATGATATGCACAGGGACCCTCTGACGTGAAGCCGCAGAGGCTTCCCCGATCCTAAAGGAGTGACCCGAGTAGGACTTGGGGTTGAGCCCCAAATTCCCCAAAAGCGTGCGGCAGTATTTGATGAAAAGTGATGACGTGAGCGTGGCCCCATTAAAGGGCAAAATAGGACCATGCCTGGGTTGTCCTGCCAACTGGAGCAACAACAGATCAAAAACCATGACCGGGCACCAACTAGAATTGATCCTGAAAAACCTGATATCTGTGCCGGACCCAATCTGTTGCATCTTACAAACCTCTAAATAACAAAAAATTATCAGGATACCTAACTAATTGATTAATGGACAACGTGCGAGACCCAGCCCCGGTATGAGCAAATTCCCCTGGCCTAAGAAAACCGTAGAAGGCCAAATAAATTGCCGCCTTCAGCACCAGACTAGGTAAAACCCCGAAAGTAGAACTAGATAACATGACCGACACGGCCTGGAAAATGTCCCCAGTGATAGGAAGCCTATTGCTGAGGCTCGGCGAGCTACCCTTCTGAATACCCCTCAGAACTGCCTTGACCACGTGAGCCACAAACACAGAGGGTCTACCGGGATATTGTAAAGAGAAAAAATGCTGCAGACGCTAAAATGAACCGCACGTCCAAACAATCCGACCTGAGGTACAGGATACAAAACGTCTGGAAAGCTTTCCAAGCTGTGTGGTAAGCCCGTCTGGTGTTGATGGACAGAGACCTGTCAACCTGCTGGAAAAAAGATGAAAAATCAAACCGGGACAGGGCATCCGCTGCAGAATTTTGCACGCCACTAATAAGCCTGCAGTGTATGTGAAACCTGAAATTGACAACCAAGTGAGCCTGCGTAAAAAAAACATGATGAGCAAGGAACTAGACCTGCCTTTATTGATGACCTCCGAAATTGCCTGATTGTCTGTGAAACACGTGACCGTATTGCCCGTCCATAAATGCCGCCACTATGGGGTAAATCTCAAATAATGCCAAGGTCTGAAAGAACCTGGGAATCAAGCCACACTCCTCCAGCCAGCCAATGCGTACCAAAAATGGCTGCATAACCTTTAGAGGCGGCGGCATCAGTAACTACTTGCAAAGAAGACAATGACACTGCCGGGATAAACATGGAAATCCTGTTCCAGTGATGAAGGAACTTGTCCCACGTGTGCAAATCGGACAAAGCTGCGGAATCTAAAATTACCCTCGAATCCGAGTCCGGAGCCATTGGTAGCAAAGCCAGCAACCGGGAAATGAAGGACCTGCCCTGAGGAATAATCCTCATGGCAAAGTTCAACATGCCCAGTAATGACTGCAAATCCTTCCTAGTAACGGCCTGGGAAATAAGAAAACCATGGATCTGCTCTCTGAGCCTGACCAACTTATCCTCCAGCAGGCTGGCCTGCATGGCCTGGGCCCAGAAAGGTCAGAGTGGTAGCCGGGCCCTCCATCTTTTTGTTTGCCAAGGGAACATTGAGAGCGGAAAAAACAGCTACCAACTTCTGAAGATCCGAACGTACCCGACCCGTACTCTCAATCAGAAGGTTGTCATTCAGGTAATGAATAACCTCCTGACAACGCTCCTTCTGCTTGAGAATCCAATTGAGGGCCTCCGCGAACACATTAAAAAGCCAAGTACTACTTCTAGACCCAAAAGTAAGTTTGGTGGCAAAATAATACAAATCCCTCCATTTGACCCCGTGCCACCGCCAAAGCGCTGGCTGAATAGGAAGGAGCTTAAAAGCATCAGAAATATCTGCTTTAGGCAGCCAACCATTCCTTCCTGCCCCGATGATGCGTTGGATAACTAAATCCACTGATGCATACTTCAATGAAAATTCCTCCGAGGGAACCAGGGAATTCAAGCTAGGCACTACGGAACAATGAGGCGCAGACAAGTCATAGATTAACCTTAATTTATTGGAGAATTTCCCCCTGACCAACCCCAAAGGGTTGACCCTCCACTGGTGAAACGGAGGTGTGGAAAAGGGGCCGATGATGAACCCCTTCTCCAGCTCCGATTGAAGCAGCCGATCCACCACCTCCATGTCTGTGCCTGCGGACAATAAATTCTTGCACTCAAAGGTGCCCTGCGGTAAGGTGATAAGCCTCATGTGAAACCCTCCACCAAGAATTGCCGTAAAGAGGGAGACGGCTGAAACTCCAAAAAGGCCTGCAAAACCAAGACGTTGATCCAGCTTAGTCAGGAAGATTTCCCCTGCTTGAGTGAACACAATGATTTGGGATGTGCCCTAAACCAGCTGGCACAGATATGAAGGAGACAACACTGGCTGTAATTACATGAACCCTGATTGAAATTGTTACAGACCTGCGATTCCCCCAAAAACTGAATAGGGTGGCCCAGTTTGTCAAAAGCCATGGAAAGCCCTGGGGAAGGTAAAACACCAGAGAGGCCCCTGGAAGTGCCCGGCGCTGACAGAGGACCCGTGAGAGGGCACCAGTAAGTAGTATGTGCTGAGGACTGGCAAGTGGCGCAGACCGGGGACCTCAACCCAGCAAAATGCCGACAAAGTTCGGTGTCCACCTTGCTCCAGTCAATTGTAACCTGGTGCTGAGGGAACACCGCCGCCGCTTTAGCTGAAAAGGACCGATGATAATCGTAAAATGTCGACCCACCATACTTCTGTCCCAACTCCACCACCGCGTACAAATATAGGTCAAGCTCCTCCCTTCTCTGAGGACTGACCGAGCAAACATCCCTGAAGATGCTAAAAGCTAGCACGAAATCAGGGATGGAAAGTTTGCGACTGAGCCGATGGTCCCTGGTCTTGACTACCACCAACACGTCGCCCCAAGCATATGACTTGTTGTCCACGATGTCATGAGCCACAATCAAGAGGGAGGCCAAGTTAACGTCCTTTCCCTCCAAAATATCTTTCTTAACCACTTTCAGACCGGACCATTTTGCTGGTCAAAGACCAGACCACTTTTTACGATTCGGCACTGCGTCGCTTTAACTGACAATTGCGCGGTCGTGCGACGTGGCTCCCAAACAAAATTGACGTCCTTTTTTTACCACAAATAGAGCTTTCTTTTGGTGGTATTTGATCACCCCTGCAGTTTTTGTTTTTTGCGCTATAAACAAAAATAGAGCGACAATTTTGAAAAAAATGCATTATTTTTTACTTTTTGTTATAATAAATATCCCCCAAAAATATATATAAAAAAATTTTTTCCCTCAGTTTAGGCCGATACGTATTCTTCTACATATTTTTGGTAAAAAAATCACAATAAGCGATTATTGATTGGTTTGCGCAAAAGTTATAGCGTTTACAAAATAGGGATAGTTTTATAGTATTTTTATTAATAATTTTTTATTATTTTTTTTTACTAGTAATGGCGGCGATCAGTGATTTTTATTGTGACTGCGACATTGTGGGGGACCCATCGGACATTTTTGACACATTTTTGGGACCATTGTCATTTATACAGTAATCACTGCTATATAAATGCAGTGATTCCTGTGTGAAAGGCACTGGCAGTGAAAGGGTTAACCAGTGGGTGGCAGTGTAGGGGTTAAGTGTTCCTAGGGGTGTGTTACTAACTGTGGGGGGGGGGGGTTGGTCTTTCATTTAGTGAACACTGATCTCTGCTCCAATCACATGGAGCAGAGATCAGCATCACTAGTTGCTAGGCAGAATGGAGAAATGCTGTTTACACAGCATTTCCTCCATTCAGCCGTCCCGTGAGACGAATGCGGGTATGCCCATGACGATCGAGTCCGCAGGGTCCCGCGACCGGACTCACGGGGGTCCCAACCAGCGTGGCAGCGCGCCGCCGGTGGCGCGCTCCCAATGGCAGGGCGGCATTGAAGATTGGACGTGCATGTACGCCAATATGCCTGCTCGTGCCATTCTGTCGACGTACATCGTCGTGCGCTGGTCGGGAAGTGGTTAATATTGGCCGGGATAAAATAGGCTGGAGTGACCGAAAATGAACTAGCACTACTACCTGCTGCCGATGGTAAGACCAGAGGTAACCCTGGGACTGCTGACATGTCGAGACCCACAGGTGCCACTGGTGCTGGGCATGGAGGACACTCCAAAACCTCCACCCTGGCTCATAATTCCTGAAAAGATGTAGCTAACACACTAAGGGAGGAGTGAATTAATGTGAGCGGCGCACCCGCAGAACTCCTGGTATCTTGTTCAGGGGTAGCGTTTGAAGTGATGGGGAATAAAAGTCTGAAAAGTTCCGCTTTACGAGCTGAAGCCGGATAAGCGACACCTCTACGACAAAGTTCGGCCATCAACCTGGGGACCGTCCAAGACCTCATGGAGGGTGTGCTGCCATGTTCAGACTCCCCAGCCTTGCAAGGAGGGATGATCTCAGAATCCTTGATATCTGCTGCCTGAGACATGATCTAATTTGACACAAGTTACAGTGAATTAGGAAACCACCCCGCCAAACCTAACCCGAGACTATAGAAGTGCCGATACCCTGAAATGATGACCCCACCCTCCCCTTTCCCAACCGACCATTCCTCCCAACACCAACGTACCAACCCTCCCGTGCGTAAACTGTGAATGAGAGGAAAACTGGAAAAGTGTCAAATGAAATTGATAGAGCCGAGCCACCTGTGATTCCACAGGCAATTAAGAATGTACACTCGGGCCCCAGGAACCTGAAAAACGTGTCAGATAGGATATTAAGAAAGGTGAAATGAATAAATGACTTGCCACTAAGCAATCCTAGATAACCTGGACCAACCTTCTCCCCCTGTAAGCATACAAATGAAAATAAGTACCTCAGTAGTAAAACCGTGTTGCAAGACCCAACCTGGTGAGCTCACACCTAGCTCTCACCATGGGTGACGAACCCCTAAGTAAAGCTGAACATACCTGAAAAACTGAGACTGCAAATCTAAAGAAGAAAACACCCCTGAGGTCCTGCAACCGTGCCGAACTTGACAGTACGTTGAACAGACTAAGGACGAAAGAAATGAAACAAGCCAAATAACCATGCGACTCGCTGCTGAATCTACAGAAACCAAGTTCTGACAAGAGCAAACATACAACTGATCCCACACGTGTGTATACGCATCGACAAAAATACCCCAAGAGAAATGAGGCCCTGATGACAAATGAGCCTAAACATGACCAACCATAATCGCAGCAAAGTAAGAGGCACCCTTTACCCCCCCCCCCCAAACCTGAAAACATCCCCTAACCATCTGGACCGAACGCACACCCCCCCTTCTCAAACCTCCCCTAAACCTTGCATGTACGCCCTATCTAGACTCCCCAACGACCGAGCTTCCTCCGTGACATGACCAACCCAGAACTGACCGTACAGGCATTACTACGGGTTTGACAAAATAAGTACAACTTGTATTGCTGCTCACACCCACACACAGCTTCAAATAGTTCCTGAGGGAAAAGGAAGGAAAACATAAGCATAAATGACATTGCAGTATAACTGAAAAAAGAAGAAACCCCCCCAACCTTCCCTGTGCCCTGCAGTAAAGGTGCCAGAGCCTGGGAACATGAAACAAAAAATAATGAAATGACAACCGGAAAGAAATGACTACAAAACATCCCAGCCGTTACCCCTGCATGACCATGACACCGTCCTACCTCTAACCAAAATCCCAGCAAGAAATGTCCTATCCCAGTCAGCGATGTCCCTCTGGAAAGCACCGCTGTTGCGAACCAGTGACATACTCCCCCCTCACCCCCCGGAACAAAATAACAGGCAGTGGCAAGACCACCCCTCCTCCCCCCCATGAATCCAAATCCCTGCTGAGCAACCCCAACCCCACCCCCCCTTTTCGAAATGCCCATACCCTTTAAACCCCCAACCTGTGACCGCCCCCGCCATAGAAGCCCCCCCACGAAACGAATTGAAACACTAAGAGTTAAAGTATAGACCGCAAGAGCCCCCCATGACTACCTGCCCCCGTCCGACCAAAGGGGAAAAGATAAGTGCCCACCACTGCTGAAATCTCCACGACTGGAATTTGAAAATGCCGTCGGCCGCCGCACAGGAAATGACGCGGCGAACGAAGCCTCTTGACCGTGAGAACCGCCCCCAACTCCTACAACCTCCGGAGATATCCGACAGGGCAGGGAGGAACCAAGGCCATCTTATAACGGCGAGGCTTTTCCCACAAATGGAGACCGGCCTACGTCTCGCCTCCCCACATGTTGTGGATTTGTGCGTTTATTCTTTGTGTGTGTACACATAAAAACGTTTTATATTTGTAGTTAAGGATAAGTTTGGCTTTCTTCTGGTGGCGCTTTAAGTGGACAGAACGGATTTGCTCAACGGGTCTTTGTAGTGTGGGAGGAAACCCACACAGTCCTTGCGTTGGTGCAGTGGTGAGCATAGCTGCCTTCTCAGCAGCTGACCCGGGTTCGATTCCCAGCCAATGCCATCTCTAATACTTAGATTCTTTAGAGAGAAGCGCTATACAAGGTGCATTGAGCCCTCAGGGTTTTTGGGGTTGGGGGGAGAGCCCTTGGGGTGATGTGGATCGGGACAGTGGGCACCGTGTTTGGCTAGGATGAGGGAGGCCCGCGGTTTGAGTTGAACTGTGTCATGTTCTCTCACGTGTTGCCCCATCACCCTATCAATGGAAGGTCAGACTTGTACCTGTCTGGGGGTTGTTGTGGAAATTCCTATAAATGTATGTTGTCAGATGTCCCCCAGTGTCGGTTTTGCTGTAATGCGCTCATGTGAGCGTATTCGCACATACAGACATTGACGGAAGGCCAGTGGCCGTGAAAACCTTTCTGTGGACACTGCAGATATGGCTGCTCTTTTAAGGATGTTCGTTTATGCCTCACCAGCAGACTGGCCACATCCTGGCAACTGCGTTAATGACTCCAAGCAGACATGTCTGTGTACATGGGAACTATAGCATAACTATATGAATATTATGGCCTATTGAGCCATGGTTTTGTATGGTTCACATCATTGAAAGCAGATCGATTTGCATGTGGTTTTGTGCAGAGCCAGCTTTCTAGTGTAACCTATGTCTCTGCACCTGATCGTTTGCACACATCTTTTGAATGAACTCCATTGGAAGGGTTACTGTTTATAATTTTCTGTGATGTCACTGAAAAGTTATGTTAAGCATCCATCTTGTTTCTGTCAGCCATCTTAATATTCACAAACTTCCATTTTACAATATGTAGTTTTAACACCCCTTTAACTTCTCAGATAACTGTCTCAACATGAGATTCTTCTAACTCATTTGTTCTCACACACTTACAGTGGTGTGAAAAAGTGTTTGCCCCCTTCCTCATTTCCTGTTCCTTTGCATGTTTGTCACACTTAAGTGTTTCGGAACATCAAACCAATTTAAACAATAGTCAAGGACAACACAAGTAAACACAAAATGCAATTTGTAAATGAAGGTGTTTATTATTAAAGGTGAAAAAAAATCCAAACCATCATGGCCCTGTGTGAAAAAGTGATTGCCCCCTAAACCTAATAACTGGTTGGGCCCCCCTTAGCAGCAACAACTGCAACCAAGCGTTTTTGATAACGTGCAATGAGGCTTTTACAGCGTCCTGGAGGAATTTTGGCCCACTCATCTTTGCAGAATTGTCCTAATTCAGTTACATTAGAGGGTTTCCGAGCATGAACGGCCTTTTTAAGGTCATACCACAACATCTCAATAGGATTCAGGTCAGGACTTTGGCTAGGCCACTCCAAAGTCTTCATTTTGTTTTTCTTCAGCCATTCGGTGGTGGACTTGCTGGTGTGTTTAGGATCATTGTCCTGCTGCAGAACCCAAGTTCGTTTCAGCTTGAGTACACGAACAGATGGTCGGACATTCTCCTTCAGGATCTCTTGGTAGACAGCAGAATTCATAGTTCCCTTTATCACGGCAAGTCTTCCAGGTCCTGAAGCAGCAAAACAGCCCCAGACCATCACACTACCACCACCATATTTTACTGTTGGTATAATGTTCTTTTTATGAAATGCAGTGTTCCTTCTACGCCAGATATACTTGAACACACACCTTCCAAAGAGTTCCACTTTTGTCTCATCGGTCCACAGAATGTTGTCCCAAAAGTCTTGGGGATCATCAAGATGTGTTGTGGAGAAATTGAGACGAACTTTGATGTTCTTTTTGCTCAGCAGTGGTTTTCTCCTTGGAACTCTGCCATGCAGGCCATTTTTGCCCAGTCTTTTCCTGATGGTGGAGGCATGAACGCTGACCTTAACTGAGGCAAGTGAGGCCTGCAGTTCCTTGGACGTTGTTGTGGGGTCTTTTGTGACCTCTTGGATGAGTCGTCGCTGCGCTCTTGGGGTAATTTTGGGCGGCCGGCCACTCCTGGGAAGGTTCACCACTGTTCCATGTCTTCGCCATTTGTGGATAATGGCTCTCACTGTGGTTCGCTGGATTCCCAAAGCTTTGGAAATGGCTTTATAACCCTTTCCAGACTGATAGATCTCAATTAATTTCTTTCTCAATTGTTCCTGAATTTCTTTGGGTCTCGGCATGATGTGTAGCTTTTAAGGATCTTCTGGTGGACCTTACTGTGTCAAGCAGCTCCTATTTAAGTGATGCCTTGATTGTGAACAGGTGTGGCAATAATCAGGCCTGGGTGTGGCAAGAGAAATTGAACTCAGGTGTGGACAACCACAGTTATAGTATGTTTTAACAAGGGGGCAATCACTTTTTCACACAGGGCCATGATGGTTTGGATTTTTTTTCACCTTTAATAATAAACACCTTCATTTACAAATTGCATTTTGTGTTTACTTGTGTTGTCCTTGACTATTGTTTAAATTGGTTTGATGTTCCGAAACACTTAAGTGTGACAAACATGCAAAGGAACAGGAAATGAGGAAGGGGGCAAACACTTTTTCACACCACTGTATCTAAAACTTTCACACATTTTCTCAGCATTCCTTTAGCTACTGGAGAAATCAGGAACTGTCTCACATCTTGTTCTCTTTTTCTCGCATTATTTTAGCCAGCTTAGAACAAAGAACAATAGCGTTTTGTCTTGACCAGTTGTAATCGTGTTGATGTCTACTGCGCATGTCTTATTCTGTGTGACGTGTAATTTACTATATGAATCACTTTGTGATAACTCAATACAATTAGTTCTCGAAGGACGCCATGGTGTGTGTGTGGTTTTATTTGTCCTTTGAGAATTGATTCCAGAGTACTCTGAATTTATACAATACATTGGATCTAAGGTCTGAGAGGTTGAAGGGACCACCCTAGACACAGGATTAACCCTTTCAGCACTGGGGGCTTGTCCCGGGATGGATGTTTATTTACCCTTAACGGAATTGGAATGCTACTTTTAACGGATTCGGTAAGTTAATTCTATTCTTATTGAGTGAAATTGACTTGCCGGGGTCCATGCCTCAGGTGTGTGACTTGGCTTCCATCCCACAGAGATTGCTGTTGGGTTATAGAACCTCTCATAAGTATAGATAAGTTGACTGGTCATGACCTTAGGGGGTCATATAGTGTTTTGGTGACCTTAGAAGAAAAGGTTTTGGTGACCTTAGAAAAATTTACAGAGTACTCTGGAGTTTTAGTTCTGTTCGGGTCAGAACTGGTGACTGATGATCTATGTATTGTGTAAACTTTGTGTATGATTGTATAACTGCTTTTGCTTTAAAAGTATCATGCTGAATGAATTGCGCTGAGTGTGTATATGTGAACTGCAATTTTGTTTCAAGAACCAAAAGGCATACTTGGTGAGTGGTATTCCCGGAGGTTATAAAGTTACAATTTGGGTAAAGCTATTTTGGGAAAGGTAAACAGATTAATGTACATTGCAAAGTTAATTTCATAGATTTAAATTTGTCTGAAACAAAACAGCAGCTCCATGAGCAAGATTGTGCGTTTATTGTATGTCTGAAATATTCTTGAACTTGTTCCAAATTGATTCTGTTACAGACTTGAAGTGATTGTAGCTGTATTAGTATAAAAAAGTATCACGGACAGTATTGATATTTTTTGTTAAAGGAATCTAAGTTGAGGTATTGTCTAATTGTCTGATTGTCTGCACTGTTAGGTGGCAGTCAAGCATGATAAATTGTTTTGCTTTCATGGAAAAATGGAATGTACATCACTGCCTAGTTAACCCTTGGGTGGATCATATGGCAGGATGGACAGAAAGCCGGTTTGGGTATTCTGACAACTTTGGATCCATTATTGATCCAGACTTTCCTGAGTAATCTCAAACCCCATTTAGTGGTCACAGTCAAACAAATGATTACTAAATGGTCAACACTTTCTAGAACTGACTTTGGCAAAGCTCTTTCACAGAAAGATGCAGCAGGTTGTTTTGATATACCAAAGCCGTCGCCTGTCTCCACACAACATGTTCAAGGGAATATGAAGGGGAACTTTAGAGGCAGAGGAAATTTTAAAGGCAGAAATGTAAGAGGGATGAGTCGCTCTAGAAACAATGGATGTTTCAATTGCGGTGCTGAGGATCACTGGGTGAGTCAGTGTCCTCACCCCACCCCTCCTCAGACTCCCGATTCCAGCTCTGTCCCTAACCAGACTCAACAACCACAGACATCTATCCAACAAGGTCCAACATTTCAAATCAAATGGGGAAATCAACAACAATGATGGGGCCCGGAGGGTAGTGTCCCAGCTTTTCCTTTTGTCTCAGATGATTTCACTGACAGTCCAATGGTTGTTATTTCAATAAATGGGAGACTCCTCCCCTATCTCGTCGATAACGGGGCCACTAGGAGTACTATTTGTGAAGATCATTTCAGAGGCAAGTGAGAACCAGCGGAACCCTCTTTGGGAATGAATGGGATACTGACAAAAACATATAGGACCCCACCCCTACCAATAGAAGATGATGAAGGGTACACCATATGCACACATTCTTTTAGGATAATACCAAGGTGTCCTGTAAATTTGTTGGGAAGAGACTTGTTTGGGCCACTAGGAATCACAATTAGAACCAACTCAGAAGGAGGTCCAGACATTTCCTCAGATAAAATCACTATGGTAGCATGCAAACAAGGTTTATTGATGCTGTCACAACAAAATAGCGAAGAAGATTTTGAGGATATAGACCCCCAGGTCTGGTCTACATCAGATCTGGATGTAGGACTTATTTCATGCACACCATTCAAGGCCACTCTCAAAGAAGGTGCATTTCCTATCTATCACAAACAGTATCCACTCTCTAAAGAAAAGATGGATGGCATAGTGCCAATGGTGAAAAAGTTTCTGCAGGATGGAATCCTGGAGGAAATTATTTTTCCATGCAACACACCTGTTAACCCTGTAAAGAAGCTGGATGGCTCCTTCAGATTTGTACAGGACTTGAGGGCCATAAATGACCTCATAGTCCCAATAGCACCCATTGCACCTGATGTTCCATCACTACTGTCCTCCATTCCATCAACAGCCAAATGTTTTACTGTAATTGATTTAAAGAAGGCTTTTTTCTCTGTCCTTGTAGACAAGGAGACAAGGCCACTCTTTTCTTTTACTGTGGATTGACCAACACAATCGCCAGTTTACCTGGTGTAGAATGCCCCAGGGTTCCAAAGACTCACCTGTGGTCTATTCTATAGTACTCCAAGCCACCCTCAGGCCTTGGACTGCTCCTCATGGTTCTGTACTGTTGCAATATGTTGAAGATCTTTTGATTTGTAGTTCTTCAGAGGAGGACTGCCGAGCTGATAGCCTATCCTTATTGAAATGGTTATATACATGTGGTCACAAATGTCTAAGAAAAAATTACAATGGTGTAGACAGGAGGTTGAGTACCTAGGGTTTGTGCTGTCTCCGGGAGTTAGGAAAGTCAGTCACAAAAGAACTGTTGCTATAGTGGGTCTGCCCCACCCACTTACCAAGAAAGACCTGCTAACCTTTCTTGGAATGATTGGTTACTGCCACTAATGGATACCTGACTGTTCTTTCTATGACAATATATTGAGACAAGCAACCCTCTCTGAAATGTCTGATATTGTAAAATGGTCTGATGAAATGTTAAATGCTTTTGCCATGTTGAAAAGTGCAATGGTTACCAGCCCGAGCCTCGACCTCCCTGATTTTGGCAAAATGTTTCACTTGTTTGCCAGGGAAAATTGCAGAACCATGGCAGGAGTACTGGCCCAGGAACATGGTGGGAGACTGCGCCCTGTAGCTTTTTTCTCAAAGGTGGTTCCAGTACAGGTGCAAAGCTTCTTGTTCTATGGTTGTAGAGATGGCAGCACCATTTACCTTGAGCCATAACACTACTTTACACACCTCACATAATGTTACCACACTCCTAAAAACTTTACATACTCAGCATATGTCAGCACAAAGATTGAGTGGGTATGAAGTCATCCTACTGTCCAATCCAAACCTGAAAATAAAAAGTTCAAATATAAACTCTGGCCCAGCTCCAAATTTGAATGCCGTATTAGGTCTTAAAGGAGAACAGGATGACTGTACACAATCAATACATCAGGACACTTCACCTAGAGCAGATATGCTTTCAGTACTAATTCCTACTGCACAAACACAAGTTTTTGTTGGCTCTTGCAGCAGACCAAGTGATGTCTATCATGCAGGATATGCTGTTGTCCAACTGCCAGATACTGTCCTCGAGGCCAATCCAATACCCTATCAGTCTGCACAAGCTGCTGAATTGATAGCATTAACCTGTGCATGCCAGCTGTTTGCAGGAAAAGAGGTAAACATTTACACCGATTCCAGGTATGCTCATGGTGTGGTCTGGGACCATGGTGTAATATGGCTTTGCAGAGGATATGTGGCAGCAGATTGAAGGAGCATCTCACACTCTGACCTAGTCACAGCATTACTAGATGCAATTCAGTTGCCTTCAAAACTAGCTATCATGCACTGTAAGGCACATACAGGACAAATGACTGATATAGCCAAAGGTAATGCACTAGCTGACAGAATAGCTAAAGAAGCTGCATCTACACAATAGGCAGACATTCAATGCCCATGCTAACACCTCAACCATGTTCCCTGAAAGAGACACATTGGCTCACAGAACTGCAGGCTTTTGTCACCCCTGATGATATTGCGCAATGGAACTGTGATGGGATGGTACAGAAGGATCCTAAAACAAAGAGGGGAAGCCGTGTATTCCTGTTGCTAGCAACCCCCTGTTCATTGCACAATACCATGGACTGGGTCACAAGGGATGGCAGACCACATGTGAACTTCTAGATGCAGATTTTTTCATTGCAGGATTACCTAATCTAGTCAAAGCTTTTGTAAGGAGATGTGTCACTTGCATTAGGAACAATCCAACAAACCCAAAGAAATCAAAGCATGAACATCTTGAGTACCCAACAACACTGTTTACACTGTTTACCCATTTACAGATAGACTTTACACATATTCCCAAAGAAGGAAAGAAACAACAATATCTTTTGGTCATAGTGGACATGTCACACTGGCCAGAAATCTTTGTCACCAACAATGAAAATGCACAAACTGTAGTGAAGATCCTCACACAGGAAATTATTCCTAGATGGGATGTCCATTGCAAATAAATTCAGACAATGGCCCAGCTTTCACAGCTAAAATCTGCTAAGATCTTGTAAAAGTACTAAAAATAGACTGGAAATTTCACCTCCCCTACCATCCACAGAGTTCAGGAGAGTAGAGAGAATGAATAGAACAATTAAAGACAGGATAAGGAAAGCTATGGGTGGGAATTTTGGCAAGTGGAAAAAAGTTCTCCCAGCTGCATTAGCTGAAATCAGAATGACCCCTCACAGTGTGACGGGTTATTCCCCCTTTGAGGTTCATGGGTAGGCCATTCCCCACACCGTGGGCTAATCATCCCTTGATGGTAGAGAAAGGTGATTTGGAACAAATACAGGAGGAATATGTAAACAAATATGATTGAAACTCTTGATATTTTTGAAAGAGTTGCTTGCACCTCTCCTTCTTCTTCACAGGTACCAACCCACCCGTTCCATGTCAGTGATCAAGTTGTGGTCCAGAGGCTTCAGAAAGGTCGAAAGCCACAAGAGGTTCCATTCGGACCAGTGACCAAAGTGGTAGCCGTCACCAGGACTGCCATCCTTATAGAGGAAAGTCCTACTTGGATCCATGCCTGCAGAGTAAAGAAGGTTGATCTAAGCCCAGGAATTGAAGAAAGGCTGAAAAGAGGTGAAGCGGGTGTTTTAAGTCCTCAAAAGACAAGCACAGACATAAAGGACAGTGATGTCACTCATTTCACCACAGACTTCTGGGAAGGCCTTTTGCCTTCTGGTGATGTTTCTACTTCTGATCTTTGTCCCAGTGTGGATAATAACTAACTGTATCTTTCATCCTGATGACGTAGGTGCCCTGAAACTCATATGTGATAAAAGCGAAATATACACCAACCATACTGACTTTCACCTCAGAAATCGCAGTAAAAGAGATGTCTCTAACGAATTGATCAAAGAAACAAGTTTTTTTCTGGAAACATGTTACTGTTAAAATTTAAATATGCTTATGCTAGAAAGTCAGGATATGAAAAATGCTGGATTTGGAGTAAGTTGCACCCAGAAACTGCTAAGATCCCACTTTTAGCTGTCCCTCTAAACCTCAAGTAATTATTGGAAAATACTCTAGTCTTAAGTATTAGGAATGTCTCAGAAGGGTACCGCAATCAGAGTATTATGTTTTACACTTTAGGAAGGACACATGGACCCGAGTGGTGTGTTCAGTTAGGCAATACATCCAACGGAATAGGTATGTGTTCCAAGTCTGTATTTAACTTTTTTTAAAGGGTATTCCCTTCCACACCAGTAAAATTATCATAGGTCATATGTGTAGTTACAAAAATCAATCCCTTAACACCATTAGTGAACTTACTACGTACAGGAACACAACCTCTAGGATACTTGTGAGTAAACTTGTTAGTGCTGCATTTGAGGCGGGAACTGAGCCCCAACGTAGTTCTCTGAGAAGTTTTTCATTGGGAAACAATATATACATATGCTGTGCTAAAATTTGTTACCCATGGCTCCCCGCAGGACTGAAAAGATGGTATTATTTAGCACAGTTGGTACCAGTCATGTCAGCCCTAGGCCAGAATCAGGAAGATCACATACAAGTTACTTCAAGTCCAGTACATAGATTAACTTATAAATTCTACTTCAGATAAGTCATGGACATGGTTTCCATCCTGGACAGGATGGGGCATAACCATGATGGACAAATTAAATAACTACACTAGTCTAATAAATGATGTTAGGAAAAAAACTCTGAAGATATAGGACTACTCAATGTCAAGCTCAAAGCAATTAGAAGACTGAATTGGCTATTGAAAGCATGAGTGCAGCTCTGACAGGTTTATGCAAAATGACCCAAGATTATGAATGTTGTACATGGTTTCACAATACCAGCCTGGAAATCCCAGACTACTATGATGTTATTAATCAACACCGAACACAGGTAAATTAATTTATGAAACAAGCAAGGGACATAGGTAATTATGGATGGAACCCCTTTTCTAGTTTGGGTTTAGGTGGAATGTTTTCATGGTTAAAGGACATAGTGATTATGATAATCATAGTACTATTGTTAGGATTGATAGGCTACCTGATTTTCAAGCTTATTCTACTTTGTATTAGCAAATGCACTACACCAGACCAACCTTCTCACGCATATACACAATATCTGCAGCTTTATGTAAATGAATATAACAAACGTAGCAAGAACCATCGATTTCAGGGGGCTGCGGATCTGTAGAAAGTCATTCCATGACTTAAGAGGGGGTTGAAAGGTTATGTTAAGCATCTATCTTGTTTCTGTCAGCCATCTTAATATTCACAAACTTTCATTTTACAATATGTACAGTTTGAACACCCCTTTAACTTCTCAGATAACTGTCTCAACATGAGATTCTTCTAACTCATTTGTTCTCACACACTTATCTAAAACTTTCACACATTTTCTCAGCATTCCTTTAGCTACTGGAGAAATCATGAACTGTCTCACATCTTGTTCTCTTTTTTTCACATTATTTTAGCCAGCTTAGAACAAAGAACAATAGCGTTTTGTCTTGACCAGTTGTAATCGTGTTGAGGTCTACTGCGCATGTCTTATTCTGTGTGACGTGTTATTTACTATATGAATCACTTTGTGATAACTCAATACAGTGTACAGTGTGACGGGTTATTCCCCCTTTGAGGTTCATGGGTAGGCCATTCCCCACACCGTGGGCTAATCATCCCTTGATGGTAGAGAAAGGTGATTTGGAACAAATACAGGAGGAATATGTAAACAAATATGATTGAAACTCTTGATATTTTTGAAAGAGTTGCTTGCACCTCTCCTTCTTCTTCACAGGTACCAACCCACCCGTTCCATGTCAGTGATCAAGTTGTGGTCCAGAGGCTTCAGAAAGGTCGAAAGCCACAAGAGGTTCCATTCGGACCAGTGACCAAAGTGGTAGCCGTCACCAGGACTGCCATCCTTATAGAGGAAAGTCCTACTTGGATCCATGCCTGCAGAGTAAAGAAGGTTGATCTAAGCCCAGGAATTGAAGAAAGGCTGAAAAGAGGTGAAGCGGGTGTTTTAAGTCCTCAAAAGACAAGCACAGACATAAAGGACAGTGATGTCACTCATTTCACCACAGACTTCTGGGAAGGCCTTTTGCCTTCTGGTGATGTTTCTACTTCTGATCTTTGTCCCAGTGTGGATAATAACTAACTGTATCTTTCATCCTGATGACGTAGGTGCCCTGAAACTCATATGTGATAAAAGCGAAATATACACCAACCATACTGACTTTCACCTCAGAAATCGCAGTAAAAGAGATGTCTCTAACGAATTGATCAAAGAAACAAGTTTTTTTCTGGAAACATGTTACTGTTAAAATTTAAATATGCTTATGCTAGAAAGTCAGGATATGAAAAATGCTGGATTTGGAGTAAGTTGCACCCAGAAACTGCTAAGATCCCACTTTTAGCTGTCCCTCTAAACCTCAAGTAATTATTGGAAAATACTCTAGTCTTAAGTATTAGGAATGTCTCAGAAGGGTACCGCAATCAGAGTATTATGTTTTACACTTTAGGAAGGACACATGGACCCGAGTGGTGTGTTCAGTTAGGCAATACATCCAACGGAATAGGTATGTGTTCCAAGTCTGTATTTAACTTTTTTTAAAGGGTATTCCCTTCCACACCAGTAAAATTATCATAGGTCATATGTGTAGTTACAAAAATCAATCCCTTAACACCATTAGTGAACTTACTACGTACAGGAACACAACCTCTAGGATACTTGTGAGTAAACTTGTTAGTGCTGCATTTGAGGCGGGAACTGAGCCCCAACGTAGTTCTCTGAGAAGTTTTTCATTGGGAAACAATATATACATATGCTGTGCTAAAATTTGTTACCCATGGCTCCCCGCAGGACTGAAAAGATGGTATTATTTAGCACAGTTGGTACCAGTCATGTCAGCCCTAGGCCAGAATCAGGAAGATCACATACAAGTTACTTCAAGTCCAGTACATAGATTAACTTATAAATTCTACTTCAGATAAGTCATGGACATGGTTTCCATCCTGGACAGGATGGGGCATAACCATGATGGACAAATTAAATAACTACACTAGTCTAATAAATGATGTTAGGAAAAAAACTCTGAAGATATAGGACTACTCAATGTCAAGCTCAAAGCAATTAGAAGACTGAATTGGCTATTGAAAGCATGAGTGCAGCTCTGACAGGTTTATGCAAAATGACCCAAGATTATGAATGTTGTACATGGTTTCACAATACCAGCCTGGAAATCCCAGACTACTATGATGTTATTAATCAACACCGAACACAGGTAAATTAATTTATGAAACAAGCAAGGGACATAGGTAATTATGGATGGAACCCCTTTTCTAGTTTGGGTTTAGGTGGAATGTTTTCATGGTTAAAGGACATAGTGATTATGATAATCATAGTACTATTGTTAGGATTGATAGGCTACCTGATTTTCAAGCTTATTCTACTTTGTATTAGCAAATGCACTACACCAGACCAACCTTCTCACGCATATACACAATATCTGCAGCTTTATGTAAATGAATATAACAAACGTAGCAAGAACCATCGATTTCAGGGGGCTGCGGATCTGTAGAAAGTCATTCCATGACTTAAGAGGGGGTTGAAAGGTTATGTTAAGCATCTATCTTGTTTCTGTCAGCCATCTTAATATTCACAAACTTTCATTTTACAATATGTACAGTTTGAACACCCCTTTAACTTCTCAGATAACTGTCTCAACATGAGATTCTTCTAACTCATTTGTTCTCACACACTTATCTAAAACTTTCACACATTTTCTCAGCATTCCTTTAGCTACTGGAGAAATCATGAACTGTCTCACATCTTGTTCTCTTTTTTTCACATTATTTTAGCCAGCTTAGAACAAAGAACAATAGCGTTTTGTCTTGACCAGTTGTAATCGTGTTGAGGTCTACTGCGCATGTCTTATTCTGTGTGACGTGTTATTTACTATATGAATCACTTTGTGATAACTCAATACAATTAGTTCTTGAAGGATGCCATGGTGTGTGTGTGGTTTTATTTGTCCTTTGAGAATTGATTCCAGAGTACTCTGAATTTATACAATACATTGAATCTAAGGTCTGAGAGGTTGAAGGGACCACCCTAGACACAGGATTAACCCTTTCAGTCACTTCCCATGTAAGAAGTGGTTGGCTAGAATCTGCAATTCCTGTTAGTGAAAGCTTTTGTGATGTTGTGGAAAATTTTAGATGTGTATTGTCATAAGAGTCCCCCTGTGTTCATTCTCCTCTAGCCCACTCTAAAGAGCTGACTGGGGCAGACTGACGCTGGTTGAGATCCGTTAGGTAGTGGATAACTTCCTGGGATTGGAAAGAGGTGTTTGCAGAGCGGGGGTATGTCCGCCAGTGAAAGGGCCCCTGTACACTGTACAGACTATCGTCTGGGGGCATATGCTTGCTCTGCAAGGATTGGTTGTAGGCGGATGTGCGCTCATTGTCTCTGCTGTGTCTGATTACCACATGAAGATAGGCAGTGCGCATCTGTGGATAACCTTCCATCCACAAGGTGTACAATAATCCAGGTATACATTGTTCTTTGGAACAATGTATATTAAGGATTTCTATCAACGTAATTGTTGCCATCGTTCATTGGTTTTGTATGGTTTCCATCACTGAAAGCATTTAGTCAGTTTGCATCACTGACTGTTTAAATGTATACATGTCGGTGATTGGTTCTTTTGAAGGAAAACAAATGTCTGATTGTCTGTGAACACACCACTTCTGTATTGTATTGCACTGTATTGTTCTTATATGGGCATTCACATCCTGTGTTGCTGCTGTGAGGTCACAAGCTTTGTAGGAGGTGTTTAGCTGGTTGGAGACAAACCCTCCAGGGCGTGGCTTCCTGTTGAAATGTAAATAAAAGATTTGTCCAGGTCAGAGATGACACACATGCTGACCGTTTGGAGAATGTAAGAATGCTGGTGATGTCTCTTTAATGGGGAACCAGAGGGGCCTGGCTGAGGAGCAGTCAGGCTGAAATGAGGATGTAAGAATGCGGGTGATGTCTGAATATTTGGATGAGTGGATTTGAAGGTAAGAAGTATTATATCATTAAGACGAAAATCTTATTATTAGAAACAGGAGATTTGGCTGTGTGCTCTGCATAAGGCCAAAATTTCCAGAACACCATTTACACCTGAGACCTTGTAATGCTGCGTACACACGAGCGGAATGTCTGACAGAAAAAGTCAGACGGAAGCTTTTCATCGTATATTCCGATCGCGGGCATGCCTCATCTGACTTTTTTTTTTTTTTTATTCTGACAGACCTAGAAATAGAACATGTTTTAAATATTTCTGACAGAACCAATTCCTATCTGGGAAAACTGCTTGTCTGTATGCTGTTCCGACAGACCAAAAATGACGCATGCTCTGAAGCAAGTATGAGACGGAGGCTATTGGCTACTGGCTATTGAACTTCCTTTTTCTAGTCCCGTCATATGTGTTGTACATCACTGCGTTTTTGATGATCAAAAAAAGGGAAAAAACTGCGCTACGGAATACAAATGGTATTGAACGGAAGCTGCAATTCAAAATGTACACCAAGAATACACCAAACAGAAATAGAAAAAAGAAAGAACTGCGCTAACCACGAATACCCAAATGTGAGTAGGGTATGTATATGTGCCAGACCCACGATATGGGTCTTAGTGTCTTAATGTCTCCAAGACCACCTCCAAAGTATAATGCAAACCATATACAAATAAGTGCAATTTGAATGCAAAAACAAACCATAAATACGTGTCAAGAGTGTGAGTTCCCCAAACAAAATATGAGTAAATCAAATTCAGTGCATATACCTCTAGAAATAAAGAGTTAAAAAATAGAATAGAATATGAAAAAAATATTTGCAATTTTTTTACATAAATGGAATATCAAGAAAAAAGATTATATTTAGAGACACCCTATATAATGTCCATATAGTCATATGTCAAAAAATAGTAAAATGTCCATATAGTAAACAAACACCAGTGAAGTAAAGCTTCAAGTGGAGTGCAGCAGTGAAGGACAAACTTCAAACAGCTGAGTTATGAGTACACAAAATAAAATCTTCTCCAAAGATGTACTGTGCTTTTCCCAACACCGAATGAGTGAATTGGCTTCTTACCAGATCCAAGCGACCCCCCGTTACAGAGGGTCACCACAGGCGACAATAGTCAAAGGGTATCCGGATAGCGATTCCTCCTCAAGCGATCCTGAATCTTTCACGCGGTAGGGTTATGGCTGTTATTCCACATATCACTCCCAACTCAACGTGGTATCACATAGGGAAAAACATAGGCTCCAGATAGTGTAAAACCAAAAGACTTTAATTTGCAAAAACGAACGTATACACTTACATAAAAGACTTTAAAAGCTGGTTCAAAACAGAAGCGTGCAGCGGCCGGATGCACGCCAACGCAGAGACCGACCCGTCCTTCCTGGTCCAAAAAGCACGAACACGCCTGTGGTGACCCTCTGTAACGGGGGGTCGCTTGGATCTGGTAAGAAGCCAATTCACTCATTCGGTGTTGGGAAAAGCACAGTACATCTTTGGAGAAGATTTTATTTTGTGTACTCATAACTCAGCTGTTTGAAGTTTGTCCTTCACTGCTGCACTCCTACTTGAAGCTTTACTTCACTGGTGTTTGTTTACTATATGGACATTTTACTATTTTTTGACATATGACTATATGGACATTATATAGGGTGTCTCTAAATATAATCTTTTTTCTTGATATTCCATTTATGTAAAAAAATTGCAAATATTTTTTTCATATTCTATTCTATTTTTTAACTCTTTATTTCTAGAGGTATATGCACTGAATTTGATTTACTCATATTTTGTTTGGGGAACTCACACTCTTGACACGTATTTATGGTTTGTTTTTGCATTCAAATTGCACTTATTTGTATATGGTTTGCATTATACTTTGGAGGTGGTCTTGGAGACATTAAGACACTAAGACCCATATCGTGGGTCTGGCACATATACATACCCTACTCACATTTGGGTATTCGTGGTTAGCGCAGTTCTTTCTTTTTTCTGTTTTTGATGATCAGACTTTGCTGTGATGGTGTGTACGCAAGACAGTTTCAGCGGAACTCCGTCGGAAAAACCTTCAGAGTTTATTCCAACAGGAAAACCGGTCCTGTGTACATGGCATTACACTGAGTCACATGACATAGGGCCCAATTTGGACATTTTTAATTAGGGGTGTACTCACTTTTGTTGCCAGCGGTTTAGGCATTAATGGCTGTGTTGAGTTATTTTGAGGGGACAGCAAATGATACAAGCTGTACACTCACTACTTTACATTGTAGCAGTGTCATTTCTTCAGTGTTATCGCATGAAAAGATATAATAAAATATTTACAAAAATGTGAGGGGTGTCCTCACTTCTGTGAGATACTGTACAGCACACTGCATCTGTTAGGGCCCATTTACACCAGTGGATGGGGTGCAGTAAAACATCCTCCCCCCTATTGCTACCCCTTTGGCTGCAGAGGCAATGCCCAGGGGTATACACATGTCACTGCCATGTTGCTTTGCAGGAATTATACCCCCTGTCGCTTTCATTTAAGTGAATGGTGTAATTTTGCAACCGTCCCTCAACTATACGCAATGCGTGAAGTTGTGGTGTGCTGGTTTGGGGGTAAAGCAGACAGTGAAGAGGTAAGTAAATGGCAAGCTGGTCTAAACTGACTATGTATGGTGGGCGGTCCGCAAGTGGTTAAATAAAGTGCAGGAGGGCGGCCACTCTGTGCCAGATTTCATACCTAGTACATGATCTGACACTTCCAGGTCTGGGTATTGCACGTGCCGTCGGTGACCCGGCAGGTACCGCAGACTCTATGTCTGCCGTCACTTGCTGATTATACAGTACACAGGCAGAACGGCAATCTCCTTATGTTAACAAAGCCGATCGCTGTTCTGTTAGAAGGGAAGGTATTGATCCTGTGTGTCTGCAAAGCAGGAAAATAGATCAACACCTTCCCCTAGTCAAAGCACCTGTCCCACAGTGAGAAAGCACAGGCTAGGAACATATTTAGGTGGAAAGATAGGAGAAGTGGAAGGCGCGTGATCTGACGCTTAAATGAAAAAAATATTTAAAAAAATATATATAAAAATACTTTAATTCATGTAAAATAGAATCAATGCATATGAAAGCATATAGAAAGTCTACATATTTACAACAGGGTTACAGATTATACACTTACAATTATAAATTAAAGATTAAAAAATCAGACATGCCCATGCAGGGGCAAGATGCTATAGAGTGGGCTGACGCTTTTCGGGGTATCACCCTTCATCAGAGCCTTGAGGAAAGAGAAGTGGTCTGTACAGTATTGTGGATCAGTATGGGGAGGTGTGTCACGTGGTGAGGGATTAGTTCTTCTAGGTTTTAAAGCTGTCCATAATCCAATGTTCTACATGGAATGGATACCAAAAAAAATATATATATATATATATACTGTATATATATAATATGTGTGTGTGTGATCTAGTACATAGAATTGTATGTTGCACAGTACAGGCTAAGACGTGAGATGCAAAATGATATAGGTTTTTTAACATGTAACCATGTATAAATACTAAAATTATCGAAATAATTCGACATTAAAGCATTCCAAACATTACAAAGTGACAGTGCATAATTTTTAGTACTGATGACTGTATTAGTGTCACTGGTCCCCTAAAAGTGTCGGTTAGTGTCTGATTTGTCTGCCACAATATCAATATCAATAGTCAAGTCACTGATCATCATGACTTGTAAAAATAAATATATCCCATAGCTTGTATAACTTGTATAACTTTTGTGCAAACCAATCAATGTACATTTATTGGGATTTTTTTATTTTATTTTTTACCAAAGACATACATATTGGAATAAATTGATGAAGAAATTTTGTTTTACGGTTTTTTTTTTTTTTGGATGTTTTATAGCAGAAAGTAAAAAAATAGTTTTTTTTTCTTCAAAATAAGTTTGTTTATAGTGCAAAAAATAAAAACTATAGAGGTGATCAAATACCATCAAAATGAATCTCTAATTGGTATTGTAATGCAGTGCCATATAGCAAAAAATGGCCTGGTCATGAAGGGGGGTAAATCTTCTGGAGGGCAAGTGTTTAAACTTCACTAAAACCTGGAGTTAGGCTTTAACAGAGCAAAAAAGAGAGCACTTACACCAGCACCGAGATAGAGAGCACTGGCACCAGCACCGAGATCTTGTGGGCACCCACGTGACATCAATAGACACGTCATCATCGACGTCACCTTCCCCACCACTATAATTAGAGTTCTTGGAGTAGGCAGCAACAGCAGGGACCAACCTCCCTGGGCTGATCTGGGTACTGTCAGACTGCTGAGTGGCGGTTGTTGCTACCTCCCCTTCCTGATCCAATGCCAAGAATGGCTACGCATCAGAAATGTCTTATTATGGATCAGAAAATAATTCCTGTGACAAGCGGAAGGTATATGGTGGTGTTGGTGGTAGTGTCTTTGGGGGTGCAGATCGAGAGAATGAGGAGGGTGCAGAAGAGTAAGGCTGAGTGAGCCACTCAACCAAGTCTGGTGTGTCCTTTGATGTAATCGCACACACCTTCTGCAATTTGCCACTTTGGCTCAAGCCTGTTGCTCCTGCCCTACACCTACCACCCCTGCAGAAGGGCCTGCCTCTTCCTCTGCCTGTCATTTTTTAAATGACCATATGGCAAAAGTCTTTAGAGAAGTGCATTATGTATGTGGAAGAAGGTATATAACACCCTGCTTCAATCTGTCGTTTTTGGGGGCCACTGGTCTATCACACCAGTTATAATACTTTTTTTTTTATTGCGTTTGTCACTCTTTGTAGTATCGCTGCAGAACCGCTCAGCAGTCACAATGCTGAACAGTGGAAATGCACTATACTATGCTTTCTATATGCTGCAGAATCGGTCAGCAGTCAAGTATAATATTCTTTCTATATTTGAAAGAAAGTAGATTATACGTGTACAACCCTATATACTGTACACCTATACCAGTCCTTAAAAGGACCTTTGTGGACCTAATAGTAATAGCTAGTGATTAAACTGACTGTCCCTGCTCCACACAGCGTCCTGTCTTTACACTGACAAAAGACAGCTGCAGAATCGGTCAGCAGTGCACTCAGCAATCACCAGCACAGCAGTCAGCAGCAGTGCACCAGAACCCTATATACTGTACACCTATACCAGTCCTTAAAAGGACTTTTGTGGACCTAATAGCTAGTGATTTGTGTCACTACAGTCTGCCCATGCTCCACACAGTAACTCTCCCTACACTGACATATGACAGAATGTAAAATGGCCGCCAGATCAGATCCATTTATAAGGTAGGGGTAATGTCCAATTGTCCATGTGCTGAAATGTCTCAATTGGCGATCATGTACCCCATGATGGATGTGTCATCATGGGTCAAAGTTATTTCACAATGTAAATGCATATGTCCGCCGGGCGAACAGCGCCAGGAGCAAAATTTGTCACGAACCGCAAGGCCATCTCTAACCATAACCTTACTTAAGCTATCAGTAACCAGAGGACACCCATTTTGGAGTAAATTGGCAGCACTGGCCATATTAACATTTAACCATAACATTTATTTGCAAACAATCCTTTCACAGATACTTTGTAACTGTGTTGAGGATCATTGAAGGCACTGACCAAATTTTCTTCATATCAGCATGGCCACACAAGGTCCGCAGTCACTGCATACCGACTTGAGGACCATACCACTCTGCACCTTCCGACACTGATACCCAACTCCCAATGCCAGTTAAACCTCAGTTAACTGGCATCAACTGAGGATTCCATACCTTGATGGTTTCCCACTTATGCCATATAGGTCTTACTTTTGAATGCCTCCAAAGATCCCCAACTGCCACCGCCACAGGTGTGAAACGCAGGGCTCTTTGGATGCCATCCTGCAGGCCTAAGCTCCAAAAATCGATGCCCACAACATTAAGATGAACGCCACCTCCCCCCCCCCCCCCCCCGAGATACTGGCTAGTGTCAAAAACCTCCAAGTCTCTGTCTCACCACTAGACCTCCATTACGAACTATGAATCTGCCCCCCTCCTTATTGACCTTATTGTGGGTCTTGACCTTTCCCACTGACCTGGCCCAATGCCAAAACGTGCGGCCGACTATATCAGACCACACGACCATGGTGTGAGAAAAATCAGTGCAGATTTGGAGGACATCAAATTTAATGTCCCTTATCAAGTGCCGCATGGATCTGACACCCAAGTCATTGCCCCAACATGTAAAACTAAAACATCTGGGGCCCGATCCAGCCAGGCATACTTGTGAACTTCGGCAACACCCTACTCCACAGCATGCCTGGTACTCCAATCCAACGAACCACAGCTACCTCCCTGGGGACTCCCAACTGGCGGCCGTTCGGGCAGCTGTCCACACACTTTGCCCCCCAAAAGACAAATGAGCGTCCCATGATCCACACAAGACCAGCAGCATCATCTGAAAGAAAAAACGCAGCACATAGTACTAACAACAGAAGCACATAACACATTGAATGCATAACCTAAATTAAAAAATATAAGGGGCCCCATACTGACCACGAATATAAGGGGTCCCATACCGACCAGCAATATAAGGGGCCCCATACTGACCAGCAGTATGGGGCCACTTATAATGCTGGTCAGTCTGGGGACCCTTATATTGCTGGTCAGTATGGGACCCTTTACATTGGTGGTGTTAGGGGCCCCTTATATTGCTGGTCAGTATGGGGCCCCTTATATTGCTGGTCAGCATGGGACCCCTTATATTGGTGGTCAGTATGAGGCCCCTTATATTGGTGGTCAGTATGGGACCCCTTATATTGCTGGTCAGTATGGGATTCCTTATATTTGTAGTCAGTATGGGGCCCCTTGTATTGGTGGTCAGTATGGGGCCCCTTATATTGGTGGTTTCTCTGGGGCTCCTTATATTGGTGGTCTCTATGGAGCCAGCCCATACTAACCACCAATACAAGGGGCCCCATATAGACTACCAATATTAGGGGCCCTGTGTATTTATAATACGATCACACGGCTGACATCCGCTGTCACATCACGGACATCCGAAATCTGTCACTGTCCTGTCTCAACTATCTCAATTAAGTTATTTGGAGGATTGAAAAAAAAAACGAGCCTTCAGTATGAGGCCCTTTATATTGGTGGTGTTAGGGGTCCCTTATATTGCTGATCAGTATAGGGCCCCTTATATTGCTGGTCAGACTGACCAGCAATATAAGGAGCCCCTAACACCACCAATATAAGGGGCCCCACACTGACCACCAATATAAGGGACCCTATACTGATCAATAATATAAGGGACCCCATACTGACCACTAATATAAGTGGCCCGATACTGACCACCAATATAAGGGGCCCAATACTGACCAGCAAATTAAAGGGCCCCAAACTGACCACCAATATAAGGGGCCCCATACTGACCAGCAATATAAGGGGCCCCTAACACCACCAATGTAAGGGGGCCCATACTGACCAGCAATATAAGGGGCCCCAGACTGACCAGCATTATAAGTGGCCCCGGACTGACCAGCAATATAAGGTGCCCCCATACTGACCAGCAATATAAGGGGCCCCTAACGCCACCAATATAAGGGGCCCCATACTGACCACCAATATAAGGGGCCATACTCTGAAAAACAGGAATAAGGTCTCAGTCACACCCTGTCAGCCCAGGATCACACATATGCAAATACAGACATTGCATGTGATTCGCACCGCACTGCTGTGCAGATCACATGCGATGTCTGTGCAATGGAAATTCAGCCGTACAGTTGTATAGATGAACTTTCATTGAATTTGCATGAAAAAGGTGCAGGGACTTTTTTTTTCCAAGCACTGGAATCTGATCACATGGGTGTTCTCACCAATGCTATCCGATTCCTGTCTCAATTAGCAGTTCGCACTGCGATCTGTAAATCGATCTGGGGGTGTCATTAACTTTGTATTGACACCCGCAGTGGTTCGCAGAGGGCAGTGTGAACCGCCTGTGAGGGAGATGTGATGCGAGAACTGGACTTGGAATCGCAATAGTGTGAACCCGGCCTCAGTGTGCTGTAACAAGCCACTCATTGCTGCAATGTACATTCATGTGTTAGTGTTTTGCAGCACTCCTCCCACTGTCATGCAGGCAGGCCCACCCACCGATCACTACATGTTGGGTCAATATAGCCACATTCGAGAACCATCACGGCAGCATGATTACGGATTGAGTTGTCACCAGAACTAGTGTCCCCAACAAGTGTGACACTAAATATACACATATATATATGTGCGTGTATATCCCTGAAAACTCATCTCTTCAGGAAAACCTATTATGTCTCCAACTGATCTCCTACCACTTCCATCAGCTCATTCCCCACAGTTACAACGTTTTGTACCACCTGCCCCACCCTATTAGATTGTGAGCTCTTCTGAGCAGGGCCCTCTCAATCCTCTTGTATTTTATTGTATTATACCTGTATTGTCTCCTTTTATATTGTAAAGCGCTGCGTAAACTGTTGGCACTTTATAAATCCTGTATAATAATAATAATGCTCTTCTGCACGGCGCTCTACTGTCTACCCCTCCCTCCAGTACTCTGTCAGTCCACCCATTCCCTGAGGCTGTTGCAGATTAGGGAAATGCCCCCCACATAACTTCATACAGTTTTTGTTCCCGCTTGTTGGCGGCATCTCCTTCAGACTCTGTTTACTGTGCCTTATGTAGACGGTGTCCACTAACTGTCCTTCAGTTCACGACCCCAATTGGTCGCTGACCATGTTTCGTTTTGGGATGCAGGCATACCCTGGTTCGGGGGGTGCGGGGTGGAGTGGGGAATTGTGTTGGAATGGGATAAATTATACAAGTTATTTGAAGGAATGTCTTACGTGCTGCTTTTTTTGTGCTAATTGTTGGTTACTTACTTCTGTGTTGTTTCCAAATGATATGTGGCGTATGGGACGAGATGTCCTCACTCGGGGCCCGAATGTCCTCTTCCTGCAGGCTGAGCTAATTCACCCCCCCTGGCTATGGCCCCCATAACCTTGATTTCCTGGAACATCCAGGGAATGAACTCCTGTATTAAATGTTCCCTAGTATTCAATTTTTCTAAAAACATATCATCCAGATATTTGTATATTACAAGAAACTCACCTTACCGGTGGTCGGGTTCTTAGTCTCAAAAACCAATTTTTTTACCACGCCACTTATTCCTCATATGCCAGGGGGGTGAGTGTGCTTGTCCATAAAACCATCTCTTTTGCACTGCTGGACCTGCATTTGGACCCCGAGGGAAGATTTGTGATTATTCACGCTGTCATTGCAAATGTCCCTATGGTGGTGGTGAGGCTATATATCCCTCCACCGGCATCATTGACGGTGCTGCATAAGCCAATTTATAGCAAGCCACTCCACTGACAATGTGGTTTTGGCAGGGGATTTTAACATGCCTCCCTGTTCTAAAATGGAAAAGCTGACTTCTGATACGGCTGTGGAGTCCCCCCTTTATAAGTGGGCCTTCACATTCGATCTCACAGATGTCTGGCAATGGAAAAATACCCTCCTTACGGCCTACACCTGTCAATCAGCTTCTTATATGGTCATTTCACACATTGATCTAATGTATGCCAGCGGCCCTGTTCTTGCCAAGGTGCAGGGGGTATCCCTCCTACCTAGAGGTATATCGGATCATGCACCTATCCCGCTATGACTAAACATGAACCCTGCCCCCGCCGACTGCCTATGGTGCCTATCTCGATTCTGGGTCTTGGGCGACTGTATAGTCCCGGGTTCAGAGTCAGCTATGCAGGAGTATATATTGCCCCCATCATATTCCTCTATTATAAATAATTAGTAGATGGTGTGGCTGTGCTGTCCCCATGGTTCTGTAATCAGAACTGAGATGCTCCAGCTGCCCCATGACCCATCACTGTGTATAAGAAGATCTGGTAACCATGGCAACAGAAGCCTGCTTACCCTTTTTAAAAATGGCGCTGACCCATTTATGCCAATTCATTACAAGTGTACAGTTTAGTGCTGGATGGTGAGGAGTACAAAATGTGGGAGGAGCTCTGCTTTAAGCCATAGGACACTGTAAGAATTTAAAGGAGCCACGTCCTTATTTATTAGATTGCTATACTAAGCCTACTGGCTGAATTTCAAAATCAGGAGGAGGCTCCTTTAAGAAAAATTGGCAGTTAGAGCACCAGGAGATTTAAAAAAATATATATATCATTGTCCACCCTGCAGATATCCCACCCAAAAAGCCCAGAAGAATGAAGAGGAGTCTCTGGGCTTTTCTGAGCAGTTGCTTCAGAGCCATTTTTGGATGTTTTGGTGCCGGCTGTGAAGTCAATGGACACCAATAGAAAAGAGAAGACCTGAATGGTAAGTAAAGCCTTTCATTGGATCCCTTTTCCCATTAATCACGGGTCACATTCCCATCGGGACATAGGATTTGATTTAAAAAAAAAAAACTTTTTTATTAAGTTTTTTAGTTACAATCAACACAAGACATACACAAAACCCATGTACTTATTGTTTAATCATAATAAACACAAATTCATTTTCGGGCTTTCACTGTCAATTACAGACTGGAAATATCTCCCATACCCTAGAATTTCTGGGCTCAGCCAATACTCTAACCATTTCAATCTGGGCTCATTTTATATGCAGTGCATTTACTAGGGCAACATACACATGCAGATAGCCGTCCAACCTCGATCATTCCTGAGCACCACCACCTGATTGAGTTCAGCTGTTCAGGCTGGACCAAACAGGAGGGAGGACAAGCACATTGAGAGATACGAGATTTTTTATTTTATTTAAATTTTTTTTCGAATCACGGGAAAACATGGTATGTTGATCATTCTGATTGCAACTCTGTAGTCATACATGTCAATCTTTTGATTTGATTTCCAACAATCCATGTGTACGCACTACTGGGAAGTCCATACACACATTGGTTATAGATGTCTCATTAGCACCATCTCCCTGTGAAAGCCAATCAGCTGTGAGTTTTATCTGACATCCGTGTTCAGCAGGCTGGACCAAAAGGGAGTCAATGAGAAGTATACTTATGGGATTACCAATCAGCATGGTATGACAGATCTCTATACTATGAGAAGACACCAACCCATGTGTGTACACTTTGGATGACAACTTAATACTATTGTTTATTGCGATACATGCTAATCCCCCCAATCACCAAGTCTATAGTCCTGCCACTACAGCCATTTAGTATATGCCACTGCAGCCCCCTGTAGTCCGTTTACAACTTCCATTTGTCGGTGGTTCACATTGACATTGGTTTGAGTGTGTTGGACACGGGTTCGCTTGCAGATGGTGGAACCAGGCGAATAAGCAGGCAGACTTACCTTCATTACAGACATTTAGTCATCCAGTCTACAGATCACCTCACACAGATAAGTGATACAAGTGGACCGGTTACCATCAGAAGGGGGGGTACATTCACTGGAGTGGGAGATAGAGGCAAGCCTGGACTAAGACAAAAAATAGGCCCCGGGCATTTTAGACTGAGCAGCCCGGGGGGAGGGGTGTTTTTTTTTTTTTTCGCAGGGGTGGTTGATGATCCGATGTGGGGTTCCAGGATGTGTGGATTTGATTACTTTAACTCCAGTTTTGATGGTCTGAAAATAGTATGAACTTAGCAGCACAAGATGAGGGTTGCTCTAATGCAGGGGCAACCTTTAGGGCAGGGATATGCAATTAGCGGACCTCCAGCTGTTGGAACTACAAGTCCCATGAGGCATTGCAAAACTCTGGCAGCCACATTCATGACACCCAGAGGCAGAGGCATGATGGGACTTGTAGTTTTGCAACAGCTGGAGGGCCGCTAATTGCATGATTCTGCTTTAGGGTATAGTGTGCCGAAAAATGGTTTCAAAGAAAGTGAGAGTCCCAGATACATAAAAAAAAAAAAACACAGACAGCTGCACATGTAAAGGAATCTTTATAAAGTAAATGCTGTAAACCACTTGAATAATAGTAAGAAATCCACTGAGCTTTGCACCTTTAAACCTCAGATCCACCCTGATTCTTGCACTTTCAGAATACACAAAAGTCAACGCAGCTAGCCACTCACAGGTGTCCTAAACAGCAGTAGGAATCGGCAGATAACTGCCCCTGCCATTTGCATTGTGCCCAGTGGCGTAACTAGAACCTTCAGGGCCCCCGATGCAAGAAACCATGAAGGGCCCCCCTGAACCCCAGCCAGGGCCCTTCCCTCCGAGTCTGGCGGTGGAACTCCAGGGCGTGGTCACAGGTATGACCTTTGTGAGCCCTGTAGTTCCACCACCGGCATCAGTAGTTTTTTTTTATTCGTTTTTTTTATTTTTAGGTGCCCCATTGGGGGACTGTCCCAAGGCAGGAGGTCATTTTCTCCAGGGCAGATGAAGTTACTGCCCCCAGGTGAGAAGGGGTCCCTGTCCCAACGAGAGAAGGGGCCCCTGTCCCCAGGGGGAGATGGAGGGGGTAAGTAATGGTGTGTGGGGGATGGGGTCCTCTCACTCACCATGACCAAGCTGCAGGCCGTGCACTCATCCATGTTGGCCTGGGCTCCATCCAGTGTGCTGGAGGGGTGATCAGCATATCTCCCAGAAAGTCCTTTCATCATCTGTGTATGACGGGGGAGGAGGGGGGCTGGCAGACAAGCCTGCAGTGTCCTCCGGGAGCCGGCTCTCATAGGGCTGCACTGCATCTGTGTGCTTAAAGTTTGTTTACCCGGGAGAAGTATGCAGTGCAGTCTGGGCCGGACTCGGGGGGAGCGGGACTCTGGCTGGGGAGAACAGACATCGGACTGAGCAGCAATGCATGGAGCAGGAGAGGGGTACACTGAGGAGCCGGCCGAGGACACAGGTCATGCGGGGAATGCACAACTAAAGAGCAGCCAGTGCGATAGTCGAGCATGGAGCTCTGCTAGTCACCCTCCACCTCCAGCCACCCATGTGCATGGTGCACTGGTACCCCTAGCTGCCTATGCTGCTGCCAGCCATATGTAGAGGGGGCTGCATGGGCCCCCTGCAGCACAGGGCCCAGTTGTGGTCGCGAGGGATCACTGCTGTAGTATCACTGGGTCTGGTAAGAGGGCCTGTTAGCCATTATCCATTATTTATCCTAAGGACTGTACTCTGTCTGCAGACTCTGACCATGATAATGTGATAATGACATTGTTGAAAAGGGGCTGTGCATGAGTGACCCTAAAATGATGCCCCCCCTAAAAAAAAAGTTCTGTGGACGCCCATGTCCCCACCACCTTGTTAACTCATATCATGGCTTTATTAAGCCTGTCTACAGACCGGGCCATCCGCCATGCTGTCCTCGCCACCATGTCAGACCACAGCAGCAGTGTATTCGGGAATGCTAAACGCAAGTAGACTAAGTCCGACTTCACGTCCATGATCAGGTCCCTGACCGTCCTTACCCCCAAATCGTTACCACCCGCGTGAATGACTAAAACGTCAGGTGGCCTATCTAACCCAGCGTACCTTTCCACTGCCGGGACCACCCCGCCCCACATCATCCCCGGCTTCCCCAGCCACCTTATGTACGCCTCTCTCCTGGAGATCCTCAACTGCCTCCCGTCTGGTCGCACATCCCCTCTCCTGGCACCCCAACACACATACGAGTGCCCAAGAATCCAGACGAGGCGTGAAGGCCCTCCATCTGAAATGAAAAAACAACAACGTGATTCTCGTCAGACCCCATTCCCAGAACCAGCCACAAGAACGACCTCTCTAACTCTAAAACAGTCTGAACACATACAGTATCAAAAAATTTTTATTTATTTTTTTATTCCAAAACTAAATGAGGCCGAATATAGGAGCGAAATCGCTTAGATTCCCACCTCCCCATCCGTCGCACAGCCACCTCATCCAACCCGCACCTGGCGGCCTCCATGGCCGCCCCAATGCGGAAGGAGTGTGAAGGGTAAGCGGTACTATCCAAGCCTACCCCCCCAGGTACTTCCGGAAAACTGCCACAAATTGAAATGTGGACAAATGGGACCCATCTGCATGCACTAGCAAAGGCCCACCCCCTCCCAGTCTAGCCCTCAGAAAAGCCTCCACTGCTTGTACCGGGCAAACCGCACAGCCCGGCAACGCGTATAACCACACCAACACCCCACGCCCCTTCTGATCCGTTTTGGACTTTCTCAACCTCAACGACACCTTACCCTCAAAAACCTGCACATCCTGAACCAACATCCCACCAACCACTCCCCTAGACAGGCTAACCAGTTCTCCAATGCGGAACGCCCCGAAAAAGGCCAGCGAAAACGCCAGCCGAAAACAGCAGCCCTTCGTATTCCGAGGAGCACACGAATCCAACTGAGCACATATGGCCACCAAATTCGCAAAAGTCACAGGTCGCCACGTATCCTTACACCTGTGTTACTTCCGGTACCCCTTCAAAGCCTGCTTAACCCAAAAGTCCTTCGTCCAATATACCTCCCCCCGTAGCGTAAACCAAAATGCCAATCCCACCATCTTCTTTTCAATCGACGAGATAGAGCTCCCCGTCTCCATGTTTCTGGATACAAAATACAGCACCAACAGCTGCCCCAATGCCCTGTCCCCCCTGACCCCCACCTCCTGCACCAAGGCTGACCACTCCATCCATACCTTTACATATGCCGACCATGTGGACCCACTCACTGACCGTTGGATCCATCCCGCAGCGATTCCAACGCCAGCTCCCAAATCCAGCCCGGGCAAGGGACTCCTTCCTTCTCAGCCTTGGGCGCCAGAGCTCTGAACCTGTCCCACTGGAAGCGAGACAGAGAATCAGCTAAAGTATTGTCCACCCCCGGTATAAGCACTGCATAAACTGTCGCATTAACCGTACGACAGGTTGTGAAAACGCTGACATGCTATTGATAACTTGTACCACTCCCATATTATCACAATTCAGCCGCAATTTCAAATTCCGGCAGGCCTGCCCCCACAATTCCAGCGCTAACACCACTGGGAATAGTTCCAGTAGCACCAAATTCCGAAGGGTTCCGCGCTCCACTGTCCTTGAAAAAACACTCCGTAGCCCGTGGATCCTGCGGCGTCTGTAACCAATTCCACATCGAAGTTGCTCACCGGGCCCGACATCCACGCTGACTTGCCATTATATACCAATAGGAATTGATACCATACCTGCAGGTCCTCCTGGTGATCCTTGTTGAGCCGAATTAAATGCGTAGGAGCCTTCACCCCCGCCGTAGCGGCCGACAACTGACGACAAAAAATCCTGCCCATGGGAATGATCCTGCAGGCGAAGTTTAACTTCCCCAACAGCGATTGCAACACACGCAACTTAACCTTTCTCAAACCCTGGATCTCCCTAATATCTTTCTGCAAATCCCTCAGCTTATCCTCCGGTGGCCTGCACTCCATGGCCATGGAGTCGATCACAATACCGAGGAAACTCAGCTCCGTCTGCGGACCCTCCATTTTCTCGGCTGCCGAACCGAACTCTGAACTGCTCCGCAATGTGCTGCAACGTGGAGAGCAAAATCGCACACACATTGCAAGAAGGGGGTCCCACGCACAGGAAGTCATCCAAATAATGGATGACGGAATCAATCCCTGCCATGTCCCGAATCACCCACTCTAAAAAGGAACTAGACGCCTCAAACATTGCGCAGGATATGGAACAACCCATGGGCAAACACTTGTCCACGTAAAACTTTTCCTGCCAACAGCAACCCAGTAACCGAAAACTCTCAGGGTGAACGGGAAGGAGCCTAAAAGCTGACTCTACATCCGACTTAGCCATCAAAGCCTCCTGGCCATATCACCTAACCCACCGCACGGCCGCGTCAAACGACGTATACGACACCGTACAGGCCTCGGGATCAATGAAATCGTTCACCGAGCCCCCTTTAGGGAAAGACAGGTGGTGTATCAGCCGAAACTTATTTGGCTCTTTTTTGGGAATAACCCTCAATGGGGACACCACCAAATCCAAAAGCGGTTTAAACTCAAACGGCCCACCCATCCGCCCCAATGCCACTTCTTTCGCCAACTTGTCTGTAACCACTTCCGGGTGTTGCAACGCTGATTTCAAATTGTTAGCCATCGGCGGCACCACCCTCAAAGCACACGGAATTTTAAACCCCTGTCTAAAACCCGCAGAGATCAAACCCGCAGAGATCAAACCTGCTGCGGCCCTATCCGGGTACCTATTTAGGAAAGGAGCCATCCTTTCCCACCTCACCAGAGTCGTCCCTCTTGTGAGTAGGCTCTCTGGCACGCTTTCCCTTCTTGAAACACCTGGCTAGTGTATGGGCTCCCCCACACCCCCAGCACTCATGCTTAAATTTACACGTTCCACCGAACTTGCACGAACCCTCATTAAATTGCCAGCACACTCCCCATTTCTTTCCAGCTGGCTGTCCCGAGGAGTGGCTACCCCCAACCCCCCCTTGAAATAACGGAGGTGGAGTAAGCGCCGACGCCATAAGCCTCATCCAGAGGCTAATGTCCTTATGGTCCCAACGAAGAGCAGGGAAAACTGCCCGGCATTGATGGAACTGCTCGTCATAACGCAGCCACGCCGACCCTCCATAAACCCTATGCGCTTCTCCGATAGCATCCATATAACAGAACAACGCCGAGCAATGCTCTGGGTTCTTCTCGCCTATGACGCTAGCCATGATGGCGAACGCCTGCAGCCAATTGGCAAACGTCCGCGGTATCAGCCGATACCTCCTCTTTACCTCATCTTCCCTTTTAGAGTCGTCTGGCTTGACCCTATCCAAATTAAACTTTTCCAAAGGTAACAAAGAGAAAATCTCCACGTATTCCCCTTTCCAAATCTTGTCGTGTACCTCCTGTTTCAAGTGCGCTCCCAGCGGTCCCTCGAAGCAGACATACACTTCGCATCTCGCCGCATCCGCGATCCTCACAATGTCCGTCCTTGCAGTCGGCTCCGTCGACCCCTTGTCACTACACGTCTCCTTCTCCCCCACGGCGTCCAGGGCTGTCACCTGGGCCACCACCTCCTCCCTCCTGGGCGTAGCGCCCTCAGCCACCCACGCTGTCCCCCCATCAGAGACCCCCTGCCCACCTGCGGAGGATAGCCCCCGCCCCCCCGAAGCGCCCCACCAACACCCGCAGGCCCTCCAGTAACTCCTGCATCTGCCCCCCAGGCCCTCCTCCTGTAGGCCCAGTCCCAGCTCGCGGTTGGTCATCTGTCACCAACCGTGGCGTGGGAGGGACCGCCCGTCCCCCCCCAGCAGACACAACCCCCATCAAACATTGCAAAGCATTGGTAAAAGCAACATTATCACTGGACTTACCGGGCTGACTGAGCGACCATCCCACAGCCGCTGTGCTGACCTCCCTCGCTGGTCCCGGCGGGCTGGCCTCCTCCTCCTCCGACAGCTCCCCCTCAGATCGACTCTCCTCTTCCCGCTCGGATAACAACTGAAGCCCCGCAGGTGACGAACTCCTGGATGCTGCTCGACTCCTTCCTGCGCTTCCGCCACCGTCCTCGGCACCGCAGCCGCCCAGCGCCCCATGCCGCCCTGATACCCACGGCGCTAGGTCGGCCCGGGCACGGCTGCTGTAGAATGCCATTTGCCGAAAACCGCCGGGCGGCGTCCGCCCACCCGCTGGACGGCCTGCTCCTCTCCTCGCTCTGCCAGCCGCGGCCAGCGTCCTGCTGTCCCATCTGTCCACCCCCCTCGGCTCGTGCAGAGCTGCTGGGGGGACCGGCACCGCCGAGCGCCGCTTACCTGCGGGCCCCTTGCCCACCATGACCGAACCCACACTGCTGCTTGCCTGCCTTCTGTCCTCCCCCCTAGGCTCGTGCAGAGCTGCTGGGGGGCTCCTCACCGCCATGTGCCCAGATGATGCAGACCGTCTTCCCCCCTTTTCAGACAGTCCCCTGTCCTCCACCCTCCACTCATGCAGAGCTGCAGGGGGGACCACCAAAGCCTCCCCACCCGAAGTCCCGGCCTCCATGCTGTCCCTGCCAGCCCCCCCCGGATCCCTGGCCCCCCTCCTCTTCATCCCCCTCAGCTCGTGCAGAGCCGCCGGGGGAACGGTGTCCGCACTTGTGCCTCCCCCCGTGTCCTGGGCAATGGCGCCATGGCGTGCAGGCTAAAGTGATAAATAGTTATCCTCGCGCCACAATGGTTCAAAGAAATAGTTTATAAAATTATGGTTGCAGCAAAAACACCGATAGGAGTATAAGACCCTCCCCTAAAGTTGTGATATGTAGTGCATAAGTAGTGTTGCGCTCCACAAAAAAATTAAATAAATAAATCAATACTGATAAAAAGAAAAAGAAAAAATTAGCTAAACATAGCTATTATAGCCGTGTTCCTTTAAATCTACACCCTCTAAAGTGCATAAGTGTCAATAACTCCAACTAAAGTGCATATAGTGACAGTCCTGTTAAACAAAATATATAAATGTATACGAATAATAATAAATCAATGATTTCAGATCAAACTTCAGACTATACAGTGCATATGGTGAGTGTGATTACACTAAAATTGCATCTAGATCCATACAGTGCATCCAGTGAAAAATAGTTTAAGAACCAGTTGATAAAAGTCCAAAAAAAATTAATAAAGATATTTCTTATCTATAACATTAAAAATACATGCAGTATGTGAGTTCACACTGTGTAATAGCAAAAGCTGGCCTCGTGAAAAATTAAACATAAATTAGTGATTTTTTCACGAGGCCAGCTTTTGCTATTACACAGTGTGAACTCACATACTGCATGTATTTTTAATGTTATAGATAAGAAATATCTTTATTAATTTTTTTGGACTTTTATCAACTGGTTCTTAAACTATTTTTCACTGGATGCACTGTATGGATCTAGATGCAATTTTAGTGTAATCACACTCACCATATGCACTGTATAGTCTGAAGTTTGATCTGAAATCATTGATTTATTATTATTCGTATACATTTATATATTTTGTTTAACAGGACTGTCACTATATGCACTTTAGTTGGAGTTATTGACACTTATGCACTTTAGAGGGTGTAGATATAAAGGAACACGGCTATAATAGCTATGTTTAGCTAATTTTTTCTTTTTCTTTTTATCAGTATTGATTTATTTATTTAATTTTTTTGTGGAGCGCAACACTACTTATGCACTACATGGCGTGCAGGCTGCCCAGGCCCCGCCGAGGGCGAATACAGGCTCCGCTGGACAGGGGGGTCAGAGAGCTCCCTCCGTGGGCTCTTGGTAGGACTTGCAGTCCCGGCGACCCCCCCCCTGGGCGAGTACCTGGTCGGCGGCCTGGAGATCCTGCCGTGCGCCGCCTCGCTGACTCCCGCTGCTGGACCGCTCCCGTCTGCCAACACGGCCGCGACCTGGCTCTGGAGCCAGGTGGGCCCTCAAGCTGCCGGCGCCTCCCCACTAGGTCCCCAAAGTCCGCCATCGTCTTGTCCATCCGTCCTTCCGCACGAGGAGCAGTGAGAATACCTGCCTCCTCGTGTGCCGCACTCTCCGAACTGGCCCCGCTCGGCTCTGCCCCCCTTTTAACCGGCCACTTTCCATCTCCGCCCATCCACGTGATACCATGTGTGTCACTAGACACACTGTCAGGCCCGACCCTCCGCTATGCTCCCCTGCAGTCCGCTCACTACGGTCCGCTCTAGAGAAGTGGTTACAAAGCCAGTTATAAAGCATGACTCACAAAGCCAGATATAAGGCAGTACTCACAAAGCCAGTCATTAAGCAAAACGAATTTATAACTGGCTCTGTAAGTAATGCCTATTAACTGGCTTTGTGAATACTGAAAAGCCCGTTATAAAGCATTAAGCCTTGTACACACCACCAAACTGACAGCTCAGGTCGGGGCCGCTGTAGTAACAATCCAATGTTAGTACAGCGATCTCCCCTGCTGAGCTATTTTGTTCTGACAGGGGAACGCCCCCCGCCAGAACATTCCGGTCAACGCTCTCAGCCATTGGCTTAAAACGCTGACCTTTTTCACTCATGAGCCTTCGACAGAAGCTGGGCTGAAGGGTAGGCTTCTGTCGGCCCGGCTGCCGTACACATGGGCTGAATGCCGGCTGATATTCAGCCCATGTGCACTAGGTTTTACTCATAGAGCAAGATATTAAGCAAAACTCCTTTATAACTGGCTCTGTGAGTACTGCAGAGGCAGTTATAAAGCATTACTCGCACTGTTAATTATAAATATATACAGAGCCAGTTATAAAGGATTATTGCTTTATAACTGTTTTTTTGACAGTCACTTTTACTAGTGCTTCCAAAGCCTGTGCAATACTTCATCCAGTCAACTTTTCTGGGCAGAATTGTCTCCCCTTCATCTTGAGCCTGACACAAAGCTGCTGAGGGAGAGGAGTGCCCAGAGATAGCAGGTGCAGAAGCATTAGTTACTGAAGAAAAAAATCATAGCTACCATTATTAAAAGCAGTGCTCCCTGGCCTGGAGCATGAGACCCTTCACTTGCAGGAATGGAGATGAATGTACACCAGCCGGCAGCCACACTACTTTCCCTATAGGCGGCCTCAGCTTTCATGTGCGTGAGGCAGGTCTCAGTAGGTGGTGCCTAAGGCCTCTTCCTCTTGGTCCCCGTCCCTCCTCCGTTCCTGGCGTCCTGGTTGCCAGGTCACCATCGGCTGCGGGGCACATGCACAAACACGGATTTCCTGTTTAGCAGCGGCCTGGGTTGCCATGGATCGGCTTGGTAGGCAGGGAATGAGGAGACTCATCCCCGCTTCTCCCACCACCACCCAGCATATGCGGAACATCAGCGGCCGGTGTTAGAACACCGGCCCTGCATGTCCCAGGCATGCAGTCCAGTGGCCTGATGGACCCTGGACCACCGGGCAAACGTCCGGTCTGCCCTATGGCCAGTCCGGCCCTGGATAGAGGGGTGTGGGAGTGAATGGCCCTGAATGCAGACAGTACACGTCATATTAGGAGAGGTGGCTGCGTCCGTGCAGCTGTGCGTTCTAATCACTTTCAATGGATTGCCTACATGCAGCACCTGGAAGTTACAGATGCTGCAAAAATGGCCTGTTCATGCTATATGGGCCTCATCACCCTTGTAAACAAGGCCATACAGGCAGACACAACTAATACAAATAAAACAGCGCTAATACATTTTCCGTGAGCATTTTAAAATGCACTGTCCCTTAGTGCTATAATTAAAAATGTCTGTACTAATGCTGGTGATAGATAGTCAGAATCTCAGGTGGTTCAGCGGGGACCAGCTGAGATTCTAACCATGTATGGGCAGGCTGATTGTACCCAAGTTGATCGATCCATCAACTTGGGTGCAACCAGCCTGTCTGATGTTTCATGTGATTTTTGCCAACCAGAGAGTTATGGTGAGTCGCAGGCAATCAGTAATTTTACACGAAAGCCAACAATAGTCACTCTTGTATCCCTGTCATATCGAGTTTATTCATTGACCTTGGCACAAGGGTTTTGAACTTTTATCTCTATAATTGAATGCTGTACAAAGAAAAATATGAAATGTAAGTGAAGGTGCTAAATCTAATTCCTCTCTTTATTTTTATTGAAGATGTATGCAGTATTTACTGCAGACAAGGCTCATATGGCAGACCTGTCGACCATCAAATTGAGATGCCTCCAAAAAGTGACGTTCAAATAGAGACTCCACCAGAGTGCGACCTATTCATGACCACTCCACCAGAGTGCGACCTTGACATGGCCACTCCACCAGAGTGCGACCTTGACATGGCCACTCCACCAGAGTGCGACCTAGACATGGCCACTCCAACAGAGTGCGGCCTAGACATGGCCACTCCAACAGAGTGCGGCCTAGACACGGCCACTCCACCAGAGTGCGACTTCCGCAAGGAGATCCCACCAGAGTGCAACTTACACAAGGAGACCCCACCAGAGTGCGACCTTGACACGGCCACTCCACCAGAGTGCGACGTAGACATGGCCACTCCACCAGAGTGCAACCTTGACACGGCCACTCCACCAGAGTGTGACCTTGACACGGCCACTCCACCAAAGTGCGACCTTGACACGGCCACTCCACCAAAGTCTGATCTTGACACGGCCACTCCACCAGAGTGCGACGTAGACACGGCCACTCCACCAGAGTGCAACCTTGACACGGCCACTCCACCAGAGTACGACGTAGACACGGCCACTCCACCAGAGTACGACGTAGACACGGCCACTCTACCAGAGTGCAACCTAGACACGGCCACTCCACCAGAGTACGACGTAGACACGGCCACTCTACCAGAGTGCAACCTAGACACGGCCACTCCACCAGAGTGCAACTTCCACAAGGAGACTCCACCAGAGTGCGAGCTCAACAAAAAGAAACCAAAACGTCATGTTCACTTCATGCTTCCTCCAGGAAGGGAGGAGGAAACTGATGCTCAACAAAAACATGGCGTTCTCTTTCAGAAAGCATTAAAGAAATACCTTCACCAGGAGACTCCATCAAAACGTCGTGATCGCTCTATGCTAAGTCCAGAAAGTGACGTTGACACTGAGATTCCACAAAAAGGTGGCGCTCGTTGTCAGAAAGCAAATAAGAAAGAAATTCAAAGACCAGAAGTGTCATCCGCCCCCCCCCCCCCCAGAAAAAGGAGCCTTGATCATCACAAAACCCGGACAAAAGAAAAAGAATCAGAAAAAGAAACAAAAATAGAAAGTTGGACTGGCTGTGAAGGGAGCTTGGAGGCCAGTAGTCTTTTTATTTTATTTTCTGCAGGCGTGTGTTGGACCGGGTGTGAGGGGAGGTTGAAGGCCGGAGGACTTTTTCTATTCTGCCAGAGTGCAACGTAGACATGACCACTCCGCCAGAGTGTGACCTAGACATGGCCACTCCACCAGAGTTCGACTTCCACAAGGAGACTCCACCAGAGTTCGACTTCCACAAGGAGACTCCACCAGAGTTCAAATTCCACAAGGAGACTCCACCAGAGTACAACTGGTGGCCAGAAGACTTTTTTCTTTTCCTGCAGGCGTGTGTTGGCCCGGCTGTAAGGGGAGGTTGGAGGCCGGTAGACTTTTTCTCTTTTCCACAGGCGTTTGTTGGACTGGCTGTATCCAACTTAAACACAAACTGTTCAAACTATTTAAATAAACTTTTTTATTTTACTGACTGTCTGGTAAGTGTTCTGGTGGATTCTGTGTATTAAATTGTTCTGTGAACTGCCATGCTTAAAGGGGTTGTAAACCCTCATGGTTTTTCACCTTAATGCATTCTATGTATTAAGGTGAAAAACCTTCTCTCATGCTACAGCCCCCCAGTGCCCCCCGTTTTACTTACCTGAACCCGGTCTTTTTCTCCCCGGGGACCAGCAAACCAGCTCTAGTAGGTGTCAATCAAATCCAATGATGCGGGAGCCGGGGCGCGATGCAGTGTACTGCTTTATGTGTCTATAGACGCAGAAGCAGGACTCCGGAGCGCACCCGCGCGGGTGTCCCGAAAGCAAGTGCTTCTCCCACAGGTCACTCGAGAAGAGGAGGAGCTACTAGCGCAGCTGAGGAACCCCAGAAGAGGAGGATCGGGCCACTCTGTGCTTAATCAATGGCACAGTGGAGGCAATTATGAAATGTTTGTTATTAAAAAAAAAAATCTTTAGTAACCCGCACTGAATCAAACTTTTGAGCATTATTGCAATACATGTTATCACATGTTACATGCTTAGTGTGTTGCAGTATCATTCATTGTCAATGATACCTCAGCACATTGAACCAGCGCACTTCCAACACATACTGTATGCATTGCACCACAGCGCACATCAACACACAGCCATTGTGCTGGCCAGATATTTTTTGTCTGTTCTGAACACAACAAAATGGGCAGTTGTAGCATTATATACTATTCTTGTGTGGTTTCTGTTTAGCGATCAATCTCTACAACACGACTGAGTTAATCTGTTAGCTGCTGACAAATTGAACTGCTCTCTATAGGCACACCACAGGCTCACTTTAACCCCTGACCTTAAGGCCAAACCAAACTTTTATTTTCAATCAGCTCAGTACAAACCAGAGACATAAAAACAAAAGGTGTGTAAAGCCAGACAGGTTGGGATCTTTAAACATCAGCCACAACCTAATTAGAAAAGCATGCCCTACCAGCATGCTGCAGGAAAGGTTCCTTGCTCTACATGGGGAAGCAGAAGTCTCTCTGCAGAGGAACAGCTTGCTCCCTGAAAGGTCAGAGTTAGAGCTCTCCAATAGCAGGGAGCTTGAGCTATATTGATTGAAGTGCTATAGCTCAGACTCAGCAGGGGCAATGTTGGACCTCCGCATAGAGATAATTGCTTCCACATGGAAATCAAGGGCCACACTTTGCAGCTGCTGGCAGGGTGCGGCTGTTTTTTCATCTGCAATACACTGAATGCCTTTTTGTCATGATGCACCTGAAACATACAGGAATTAGCTGATTTAAATGAAATATTCATTTGTGTTTTTAATGGAGTGGCAGGAGAGTGAAAGGAAGGTGAGTGTGCACACCTGAAGAAGGAAGCAATAAAAATGTAATACATTACTGTTTACCATTCCTAAGATATGGTGGTCGCATTTGTTTTTCTCTGATGATATTGCCAGCAACATACTTCCTGTCCTAATGTACCTAATATAATAAAACAGTACAGTGGTGTAGTGGTTAGCGCTCTCGCCTAGCAGTAAAAAAGGGTCGCTGGTTCAAATTCCATCCATGACACTACCTTCCTTGAGTTTGCATGTTCTCCCTGTGCCTGTGTAGGTTTCCTCCAGGTACTTCGGTTTCCTCCCGCACTCCAAAGACATGCAGGTAGGTTAATTGGTTTCTGTCCAAAATTGGTCCTAGTATATGAATGGGGACCTTGGATTGTGGGCTCCTTGAGGGGAGGGACCAATGTGAGAGTGCAATGTACAGGGATAGGACAATTGTAGACACTCACTAAGGTTGGACTGGTGTCTTTATTCAACCTTACTAACTATGCAAAACTATGAACGTTGCATGACAACAACTGGCAATCAATAGTTTATTTGTATATAAAATATGATAATAATAACATGATAATATATTAGCATAATTAGTTCATACTGTAAACATTATAAAGAACCAAATTCATTGAAGAGTGTCTCCACAGTAAATAACCATAACCCTGATTAATTGGTACAATCCAATTGGTATATGAGGTAGTTAATATTAATAATGCAATATATGAGTGAGGGGGCATCATGTGACTGCCACTCTTCAGGAGTGGGTATGAGGTAGATGTTTTTAAATATTAAAACATATATTTTAATTGTGGAAATATTGTATAGTAGGTCTTTCTATAGGGAGAGGAGGGGAAAAATGATTTCCCAAAATTTACTATGCCTATGAATCTGGGTGCAGGTGTGGAGGGCTGGAGGCTGACCCGAAGAACATCAGCCCCGGGAGCTGAGGTGGACTGACTCCGATGTACAACGATGGGAATCCAGCAGGAGGCAGTAGTCCCTGGGGATAAGTCCCCATGGATTTTGAAATTCGTATGATCCACGTAAATGTAACCATCTCTATAAAAAAGGGATATATAGTAGAATATGAACTGTAGCGTGGAAATATACAATAAGTAACTAATGAAAAGCAATATGATAGTGCAGGGACTGATCGGTGGTAGGGATATAAAACAAGGTGTTGGATAGATGCAGGGTGATTGGGATTACAAGATATGCCCCATTGTGATAGCAAAATAAATGGTGAATAGGATTACAGACCAAACCCCAACGCTGAGATGTTGAACCAAAGACAAAAGTTAAATTGGGACACAATAAGAATTTAAATTTTTTTTTTGAAAAAGAATAGGTGAGGGAAAAAAGGAGTGAGAAGGGGCCAAAAAGATTACCTGGATTACTATGTAACCAATAGAGGTCCAATGGTGCATAATGACCACGGGGGGATCAGCCATAAGGGGGTCTGAATCAACTAGAGGGAGTATAAATACTTTAATGTGGTCGTGGGTGTCCACCAATGACAAGGTAGCAGCCAATAGGAGGAGACGGCGCCAAACAACTGAGCGGCGTAGGCTGCTCACCATCCGGTGCCAGCTACCTCGTGGACGACGCCAGAGTCGAATGAACAGCGTTGGCTCGCCAACATCACTGGTGGCGATGCAGTGTGCATGGTGCTGGATGCGTGGTGTCGTTGGGCAGCTGGGCGTCTGCCCAGATCCCTGCATCACCCGAAGGAAGGGGAAGGGGAGGGCCCCAGGAGCCAATTGCAGCTCCCGGAATTGGGCCAGAACGGTTGGATACAGCCAGCCCAAACCACACCATAACCCAGTGCATAAAAGCAGCATAACCAAACACACACTATAGATCACAATGTTACATAATAATATTACATAACTAAGCTCCTCTAAACCTAAATAGCATATGAATCTAGATTAACCACCTCAATACAAGCCATTTTTCAGATTTCAGCACTGTCACACTTTGAATGACAATTGCGGTCATGCTACACTGTAACCATGTGAAATTTGTATAATTTTCTTCACACAAATAGAGCTTTCTTTGGTATTCTTTGCTATTTGTGTGGTATTTAACCACTTGACCACTGGGCACTTAAACACCCTTAATAACCAGACCAATTTTCAGCTTTTGGTGCTTTCACATTTTGAATGACAATTACTCAGTCATGCAACACTGTACCCATGTGAAATTTTTGTCCTTTTTTTCACATAAATAGAGCTTTCTTTTGTTGGTATTTAATCACCTCTCGGTTTTTTATTTTTTGTGCTATAAAAGAAAAAAGACCGAAAATTCTGTAAAAAAATTAATTTTTCTTCGTTTCTGTTATAAAATTTAGCAGATTAGTAATTTTTCTTCATAAATTTTGGCCAAAATTTATACCACTACATATCTTTGGTAAAAATAGTAAAATTGGTAGATATTATTTGGTCTTTGTGAAAGTTATAGAGTCCACAAGCTATGGTGCCAATATCTGAAAATTGATCACACCTGAAGTACTGACGGCCTATTTCAATTCTTAAGACCCTAACATGCCAGAAAATTACAAATACCCCCCAAATGACCCCTTTTTGGAAAGAAGACATTCCAAGGTATTTAGTAAGAGGCATGATGAGTTTTTTGAAATTGTCATTTTTTCCCACAATTCTTTGCAAAATCAAGATTTTTTTCCTTTTTTTCCCCACAAAATTGTCATATTATAAGTTTATTTCTCACACACAGCATATGCATACCACAAATTACACCCCAAAACACATTCTGCTATTACTCCTGAGTACGGCGATACCACATGTGTGAGATTTTTACACAGCGTGGCCACATACAGAGGCCCAAAATGCAGGGAGCGCCATCAGGCGTTCTGGAGCACCCAGGACAATTCTGACATTTCTCTCCTACAAGTAAAAATCGTCATTTATTTGCTAGAAAATTACATAGAACCCCAAAACATTATATTTATTTTTAGCAAAGACCCTAGAGAATACAATGGTGGTCGTTGCAAATTTTTATCTCACACAGTATTTGCGCAGCAATTTTTCGAACACGTTTTTTTTGGGGGAAAAAACAGTTTTGTGCTTTAAGAAAAAAAAAACAGTAAAGTTAGCACAATTTTTGCATAAAGTGAAAGATGAAGTTATGTTGAGTAAATAGATATCGAACATGTCACTCTTCAAAATTGCACATGCCCGTGGAATGGCGCCAAACGTCGCTACTTAAAAATCCCCATAGGCGACGCTTTAAATTTTTTTTACTGGTTACATGTTTTGAGTTACAGTGGAGGTCTAGGGCTAGAATTATTGCTCTCACTCTAACGTTTGCGGCGATACCTCACATGTGTGGTTTGAACACCGTTTTCATATGTGGGCGGGGCTTAAGTATGCATTCGCTTCTGCATGCGAGCACATGGGGACAGGGGTGCTTTAAATTTTTTTTTTTTTTTTTTATTGTTCATTTTACTTTATTTATTTTAGTTTGACATTTTTTTCCTCAAAAATAAATTTTTGATCACTTTTAATCCTATTACAAGGAATGTAAACATCCCTTGTAATAGGAATATGGGATGACAGGTCCTCTTTACAGTGAGATCTGGGGGTCAATAGGACCCCACATCTCACCTCTAGGCTGGGAAGCCTGAAATAAAAATAAAAAAAATAAAAAGATTCTGGCTTTGATCGTATTGGCATGTTGGTAGAAGCACCGGAGGGCGGTCAGGGGGGGCCGTCTATGGCTGGGTATTGCAGGGTATCACAGAGTATGGCTGGGTATCTCCGAGTATGGCTGGGTATCTCCACGTATGGCTGGGTATTGCAGGGTATCTCCAAGTATGGCTGGGTATGGCAATTTATGGCAGGGTATTGCAGAGTATTGGGGGGGTATTGCAGAGTATTGGCGGGTATTGGAGAGTATTGGCGGGTATGGGCGGGTATTGCAGAGTATTGGCGGGTATTGCAGAGTATTGGGGGGTATTGCAGAGTATTGGTGGGTATTGCAGAGTATTGCCAGGGTATGGAGGGTGACACCGATCTCTTTCCCCTCCGCTGTACCGATCGGTACAGAGGGGGGGAGGGAGGAACCGGCGTCATAACATGACGCCGGTTTGTTTACAAGTGATCACTCCGTCATTTGACGGAGCGATCACGTGGTAAACGGCCGTGATGATCGCCCGTTTACCATGATCCGTGATGCTTTCGTGTGCACGCCCCAGGGGGGCGCGTGGGAGCAGAATTCTGGGAGGCCGTTAATTAACGGCCTCTCAGAGTTAAACAACCGCCCTGAAGCCGTTAATCGGCTATGAGCGGTTGTTAAGTGGTTAATCACTCCTGGGTTGTTTTTTTTGGGGGGGGGGGATATTTAGGAAAAAAATAAGGGATCACATTTTTTTTTTAAAAGTTTTTCTTAGTTTCTGTCAGTAAATTAGTAATTTTCTCCTTCACTGATGGGCGCTGACGAGGCAGCACTGATGGGCACTGATAGGCTGCACTGATGAGGTGGTTCTTATGGGCACTGATTAGGTGGCACTGATGAGGAGGCACGAATATGCCACACTTATGGCCACTGATAGGTGGCACTGATGGGTGGCACAGATAGGTGGCAGTGGTGGGCACAGATAGGCGGCACTGGTGGGCATTGATGGGTGGCATTTATGGACAGCAGTGATGAGCAGCACTGACTATCATCACTAATGGCCACTGATTACTGGCACTTGTTGACAACATTGGTGTCAGTGGACACAGTAATAACTCTCAGTATAGTCATTTGACACAATGATAACCCCAACATTGGTGTCCGTGGATACAGTAATAAACTGGAGCTGGATACCCACCAGTGGCATTCGTGTTAGTGGTAACAATAAGCCTCAACATTTGTGCCAGTGGATGCCATTATAACCTTCAACTTTGGTGTCAGTGAATGAAAAAAAGGCCCTCTACATTGGTGTCACTGAATGAAATATTAACACCCGACATTGATGTGGACACAATATTAATCCCTAACATTGGTGTCAGTGGACTCATTATTAATCCACCAACATTGTTAGTGAATGCAATAATAACTCTCGCCATTGGTGTCAGTGGAGTCAATATTAATCCACAATTTTGGTGTCATCAGATGCAAAATTACCCCCAACATTGGTGTCAGTGCTCGTTGACACAATAATAACCACCAACATTGATGTCAGTGGACACAATAATAACTCTCAGCATTGGTGTCATTTGACACAATAACCCACAACACTGATGTCAGCAGATACAATAATAATCTGGAGCTGGATATCCGTAGGTGCCAGGTAACTCTCCTGGGAGACGTTAAGTGTAATGCCTCGTACACACGATCGGACTTTCCGCCAACAAAACCGCGGCATTTTGTCCGAAGGCCGTTGGCTCAAACATGTCTTGCATACACACGGTCACACAAATGTTGGCCAACAATTACGCATGTAGTGATGTACTGCGTGTTTTTTCAGCTCTTTAGCGCCACCCTGTGGACTCCTTCTAATTTCTTGTTACTAGAAGTTTGCTGAGTGTTGATTTGCGATTTTCTTTTTGCGTTTTATCATTTAGCGCTTTTCAGTTCGTGATTTCCATTTGGTGCTTTTCAGTTTGTTTCTGAACGGCCTGTTCGTCCACCAGACATGTTGTGGAATCGGAGGAGATAACGTGTTATTTATTATTGGCCTTGGAGTTATTGCTCTGACATTATTTTTTTGATTGAATAATGATTTGATTTGGTATATTTTCTATATTTTTGGATGCATAGAATGCACTTTTTGGTTAAGTTCTATTGGCAGATAGCATGTCTGTTTTACTTCAAATGACAGTTTGGGAGTAGGCAGTTACATTTTAAAAAATATAATGTAAATATTGACAAAGGACACCAACATAGTTGTATCTTTGATCGTAAAAACGATGGGATAATGGTGTTGTGGAAACTTGCATCCATAATAATAATAAAAAAAATAATAATATTATTCTTGAGATCACTAGGAAAAAAAGCCTTTGAAAATTTGTTTGCAATAACTCCATCAGTATCACCAGCAAAACAGTTTGATCGTGTGTACAGGCCTTAAGTGTTGCTTTTGGGTATCTCCAGCCCTTATTGCTCTCTCCTTGTGTGCTAAGCAAAAAACAAATAATTGAAAACACACTAAAGCCTCATACACACGGTCGGACTTGTACAAACTTTTTCGTGGACTTTTGTACAAAGGGCGTGGTCCACAAGTTTGTATTGCATACACACGGTCGGACTTTTTGACAACAAACACGAACGTGGTGACGTCACAACGTACGGACGCCACATCAAAAGAGGACGTTCAATGACTCCAGCGCCACCTTTGGTCAACTTCTGTATTGTAGTCTGATCGTTTGCATAGGTTCTGAGCATGCGTGTTTGTACCTTGTACAAAAGTCCGATGCTTTTGTGTACACACGGTCGGACTTTGCTCCATCGGACTTTTGTTGCCAGAAAGTTTGTCCGTTCGCACAGCCAACAAAAGTCCGATGAAAACAGAAAAAGTTTATCCGATGGAGCGTACACACAGTCGGATGTTGCTCCAAAACAGCTAATTTGCATGTTTGTTGTCAAAAAGTCCGACCGTGTGTACGGGCCTTTATAGTGACTGACGCTCAATGTTTTTCATTCCCTTTGAGCTATGGACTCAGCCCTGGGGTAAATGTCAGCCCACCCAGTCACTAGGGGTCCCTCAAATGCCCCTGGGTTTTGGGGGGGATGCCACAGACACAAGCCCTTAAACTTGGTACACACAATGAGATTATTGGATGAATGAACATCTGTTTGTTTTTTTCCTGTAATGCCGCGTACACACGACCGGGCCTAGGTCCGACAGACTTTCGACGGAGTTCTGACGGAGTTCTGACAGAGTTCTGACAGAGTTCTGACAGAGTTCTGACAGAGTTCTGACGGACTTTCCGAATGAACGGACTTGGCCACACACAATCACACCAAAGTCCGACAGATTCTAATGTGATGACGTACGACCGGACTAGAATAAGGAAGTTCATAGCCAGTAGCCAATAGCTGCCCTCGCATCGGTTTTTGTCACGAGCAGATTTCTCGGTACGAACTGGGTCCGGCGGAGTTCTTTCGGAAAAATTTGAAACATGTTCCATTTCTAAAGTCTGTCAGACTTTTGCGAATCAAAAGTCCGCTGCAGCCCACACACGATCAAATAGTCTGCCGGAATCATTCCGTCAGACTTTTGATGTTGAAAAGTCTGGTCGTGTGTACGCGGCATTAGTCTCCATATTGAAAATGAAGAGGTTACTAAAGTTCAAAAATTCTCGAACGACAGAATAAAAATTCTAAACTGATGTAATATATTGTATTGTGTTTGTATTGCATTTTTGCAGACAAAAGTTGTACTGGTTAAATGAAAATCGTATGATCTGGTATCGTACGAGAACATTTTTCATATTTGTCCCTTCGGATAATTTCGGACGAAAGCTATGTACTAGCGATCAGATAATTGTGCGATCGGTTTGAAAGTATTTTTTTTGTACAATTTTCTGATTGTGTGTACGGTTCTTTAGTGAGTTGGTAAATTCAGATCTGTCCACCAAGTTATCTTCACTACTGTAGATGAATTCAAGTAAAGTGATATAGACATGGCAGACACATCCAACCATCCATCCAACCACTGATGATTGCAAGATAGTGTTTTTCGTGGAAGGTGAAGACATCCAGCCTGATGAAGTACAATATTACAGTATAGGCTAAATAAAGTCCATATATGTAACATAGATCATTCCAAACAGCAAAGGCCCCAATAAGTGAACCATGTGTTCCACCGTCGCTGTACAAGTCCGCTCAAGAATGCATACATGTAATACTCCTCACTAAAAAGGTCCTCCAGGGGCAGTCCAGCATGTCATCTACAAAAATATGAATATCTATTTATTTTCTCATTACTTCTCCCATCTTTAGCCCTTGTACACACGGTTGGACATTCCGACGGAAAATGTCCGATCGGATCGTGTTGTCGGATAATCCGACCGTGTGTGGGCTCCATCGGACTGTTTCCGTCTGAATATCCGACCAATAAAGTTTTAGAGCAGGGCTATAAAATTTTCCGACAACATGATCCAAAGTCCGATCGTGTGTAGAGAATTCTGATCGGACAAAGTGCCACGCATGCTCAGATGAAATTTGTAGACCAAAGCTGTTGGCTTCTAGCCTGAACGTAGTCCCATCGTAACGCAATAACGCCACCACGTTCTGAACTATCGGATTGTCCGACAACTTTGCCTGACCGTGTGTATGCAACAGTTTCGGACAAAATCCGTCGGACAAAATCCAACGGATTTGGTTGTCAGAATGTCCGACCGTGTGTACAAGGGCTTACATCTACCACTGTCATTAGATCCTTTCTTATCCATATGGACTCCATCCCTTTCTCCTGGGGGGGGTTGGAAGGGGGTCCCTGTTCTCGGGGAAGATGGAGTGGGATATGGGATGGCTTCACTTACCATGACATGCAGGTCCCTCATTTATGGTTGTCTGGGCTCTCTCCAGCAGCACGGATGGGCGATCAGCATATCCCCAGGGAGCACAGCTATGGCTTGTCAGACTGGCAGCAATTGATGGGTACAGTGCCTGCGTTTGATGGGCACAGTGAGGCAGCGTTTAAAGGGCACAGTGAGGTGGCGTTTGATGGGCGCAGTGAGGCGCTTGTTGGGCGCAGTGAGGCAGAGGATACATGGGTTAGATTAGATGGGATGGATGTCCAGGGAAAACAGAGGAGGCCTATATCCCTTCTAATCTATCCCATGTATCCTCTGTGTACTCTGGACATGTCTCTGGGCCTCCATCCCTTCTAATCTTACAGGGGGAACTCTGCGAACCCTAATGTAAAGGGGAACACTAATGTAAAGGGCAATGCTGAAGACCCTGATGTAAGCGGGAACTCTGATGTAAATGGGAATGCAGTGGACTCTGATATAAAGTGGTCTCTGGTGACCAGAGCAACCCTTTCATCAGAGTTCTTCCTTAGATCATGTTCTGAAGCATTTTCCTTTACATCTGAGTTCCCCTGCGGACACTGATGTAAAGGGGAATGCCGGGAAATGTAATGGGGGGGTTCGAGACTCTGGTTACCAGAGACCACCTTCCGCAGAGTGAATATACTTAGAGGGGGGCGGGGGTGTTACGGAGATGATGGGAAACCTTTATATCAGTGCCCTCTTACATAATTGCATTCACTCCCCCCTTACATCAGTGACACCCCCCCAGACTGGCCTGGCGGCTCTGTCACTGACCTCCTCTACGGTGCAGCGTAAAATGACAGCCGGTTCGCATGTGGTTAAAGAGTATCTCTATTTTATCGAGGAAAAAAAAATCTCTTCTTGGGTATTTAACAAATTGTTTTGCAGATTTATCCTTTTCTGCTATTAACAAATAGATGTTTAGTTATGTCCATGTGCAAAGTGAAAGGGAGTGACTTTTCCTTATTAATCAGCTGATACACTTACAGTTTTCTAATAAGAAAATCTACAGGGACGGCATGCATTTTTTAAGTATTTAACCAATAGGGGTCATCTCACCAAAATAAAAAATTCCTACTGCAGACGATGCCTAAAATCTGACCTGTGTCTTAGTGCAGACCTCGGGGAAAATAAGAGAGCCAATCACACAAGCAGGAAATGACAAGTCTGTGGAATTTCTGTACACTTACAGCAGCTGTAGATTGAAAAGGAAAAGTCATTTTTAATAAAATTCAATGACAATGTGGCTTGTGTAGCAATTGTATATGCTGTGTTTTTTGTTAGTTTTTTTTTTTTGCCTTTTTGTTCGCTCCAAAATTGCTGTAACCTATTAAAATGATGTTCACACCTGCTACTTGAATGGACAAACAGGTTTCTTTTGTGCCCAGAACATGTACATCACAATATTCACAATTTTTGCAGAACAGAAATGATATTCATGATTAGAATTGTATTTGTTCACATAAGAAATAATGGGATTTTTATATACAGCTTACCTGTAAAATCCTTTTCTTGAGAGTACATCACGGGACACAGGAGCTTCATTACATAGTGGGTTATATAGGCACCTCTGGTGATTGGACACTGGTTGACCCTAATTAAAGAGAATTCCTCCCCTATATAACCCCTCCCATCTGGGAGGCACCTCAGTTTTGTAGCAAAGCAATAAGAAACCACGTAAAACCCAAGAGGGGCGGGAGCCCTGTGTCCAGTGATGTACTCTCAAGAAAAGGATTTTACAGGTAAGCTGTATATAAAAATCCCATTTTCTTGATCATACATCACGGGACACAGGAGCTTCATTACATAGTGGGATGTCCCATAGCAATGCTCAGGTTGAGGGGAGGGAGACACAGATCATAAATATAGACCGCCAGGGACCTGAGGACCTAAACTGCAGTCTGCAGTACACTGCGCCCAAAGGCGATATCCTCTTGCCCTCTGACATCCACCTGATAGAATCTGGTGAATGTGTGGACTGATGACCAAGTCGCAGCCTTACAGATCTGAGCCAGGGAGGCCTGGTGATGCACTGCCCAAGAAGCACTGACAGCCCTAGTAGAGTGCGCTTTCACCTGAAAAGGAGGAATCTTCCCCTTTAAGCTATAGGCCTGAGAAATAACCTGTCTGATCCACCTTGAGAGAGTGGACTTTGACGCTGCCTGACCCCTTCTAGGGCCTTCTGGCAGAATAAATAAACAGTCAGTTTTTCTTATCTGAGCAGTTGCCTGAAGATAAAGACTGCTTGCTCTAACCACATCTAAAGTGTGTAAAGACTCTTCCTTTATGGACTGAGGATTTGGAAAAAAGGATGGTAGGATTATATCCTGATTCAGATGGAAACCCGAAACCACCTTAGGTAGAAAGGACCCGTTGGGACGCATAACCACCCGGTCCTTATGGATAATTAAATAGGGCTCTTTACAGGAAAGAGCTGCCAATTCTGATACTCTTCTAGCCGTGGATATGGCTACTAAGAAGACCAGCTTTTTAGTCAAGAGAGCTAAAGAAGCCAGATGCAAAGGTTCAAATGGTTGGGCCTCTAAGGCCGAGAGAACCAAATTCAGATCCCATGGGCATACCGGAGGTTTAACTGGCGGTTTTATCCGCATAGCCCCCTGGATAAAAGCCCGTACTAGGGAGTGTGATGCAAGAGGTCTTTGAAAAAATACCGATAGGGCCGAAATCTGCACCTTGATGGTGCTTATGGCAAAATTCATTTCTAGGCCTGACTGGAGAAAGGCCAAGATTCTGCTAATGACATACTTTCTAGGATGCCATCTCCTGAGTTCACACCAGGAAACATATGTCCTCCAGATCTTGTAATAGATACGCCTGGAGGCCGGCTTTCTGGCATTGACCAGAGTGGAAAGGACTGGCCCCGAAAGGCCACGGTCTCTCAGAATGTGGGTCTCAGCAGCCAGACCGTCAAATTCAGACTGCGTAAAGCAGGATGGTAGATTGGACCCTGTGAGAGCAGATCTGGCCGGAGAGGGAGGGTCCATGGCCTGCCCACTGCCAACTTCATGATTTCTGCAAACCATGGTCGCCTGGGCCAAGCTGAGGCCACTAAAAGGACCGACTTCGACTCCCTCTTGACCCTTCCCAGGAACCGCGATAGCAGCGGGCTCGGGGGGAAGGCATAGATCAGATTGTACTGATCCCAGGGAACCGTCAGAGCGACTGACCCCTGGGCAAGCGCATCTCTTGTCCTTGACACAAACCTGTCCAGTTTCCTGTTGAATCTGGACGCAAACAGATCCACGTCTGGAGTGCCCCACTTGTGACATATGTTCTGAAACACATCGGGGTGCAGAGCCCATTCTCCTGGGCACAACTGCTGGCGGCTGAGAAAATCCGCCTGCCAATTCTCCACTCCTGGGATGAAGACTGCAGAAAGACACGGAACATGCTCTTCTGCCCAGACAAGTATGCGATTCACCTCCTTTTGGGCCACCAGACTTCTGGTACCACCCTGGTGATTGATGTAAGCCACTGCGGTGGCATTGTCGGACTGAATCCGAACCGGGAAACCTCGCAGTCTGTAAGACCACTCTATGAGTGCCATATAAACTGCCCGAATCTCCAAGATATTTATGGGCAGCAGACCTTCGGTCGCAGACCATTTTCCCTGCGAGCACGTTCCCTCCAATACGGCTCCCCAGCCTGTCAGGCTGGCATCCGTTGTGACAATCTTCCATGAGAGGGGAAGAAAAGTTTTGCCTTTCAGCAAATTCCTGGTTTGTAACCACCAGACAAGACTTTTGCGTGTCCCGGGGGATAAACGCATAGGAAGATCCAGGGATTGGGGCTTCCTGTTCCAAACCGCAAGGATGCATCTTTGCAGAGGCCTTGAGTGGAACTGGGCGAATGGGACGGCCTCGAATGAGGCGACCATCTTTCCCAGTCTCATACATAACCAAATGGAGGAAGATCTTCTGCCCAGAATCAGGCGCACCAGATCTCCAATGGCCAAGGCCTTTGGCCTTGGAAGAAACACCCTGCCCTGAGCGGTGTCGATAATCAAACCCAGGTAATCCAACCTGGTGGTCGGTTGCAAGGACGACTTTTCTAGGTTTATAATCCAACCTAGGCGCTCTAGATGTTCTAGCGTCCTGGTGACGCTGCGACTTAGGCACGCTGCAGTTCTCTCTACGAGAAGCAAGTCGTCTAGGTAAGCCATGACGGCTATGCCCTGAACTCTTAAGATTGCTAAGAGAGGGTCCAGAATCTTCGTGAAGACTCGAGGGGCCGTAGCTAGCCCGAACGGCAGGGCCACAAATTGAAAATGGCGCCGCTCTACCGCGAACCTTAGAAACTTCTGGTGTGCGGGAAATATTGGCACATGGAGATATGCATCTTTGATATCTATTGATGCCATGAATTCTCCCCCTTGCAGGGAGGAGACCACAGTGCGTATTGACTGCATCCGGAAGGTCTGGATGTGTAAAAACCGGTTTAAGTCTCTCAGATCCAAGATAGGTCTGACACTTACGTTTGGTTTTGGAACGGTGAAGAGATTTGAATAAAAACCTGAACCCTGATCTTTCGGGCTCACTTCTACTATCACACCCTGGGATAGTAACTGATCTAAGGCCAGGAATAGCGGTTTCTGCTTTACTGGATCCTTGGGGATCCTTGACCTTAGAAAACGAGAAGGTGGAATCTTCTGAAACTCTAGCCTGTAGCCCAGAGATACTGAAGAGATCACCCATTTGTCCTGAATCTCTTCCCGCCAGGCGCCTGCAAACTGCAGGAGCCTCCCCCCCACTCTGCCGAGCGGGGGCGCCCCTTCACAAGGAGGTCTTGGGGGTCTGCTTGGCAGGCTTTCGCCCCCAAGTCTTTTTCTGTCCCTGGGCTCGGCCCTGAGGCTTTCTAGCAGAGGAGGGCTGGGAAGGCCGTCGCCACTGTTTAGAGCTTGATGCTTCGGGAGAGAGAGTACACCTGAATGAAGGACGTTTGCTCTTTTTGACTGGAAGGAGAGTAGACTTACCTCCCGAAATATTTTGGACGAATTTATCTAATTCTTCCCCAAACAAACGCTCCACTTTAAACGGGAACCCAGTCAAATGCTTTTTGCATGACATCTCAGCAGCCCAATTCTTTAGCCATAGAGCCCTACGCATGTGTACCAACATGAGGGATAAACGTGATGCTTGTTGGACAGAATCCAAAATCGCATCAATTATGAAACACAAGATGTGAGGCATCTCTGCATATTTCTCTACTTCCTCACTGGGAAGGAGTCCAAACATCTGTTTAACCTGTTCCTTGAGGAACTGACACAACCCCACGGCTGCGACTGTAGGTTGCACCACAGCGCCAGCTATGGAAAAGGAGGTTTTTAATAAGGTTTCCAGCCTTTTATCAGTTGGATCCTTGAATACCTGCACATTATCCAAAGGACAAGTTAGGTTTTTATTCACACAAGAAACAGCCGCATCGACAGATGGGACCCCCACTTCTTGGTGAAACTTTCCTCCACAGGATAATGCATGGAAAACCTTTTGGGAGGAGTAAACAGTTTATCGGGATGTCCCCAATCCTCATACATCAATTTATCCATTAAAGGATGAATCGGAAAGGAATAGGCAGTCTGTGGGGCTTTCCTGACTCCCAGGGAAGAGACAGAGGACATAGCGACTTCAGCAGCAGGCATTCTGAATGTGGTACGCACCAATTCAGTATAATACTGCACCTGCTTTCTGAGTGCCTGGGAGGAGGGGACTATCTCCTCTTCCTCTGACTCATCCGACTGCTCATGATCCCTATCCAAAGATAGGGATCCCTCCTCATTTTCAGAACAACTATCCGAGAGAGGGATTCCAGCAGAGGGAGGGGATCTACCCCTTTTCCTGCTATCTTTTAGGGAAGCAGAAATAAAATTCATGATTCTCCCTTCAAAACCCTCCAATGTAGCCCTAAGGGAGTCCTCAGTGACATAAACCGGGGCTGCGACATTAGGAGAGGCTGCAAAACCTGACAGGTGCACTGACTCGTTATGAGAGGCTGGCTCCAGTCTTGCAGAGGGGGATGGTAATTTACAGGCACTTTTGGAACCCCTGGACCTAGGCGGTGACTTGCCAGTGCTCTTATTACCTCCCCCTGAAACCCTCTTACGAGGAGACATAGTACTAGGCTACAAAGCAGAGGTACTAGTACAAGTGCGATCACTGTTGCGCTTAAAGTCTCACAATAAATCAATATGTGCTTAAACTGCACAACCTGATGCTGAGTAGGTGTCTTAAGGTTTGCCTGGATCCAATCCCCACGGATGCTTACTGCCCACAGCTCCTGTGTCTCCAGTTACAGTCCCCTGACGCTCTGGGCTTTTTAAAAACTGCCGCCTGGCGCCTGCGCAGTACAGCGCCGTGCACACTGACATGCGCGGCTCGCAACCACACCCCCCCCTCCTCCATAAGGCCGGGAGCGTGCACGAGGACCGCGGAATCCGGGGGGGGGAGGAGAACCCAAAATGGAGCAGCGTGGGACCCCTGAACTGCGTGGGACCCCTGTTTACCTTCATCTGTGGCAGGGACTGTAATGGAGACGTGAGTAGCTGGAGAAACCAGGCTTTCACTGAGCGTGTTTGTATTGAAAGGCATGTAAGTATGCATCAGGCTGCTCTTACTCCCTCTAGTGGTGGAAACCAGGTAAGACATACAACTACTCACAATGAAGAAATCCATTCATATATTTAAATATACAGGATGACTTCCCTTACCTGTCCCCGCTGCAGGAATTGCTGAATCAGACCAATTCCAGCCTTCACCCATCACGGCGGGTATTGTTAGCCAACCTTCAGGTATATCTGGGGTTCTTACGAAAAGATCCTCCCACCTGGGCCATGTAGAAAGCTCTGCCAGAAACTTTCGGGCGCTCTGAGTAAACAGTACCCCAAGTCTGGTTTTCCCAGAGCCCAGTCTTCCAATGGAGAGGACTTACAGGCAAAACCTCGCTTCTTCGGCAGACGAGGCCCGGGTACCATACCATCTTGGGAGTCAAATATCGGCCCGAGGTATGGATCCGGTTTGTTGTAGCCCTTCGGCCCTCGCAGGGACCTGCATAGAGCTAAGTTTTACGTGACCATCACCCAGACACTGGTGAAAAAACTGAGGTGCCTCCCAGATGGGAGGGGTTATATAGGGGAGGAATTCTCCTTAATTAGGGTCAACCAGTGTCCAATCACCAGAGGTGCCTATATAACCCACTATGTAATGAAGCTCCTGTGTCCCGTGATGTATGATCAAGAAAAATGGTTTTCAAATTTTTTTACAAATACATATCTGAAAAGTGTGGTGTGCATTTGTATTCACCCCCTTTACTCTGATACCCTTAACTAAAAGTGGAACCAATTTCTTTCAGAAGTCACCCAATTAGTAAATGGAGACCACCTGTGTGTAATTTAATCTCACTATAAATATAGTTGTTCTGTGAAGCCCTCAGAGGTTTGTTAGAGAACCTTAGTAAAAAAGAAAAGCATCATGAAGGCAAAGAAACACACCAGACAAGTCAGAGATAAAGCTGTGGAGAAGCTTAAAGCAGGGTTAGGTCTTAAAAAATATCCCAAGCTTTGAACATCTCACTGAGTACTGTTCAATCTGTTGTGGTAATTCGGCTATATGCTATGCACACAGCTCCATCTACCGCTGTGCTTCCAATAAGCACCCATTTCCGTCTTAATGATATAATGCTTTAGGCTTACCTTCTCCAACACATTCATCCCAATGACCAAACATCCCCAATGCAACCTACATCCTCATCTCAGCCTGGCTGCTCCTCAGCCAGGCCGCCCTTTTACCCATTAAAGAGACATCAACAGTCGTGTTTCCTTCTGCTTCATCGTCAGCCCCCCAGAGAGCCCTTGACCAAGCTTTTTATTTACTTTTCCCACTGGAAGCCACGCCCTGGAGGGTTTGCCTCCAACAGCTGAACACCTCCCACAAAGGATGTGACCTCACAGCAGTAACAGGATGTTAATGCCCATATAAGGACAATACAATACAATACCATACAATACAATAGAAGGTACCTTTACAGACATGTATACATTCAAAAAGTCTGTTACACAGACTGACCAAATGCTTTCAATGATGGAAACCATACAAAACCAATGAACGATGACTATAATTCCGTTGATAGAAATCCTTAATATATACATTGTTCCAGAGAACAATGTATACTTGGATAATTCTTCATCTCTTGTGAATGGAAAGCTATCTACCGATGTGCACCGCCTATCTCCATGTGCTGATCAGACACAGCAGAGACGATGTGCACACATCCGCACACAACCAATGCCCGCAGAGCCAGCATATGTCCCCAGACGATCGTCTGTACAATGTACAGAGGCCCTTTTGCTGGTGGACATACCCCCACTCCGCAAACACCTTTCTTTCCAACCCCAAGATATTATCCACTACCTAACGGATCTCAACCAGTGTCAGTCTGCCCCAGTCAGCTCTAAAAGAGCGGGTTGGGGGAGAATGAACACAGGAGGACTCTTATGACAATATATACAATAAATACATCTAAAATTTCCACAACAAATCTATCATCCGAAAATGGAAAGAGTATGGCACAACCCTCAAACCTATTAATCCCGCCGAGCATACGCAGATGTGCGTACTCGGCTTCCGGGGGTTATACCGGGAAGATTTGCCCGCACCTGCAGGCATCGTCCTGGTATCGTTATTCTGAGCGGGCGATTGGCTTTCCAGTCATAACAACCGATGCAGCTAAAAGCCGCTCGGCTGTTATGCCGGAGGAGCGGGAGGGGACGTCCCCCCCTCCCGCCGCTCTTACCAGTGCTCCCGCTCAATCGGGAGCACCGATCTCACATCCGCCACTTCCAGCGGCTAGGGAGGGACTGGAATGACGCCGTAAGTGGCGTCATTCCAGCCTCCTAATTGTAAACACGGAAGCGACGTCATGACATCACTTCCTGTTTACTTGGCTGCCAATGGCGCCGGATTTAAAAAAATATACAGTATTCAGAATCACCGTTTTCAACGATCTGAATACTTTGAAGTGTAAAGGAGGGATGGGGGGTCTTTTAGACCCCCCCATCCCTCCATAAAGAGTACCTGTCACCACCTATTACTGCCACAAGGGATGCTTACATTCCTTGTGACAGCAATAAAAGTGATCAAATTTTATTTTATTTTTAAAACAATTTATTAATTTAAAAATTAATAAAATAAATAAGAAAAATTATAAAAAAAAATTTAAAGCCCACCCCCCCCGTGGCTGCGAGCTCACACAGCAAAGAAAACGCAGACGGAAGTCGCGCCCACATATGTAAACGGTGTTCAAATCACACATGTGACGTATCGACACGATCGTCAGAGCAAGAGCAATAATTCTAGCACTAGACCTCCTCTGTAACTCTAACCTGGTAACCAGAATTTTTTTTTAAAGCGTCGCCTATTGAGATTTTTAGGTACCGTAGTTTCTTGTCATTTCACGAGTGCGTAAAATTATAAAGTGTGACATGTTTGGTATCTATTTACTCGGCGTAACATTATCTTTCACATTATGCAAAAAAAATGGGCTAATTTTATTGTTTAGTTTTTTTTTAAATTCATGAAAGTGTCCTTTTCCCCAAAAAGTTGAGTTTAAAACACAGCTGCGCAAATACCGCGTGACATAAAATATTGCAACAATCGCCGTTTTATTCTCTAGAGTCTCTGCTAAAAAAATATATATAATGTTTGGGGGTTCCAAGTAATTTTCTAGCAAAAAATATGGATTTTAGCTTGTAAATACCAAATGTCAAAAATAGGCCTAGTCATGAAAGGGTTAAGACATGGCTGTCCGCCTAAACTGACAGGCCGGGCAAGGAGAGTATTAATCAGAGAAGCAGCCAAGAGGTCCATGGTAACTCTGGAGGAGCTTCAAAGGTCCATAGGTGGGAGAATCTGTCTACAGGACAACCATTAGTCATGCACTCCACAAATCTGGCCTATGGAAGAGTGATAAGAAGAAAGATGATGTTGAAAGAAAGCCATAAGAAGTCCCATTTGCAGTTTGCAAGAAGCCATGTGGGAGAGACAGCAAACATGTAGAAGAAGGTGTTCTGGTCAGATGAGACCGTTCTGACAGAGCTTGAGCTAATTTACAAAGAAGAATGGGCAAAAATGTCACTCTATAGATGTGCAAAGCCAGTAGAGACATCCCCAAATAGACTTCAAGCTGTAATTGCAGAAAAAGGTGGTTCTACAAAGTATTGACTCAGGGGGGCTGAATACAAATGCACGTCGCACTTTTCACATATTTATTTCCCTTCCACTTCACAATTATGTGCCATTTTGTGTTTCTATCACGTAAAATTCCAATAAAATTTGTTTACGTTTTTGGTTGTAACATGACAAAATGTGGAAAATTCCAAGGGGTGTGAATACTTTTTCAAGGCACTCTATCAGTTAAGGTTTGCATCCAGGGCTGCTCATATGTCCCTAGCCGCAGGCAATCGCTCCATGTTCTCAGTCATACAAAAATGGTACCTTCTGTATATGCTGTTCTTTAGTAATAGATTTGTATTTTACATTTTTACAGCAAGAACTGGTCATCTCCAGGATAAAGAAATTGTAAAATTCAAAAACTTTGCCTCTTGTATGTCTGCCAGAGTGGTGTTTGTAAATGAATAGTCAGTAATAGGGATGAGCCGAACACCCCCCGGTTCGGTTCGCACCAGAACTTGCGAACGACCCCCGCGTTCGGTACGAACGTTAGAACCCCATTGAAGTCTATGGGACTCGAACGTTCGAAATGGAAAGTGCTAATTTTAACGGCTAATATGCAAGATAGTGTCCTAAAAAGGGTTTGGGGACCTGCCTCCTGCCTCAGGGGACATGGGTCACTGCAAAAAAAAGTTTTAAAAACTGCCGTTTTGGCGGGAGCACTGATTTTAATGACGATTAAAGTGAAAAAAAAAGGTGAAATATTCATTTAAATATGGTGCCTGGGGGGTGTCTGTGGTTCCTGCAATATGGTTGAAAATCATTGAGAAACATGGCATGGGTAGCCCTCCCTGCCCATTACCAGCCTATTTGGGTCTTGTACGCATATTAAGGGGAACCCCGTACCCATATTAAAAAAAGGAAATGCGTGTGGCCCCCAGGCCCTATATACTCAGAACAGCAGTATACAGGCAGTGCAAACAAGACAGGGACTGTGTAGGTTTGTTGTGTTAAGTTGAATCTGTTTGTCATTTTCAACCGGTACATTTTTAAAGTGTAGCTCCAGTCAAAAAAACTATTTTTAAGCTTTTTGGAAAACATAGGGAAGGGTTATCACCCCTGTATAATTTGTTTTGTCGTCCATCTTTTTTCATCTCACTTGCTGCTGTCTCCTTGCGTTTGCAAGTAGGAGATGTTTGTAAGTTGGATGTTTGAAAGTAGGGGCCTGCCCTATATTATAGCGGTATGTACTGGGTACAGAGCACGCAGACAGCACGCACTATCTCCTAACACTACTGACTGCAAGCTCTATTATTAACCACTTGACCACTGGGCACTTAAACACCCTTAATAACCAGACCAATTTTCAGCTTTCGGTGCCCTCACATTTTGAATGACAATTACTCAGTCATGCAACACTGGACCTATAGGAAATGTTTGTCCTTTTTTCACACAAATAGAGCTTTCTTTTGGTGGTATTTAATCACCTCTCAGTTTTTTATTTTTTGTGCTATAAAAGAAAAAAGACCGAAAATTCTGCGAAAAAATGAATTTTTCTTCGTTTCTGTTATAAAATTTAGCAGATTAGTCATTTTTTCTTCATAAATTTTGGCCAAAATTCATACTACTACATATCTTTGGTAAAAATAAGTACAAATTGGTGGATATTATTTGGTCTTTGTGAAAGTTATAGAGTCCACAAGCTATGGTGCCAATATCTGAAAATTGATCACACCTGAAGTACTGACGGCCTATTTCCTTTTTTTTTTTTTCCACAAAATTGTCATATTATCAGGTTATTTCACACACACAGCATATGCATACCACAAATTACACCCCAAAACACATTCTGCTATTACTCCCGAGTACGGCGATACCACATGTGTGAGACTTTTACACAGCGTGGCCACATACAGAGGCCCAACATGCAGGGAGCGCCATCAGGCGTTCTGGAGCACCCAGGCCAATTCTGACATTTCTCTCCTACATGTAAAAATCATCATTTATTTGCTAGAAAATTACAGAGAACCCCAAAACATTATATATATATTTTTTTTTAGCAAAGACCCTGGAGAATACAATGGTGGTCGTTGCAAATTTTTATCTCACACGGTATTTGCACAGCAATTTTTCAAACGCGTTTTTTGGGGGGAAAAAACAGTTTTGTGCTTAAAAAACAAACAAAAAAAACAGTAAAGTTAGCCCAATGTTTGCATAAAGTGAAAGATGAAGTTATGCTGAGTAAATAGATATCAAACATGTCACTCTTCAAAATTGCACATGCCCGTGGAATGGCGCCAAACGTCGCTACTTAAAAAATCCCCATAGGCGACGCTTTAAATTTTTTTTTTTTACTGGTTACATGTTTTGAGTTGCAGAGGAGGTCTAGGACTAGAATTATTGCTCTCGCTCTAACATTCTCGGCGATACCTCACATGTGTGGCACATGCGAGCACATGGGGACATGGGCGCTTTAATTTTTATTTTATTTTTTTATTGTTCATTTTACTTTATTTATTTTAGTTTGACATTTTTTTCCCCAAAAATATATTTTTGATCACTTTTATTCCTATTACAAGAAATGTAAACATCCCTTGTAATAGGAATATGGGGTGACAGGTCCTCTTTACAGTGAAATCTGGGGGGTCAATATGACCCCACATCTCACCTCTAGGCTGGGAAGCCTGAAATAAAAAATAAAAAAAAGATTCTGGCTTTGATCGTACTGGCGAGTTGGTAGAAGCACCGGAGGGCGGTGAGGGGTGGGGGGCGTCTATGGCTGGGTATTTCAGGGTATCACCGAGTATGGCTGGGTATCTCTGAGTATGGCTGGGTATGGCAATTTATGGCAGGGTATTACAGAGTATTGGCGGGGTATTGGCGGGGTACTACAGAGTAATAGCAGGGTACTGCAGAGTATTGGGGGGTACTACAGAGTAATGGCAGGGTACTGCAGAGTATTGGGGGTACTGCAGAGTAATGGCGGGTACTGCAGAGTAATGGCGGGTACTGCAGAGTATTGGGGGGTACTGCAGAGTAATGGGGGTTACTGCAGAGTAATGGGGGTTACTGCAGAGTAATGGGGGGTACTGCAGAGTAATGGCAGGGTACTGCAGAGTAATGGCAGGGTACTGCACTGCAGAGTAATGGCGGGGTACTGCAGAGTAATGGCGGGGTACTGCAGAGTAATGGCAGGGTACTGCAGAGTATGCACTGGTATTGCAGAGTATTGGCAGGGAATTGAGGGGTTAAATTCGGTGAGCAGCGATGTGGGCACTGCAGATGCAGCCCACATCGCTGCTGACACCGATCTCTTTCCCCTCCGCTGTACCGATCGGTACAGAGAGGGGAGGGAGGAACCGGCGTCATAACATGACGCCGGTTTGTTTCCAAGTGATCACTCCGTCATTTGACGGAGCAATCACGTGGTAAACGGCCGCTATGAGCGGCCGTTTATCGTGATCTGTGATGCGCCGGGTCCTGTGGACCCGGCGGTCACGGATGCTCTCGAGTGCGCGCACCAGGGGGCACGCGAGAGCAGAATTCTGGGAGGCCGTTAATTAACAGCCTCTCAGAGTTAAACAACCGCCCTGAAGCCGTTAATCGGCAATGGGCAGTTGTTAAGTGGTTAAAGCTAGATCACTAGCTATATAGGTGAGGTGAATATAGTGGTGTATACTGCAGTCAGGGCACAGACAACAACCACTACACAGCAGCAAGATAGGAAATCAGCCAAAAACGATTGGTGTGTAACTGTGTTGAAGGTACACAGAACACCCACTGCTTCAGATGCTAACTAACACACTACACGAGGCCGCCTCAAAGGCGGCCTTATATAGTGTGGGGCGTGCACTACACAGCCTGAGCTATGATTGGCCACAGGCAGGATGCCTGTGGCCAATCATGGCTCTCCTCACTGCCGGCGCTGCGATTGGCCAAGCATGCGGGGTCACAGTGCATGCTTGGCCAATCATGGGGCAGCAATGCACTGCGCCACCGCAGTGCATTGTGGTCTGCGCGCGCGTCACTCGAATTTTGACGCGAACGGCCCAAACGTTCGGAATTCACCGAACGCCCGAACAGCCAATGTTCGAGTCGAACGTACGTTCGACTCGAACACGAAGCTCATCCCTAGTCAGTAAGTATGATTTATATTATAACAGGCTTTAATACAAATCAGTGGTGTAACTAGAACCTTCAGGGCCCCCCCTGAACCCCAGCCAGGGCCCTTCCCTCCGAGTCCGGCGGTGGAACTTCAGGGTGTGGTCACAGGTATGACCTTTGTGAGCCCTGTAGTTTCACCACTGGCATCAGTAGTTTTTATTTTATTTTTATTTTAAGGTGCCCCATCTGGCTGGGGAGAACAGACATCGGACTGAGCGGCAATGCATGGAGCAGAAGAGGGGTACTCTGAGGAAAAATAGTTTCTCTGTGCTAAAAATAGAAAAAATTAAAAATTGCCTACTATTAAACATATAATGTAATAAGAGGTTAATACCAACAAATTATGTCTGTGACTTAGAAAAAAATATTATTAATCTATACATAAAAATATCTAAATCTATGGGGTTGAATTATTAAAACTGGAGAGTACAAAATCCGGTGCAGCTGTTCATGGTTGCTAATCAGCTTCTAACTACAGCTTGTACAAATAAGCTTTGGCAATATAACCTGAAAGCTGCACCACTGCAGCAGTTTTAGTGCCAAAAATCCATATAAATTACAACATATAAGAAGTGCAATCCATTAATGTAATGCATGGGATGAACATACACTATATTGTCAAAAGTATTGGGATGCCCGCCTTTACATGCATGCAAGTGTTGAAGCTGGTATAGTGGCAAAGGGTGGACCAACTCTCAATATTGAGCCCCACGGACTAAGACTGGGATGCCATTAAAGTTCATTTGCGTGACCAGACAGGCGTAAAATGCTTATCCTTAATCTTTTTTTGTTTTTAAGGAAGTGTCTTTGAGGACAGCTGGAGACTGTATCTATCCTTCCATGCATTCTACAGACACTCGTGTCTTGCAGTGGAGATTTTAATAAAATATTCTGTATAAACATCTACAGTAGAACTTTTGTTTTATTTTTTGGTGTGAGTGTTTTTTTTTTAAACTAAACTTTTTAAACTAACTGAAGTAAGATGGTTTTATGGAGATATTTTAGATATATAGTAACTTATAGATATATAGTAATATATATAATATATGGGATACAGTATGTGCAAAATTGTGTAAACCAGCCTTTATCAACCTTTTTACCCCAGAGGAACACTTGAAATAATTTTCTTGTGGAATCCGTGTTAAAATCAATTCAATGGAAAGAATGCCCGTTACATTGGTGGACAAACAGAAGAAGGCCACTCTTACGATCGTGGTCAGACTGCCACCCCTACAGAAAACTAAAAAGATGAATGGATGTATCTTTTTCTCCATTCAAAAGAAGAAACGACACATGGGTGGGCTGTACATTAAATGATCACTGTGATAGCCAATTCGAGATCGGGAGGCCTGGTTCCTGATCATTAACCTCCCTGGCGGTATGATTATTTCATGATTATTGATGCTGAAAGCAGTACAATTATTTTGCATGGAAATTTGGTGTTTTATACTGTAGGCCTGTAATTCTAATGCCGCGTACACACGGGCGGACTGTATGGCGTACTTAGTCCGTCGAAACACATTTCAGCGGACAGTCCGCTCGTGTGTGGGCTTCAGCGGACTTTTTCAGCGTGCAGTCCGGCGTACTAAGTATTTCGGATTTTTCAAAATTCTGTCTGTCATACTTTGGTTTCAGCGGACAATCCGCTCGTCAGTATGCTAGTTCAACGGACTAAGAATGGCGCATGCCCAGAAAGGATTTACACGGCTGAAGGGTGCTTTGCTGTGTATTGGACTTCCTATTTCTAGTCCCGTAGTACGTGCTGTACACGTCATCGCGCAAGCTTTCGACGGACTGTTTGTGCATCCGTGTGTGGTCAAGTCCGTTCAGTGGAAAGTATGACGGACTGTCCGTCGGATTGTATGACGGACTAAGTACGCCATACAGTCCGCTCGTGTGTACGCGGCATTAGCAATAACTCACTTAAATCTGTCCAAACAAGTCTAGTAGACATCCCGGGTATGATAAAGTTTGAAAAACAAAATCATAAATTATAATATAATAACTATAAATAATTATAACAAATAATAATATAATAATAAAAATTCTTCAATAATGTAATCAAATCACACTGAAATTTGCTCAGTTGCAGAATTGTCGCTGTCATTACTTTCAGATTTGACAACGGATTTCCCCACAAATTACTATCGCTCAACTCTGCAAGTGATTCTAATTTATTATCGCTGTTTTATAGCTGGTCTAAAACCACTTTTGGTGTAAGTAACGGTTTTGGTTGCTATGGACAATCTCCAGTTTCCAGGCAGAAACAGTATTTATAATATAAAACTGCATGCAGGGCACTGTACAGACCACTAGGGACAAAGGGGATGTGAAATAAATTGATACAGTAATGTAATCTGTAAGATTACAGTGTACTGTATATGTATTGTGTGTTATACTTTTTGAATTTGGCGCCATTCTCCGTCCCCGTGCATCACACCACTCGCAGGGAACGATATGATAGATCGAGCTCAGGATGGCTCGCACACAGTGCAGGGAGACATTGCAGGATTCTGGGGACAAGGTAAGTAAGCTTTACCTGGATTCCCCCAGCAGATCTCCCCCCAATGTATAGATTGCATTCATATTTTTGCCACCCAGATGCATTATTTTACATTTTTCTACATTAAACCTCATTTGCCATGTAGTTGCCCACCCCATTAATTTGTTCAGATCTTTTTGCAAGGTTTCCACATCCATTCCAAGTACTCCCCATTTATCACCACCCTCAGAACTCGCCCTTGTAGCCAGTTTTCAATCCATGTACTCACCCTTATTTTATACAATAAACGTTTATGGGGAACTGTATGAAATGCTTTTGCAAAATCCAGATACACCACATCTACGGGCCTTCCTTTATCTAGATGGCAACTCACCTCCTCATAGAAGGTTAATAGATTGGTTTGACAAGAACAATTCTTCATGAATCCATGCTGATTACTGCTAATGATACCGTTCTTATTACTAAGATCTTGTATATAATCCCTTATCATCCCCTCCAAGAGCTTGCATGTTGATGTTAGGCTAACTGGTCTGTAATTCCCAGGGATGTATTTTGGGCCCTTTTTAAATATTGGTGCGACACTGGCTCTTCTTCCATCAGCTGGTACCATTCTAGTCAGTAGACTGTCAGTAAAAATTAGGAACAATGGACTGGTTATTACTTGGGTGAGTTCCTTAAGTACCCTCGGGTGCAAGCCATCTGGTCCCGGTGATTTATTAATGTTATGTTTCCTAAGTCTAATTTTAATTCTGTCCTCCGTTAACCATGGAGGTGCTTTCTGTGATGTGTCATGAGGATTGCAGTTTTGGTTACTGAAGAGCCCCTGGATTATCTTGTGAAGTCTGAGGAGAAGAATAAATTCAATACCTTCGCCATCTCCTCATTCTTTGTAACCAGATGTCCTTCCTCATTCTTTATGGGGCCATTATGGTCTATCCTCTGTGAGGGGTTAGCTCGGCAGCGGGTGTGTGTGACCCCCTGGATGGGTTCACAACACAAAATTAGGCACAGCAGGCAGCGTTGTAGGTGCAAAAAACAAAAGATGCGGTTTATTTATGCTACATGCAGTGATACATATAACAGCCAAACAAAAATAAAACATGAAAATAAATCCTGGTCAGCTTGACCTCTAACTACACACTTAGATTCCCTGTCTAACAACTGGGTGCAACCTTGTGCAGCACCAGTCCCTGTCTCTGTTGTAGAGGTTTGCCACACAGGCGTTAACTCACCGCACAGAACAGATATCACACTCCCTAGTCTATACAACACAAAACTGGTTCCAGGATGGAGCATCTCCCTAAGCATGCTGGGGTTTTTTGTAGAGGTCTTAATGAGCCCACTTACTTCAGCTGGGCTCATTAACTCTTCCCCTCTAGTTGTACAAGTCTGCATAAAGCCTGAATCTAGGGCACACATATTTCCCATCCTGGATACAACCAGGTGACTTTACCTGCCTGCTGCCACATACCCCCCCCCTCTTGTTTCAACCTTGGGGTTGTAACACAAGCAGTCAGACACGCATCTATCCGAGACAAAGCATCCACATTCCCCATTTTAACACCAGGGCGATGCTTAACTGTAAAGTTAAATTCTTGTAGGGCCAGGAACCACCTATTTACCCTCCTATTGGTCTCCTTGTTCTGAGCCATCCACTTTAAAGGAGCGTGATCAGTCACCAGGTCAAAGTGCCTGCCTAGCAGATAGTACCGAAGGGAATCTAGAGCCCACTTCACTGCTAAACATTCCTTCTCAATCGTGGAGTAATTTACCTCATGGGACTTCAACTTCCTGCTGAGGTAAATGACTGGGTGCTCTTCCCCATTCCAGACCTGGGATAACACTGCTCCTAACCCAACGTCTGATGCATCAGTTTGTACCACGAAGTCCTTAGAGAAGTCTGGTGAGTACAACACTGGCTGGCTACATAAGGCTGTTTTTAAGGACTGAAATGCTTCTTCAGCCTCTGGGGACCATTTAACCATGACCAACTCTTTCCCTTTTGTCAGGTTGGTGAGGGGCACAGCCTGAGAAGCAAAATGGGGAATGAATCGTCGATAATATCCAGCGATTTCCAGAAAGGCTCGTACCTGTTTCTTGCTGTTGGGACGTGGCCAACTCTGTATGGCCTCGACTTTATTGACTTGGGGTTTTATCACCCCCCTCCCAATAGTGTACCCAAGATATTTGGCCTCCTCCTGTCCAATGGTACACTTCTTTGGATTGGCCGTAAACCCAGCTTCCCGGATAGAGTCTAGGACTGCTTGTACTTTTGGCAAATGTGAGACCCAGTCTGTGCTATGGATAATTACATCATCCAGGTAAGCTGCAGCATATTTCTGATGGGGCCTCAGAATCTTATCCATTTTCCGCTGGAATGTTGCCGGTGCATTCTGTAACCCAAACGGCATTCTCTTATATTGGAATGCCCCATCTGGGGTTACAAACGCAGTTTTCTCCTTGGCCGACTCGGCCAGGGGAATTTGCCAATACCCTTTGGTGAGATCAAGAGTTGTCATATATCGGGCTGTTCCCAGCCGGTCAATCAACTCATCTATACGCGGCATGGGGTAGGTGTCAAATTTTGTAACTTTATTCAATTGTCGAAAATCGTTACAAAACCGCCAGCTCCCATCAGGTTTGGGCACTAGTACGATAGGACTGGACCAGTCACTCTGGGACTCCTCTATCACACTCAATTCCAGCATCCTTTTTACCTCCCCACGTATTGCCTCCCGTCGGGCCTCTGGTATTCTATAAGGTTTTAGTTTTACCCTTTCTCCTGGCGGGCTGATAATGTCATGCTCTACGCCAGATGTTTGTCCCGGCAGCTCAGAGAAAATCTCTTTGTTACGAAGTACAAACTCTTTAACCTCCTGTTGTTGGGCTTTCGATAAGGTGTCTGCTATTCCAACCTCAGGAACTAAGCAATCAGGCTGTGCTTGTGACAAAGTCTCTGCGACTAGGGATTCCCTATCCCTCCAGGCTTTCAGCAGATTGACGTGATAGATCTGCTCCGGCTTTTGCCTTCCTGGCTGTCTAACCCTGTAGTTCACCTCACTAATTTTTTCAATTACTTCGTATGGACCTTGCCATTTGGCCAGAAATTTGCTTTCAACCATAGGGACTAGCACCAAGACCCTATCCCCCGGGGAAAAAGTACGGGTCTTGGCCCCACGGTTGTACACTCTCTGCTGTGCTAACTGCGCTTGGGTTAAATGTTCCTTTACAATTGGCATTACCTGTGCAATTCTATCTTGCATCAGGGCGACATGCTCAATCACACTCCTGTGAGGAGAACTCTCATTTTCCCAAGTTTCCTTGGCGATATCCAGCAGCCCTCTGGGGTGTCTCCCATAGAGCAACTCGAAGGGTGAGAAACCCGTAGAGGATTGGGGTACCTCCCTAATGGCAAACATTAGATAGGGTATTAGACAGTCCCAATTCTTCCCAGCTCTATCCACCACCTTCTTTAACATTTGTTTAAGGGTTTTGTTAAATCTTTCAACCAACCCATCTGTTTTGGGGTGATACACAGATGTACGCAATTGCGTCACTTTGTACAACTTGCATAATTCTTTCATAACCCGGGACATAAAGGGTGTACCTTGGTCCGTAAGCAGTTCCTTACAAATAACCACGCGGCTAAAAACAAGAGATAGCTCTTTGGCTATGGTTTTGGCCGAGGTATTTCGGAGAGGAATTGCTTCCGGATAACGGGTGGCATAGTCCAATATAACCAAAATATACTGATGCCCCCTGGCGGACTTCATTATCGGACCTACCAAATCCATTGCGATCCTTTCAAAGGGGACTTCAATGATAGGAAGAGGTACCAGTGGGTTACGGAAATGTGGCATAGGTGCCGACTTCTGACACACAGGGCAGGAGGAACAATAATTTTCTATTTCCTTCATGACCACAGGCCAATAGAATCTCTGCAGTACCCTCTCTCTGGTTTTCTCTGTCCCCAGATGACCTCCCAGAATGTGCCCATGAGCCAATTCTAACACCAACTTCCTGTAAGGTTTGGGCACTACAAGTTGCTCAATGGTTTCTTCTGCCCTTTGAGCCACTCGATACAGCAGGTCCCTTTCCATAGTGAAGTAAGGATAAGGGCAAGTCTTATCTAGGTTCACTAACTCGCCATCTATTTTCACCACATTTTCCCGTGCCTTTATTAGGGTGGGGTCTTTTAACTGTTCTGTGGCAAAAATTTTCCCTGTGAACCTCAAGATCCGAAAACTCCACAGACAGCATGTTTTCATCTGAGGATGTTGGCTCCTCCCCAGTTTCTCGAGTTTCCCCCGCCAATACCGACAAGGGAAATTCAGGAGAGTCCTCACCACTCCCAGAGGAATTCTGGTCATCTTCCTGGTTTATAGGGGCACCAGTGGGGGGCTCAGGACAATCCCAGAGTTCCCAGAATTTTGGAAAATCCCTTCCCACAATAGCATCATGTGGTAAGTGAGACACTAACCCCACCTGATGAGAGAGGTTACCTTTGGGGGTCTCAAAAAACACTGAAGTTACAGGATACTCTCGGGTGTCCCCATGCACACAAATAACAGCCACCCTGTTCTTCCCAGAGACCTCTGTAGTAACTAATTCAGCTTTTATCAATGTTACCAGGCTACCTGAATCCAGCAACACATCAACATTTCTACCATTAATACACATTTTACATAAATGTTTCTCAGGTCCCCGAATGGCAGTGCATGCAACTGTCGCAAACAGCGACTGACGTCTCTCCCTTATAAAGTCACATTGCATAGGCTCATCCACAACTGGGCAATTGGCTGCAATATGTCCCTCTTGCCGGCAGCGGTAGCAAATAATCTTTTTCGCTGCCTCTTGCAGCCTGGGCTTCCCGGGCTGCTCCCGCCAGACCTTAGGTAGAACTCCCATCCTCTCACTCTCTCCACCCTCACCCCTTGGAGTCATCTTACCCGCCACTGGGGATGATCTGGTCTTAGGATGGAAAGTCCGTGAGTCCCTGGAAGAGGTGGTCAAGTTCTCTGTAGCCAAGTACCTCTCAACCAGATCCACAAGTTTATCTGCATTTTCTGGGTCTCCATGGCTTACCCATTTTTGGATGGCAGTAGGAAGAGCTCTCAGGAAACGATCCATAACAACACGTTCCACAATGTTTGGTGCGGTCAAAATCTCTGGCTGCAGCCACTTCCTGCTCAGGTGAATGAGATCATACATTTGAGATCTGGGGGGTTTTCCAACCTAAAAAGTCCAATTATGCACACGCTGAGCCCGGACGGCCAGGGTGACACCCAGCCGTGCCAATATTTCTGTTTTTAGTACCACATAGTCTTTTGCTTGGTCAGGCTCTAGGTCATAATAAGCTTTCTGCGATTCCCCAGTTAACAGAGGGGCCACCAGTCCAGCCCATTGCTCCTTAGGCCACTTTTCCCTTTCAGCAGTCCTTTCAAATGTGGTCAAAAACACCTCCGGATCATCCTCTCCAGTCATTTTTGTCAGTAAACGGCTCACACCAAAGGATGCGGTATTATTGTAACCACTTGCTTCATTGGTCTGCGGACGTTGCTGTATCAACGTCTCTATTTGCTGTTGAAAACTCTGCTCTTGCTTCTGCAACAGGTCTATGAAGCGGGCTTCAGATCGCTGCTGGGCTTGTTGCTGAGCTTCCAAACTCTGCTGCAAAGTTGCATTTGTCTGCTGCTGATTTGCATTTGTCTGCTGCTGGGCTTGTTGCTGAGCTTCCAGACTCTGCTGATGAGCTTTCTGCTGGGCTGCAAGGCTCTTTTGTAAAGCCGCATTTGTTTGCTGCTGATTTGCATTTGCTAGAGCCAGCTGTCTCAGTATCTCCTCCATGCTGGCCTTTAAAAAAAATTGAAAAAAAACTGCCAAAATTCTCCACCAACTGTGAGGGGTTAGCTCGGCAGCGGGTGTGTGTGACCCCCTGGATGGGTTCACAACACAAAATCAGGCACAGCAGGCAGTATTGTAGGTGCAAAAAACAAAAGATGCAGTTTATTTATGCTACATGCAGTGATACATATAACAGCCAAACAAAAATAAAACATGAAAATAAATCCTGGTCAGCTTGACCTCTAACTACACACTTAGATTCCCTGTCTAACAACTGGGTGCAGCCTTGTGCAGCACCAGTCCCTGTCTCTGTTGTAGAGGTTTGCCACACAGGCGTTAACTCACCGCACAGAACAGATATCACACTCCCCAGTCTATACAACACAAAACTGGTTCCAGGATGGAGCATCTCCCTAAGCATGCTGGGGTTTTTTGTAGAGGTCTTAATGAGCCCACTTACTTCAGCTGGGCTCATTAACTCTTCCCCTCTAGTTGTACAAGTCTGCATAAAGCCTGAATCTAGGGCACACATATTTCCCATCCTGGATACAACCAGGTGACTTTACCTGCCTGCTGCCACACCTCCCTTTTTTACTGTTTACATACTTAAAGAATTTCTTGGGATTTTTTTTGCTCTCTTTCGCTATGTGTATTTTATGTTTTATCTTAGCCGCCCTAATTGCACCCTTACACTTCTTGTTGCATTCTTTATAAAGTCTGAATGCTGATGAGGATCCCTGAACCTTTTATTTTTTGAAGACCTTCTCCTTTGCTTTTATATGCATTTTTACATTGGAGTTAAGCCGTCCAGGACTTTTGGATTCATGAAAGACAGAAGTTGTCAATCTGATTTCTTTTTATAAGGAGGTGTGTAAAACTTTGGACAGAGGGGTGGCTGTGGATGTGGTATACTTGGATTTTGCAAAAGCCTTTGACACAGTTACCCACACACGGCAAGTGTATAGGCTTGGTAAGATCAGTATGTAAATGGATAGGAAACTGGCTAAAAGACAAAATTCAGAGAGTAGTGGTTAATTGTTCTTACTCTGAATGGTAAGAATTATCAGTGGTGTACCCCAAGGTTCAGTGTCGGAACCCTTACTTTTTAATATCTTTATAAATGATATAGGGTCTGGGATTAAAAGTACTATTTCAGTGATTGCAGATGACACCAGTGGCGCTGCTAGGAGGGTGTGGGCGGTTTGGTCTCCACCCGGGTGACACCATCCAAGAGCCCTGGCTCCCTTTGGCAGTTTTTTTTTTTTTTTCAGCTGACACCTTCAGCCAGCGCCGCAGCCATGCCTGTGTCTTCCACCTCCTACTTCACAGCCTGTCTCTATCTGCGTCTGGGTGCGTCTGGGTGGCGCAGCTGCAAACTGTCCTCTCTGGCCTCTCCTCTCCAGCTGCCACCCGGGTGTAACATTTACTTGAGCCGCTCGCCCCGCCCTGCCCGCTGAGAAGGTGTGGTAGCAGGGGGGGGGGGGGGGTTGTCGGCTTGCAATGAGGGGGTGTCTGCCAGCAGGGGAACATCCTTGCTTCCCGAAAGGTTTTGGTACCTTCAAGTAGTCCCACACATCACTGGCATACCAGTGTTCTCGATTCTTTTCAATTTCCTGCATAATCTCCTTGGGAACATAAGGGAACTCCAAACCATATTCTGTAGCCACACGCTTGTTCAGCAGCCGCTGGGACCGTGCAAGCCTGGGCAGAGCTCGAGCACTTCCATCCCTGGGAGGCACACGGGAGTTTGGTGATTTGCACACCATAGCAAGGGTAGAGGGTTAGGATTAAGCTCAGATACTTTAGACTGCAAAAATGGAAAGTCTCTTATAGGAAAAAATCCAGAGAATAGCAACCGTTTCAAAGCTATATTTTACAACCCCTGGATAGACCTCCTCTCACTAGGCCTAGCAGCCAGTAGGGTATTAAGCAAAGTCTCTACCACAGACTTGAGTGTAGGATATTTTAATAGACAAATTTAACCACTCACAGACCGGACCATTTTGCTGGTCGAAGACCAGACCACTTTTTGCTATTCGGCACTGCGTCGCTTTAACTGACAATTGCGCGGTCGTGCGACGTGGCTCCCAAACAAAATTTACGTCTTTTTTTCTCACAAATAGAGCTTTCTTTTGGTGGTATTTGATCACCCCTGCGGTTTTTATTTTTTGCGCTATAAACAAAAATAGAGCGACAATTTTGAAAAAAACACATTATTTTTTACTTTTTGTTATAATAAATATCCCCCAAAAATATATAAAAAAAACAATAAGCAATTATTGATTGGTTTGCGCAAAAGTTATAGCGCAAACCAATCAATAATTGCTTATTGTTTTTTTTATATATTTTATAGATTTTTATTGTGACTGCGACATTGCGGCGGACACATCGGACATTTTTGGGACCATTGTCATTTATACAGTAATCAATGCTATATAAATGCAGTGATTCCTGTGTAAATGACACTGGCAGTGAAGGGGTTAAGCAGTGGGTGGCAGTGTAGGGGTTAAGTGTTCCTAGGGGTGTGTTACTAACTGTGGGGGGGCTGGGCTTTCATTTAGTGAACACTGATCTCTGCTCCAATCACATGGAGCAGAGATCAGCATCACTAGTTGCTAGGCAGAATGGGGAAATGCTGTTTACAATGGCATTTCCTCCATTCAGCTGCCCTTGAGACGATCGCGGGTTTGCCCGCGGCGATCAAGTCCACGGGACCCGCGACCAGACTCACGGGGGTCCCGACTGGCATGCGAGCATGCCGCCGGCGGTGCACTTGCGATGGCAGGGCGGCATTGAAGATTGGACGTACTTGTACGCCAATATGTCTGCACGTGCTATTCTGCCGACGTACATCGGCGTGAGCTGGTCGGGAACCGGTTAAAGAGCTATCATACGGTACCAGTATCTCTCAGCCGATCCGGCGATACCGTATGAGTGCAGATCCATGTAGTGTCTTTCAACTAAGCCTCCAGGCTCCTTCAGAGAAGCCAGCCTTGTGCACGGCCTTCTCCTGAAGAGTCCTCCCTTGGGGTTTCTCCAGTTGCTGGGCCTCTCCCTTGGATGAGACGGCACCAGACCACCTTTGGATCAATAGGCCCCGAAATTCATTCAGGCCTGTCCATGCAGTTGTGTCGCCTCGGGCTAGCCAGCCCCGAGACTTGAAATGCATGGTTCCGCACCCCAAGCCAGGAGAGTTACGGGGGGCTGGTCAGGAGGACTAGAACCAAACAGGCACAAACTAATCTCTGGAACAGAACAGATCCAAGAACGTGATGTCAGCACGTTAAATACCACCTCCCAGAATGCACAGCAGGAGAACACTCCCACTGGGCTGGTTCCGAAAGAACTGTGGCATTCAATACACCAGCTAGACTGCATTCTCAACCTTGCTGGCGGTGACAGTGACCCCCGCGGTCAAGGAGAACCCAGTGCAACCCAGCTAGACTGGCACTGAAACCAGAAATTTAGAAAATTAGCCCCAAAACCCAACTGTGGTTTCAGGAAAGTTAACTTTGAAAAAACCATAGCGCCTGCTTGTCAGAAGTCAGCGCTACACAATCTTATTCTATTGGCCTCAAGGTGACCTCCAATATGTACTCCACACTGGCATACACACGGAGGCCCCATTCATGCAAATCTCCACAGCTCAGTCCATACTCCATTGGACCCCACAAGAGTGCTAAAACTCAGCCCCATCTAACAAATGTCTCTAATGGCTATATAAAAACTCACGCTGCCATAGGCAAACATCCCAGTCCCTTTACAAAGGTCCCAGAGGTGCTGTTAATAGATGTAACACCAGCATATCTACATCAATACACACACTATCTGAGCTGATCGGAGTTCAATTTTTGAATGTTATTGTAAATACTGCTGTGTTCCAAGTAAGTCCAACCAAAATGCAGTACTAGTAGGGAACTGTATTAGCAATTGGGTGTGCAAATGTGCACCAATATTTTCCAGAATGGCTGTATACAAACAGGGCAACTCTTGGTTTGAAGATGACAATCCTCCTTACCTTGGAACTCCTGTCTCATTGTTTGTTATCTGTATTCCCTATGAGCGATGGTTGTGCAAGAAATTCAAACTGCCCAACTATTGCACATGTACTCTTATGTATAGATCAAAGTCCTCTTAGGATCTTAGGATAATTCCACCACTGCTGTGCTATCACATGGGTATTAGTTTCACATGGCTTTGACAGGAGCTAGTCCCTACCCTAAGTCATTGAAAAAAAGGCATATACTAGTTATGACATAAATACACACTTTTCTAGTAAAATGTAGGCCCATAGCAATGCAGAGAAATATCTGGCTTAGCTGGATTTAGTTTGTAAGCTGCATTCTAACATTTATCATTTCCTGAACCTCTCCATTGGCATGTTAGTATAAGGTATGTTCATATGCTAGGTGTTATTTCTCCATGAGGGAGCCCCAATTTTTCACTATATCGCCAAGCCCACACTCTGGGGAAACATATCACCGGGTCCATATAGTCATTACTAGTTTGAACGTGGTATAATACTATTGTGCTGTAGTACTATAGTAGCAGCTGCATAGCTACCATGTCTCACAGGACATGCCAAGCTAAAATTATTCTTGATGCACTTCCTCACTAGAGGGACTTCCTCGGGGGGTACTACTATAAATATTAATTTTCTAAATGTTCTACAGTGCAAATAAGCCATAAACAAGTTACACAACAAGAAGTGCAATGGAATCAATTGACCTTCTACCAGTCCCCTGACAATACCCAATAAACTCTACCTGCCACTGGCCCCCTGGTATTTACCTGGCCTAAGTTGTTATGCTCATAACATAATAAATGGGCATGAGGGAACCTCATCCCCCATGATTTTCCAAAACCATACCCCCATCTCATCCTCCATCACTGTGCAAATCTTCACCATTAGTCAAAACTTGGCATTTTTAGGATCATGCCACTCACATGATTGGATATCAACTTGTCCATGAATGCCATTCCACAAACCTAAAGCTGACTTTTCATTGTCTCAGGTCCTGAAATCAAAGATATCAAGTCCTGTGTAAGCAGGGTGCACTCCTTCAATACATAGGTAACTCTGGTCCCGTGGCAGTAGCCTGTGGTCAACACAGAGCCTTGTCAAATGCATCTTCCTACACAGACTGCAAAACTGTTTTGTACCACACCAAGACCAGAACCTGGCACAGTTCCAAGATATGAATGAAAACCTTGCTCTCAGCAATCAGGTATCATACAGGGACACTATCCAGTGTGTTACAGTCTGCATGAAATACTCAAATCCCAGGGGAACCCCCACTGCATAGTTAGTTAGAAAACTTGGGTGAGAAACTTCACCTCCTACTCATCTAACCCCAAGGAGTCCCAAAGCCTGAATGGTTACTCCACCCAAAAAATGTAGTAATGCAATTCATTAATAGCCACAGAGAATAAAAATCCACTTTGTGTGCATGAGGCCGCGTACACACGCGGGGACTGTTCGCCCAACTTTGTCCGTCAAACAGTTTCGGCAAACAGTCCGCTCAAAATTAGCATGGACGGACATGGCCACACACGACGGACGAACAGTTTGCTGAAACCGTGCGCGATGACATGAACGGCACGTACGACGGGACGAAAAATACGACGTCCTATACACTGCATTATAACTTTCGGCGTGAAAATCCTTTCTGAGCATGCGCGCAACTTTGTTTGACGAACAAGCCTACACACGCGGGGACTGTCCGCTGAAACAAGGTTTCAGCGGACAGTTTTTCGGAATTTCCGAAAAACCTTGTTCAGCGGACTGTTCGCTGAAACTGTCCGCTGAAAGCCCACACACGAGCGGACTGTCCGCTGAAACTTGGTTTCAGCGGACAGTTTCAGCGAACAGTCCCCGCGTGTGTACGCGGCCTCAGATTTCTTTAAAACCCAAATATTATCTTGTAAAAGTAGCAGAGACATCATCACTGGACTCTGTATATCCTATACAGTGACCAGAGCTGTGAGAGGGACCCAGCAGATCCAACTAATATAGGCTGCCAGCAGAAAACTATAGGAGGGGGCGGAGACAAGACCAGTCACAAGCAGAGACTGGTCTTTACGAAAGGAAGCTCCTGCACAGAGGCAATGTTCCATGCTTGATTACTGCACAGATCTGGAAGACATACACATGTCTCTTATATTTAGATAATATTTTCTTAATCAGGACTAGTCCAGCCTTAAGCAAAAGGCGCATGTTATTCTGAGGACTGTTGCAAAACACAATACGTGTTATGTACTTACTCTTTTGTCTTTGGATATTTCACACGATAGCTAGTAAATTCTGCCTTTATTTGTGTATTGTGTAGCAATAAACATTAAACAGCCCAGCTTGCAAGGCATGTATCAATATTTAGTTTGCTTGACGTTCCCTCTGTTATCTTGTCCTCTACGGACCTCTGACCCGTGACTTCTGAAAAAAACGTGGGGTGGGATAGTGTTCAAAAGTCCTTGTGCAGTGTATTCATACACTGACCATGGGAATCTGGTCACTTTTGTCGCTGCCATACTGTACCATGGGGACCCTCATACTCTACATTTTCTCAACCTACCTCGCCCATGCCATCTTGGGAAGTCCCTTAAACTGCAGCACAGAGATAAGAGGCATACCGCCAGAAGTCAAAAGGGTAAGTGATTTTTTTGAAAAGAATGTTAGCTATGTAAAGAAATAATACTAAAAATAGAGGAAAGTTCAACATAGTCAAGAAAAATTATTTTTTTAAGTGATATAACTTTATTTTATTCAAGGGAGCCTGCCCTGAAAGAATATGGAAGGTGTCATTGCCGACCTCCTTCTGTAAACATAAGTTGTCTGGGTGTTAATGGCTTCAATATTTTCTGAGACAATGATCGGGCACAAACATGAATCAGGAAAGTCAGAACTCCAAAGCTCCATACTCAGTTTGTAGTCCCGGAAGCTATGCGGACAGCACGACAGTAAGGCAACCCCCTAGAAGGGGGGTTCTGCTATGGAAGCCTCTTAAATCATAGCTCCCAACTGTCCCTGATTTTGAGGGGCTGTCCCTGATTTGGAACAGTGTCTCTGTCCCTCTTTCCTCCTCATTTGTCCCTCATTTTGGTCTGATCTATATAGTTGTATATAAAATTAACTTTTTATTCCTCAAAAAAGTGTTTCCCAGTGCTAAACCTTTCATCCAATTTCTAAATTGCTGCATTTGTATATTTCAACAGCCAGTATAAAGGAATAGTAGTGGTAAAAAAAAAAAGAACTTGTGGGTTTAAGTAATCATTTTTTATGTATAATTCTTCTTTAAGGGGGCGTGGCAAAGGGTGTCCTATGCCTACATACTTTTGCTAATAGGTGTCCCTCGTTCCCATCTCAAAACTTTGGAGGTATGCTTTACTGTCCTTTCAGGTTAACCACACACTGATAAGGACAGGATGTACATGCCTAAGCAAACAGTCCTTTAGGCCAGAGGTCTCCAAACATATTAAACAAAGGGCCAGTTTACTGTCCATCAGACTTTATGTGGGCCGCACTGTGGCTATTGGGGGTAGAAAAGGTCCCGATGTCAGTGGGGGTAAAACGAATGCCTCATCATTTCTTTCAGTGGGAGTAGTTGAGCCTCATTATTGGCGTCAGTGGGAGCAATTGTGCTCCATCATTGGTGTCATTGGGCCCCATAGTTGAAGTCATTGGTAAAATTGTGCATCATTGTTGGTGTTATTGGGATGAATAGTGCCCCGAAGTGCCCAGTTTTGAGACCACTGCCCTAGACTGCAGCTGGCTGGTGTAAGTGTTAGCGAGGGCAGGGATGTGGGTAATCTGACAGATCAGCCATTTGTCATCTCTTGACTACAGGTAACTTAAAGCATAAAAGTAAAAAAAAAAAAAAAGTAGTAAAAAAAATTGTATAGAAAAACAATGGGAGTGTAACTGCGCTGGAATAATAAGAAAGATCACAAACAGCAGCAGCATATAGTGCGATAACACAGAATATCAATAAAAGTAAGAAAAGCTGCGCTATAAGATTTCATATAATTGAGTCCATAAGAGACACATAATGTCCATAAGAAGCACAACATTTCATATAATTGAGTCTATAAGAAACACACAATGTCACAAACATATATGGATGCTGTAATCACTGATTAATGAACACTGCAGTGTACATGCACAAACAATAAACATGCCCAATCACCATAGCTGCTGATTAAGCTTACCAAATGGCAAGCATTAAAAGGCGAGTGGCTTAACCCAGCCTGGGCCTTTAAGCTTGCAGATGACTAGGACGCAGATGCTATTGGGATGAAGCTGTTAAATCATCCGTCCCAATATCCATGCGCTCTCATTAAATGCTCAGGGAAAAGAAAAGGACCACCATAGTGTAGTATGTCAAAAACTTATTGTATTTAATAGTTAAAAGTTACACTTACAATTCCATAGTAGTAAAATGCATAAAAAAAAGAATGCCGGCCGGCAAACACGAACAGAGCCTGTCCTCCTAGTCGGATAGCGTGGTGACGTCACTACATGCCTTTCTCCAGATGTGTTTCGTCATCAACAGACGTTATCAATGGGGAACGGTAAACAATAAAAAAAATTGACCCTTGCCCCCCACGCTGCAAGGGTTAGAAGCTTATTTTTAGGGGGTACAGTAACAGGCATTATTACTTACAATATGCCCCCGCTTCAACCAGATCTGGCACTGCCCTCTTCTCTTAGAAGTGTCTGTCTGTAAGAGGTTCCTTGGTGTCATCACATACAATTCACGGCAATTAACCCCGTATTGTACATTGAGGAGGCCATAACATAACTGTAGCCAGGAGCTGCTTACAGAGGAGGGCAATGTTGAACTGGTCTCACAGCTTAGCACACAGATTAAGATTTCTCCTTATTCTGGAACCCCTAGACATACCAAGCAATTTAATTCCTGGAGTTGGGGACAAAAAAAACCCAGAGCATACATTTGATCCCAATGGTAACGCTAGCCGAATGACAACCCCAAGCTGCCATTGGCTCTATAAGAGAAGGGGCGGGGATAGTGGTGAAATCATTGATCAAATATTGGAGAGGGCCATATTCTGGCAGTGATGTATCCACCCCTTTGCTTAAATGGACCAGGGATTCCCAGTGACATCTGTGGTTCATAGGGACACTGCGGTTGCAAGCACCCAACAACAGGAAGTTGTCATATAAACAGTAGAAGCAGTAGAAATACTGCTTCTGTATTTGATGCATGGCTCCCGCTGAACAGATCTGTGTAGGATTTTTTTTTAAACAAAGAAGCCATCAATGACAGCTGTCAAAATCATTTGCTTGCAAATTTACAACTTTTTTCTTCAAGAGCCTAGGTTCACATTGATGTGATTTGGCATGCGATTCGACATGTCAAATCGCATGCCAAATTGACGGCTATTGCCAGCAATAGCATTGTCCGAATCAGTGTGATGCCAGCTTTGTGGCCCCACACCGATTCCCAAGAGTAGTTTTTGTATTACTTTTGGTGACTTCCAGTGCGATTTCAATGGACATCTGTGCAAGAACCTCCACAGATGTCTCTGAAATTGCCCCCCTAATTCGGACTGACATGCGGGTAGGAAATTGTGTGAGTTCAGCTGAGTGCCACAGCAATGTGAACCTGGGATAAATGTTGGTGCTGCTGCAGCACTTCCTGTATATTGTAGAGATGCGCTCCTTCACAGGCAGGATTAGGACACCCTCTAGGCATGTTATTTAAAAGGAATTTAATATTTTATTATTTCAGTTTAGGCATTTAACCGCTTCAGCCCTGGAAGAGTTTACCCCCTTCCTGACCAGAGCACTTTTGGCGATTCGGCACTACATCGCTTTAACTGACAATTGCGCAGTCGTGCGACGTGGCTCCCAAACAAAATTGACACAAATAGAGCTTTCTTTTGGTGGTATTTGATCACCTCTGCGGTTTTTATTTTTTGCGCTATAAACAAAAATGAGCGACAATTTTGAAAAAAACGTATAATTTTTTACATTTTGCTATAATAAATATCCCCCAAAAGACTCAAGATCTCCACCACATAAAGTGCGTGCTTACCGAAAGGCAAGCTATCATGAGCTTGCGGCTATCAACCCAGCCAGGGCCTTTATCCAGGAGGTGTTGAGATGACAGCTCACAGACAGATGCTTAGTATGATATGGGCAAGACACCAGGAAGACTCGATTTCAGTGATCGTGGTCATGGATCAGGCAAATACCCAGAAGGAAAAAGCTCCCCATGGTGTAAATCGTATAACACGTGTTTTTTCCCGTGTGTTTTTGGCAGAATCCTTCCAGCACCGGAGCCCTGGCCCAAGAAAGGACACCCCCCAGAATAGAGAGTTTCCCTCAAGGGCCACCGACAGCCTCCTCAACACTGCATCTCCATCTTCCATCTGACTGTCAGTGCTGGCCTGGCCCATGTCTGTTTATGAGGTATTCTCTGCCCTCTGCCAGTCCATTACTGGGGCTTGGCTGAGGCCTCATAGATATGCATGGCAGTACCTCCTAACCCCCGCCTTCTAGTTCTAGAAGATTCTCTAACCTTCTAGACCAGAATAAAGGCACCAGAGAGCTGCCATGATGAGTCACCCAACCCTGAACTTTAATGAACCCTGACCCAGATTCCATGGTTCAGGCCTAGCCTTGAGCCCAAACGATATTTTGCCTACACTAACACCTAGCACACACACTAGAGGGTGCTACAGTAGGATTGCAAAAAGAAAAATGTGCACTATTGTTTCTGGGCCCTACTATGGTACAAACAACAAAAAACATACACATATGTGGTAATGCAGCGATCGTCAGGAGCAGGAGAATTTGTGATAGGTTTTGGTATTAGCAAGAAATATACAGATACATTTTTTTTTTAAATGTCATTTTTTATTAAACTATTTTGTGTCAGTTTTTACTTGATAATAAAAAACAGGAGAAATCCATCACAATTTTACCACCAAATGAAGGCCCAATTTGTCCTTAAAAAAAAAGCGTGAAAAAAACAGTCACTTCCAGCACTAAAAAGGTCTTTCATAATTTAAACAGCAACAAGGACATTAGTGTTCCAAAACCAGACAGATGCTGCCCTCCTCAGATGGGGTAATCCAGTAAAAACTATAAAACAGAACAAAAAGGAAGGAGTGCATGCCTAGTGCATCACCAAACACATTTAATACGTTTTAAAAGGTTAAAAGTGGATATTCACAAAAGTGGCGATCCACGCTGAGCCACACAACTGCAAAATGTTACAGGCTGCGGACACAGCAAGGGAACAGGTTGACGCATTTTGGGGAAGAGCACCCCCTTCCTCAGAGCCAAGCTTATGCACTTTTAACTGTTTAATATTTATTCAATGTGTTTGGTAATGCACTAGGTGTGCATGCCTTCCTTTTGTTCTGTTTTAAAAAAAAAGCGTTATAATCCTCCTGAATACACAATATAGTTACAATGATATGTGCAGTTTTATTAACAAGTGTCAAAGTTGCAAAACTGTATTTAGGTGTTAGGATTTATTTTATCTTCCATCATGAATGGGTTTAATCTGTATTTCTCTGAACAGCTCTGACTATAATGTGAAAAATGCCAGAAATATTAAAATGAATTGTTTGGTTTTGTTCCTTTAACATTTCGGCATTATTTCTTAACAGCTAAATGGTCTGTGGAACCTGAAGGCAGTCATGGGCATGTCCGACCTACCTAAATTAACGTATTCCTACTCAAACATAAGAGTATCCGAGAACGAAGCTCGTTTATGGGGATTCTTCAGTCCGTAAGTCCACATAGTTTTATTGCGCACACAGAAAAATACATTGTCATTTACTAAAGAACTAGAGCATGTTTCCTTTGCTAAGTAAATGTTTCACATACCTTAGTGAACGCAATGAAAATTCATTTACAGAGATTACCCAAATCATAGGCATGGTAAATAAAATAAATACAATTTAAAAAAAAGAACCCATAGTGACAGCTTTTCCGGGTACAACAATATGAGGATGATGACCTAAAACCTATCTTTGCTATACTGGCCTCATGTCCACTGCTACTACAGACATTCAGAGTTAGTTGGATGCTTTTTTCAGCTGCCCCTGAAATCATCCAATGTTATCTTATGTGTACATGTACACAGGTTAGTTTAATGTCGTTTTTAGGCAGTTGCGTTTAGAGGCTTTTGAGTTCAAACGCTGACGTTTCTGACGCCAAATGCGTCTAAACACAGTACCAGCGTTTAGCCGCACTTTCATTTAGAAGCGTTTTTAAAGGTACCCTATTTTGTTTACATTACATTACATTGATAGCAAAAATGATGAAAAACCACAAAAATTTTTTTTTTAAAACTTGTAATTTCTTGCAATGCTTCATAGACCATTTAGATACCCCTAATGAGCCCATGACCCAATCCAATACACCACTAGCATTGCTGTTAGCCAAAGTAGAATTGGAATTTGACCTATATGTTGTTAGATTTCAACCAGATGACCCCACCATTGAGCTTGACCCCTGACCTGATCAAACATAGTTGCATGAAATGTAATAAATGGCTTTTTTCATTTCCTCACATGTGCTTATTATGGGATCCATAGTAAAAGTACCAAAATTGAGGTAGATACAAGGACACTGCTGCTCTCTCAGCTGCTGCTACTCACTCTGGTCTCACAGAACGGCTGAAATAGTTAAATAATACTGTTTTTTGTCCTTTGGGAGGGTCTTGTGATGATATCTGAAATAAGCGCTCCTAGACGCGAACGCAGCAAAACGCCACTAAACGAGACATGCAAGCGCGCTAAACGGGACTTTATAAATGCTGGTTTCAAGCTGTCAAAAAAATCGTTCAGAAGATGTTGCCGCAGCATCTTGTGTACATTAGGCCTTAAAGCGGAGGTCCACCCTAAAGTGGACCTTCCGCTCATCGGAACCCTCCCCCCCTCCGGTGCCACAATCGGCACCTTTCAGGGGGGAGGGGGGTGCAGTTACCTGGATAATCCAGGTAACTGCACCCACTTCCGGGATAGCTCTCTGCGGAAAGGGGCGTAACTTACGCCCCTTTCCGCAAGTGCCCGCCCCTTCCCGCAAGTGGCCCGCTGCCTGCTGGGAAACACACAGATCCCAGAGGCAGCGGGGAGCGTCCTTATTGCGCAGCGCGATTCGCGCATGCGCAGTAGGGAACCGGGAAATGAAGCCGAAAGGCTCCATTTCCTGATTCCCATACCCAAGATGGCGGCGGCAGGACCCGACAGGCGACCTAGAGATCGGCTTCGGGTGCCGACATCGCGGGCGCGCTGGACAGGTAAGTGTCACTATTTTAAAAGTCAGCAGCTGCAGTATTTGTAGCTGCTGGCTTTTAAAAAAAAAAAAAAAACGCGGAGTCCCGGTGGACTCCCGCTTTAAGGTCACTTGCTGGTAATACCATTGGGTAGCCAAGTTCAATATTTATTTAACCTTGTATGTTTCTCTTCCTTTATACATGTAAGCATAAGATACTTTTTTTTGGCACTTGCTTGTGCATGGAGATACAGTGCATCAGGAAAGTATTCACTTTTTCCACATTTTGTTATGTTACAGCCCTATTCCAAAAAAGATCCAATTCCTTATTTTCCTCAAAATTCTACAAACAATACCCCATAATGACAAAGTGAAAGAAGTTTGTATGAAATCTTTGCAAATTTATAAAAAATAAAAAACAAAAAAATCCCATGTACATAAGTATTCACAACCTTTGTGCAATACTTTGTTGAAGCACCTTTGGCATCAATTACAGCCGCAAGTTTTTCGGTATGATGCCACAAGCTTGGTACACTTATTTTTGGGCAGTTTCTCCCATTGGATGGGGAACGTCGGTGCACAAAGATTTTCAGATCTCTCCAGAGATGTTCAATCTGGCTCTGGCTGGGTCACTCAAGGACATTCACAGAGTTGTCCCATTTCCACGCCTTTGTTATCTTGGCTGTGTGCTTAGGGTCATTGTTCTGTTCGAAATATGAACCTACTCACCAGGCTGAGGTTCAGAGCGCACTGGAGCAGGTTTTCATCAAGGATGTCTCTGTACATTGCTGCATTTATCTTTCCTCAATCCTGACTAATCTCCCAGTTCTTGTCACTGAAAAACATAGCCACGGCATGGGGTTGCCACCACCATGCTTCACTGTAGGGATGGTATTGGACAGGTGATGAGCGGTGCCTGGTTTCCTCCAGACACAAAACTTGTCATTCAGGCCAAAGAGTTCAATCTTTGTTTTATCAGACCAGAGAATTTTTGTTTCTTATGTTTCTTCTTTTTGGAAAACTCCAGGTGGGCTGTCATGTCATTTACTGAGGAGTGGCTTCCGTCTGGCCACTCTACCATGCACACCTGATTGGTGGAGTACTGCATAGATGGTTGTTCTTCTGGAAGGTTCTCCTCTCTCCACAGAGAATTGCTGAAGCTCTGTCATAGTGATCATTGGGTTCTTGGTCACCTCCCTGACTAGGGCCCTTCTCCCCCGATCCCACAGTTTGGTGGGTGGCCAGCTCTAGGAAGAGTCCTTCCATTTACAGATGATGGAGGTCACTGTGCTCATTGGGACCTGCTGCAGACATTTTTCTGTACCCTTCCCCAGATCTGTGCTTTGGTACAATCCTGTCTCGGAGGTCTACATACAATTCCTTGGACTTCATGGCTTGATTTGTGCTCTGACATGCACTGTTAACTGTGGGACCTTATATAGACAGGTGTGTACCTTTCCAAATCATGTCCAATCAACTAAATTTGCTACAGGTGGACTCCAATCAAGTTGCAGAAACATCTCAAGGATGATCAGTGGGAACAGGAGGCACCTAAGCTCAGTTTTGAGTGTCATGGCAAGGGCTGTAACTACTTATGTAGATGGTATTTTTTCATTTTCTATTTTTAATAAATTTGCAAAGATTTCAAACAATCTTTTCGTTGTCATTATAGGGTATTGTTTGTAGAATTTTGAGGAAAATAATACATTTAATCTGTTTTGGAATAAGGCTGTAACATAACAAAATGTGGAAAAAAATTAAGCACTGTGAATACTTTTTGGATGCACTGTATGCAAATTATTGCCTTTCAGTAACAAATTATTTCCTTTTCGTTAAAGTATAACTAAAGGCAAAACTTATTTTTTTTAGTTTTGGATAGAGTAGAGAGGGATTCGTTTTTATTGCAGTCTGTGTCCCCATTAGAGTGAGCCATCCTTTATACAGTGTTTGTCCTGTTTACCATTATCATTGAAAGTGAAAGTAAAAGAAAATCCCACGTTTAGGTTAGTCCCTAGAAAAGTAATAGAAGAGAACTTTTCCAATGGGGACACTAGTTCTAGTGACCTTGGCATCCCCAAGGGATTCCTGATGAAGGGGAGAAGCCAGGAGTGCCAGCGGAGGGGGACCCCAGAAGATGAGGATAGACGTTGCTCTGTGCAAAAAAGTATAACATGTTTATTATTTTTATTTAAAAAAAATTGAACCTTTACGGTAACCCCCTTTAATATATAGGGCTGAGCACATATCATTACTTTTTCATATTTTTTGTTTCACATTTATTAATGTAATAATGTTTGTTTTTGCAAGCCCTGTACAACACAAAAATTCTTTGTGTTATTTTGTAGGTGAACATTAATTTTTCTTTAGTCCTTTAGTATATGCATATAAACAGGGACAATGGTTCCTGTGACAACTACCATATTTTTCACCTCATAAGCACCTGACCATAAGACGCACTTAGGTTTTAGAGGATGAAAACAAGAAAAAAAAGATTCTGAACCAAATGGTGTCCTAAAATATTTACCAATGCCAAAGAAATGCAGCCTTACTATTGCCATAAATGTAGCCTTACTAGGGGCTTAACACAGCCTTACCTCATGTCATTCCATCCTCCTGACAGAAGACAGAGCAGCCCGAGTGGCCGAATGCTCTGTCTTCTGTCTCAGCAACAATGTCAAGCCCAGCCGGGAGATTGCCCAGTGCTCACAGGGGCTCTCCTACCTCTCTTATGGAGGTGGCAGTGGGGGGCGTTGCCAGAGACGGCAGGGGCAGTGGCGGTGGTGGTGGGGGGGGGGGGGGGGCGGTGCCTAGCATACATTCGCTCCATAAGACACAGAGACATTTCCCCCCATATTTCTGGGGGAAAAAAGTGCGTCTTATGGTGCAAAAAACATGATATCGATGATGAGAATTCAATTCACTTTGGAGAGATTTCCACTTATTTTTTGTTGTGTCTCCAGGACAGGAAGTGAAGGGAAACCTCCTGTTCTGAACAGCAACACCAAAAAATAACATTACAGGAGCTTTAACCTTACCCTAGATAGACTTTAACCCTAAATACTTCTTAAAACTAGATAATTGCTTTGGTGCTGGAAGTATCCTACAGTACACTATTCACCAGTGGTGATTAACTTTCTTGATAGAGGGGACATGGAACAGGAGATAGTCAGAGGCTGCAAACATGCTATAGGACAGTGGTCCTCAACCCTGTTCTCAAGTACCCGCAACAGGCCATGTTTTGGGAATTTATCTAATGCCGTGTACACACGACTGGACTTTTTTCGTCAGCAAAGTTCAGACGGAACGAATCCTTCGGACAAATCCAAATGGATCGTGTGTGGGCTTCATCGGACCTTTTCTGTCGAAAAATCTGACGGACTTTAGAAATAGAACATGTTTCAAAGCTTTCCGTCGGAACCCGTTCCTATCGAAAAAAAAATGGTCGTATGTATGCAGGTCTGACTGACCAACAACGACACAAGGGCAGCTATTGGCTATTGAACTTCCTTTTTCCTTTTGGTGTGATCGTGTGTAGGCAAGTCCGTTTCAGCGGAACTCCATCAGAACTCTGTTGAAAAGTCAGTCGAAAAGTCCGTTATGCCGCGTACACACGACCAGACTTATGTCCGACAGACTTTCGAAGGAGTTCTGACAGAGTTCTGACGGACTTTCAGAATGAGCCACACACAATCACACCAAACTCCGACGGATTCGAACGTGATGACGTACGACTGGACTCGAATAAGGAAGTTCATAGCCAGTAGCCAATAGCTGCCCTAGCATTGGTTTTAGTCGGTTTAGTTGGTTCCGTCGGACTAGCATACACACGAGCGGATTTCTCAGTAGGAACTGGGTCCGGCAGAGTTCTGGCGGAAAAATTTGAAGCATGTTCCATTTCTAAAGTCTGTCAGACTTTTGCGAATCAAAAGTCCGTTGCAGCCCACACACGATCGAATAGTCTGCCGGAATCATTCCGTCAGACTTTTGATGTTGAAAAGTCCGGTTTGTGTGTACGGGGCATTAGAATTCATTCCAGCGGAAAGTCCAGTCGTGTGTGCGTGGCATTAGACAAAATAGCTGTCCAAAATACCAAGCCATTGACTCTGAGTTAAAGCACCTGTGCAAGATAAAGGAAAACCTGCAAACATGGCCTGTTGGGGGTACTCGAGGAGAGGGTTGAGAACCACTGCTATAGGAGACTGGGGACATGTTTCAGGAGATAGTCATAGACTGGAGACATTCTTACATAAGAGTGCTAGAGATCTCTGTTTTTACAGCCCCTTTACAAATCAACATTCTAACATTGGTACAAGATAATTTACAAGAAATAAACCAAGCAATTTACTTACTAGAATCCATTCTAAAGAATATTTTCCTTTAATGCCCCGGGAAAGAAACCAGGCAAGAAAAACACAGACTTCTGTAATCAAGCGCCTTAGAGCCCCACAATAGGTGCAAAAGGGTTGCATGTGGCCCCCAGGCTGTAGGTTAGGCCCAAGGCAATATGCTGTAAACTATTCTATAGGACCAGTTTTTACCTTAGAGTAACCCTTTGAAGTGTTACTAAACCCACAACAGTGAAATCAGTCTGTACTGTATATGTAGTAAAGCATGCTTGTTATACTCACTGTGGAACTTAAGCGGTTAATCCTCCGCAGTGTGTAAAAAGGCTGTTTGATCCTGTCTTCTCTCTTTGATTCTGATCCTCCCCTACTTTTACTGTCTCCAATCTATCTGCTGATAGTACAGGACCTTGGGGGCACTCTGCATATGTTCAGTTTGGTGTGTATTGCTAGAGGTTTTTTTACTTGGAAGAATGATCAGCACAGGGCCAATAAGCACTGTCCAGACAGAGAGTTAGGGGTCTGCGTCATAGGACAGTCCGAGGAGAATGAAAACTCCTCCTACAAGCTTTAACCAAATACTTATAGAAGTCACAAGACTGCTATTTACTGCTGATGATAATAAGGTATTAAGCCGTTTATATTTACTAAAATAATTGCATTTCCATATTCTGTGACTGTGGGAGACCAGATATAGTGAATGCAGGCTCCTCGGTGTAGTAACACTTTAAATATTTTTCAGGTCCCAGGTAATCCTGCCCCCCCCCCCCAAAAAAAAACAAAAAAAAACAAAAAAAAACAGGGGTCATTGGGAAATAGCCTCCAGCATTTATGGTCAGTGAGAAAAATGGCCTTTACTTTGGTGGTAGGGATGCCACCATTACACACAGCAAAAAGATCATTGCCAGCTTCATGTCGCTGGCTCTGATAAATTGTGTTGGCCCTGGAACTAAGCAGGTGCCATCAGATAGAAGGTTAGTCGGTCATTGCTGAAGAAACCCCCTGACAACTGGAGGAACCCTAGGCTTCTACAAAAGCCTGGTTGAGAATAGATTCTGTAGTAGGTACTTTCCAAATGGAAGTAGCCAGAGATTTTGCAAACCTGGGATTGGTTAATATTTTCATTTATGTGTTTAAAAGATAAACTCCAGATGTTTTCAAGTTTTGTTCTAATATTTGTAGCATGACACGGTTTAATGGTGGAATTGTTGGATCAACAAGAATTCACCCTAAAGAAGGAAGCCTGGCCTACAGCTATGAACCAGTCAAAGGTGAGACAAGATTATCTATACCATAATAAGTCAATCTGAGTGAAACGGTAGTGTAAATCACCCTCAACAACCTGCAGCAAGAATATAAATAGGATAACATACATGAAAATTAATCCCACGCTAAACCATGTAAATATAAATCAATGAAAACATTAAAAAAATTTAAAACTTGAGTGAAACATAGGAGAAAAGTTAATATAATTGATGTGAACAGTCCACAACCATATGCTGAATCCAGGTGCTTTTGGTCAAAGATTCTGTGTGTCCCAGCTTCGCTTAAAGCGATAATAAAGCCCGCGTTGTGATTTTTATCTAAAGGTAAGCCTATAATAAGGCTTACCTGTGGGTAAAATGAATTTCTCCTAAACATGTGCCGTTTAGGGGATATTCACCCTGGGTGCAGCCAGTGATATCACCAGCGCATGCGCTCTGAAGGTCCAGCAATTGTGCCAGAACCAAGGGCTCCCACGCACATGCGCTTAAGTGGCGTCAATGCGGCTCCAGCCAATCACACAGCTGGAGCACGCAAACCTGGAAGAAAGACCAGGAGAAGATGTCAGTACTCTCAGTTGTAACAGCAAGGCGCTGGAGGGCTAAGTTTTAAGGTAAGCATTTCATAATGTGCTAGTATGTGGTGACATTTTCTTACAGGTGTTTTATTTTTTTTAAACCAGCCACAATTTAAACTGCTTTAAAACACCACATGTGCATACACCAGTGAAGATGTTTCCTTACCATGAAGGCAGTGACCGGAGGCCGTGACGTCACCACATTCTACATTTTGCCCCACTGGATTGTAGGTTTTGGGAATGGTAACCGGAGGTCATAACTTCACGACATTCAGTGCGTTGCCCCGCTGGATTGTGGGTTTTGGGGTGGTAACTGGAGGTTGTGACGTCACCACGTTCTCCATTTTGCCCCACTGGATTGTGGATATTGGAGTGGTAACCAGAGGTCATGAAGTCACCCTATTCTACGTTTTGCCCCACTGGATGGTGATTTTGGAGTGGTAACCAGAGGCCATAACGTCACCACGTTCTACATTTTGCCCCACTGGATTGTGGGTTTTGGGGTGGTAAACAGAGGTCATAACTTCACCACGTTCAATGTTTTGCCACGCTGGATTGTTGGTTTTGGGGTGGTAGCTGGAGGTTGTGACGTCACCAGGTTCTATGTTTTGCGCCACTGTATTGTGGGTATTGGGGTGGTAACCTGAGGTTGTGACGTCACCACGTTATATGTTTTGTCCCACTGCATTGTGGGTATTGGGGCAGTAACCGGAAGTCGTGACGTCACCACGTTCTATGCTTTGCCCCAATGGATTGTGGGTATTTAGGAAGTAACCGGAGGTCGTGACATCACCCCGTTCTACGTTTTGCCCCACTGGATTGTGAGTATTGAGGCGGTAACCGGAGGTCGTGATGTCACCCTGTTCTACGTTTTGCCCTGCTGAATTGAGGACATTGAAGTCCCTTTGTATGTCGGCCTTTGTACAGCTTTTAACAGTTTGTTATTTTAATAAACATCCAAGAGGATTTTACACTTGTTTGAGTTTCCCCGTGTGGGGAAACTCAAACCATATTGGAGAGAATTTCCACACAAACGCTTTCAGACTTCTCTTGATAGTCACACATGTTATGGTAAGGAGACATATTCACTGGTGTAGTCACATGTGGTGTGGTGACCAAAAGTACTTGGATTCAGCATATAGTTGTGGACTGTTCACATCAATTATATTAACTTTTCTCCCATGAGTCACTCAAGTTTTTCATGTTTTTTTATGTTTTCATTGAGTTATATTTGCATGGTTTAGCGTGGCATGCTGTTTATACCATAATAAGATTGAAACTGATGAGAGCAGCTATGATAATCTCTCCGTTTCTCCTCTGTTTTAGGAATTGCTGGTATTATGACATTTACCCAGACTCAGCCAGACAGTGTGATCATACAGCTGAGAACAAATAACAAGGTGGAAGTATCTGCTTTGTTTAGTAAGTATACTTATCATAGCCGCAAGAAGCATTACTCAATAACGCAGAGGTTCTCAAACTTTTGTTGCCAACATAATGCAATGAGGGTCACACTTGGCTGTATTTGCCCCCCCCAAATCTTACCCTGCCCAAAGATTTTCCAGCTCGCTGAAAAATAATCTAAGCACAGGCATATAGAGAGTGATTATCACTGGGGCAGGTTAACTGAGCAGTTACACAAACACACAAAGAATTGTCACTACCCTGTGTTTTTATGTAAGCATGCACCATTCACAGCATCTGCAGTTGCATTTCTGACCTTTAACCCTTAAAATGGCGTTCACATGTTACAAGGAGAGAACTTCATGTTAGGGAAATTCACCCTCTCTATTTGTCCTGTTTACTATTATCACTGAAAGTGAAAATAAAAGAAAATCCCAGATTTTCAGTTGTCACCAGAACAGCAATAGAGGGGAAATCTTCTTGGGGACACCAGTTCTGGGTGCCCCTCACTCTGGAGGGATTTCCTCTCAGGTCCTGTTTTATGGGACTGGAAGTGAAGGAAAATCTCCCCAATGGGACACAGATGGCAAAAAAAAACAAAAACAACAACTGACAGGGGTTATAACCCTCTCTTACTCTATCCAAATTTAAAAATAATAATAATAAAAAATGTATAAAAAAATAAAAAATAATAATAAAAAAAAAAAAACTTTTAGTTCTACTTTAAGCTGCTCTGCTGGGATTATTCACAACAGGACCATTTACGACTCATTAGGAGTCTTTCACAGACTTAGGGGGTTATTTACGAAATAAAAAGTAACAGTACAGCGCAAATAAACATAAGAAATCAATGAAATCAATCCATCAATATAGTGCATATACAAATACAAAAGTCTATAAGTGAAAAAAAGAAAATAGGTGAATTGTCAAGAAGAGTCTGCTTGTGCAGTGTGTCTTCAATCAAAAAAACAGGTGATGATGGGAACATGCGTTTTTGACCTGTCTGATTTATCAGGGATCCATTTTTTGAGGTGAGAGTCCATCTTGCTCTTTGGTGAAGGGATCACATCATCACCTGTTTTTTTGATTGAAGACACACTGCACAAGCAGACTCTTCTTGACAATTCACCTATTTTCTTTTTTTCACTTATAGACTTTTGTATTTGTATATGCACTATATTAATGGATTGATTTCATTGATTTCTTATGTTTATTTGCGCTGTACTGTTACTTTTTACTTTGTAATGTGGGATTTGGTATTTTGACCTATAGTACTCTAGCTGCATTAATTTCTTTTCACCATTTTATTTTTCATTTATTTTATTGTGTTCAGCGCTGATTGATTTTTTGTTTAAAAGGTTATTTACGAAAGGCAACTACACTTTGCACTGCAAGTTCACTTGGAAGTGCAGTCGCTCTAAATATAAGGGGTAGATCTGAAATGAGGGGAAGCTCTGCTGATTTTATCATCCAATCATGTGCAAGCTAAAATGCTGTTTTTTATTTTCCTTGTATGTCCCCCTCGTATCTACAGCAACTTTACTTCCAAGTGCACAAGGATTTTCCTTTTGTAAATAAACCTTCTTAGTGTAGGTTTATGGCAGCTCTGAATTCCATCTAACAAACAAATTGGTGTGCTGCAGAGCATTGGACTTTTGAATAATTTCTGCTTTCTTGCGTTTGTGAAAAACGCACCTTCTGTTATAGTCAGTGGTAGCACACCAGTCCAATGCACATTTGTAAGTGGTTTTTTTTCACATATAAATTTTTCCCAGGTGACCATGGAGGAAAAGAATGCAGAAAGCATATAAAATATATTAAAGGGGTTACTTACTAAGGGAAAAATCCGCTTTGCACTGCAAGTGCAGTGGAAGTGCAGTCACTCTAAATCTAAGGGGTAGATCTGAAATGAGGGGAAGCTCTGCTGATTTTATCATCCAATCATGTGCAAGCTAAAATACTGTTTTTTTATTTTCCTTGCATGTTCCCCTCAGATCTACAGCGACTTTACTTCCAAGTGCACTTGTAGTGCAAAGTGGATTTTCCTTTAGTAAATAAACCCCCTACAGTATGTGTTGAATTTTAACGTAATACATTAAAAACTTGCTAAAAGCACAATATGTGTTTACAAAAAAAGCATATTGCGTTTTAGAACACATAGATGTGAACAAGCCCTAAAGCTTATGCTTTCCTTTTGCTTTACTGATTTATTTATGTTGACTACATGGTTTCTTTATAATTAATGCCATTAGCGATATGGAGGTGGTGTTTCTCCGCCATCTTGTGGTACTTTTATTGTACTGCAATTGTCAAGACTATTTTAATCTCTTTCAATAGTTTTTATTGAGTTTTGACAAATACATCATGTATCATCTACAGTTGTCAAGACTATTTTATATGCATCTTTAACACAAACATAAACCAACTTTACACTAAAAGGTAGAGGTGGTGTTCTTCTACCATCTTGTGGTAATTTTATTGTACTAAAATGTTTATTGTACTACAAAATGTACAACCTTATACAGGCATACCCCACTTTAGGCATACCTCCCAACATTTTGAGATGGGAATGAGGGACACCTACTATCAAATGTATGTAGGCATATAACACGCATATAACACGCCCCCCTGCCACACCCCCTTAAAGTAGAATTATACAACAAAAAAAAGGTTAATTAAATCCACAAGTGCTTTTTTTTACCACTACTATTCCTTTATATTGGCTTTTAAAACGTGCAAATGCAGCCATTTAGAAATTTGGATGAAGGTTTAGCACTGGGAAACACTTTTTGAAAGATAAAAAGTGCATTTTATATACAACTATATAGATCAGACCAAAATGAGGGACAAATGAGGAGGAATGAGGGACAGAGGGACATTGCTCAGAATCAGGGACAGTCCCTCAAAATCAGGGACAGTTGGGAGCTATGTTTAGATACACTCACTTGCGAATACAGACATACCCACAAGTGTATGTAAAGTGCCTTGCGGGTACTGTACAGACATTTTGCAGCCACAGTAGAAGGAGCTGAAGCTCCGAGAGCGTAGCCCGCCCTGTTCCAGTGTGCCCCTGACCCCCCCACTACAACCTAAAAGTGAAAAAAGGTATGGCACAGGCACAGCTGAAGGGATGCCAGATCTGCGGAAATATGAGGGGTGGGGGGCACAACCAACCTCAGCACCCCCTTAGATACAGCCTATGGCTGTAAGATGTCCTCTTTTACTTTTATAATGAAAATTATTACAATAAAAATGAATTTTTTACTGAGATAGGGGCATTATATATATCAGTGATCATTAACTTGTGATCTGCTCGACCTTTTTCATCAGTTATCCTTATTTTAGTGTATTTTATATGTGGCACAAGACAATTCCTCTTCTTCCAATGTGGCCCAAGAAGGTCAAAAGGTTGGACATTCCTGCTTTAGCCCTTCTCACGATAATCTGTTTGGTTATGCTGTTTTATTAAATATACCATTGAAATCATTTTGTTCTCTCTATTTGATAGGTGCAAAAAATGCCTGATTATATAGGAAATTCAGAGCTGTCCAATGTTCTGTGCACATTTCCTGTGTTAGCTTAAGGAGTCTAATTAGCCCTCCTAGTTCTCATCTTGGACTACAGAATAATTAGTAATTATAGTAGGAGAATTGGAGGATTTTAGTAATTTATACAAAGACAAGTAGGCAGGGCTGACACCACCTAGCCCACGCAAATGTTGTTTGTTGCAACAATAAAAAAAATTGGGAAATGTGCCTGTATTGCAGAGAAGTACTTCATATGTTTTCTGCTTTTTCTATTTTTCCCTGATATATACTTTAACATTTTGTTATGTCCTTCCTTTAGCAAAGGGGACTTTTCTTTCCGAAGCTGAGCTGGAAGAATTTAAACAGTGGGGGGAGTGCAATGGACTTCAGGGCTACAGAGAGCTGAACATAAGTATCAACTATGGTATGAAAATGTCTCAAATTGCATGTTCAGCCTTTTATTACCTCACTACATGTCACATGTAATCTAACATTCTTTTCCTGTTTAGCACAGAAATGTTTTGGTATGTTTCACATGTCTAAGCAGTTGGATGAGATGAAGGTTGGTGTCTTTTTTTCTGAGTTTTTGGTCATTTAAATGTGTTTATTGCAACTTAACAGAAATTCATTTTATCTCTTTTTAGACTTGGTTCACATAACAATAATATATTCTGTAATTGCCTCAACAGTGCAGAGCAGTCTTCAGTCTGTGGGCTCCCCCGTTCTCCGTTGCCTACTAGGATGCTGGTGGGATCGTGCTGGCTTCCTGCCTGCCAGGATACATGAAGGCTGTCCATGCAGCATCACTGGTTGCTAGGACACTGGCAGCCCCCCCACCTCCAGCATCCTAGTAACCAATGATGAGGCACGGCTAAGCCCTTGTAAACACGGTCGGACATTCCGACCACAAAATCCGTCAGATTTTTTGTCCGAAACTGGTGTTGCATACACACGGTCAGACAAAGTTCTCGTAAAATCCAATCATTCGGAACGCGATGACGTTCGTTCGTTGCGACGGGACTACATTCAGGCTAGTAGCCAATAGATTTGGTCTCGTAATTTGATCTGAGCATGCGTGACACTTTGTTTCTACAAACGATCGGACAAAGTCCGATCGGATCATGTTGTCGGAAAATTTTATATCCAGCTCTCAAACTTTGTTGGTCGGACATTCCGACGGAAAAAGTCAGATGGAGTCCAAACACGGTCGGATTATCCGACAACACGGTCCAATTGGACATCTTCCGTCGGAATGTCCGACCATGTGTACAAGGGATAACACATAGCCGCCATGGCTCAGCCCAGTGCTTGCCCCAGAATTCACGCAGGTCTGCTATGCCTAAAGGCTCCTACCCTCTGCCATGCTGCCAGCCTACCTGCCATGTTGTAGTGAAGAATTTTCTATTCACTGAAGAATGTTATTAATTAAGGTATTCTATTTCTCCTAGGCCACTTGGGGTGGGGGATATAATTTTACTAGCACATGACTGGAATAGATCCTGGGGCAATAACTACAGTAACACTGCATAGGTCAGTTGTGCTCATAAGTTTACATACCCTGGCAGAATTTATTTCTTGGCCCTTTTTCAGAGAATATGAATGATAACACAAAAACTTTTCTTTCACTCATGGTTAGAGTTTGGCTGAAGCCATTTATTATTAATCACCTGTGTTTACACTTTTTATATTATAATGGCAACAGAAACTACCCAAATGACCCTGATCAAAAGTTTACATACCCTGGTGATTTGGGACAGATTCCATGCACACAAGTTGACATAAAGGGGTTTGAATGGCTATTAAAGGTAACCATCCTCACCTGTGATCTGTTTGCTTATAATTAGTGTGTGTATAGAAGTTCAATGCTTTTCTGAACTCCTGACAGACCCTTGCATCTTTCATCCAGTGCTGCACTGACGTTTCTGGATTCTGAGTCATTGGAAAGCAAAAGAATTGTCAAAGGATCTGCAGGAAAAGGTAGTTGAACTGTATACAACAGGAGAGGGATATAAAGAGATATCCAAGGAATTGAGAATGCCAATCAGCAGTGTTCAAACTCTAATCAAGAAGTGGAAAATGAGGGATTCTGTTGAAACCAAACCACGGTCAGGTAGACCAACTAAGGTTTCAAATAACTTCAGGTGAAATACAGGACTCTCTGAAAACATTTCCAAACAGCACAGAGACAAGAATCAAACCTTCTAGCACAAAGTCATTTGGAGTGATGAGACCAAAATTGAGCTTTTTGGCCACAACCATAAAAGTTACATTTGGAGAGGAGTCAACAAGGCCTATGATAAAAGGTAGGGAGTTGCCACCTCATCCCTTTAAAACCGAACACATAATGATTACCCAGGTTCTGTGGCTGATTAAGGTGGTAATTATACACACGTTTTGCCTTATTTGAATTAAATTAGCCTCAGAACCTCATATGTGTTTGGGTTTTAAGGGATGAGGTGGCAACCCTATGTGTGAGCTACAAAGGCACAGGAAATTTGGTCAAAATTGATGGCAAGATGAATACAGTATGTTATCAAAAAATACTGGAGGAACATTTACATTCATCAGCCAGGAAGCTGCGTATGGGATGTGCTTGGACATTCCAATTTGACAAGTATCCAAAACACAAGGCCAAGCCGACCTGTCATTGGTTACAGCAGAATAAAGAGAAGGTTCTGGAGTGTCCATCTCAGTCTCCTGACCTCAATATCATTGAGCCACTCTGGGGAGATCTCAAATGTGCAGTTCATGCAAGACAGCCCAAGAATTTACAGGAACTGGAGGCTTTTTGCCAAGAGGAGTGTGCAGCTTTACCATCTGAGAAGATAAAGAGCCTCATCCACAAATACCACAAAAGACATTAAGTTGTCATTGATGTTAAAGGGGCAATACACGGTAGTGGCGGCTGATGCTCAAAATTTTTGGGGTGGGGTTTATACAGAATGAAAAATACAGAAAAAAAACATCAATAGCAGCCACTGTGCCATCAAATGCAGTCGCTGTGCCATCAAATGCAGCCACTGTGCCCATCAAATGCTGCCATCAGTTTTTATAATGTAGTATGGTGTGAATGATCCCTGAATGTAGAGGCGAAAAATCAGGTCTCCTGCTCTGCCAGATAGGGATGGGCTGTGTGGCAAGGCTGTGAAATACGAATCCCTTTGCAGGTAAAACAGCTTCCATATATGTGTAATTACACGATATTACCAAACGTATTGGGACGCCTGCCTTTACATGCACATGAACTGTAATGGCATCCCAGTCTGTCAATGGCAGCTGGAGCTCAAATTTTTTGGGGTGGCGCAAACAAACTGAAAAATACTGAAAAAAAAAACATCAATTGCAGCCTCACTGTGCCCATCCAATGCTGCCACTCTGCCTATCCAATGCTGCCACTCTGCCTATCCATTGCTGCCATTGTGCCATGCAATGCTGCCACTGTGACCCCCCCCTGCCCGCTCGCCATCTGTCCAGCACTTACCCTGTCTTGGTGGGGCAGCGGGTGACAGCAGTGAGCGATGTTCTCTGTGTGTCTCCTCCCATTTTCTCCTCCCGTCAGGTGTCCAATCTGTCGTTTCAGCCAATCAGGAGATGGGTAACAGACTCGAGCACCTGATTGGTGGTGAGGTGGTTTCGAGATTCAGAGAATATTCATTCGCTGTTCTAACACACCTGGGTGAAGTGTGAGCGCCAAGCATGGCGCTCACAGGTCACCTTTTTTGACGCCTATTAAAGCCTAAGGCTCTAATCGGGTGCTTCAAAAACACACCCGCCTCTGTAATTCAGATGGGCGCCTGAATAGGGGGTGGCAGCGGTGGCTGTGGATAGATTCATGCAATGCATGAATCTATCCATTGGTCATAAAGGGGTTGGCTGGAAAGAGGGGGTGGCGCCCGTGTGTCCTTATGGACGCACCGCCACTGATACATGGTATTATGAACTGGGGTATGTAAACATTTGATCAGGGACATTTGGGTCGTTTCTGTTGTCATTATGATTTAAAAAGAGTAAACACAGTTGATTGATAATAAATGGCTTCAGCCAAACACTAACCATTAATGAAAGAAAAGTTTTTGTGTTATCATTCATATTCTCTGAAAAATGGCCAAGAAATCATAAATTCTGCCGGGGTATGTAAACTTATGAGCACAATTGTAGTTAGTTCCATACCTCAGTCAGCCTGAGCTTGATTGATAGTTCAATGTCCTTGGGTCTCTTCAGAACTCTAGTTATAGTTTGCCTCTGCCTTCTGCTGGGGATTGTCCCTGGCAATAGTGTGGAAGGATGCACTAATCAGAAATATTTATCTCTATGGACAACCATTAGGAAGTTCACTGCCAGTGGTGCAGGCTGGGAGAAGGTATAGATATTCAGGAGTGACCTTGAAAAATAAGTCTTTTCCTGGCCTCCTGTCTGGGAGAGAAGTGTAGATGGCTGTCAGATCCTCTCAGACCTGCTGCTGCCTGAGGAGGGTGACCTTGTACTTGGACAGAAGCCTAGGTTGGATGCCTAGTATGCTGAGCAAGGGGTAATCAGGGTACGTGAGAAGCTGCCAAAGCTTGTTCCTCAACTGAAGTGTGGTGGATTTTCCCCAAGGAGTCAGTAACTGAATCATTTAGTGTCTTGCAGTCAGGAGCTGCTTTCACAGAATGCCTGGTTGGCTTGAAGGTCATTTATCCATGAAGGCAGTAAGTACTTTAGTCCCTTATCTCTAATCTGAGTTAGGAATATATATATATCTTCTTGGCCACTAGGGGGCTTATTGCCAGTGGTGCAGGTTGAGAGAGGATATAAATATTGTACAAATGTTCAAGAGTGACCTTGGTAAATCAGTCTTCTCCCAGGCCTCCTCGCTAAGGAGGGTGACTGCCATATCCACTCAGGCTTGCTACATGAGGAGGGTGATGGGTTCTTGGAGAGGGGCCTAGGTTGGAGGGTTAGTGTACTGAACAAGATGATTGAAGCCTCGTGGAGAAACTTCAGCCTAACTGGGGTAAATCTAAGAATCTTGGCGAAGCTTGGTGATCCACTAATGTATGTGGATTTTCCCCAAGGAGTAGCTTAACTATTTCGTGTTTTGCAGTTGGGAGCTGATTTCACAGAATGTTCGGTTGGCTTTTATGGTCCTTTGACTGTGAAGACAGTAAGTACTTTTATCCCTCATCTGGAGTCTGCCAAGTCCATGGCTGTCCTGTGCCCTAAACCTCTCTCCATGGAGTGTTGAGTGGGAGTCAATAAACTCAGTTTCTTGCAAAGTGACTTTTGCCCATCAGTCCACCTTGTTCCATTATTGCCGAGGGCTAGAACCTGAGATAAAATGCTATCTCATCTCGCCTCTGAAGTACCCCATATGCTTTTGGGGTCAGGGGAGTGCTACAGTAGTGTGACACTTTTTGCTAAATTTAACATTTTTAAAAAGGTCTGCATAATCGAGCAAAAAGAGGGACAGTTGAAGAAGACAGAGGCACTTCATTCCAAAGGATCAACGGTCCCTATAATGAGAAATAGTAGATATATATTTTTATGGGTATTTTAGTGTACCTTCAAATTGATTTTTTTTTTTTTTTTTTACTCTTTACTTCCTTATAACTTGACTGAACCTTGTTTCTTTCTATTCCTTGCGTCTCCATGCTGTAGGACAATGTTACTTCCTGGCATCTTATAGCTAAATCTTCCAGCACCTTTGATCGACATTATGAGCTCAGAATCCTCTATAAAGCGAGGCTAGAGATCTCAAAAAAGGGAGAAGAATATATATTGCGGGAGATTATTACAGCGTGAGTGTCTAATTTTATCAGTTGCTTCAGCAAACAATGCTACAATTCCCATTGAAACTCTGCAAACGTTTCAGCAAATTCTTATCTGCTTTGGCTCTGTAGATACCCAGACAGAAAACTCTGCTAACTTTCACTAAAGTTAGTGGGAGTTCGAAGTAGGGGAGCCTGCCAGCTACAATACATTACCTAGTCCCAGGATTGTAATAAGATGGCAATGCAGGGAAAAGCAGTGACTCAAATAAACAAATGTGAAACAGGTACAGCGCTCAGAACAGTGGAACGAGTATGCAAACTTGTAGTAGGATCCACAAACGGGTGCTCTGGCTCAGATTTTCTCCGTCCATCAGTTGCAAGTGATACTTGAATGAAATGATAGAGCCAGCAACTCCAAAGTCCATGCGAGTTACTTTATTTGTACATGATAGTTAGTATAAAACAGGGGCTTACGCGTTTCGGCAGGAAGCCTTGATTACAGCTGTGTTCAAGGCTTCCTGCCAAAATACGTAAAGTAAAAATAAAGTAACCCGCATGGACTTTTAAATAGCAGGCTCTACAATTTCAAGTATAACAATTAAACAAATAGGAGATAATATGTAAAGAACACCTTAAAGTGGTTATAAAGGAAAAATATATTTTACCTTAATTCATTCTTTGCATTAAATAAAAACAAACCTCTGTAGCCCCTCTCTGTCATCACAGGCGATGCAGCAGCAGTGGGATCCATTTTCTCTTGCTGCTGTGAGTCAAATCCAGTGAGGTGGGAGCAGGTGGCAAGGCCAAAGCCACGCTGTGTGTCAATAGATGCACACAGCCCAACTCGGGATCAAACCCACACATGTGGGCAGCACAGTGGTGTAGTGGTTAGCACTCTCACCTAGCAGCATTGAAGGGTCGCTGGTTCGAATCCCAACCATGACACTACCTGCCTACAGTTTGCATGTTCTCCCTGTACGGGTTTCCTCTGGGTACTCCGGTTTCCTCCCGCAATCCAAAGACATGCAGGTAGGTTAATTGGCTTCTGTCAAAAATTGGCTCTAGTATATGAATGGGGACCTTGGATTGTGGGCTCCTTGAGGGTAGAGACTGACATGAGTGTGCAATGTACAGGGATAGGGACAATTGTAGACACTCACTCAGGTTGAACTGGATGGACTGGTGTCTTTATTCAACCTAAAATGCTATGAAACTATGTGCCACATTGGTGGCACACAGAGAAGAGGAGGAGCAGAGAGTGCCAGCAGGAGACCCCAGAAGAGAAGACCAGGCAAGTATGACCTATTTATTATTTTAATAAAAAATAAACTTTACAACCTGCATATGGGGAACATGCAAACTACCTGAAGATAGTGTCGTGCCTGAGATTCGTACCAGGGGCCCTAGCGCTAACCACCAAGCCACTGTTAATATATTTATCGGAGATGTTGGAAATCTAGATTTTTGCACTGAGTTTCCAGGCTGTGGCAATTATGAGGGGATCTCAACATCCCTGTTGGATGTTTATTTAACTTATATTATGGAGAATGTAATAGGAGGAGTTGGAAAATACAAAGGTGGGTTGGAAGACCCCAAACTTCTAGATGTGGACAGGAACATAGTGTGTATGGCTCTGGACCAATAGAAGTGAGAACTCAATCTGATGGATATATTTTTTTTTCTTCAAAGAAGTAGATCCATGGTAAAAAATTTAGTGTAGGTGGACCTCGCTCTGCTCCTAGGCTGCTACCTTTGATAACAACAAAGTAAGCACTTAATAGTAAATTCTTGGATGTCTGGTATAAAATTTAATCTCAATTAAAGGTATTTGAAAAGACTCAGCCGGCTGCTCTTAGTGCCATCGGGAGATGCTAGTCTTCATCAAGCCCCAGGGGTGGACTGACAACTCATGGGGCCCCTGGGCAATAGGAGATTATGGGGCCCCCAGGCAATCCGAGATTATGGGGCCACGCAGTATACACACATACAGTATACAATCACACAGTATACACCTACATGTACACACAGTATACACAGGCATGTTTCTATTGGCTGAGAAGGTACTTGAGAGGTGGGGCAGCTATAATCTTGGGATTTTTAGACCAAAAGGAAGATTTTTACATACTGTCCCTGGTTTTACTGAGGCTGGCAACCCTGATGGGGCCCCCTAGTGTCTCGGGGGCCCTTGCGCAGTCCCCGAGTGGCCTAATGGTCAGTCTGCCCCTGTCAAGCCAATTTCTCTTCTTCAAGTGCCTTCTGTTGTGATTCAAATACCATTGAATTCTTAAGCCTTGAAGGATGGAGGGACTGTTTTCCCTTGAAATGTGTTGATTGTATTTTTATCCATTAAACATTTAAAAAAGGCCTTTAAGTGAAATACATTTTTGTATCAGGTGATCCTCAAAACACATCCAAGGATCAGAGCCAGGAATTAGGCAACAAGACCTCGCTGTCTGTGTTTTTCATACAGTATACAAAGCCAGGGGGTAATTCAGCCCAGTGTACTCCTATCCCAAAAATACTTTATTTTATAATACAAAATATCTCTGTGCTCCTACTTTTTACAATTTCCTCACCTATTCTCTTCCTCAGGCCAACTGACAACACCCTGCTAGAGCTGACGTTTACCAACAGAGGAGGCCCAGGTACAGAAAACCAAATTTTTCAAGAATTTGGAAAGGATCACATTACAAAACAGACCCAAAAAGTCTATATCATAAGGATTGGAGAATAACGAACAGAGATTATAACACTAATGGACGAAAGCATGCGTGGATTTCATCAGTAATAATGTGGTGTGCGGATAACCTTCTTTATGACTGGCTATCCAACTGCCTCTGTTGTAACCCTATTGTGTACACTTTGCATCCCTATTGAATGCCACGTTTTAGCTATTATAGAAATGTTATTTGTGCATCAAAGGCCTCTTTCACGCAGACGGTTCAATCAGGTTCACCTATTAAGAAGCTCCATGTTAGTCAATTGGTGGCTGGATATCTGATTACCCTTCAAGTCTATTCAGTTTCCCATCCCCATCAAAAAAAAAGGCAAACATTTGTTTCTTTTTTCATATTTTCAGACCTAAACATGAGGCATCTTAGGTATTCCTATGTAAATGGGTTCAAGTCCATTTACATCTGGTCGCCCAAAGATGTAACATGTCACATAAGTCTTGGTCTATCCTGCTCCTTCAGGAAAGGGCCAAAATGTGAGACACTGTATATGTGGCTTTTAAAGAGTTAGTTTATCATTTTAGAAAAAAAATTTAAGTGCAGCACAGGGAGGACATGATGATATGAAGCATCTAGACCAACCTTTCTCAACCTGTTTACCTCAGGGACCTTTGAAATCATTTTCAGGTCTTGGGGATCCCTTCTAAAATGAATTCATTGGTGGCCAGTGAAATAATGCTCCATATATTGGTGGCTAGTTGTCAGAATCCCTCCTGTACAGACAGCTAAAAAGATCATAGTATCTGCCAGGAGATGATGTCATACTCTCTACCATTCCCATTGCCCATTACATTGGTGGTCAGCAGGAAGAATGTAAATTACATTGCTGATCAACAGCCCCCCTTACACTGGTGGTCAGAATGCCACCCTTACAGAATCCTTAAAAAAAAAATCACTGGCATCATAATGCTAACGCTGCCCAGTGGTGTTGACCTTATAACTATGTAGGCACCATTAAATGGGAGGTCAATCAGCCACAACTCAAGATACCCCTAGTAACCTCTGGAGGAAGCTTGGGGTTCAACTGAACATTGGCAGGTCCACTTCATGCTCTTCCTCCAGCTGCCCAGCATGCCATCCTATAATACGTAGCTCAATAACACTGAACATTTGCATAATCACATGTTTTAAAAGCAAATTTTTGATAACTAAATGGTATTTTTTAGATGGATATAAGGTCCTAGACTTCCAGACTGGGGAAGATTTACTGTTGCTCGGAGTCCAGACAGAAACGGGAAAAACCTTGTACTTGGCATGTGAGTATATGCTTTGGACTGTAAATGGATCATGTGGTGCATGGACTATATTGCCTGAAAGTTCTTTATTGGAGGCATTTGACTCTAAAAAAATAAGAGGCAAATACATAGCTTTAAATATATTAACCTAGCAGAGGAACCAAGAGAGTTGAGTAAAGCTTGACTAGGCAGCCTGGATATAAAGCAACCCTTGTAGTGAAGCCCCTTCCACACTGCAAGGGTTAAATTCTATTTTTTTGTCTAAGGATTGATGAACAAGTTGAATTACTTACCTTATTCCTCACTCCCTTGGCAGGCAGCGATCTCCAATGCTTCTAAGATGTGAAAGGGGCTTCTGTGTCCTTGCGTTTAGTGCAGAAATGCTGGTCCTGCATTGTAAGTGACAATTTCACAGAGAGAAACAGCTTAGAAGGACCAGTCATAAGTCTGTGGGAGCAAGGAATAAATTAAGTATTTCGCCTTATTCCTATCCATCTAGACAAAATTTGAATTTAACTCTAGCAATGCAGAGCCCCATTGCAAGGGTTTCTTTTTGTCCAGCCCAGTTCAGCTTTCAAGAAAATCTATTATGTTCTGGATTAAGCAATGCATATTTCATCTTTATTTAGGTAATTATGAAATAATGTATATTATGTAGTCTACTATTCAGCCAGCAGATGGAGTGGTAGACTCCTTTTTCACATGTTGACATTCTCCAATCAACAACACTGCTCAGAACGTGTAATGCCGCGTACACACGACCGTACTTTTCAACGGACTTGGTCCGGCGGGCAATCTGATGGACATTGCAGCTGAGGTCCACCGGACTTTCAAACAAACGGACTTGGCAACACACGATCACTCCAAAAGTCAGATGGATTCGGACATGATGACGTAGTATAAGGAAGTTCATAGCCAGTAGCCAATAGCTGCCCTAGCCTCGGTTTTAGTCCATTGGACTAGCATACAGATGACCGGATTTTTCGACCAGACTCGAGTCCGTTGGAAAGATTTGAAGCAAGTTTTATTTCTAGGTCTGCCGGACTTTTGGGAAGAGCTAGAGCCCACACACAATCGAATTATTTGACGGATTCCAGTCCGCCAGACCAAGTCCGTCGAAAAGTCCGGTCGTGTGTACGCGGCATAAGTGTTGTTCATTGGAGCACCGTGTGGGGGAGTGTCTGACTCCAGGAGATCTGCAGCATGTTTCCAGCACTAGGCAACTTAACATAGGTTTTCAGCAATAATCCAACACTATAAATAAAAAGAGATCCCCATTGCCATTAATAAGCTCCAAGAGGCAGAGCAAAACCTATTGAGGGAGTGGACTGGCTGGAGTCCAGGGCTGAGGATGCCATTCATCTAACTTCATGTACATGGTTCAGAGGAGTGTGCAGGAGGTATGCCAGCTGTGCCTGGTAATAGCCTTATCAGTATGTGCAGTGCCAATTCCCCCTACTGTTTTGCCCCCCCCCCATGTTGCTCCCCCCCCCCACCCTGCAGTGCTACTGGCTTCCCGCCTCCCCTCTCCCCTGGCTGCTGCAGGGAATGTTTCAGGATGGGCAGCAGGGGAAGGTGCTAGAAAATATGTAATTTACCAGCCCCTCCCTTTTATAAATGAACACAGTGAACCCACTCGCTCACTGTGTTAATTGAAAACGGAGCATAGTAAACACTGTATTCATTTTCTGAATGAACAGGAAGCTGTTCAGCACAGAGCACTTCCCATTCATTCACTGCCCCTTGCAACTGAGGCTGCATGTGTGTTTAAACTTTGGGGTGCAAACCTATGGTCTGGTTCATAATGTGCGGCTTATGGACCTTCTCCTTTGACAGTGCTGCAGCTTGGAGCTGGGAGCTAGCAGTTCACTGTCACTGCCTGCACTCACAGCGGTCTAGACTTTACCCCTCTACCTGAGCGGCACCTACATTTTGTCTTTTTGGGTCACATAAAAGAAAGAGACCTATACATAGTTACATTTTATCCAGCCGGATTGCATTAGAGGTATAACATAAACCTTGAATGATCTGTTCAGGTGATTACCAGTAGTTTCAGTTAGAGAGAAACCTTCTGAAAGGAAACAGCTTCTGTAGTAACCTCTCTTTAAAAAACCTATAACACTCTGCAAATACTGTCATCAGAGCACCCTGTGTTAGATAGCTCTGCCCTCTACATTCACAGATCCTGTGTTATTCATAGAAGCTGTAGTATGGCTTCTATGAATGGTGGATCTGGCAGGAAAGGATGGGTATAGTATAGCTAAAAGTAGAAGAAGGGACATATTATACTAACTGTAAGTTATGTACCTTGTACTGATTTTTATGTTTCTTGTGTTTAGCTAAACTAAGGCCCCTTTCAAACTTGTACTACTTGTCGTGGGACTTGGGACTGCAAAGTCACATGACAAGTCATTTAACATGATTTCCAATGACAATCATTCATATTAGTACAACTTCAAGTACTGCTGACTTCAAAGTAGTCCCTGCACTTTGACCCTACTTCAGCCCACCGAATATCATTAAAGTAGGATCAAAGTCTGATCTCCGTCTTAACTGATCCGATTTTGCATGTGAAAAAAAATGGCATGGGTTTCCCCTCTAAGAGCATACCAGGCCCTTCAGTCTGGTATGGATTTTAAGGGGAACCCCATGCCGAAAAAAACTGTGTGGGGGCCCCCCCAAAATCCATATCAAACCCTTATCTGAGCACACAGATCAGGAAAGGGAGTGGGGACGAGTGGGCGCCCCCTCCCTTCTGAACCATACCAGGCTACATGCCCTCAACATGGGGGGGTGGGTGCTTTGGGGCAGAGGGGGCCCTGTGCCCCCCACCCCTAAGCACCTTGTCCCAATGTTGATGAGGACAAGGGCCTTCTCGTGACAACCCTGGCTGTTGGTTCTCGGGGTCTGCGGGTGGGAATCTTGAAGCCCCCTTTAAATTTAACCAGCCCCCCATCCTATGTGAATGAGTATAGAGTACATTTTACACCTACCCATTCACCTAAAAAAAAGTGTCAAAAATAAAACGCAGTACACAGGTTTCTAAAGTAATTTATTTAGGCAGCTTCAGCGTCTCTTCCGACTTCTTCTCCCCTCTTTGGCTCTTCTGCCTCCTCTGCTGATGTCTTCTGCCTCTGCTAGTTCTTCTCCCCTCTCCGGGTCTTCTGCGGTCTCCGCTGATGTATTCTAGCCCTCTCCAGTTCTTCTCCCTCTGTCCGCTGTCTTCTGTCTCTGCCGGGTCTTGTCCACTGTCTTCTGCCTCTGTTCTTCTGATGTTGACTCAACGCTCTCTCCCGCTCTAATGCTGGGTGCATGGTATGACACTACTTATATTGGCACAGGGTGGGGGTCAACGGGTGGCCCACCCCATACGTTAAAAAATGGCGTAGGGGTTCCCCTTAAAATCCATGCAAGACTAAAGGCTCTGGTATGGTTTTGGAGGGGGAACCCATGCCATTTTTTTTTTTTTTTCATTTTTTACGTGGAGTTCCCACTAAAGATTTATACCATACACAAAGTGCCTGGCATTGTCGGGATCAAAGTCGGATCCCCGTTCATTGAAGTCGGGAGGATGTCGGACTTCAAGTTACAGGGCAAAGTCGTACCACTGTTGTGTCGCACAAGTGTGAAAGGGGCCTAAGGCTTTAAAGCAGACTACAGTGCCTTAAAAATGTATACATACCCCTTGAAATTTTTCACATTTTGTCATGTTACAACCACGTAAATGTATTTTTTGGGGATTTAATTTGATAGACCAACACAAAGTGGCACATAATTGTGAAGTGGAAGAAAAATAATAAATGGTTTTCAAATGGTTCTTTGTAGAACCACCTTTCGCTGTAATTACAGCTTCAAGTCTTTTTGGGGATGTCTCTACCAGCTTTGCACATCTACAGAGTGAAATTTTTGCTCATTCTTCTTTGCTATATAGCTCAAGCTCTGTCAGATTGGATGGAGAGCGTCTGTGAACAGCAATTTTCAAGTCTTGCCACAGATTCTCAATTGGATTTAGGTCTGGACTTTGACTTGGCCATTCTAAGCCATGAATATGCTTTTATCTAAACCATTCTATTGTAGCTCTGGCAGTATGTTTGGGGTCGTTGTCCTGCTGGAAGGTGAACCTCCGCCCCAGTCTCAAGTATTTTGCAGACTAACAGGTTTTCTTGTAATGTATTTGGCTCCATCCATCTTCCCTTCATTCTGACCAGCTTCCCTGTCCCTGCTGAAGAAAAGCATCCCTGCAATATGATGCTTCCACCACCATGTTTCACGATGGGGATGGTGAATTCAGGGTGATGTACAGTGTTAGTTTTCAGCCACGTATAGCATTTTGCTTTTAGGCCAAAAAGTTAAATTTTGGTCTCATCTAACCAGAGCACCTTCTTCCACATGTTTGCTGTGTCCCCCACACAGCTTATTACAAACTGCAAACAGGTCTTCTTATGGCTTTCTTTCAACAATGTGTTTCTTTTTCTTGCCACTCTTCCATAAAGGCCAGATTTGTGGAGAGCACAACTAATAGTTGTCCAGATTCTCCCACCTGAGCTGTGGATCTCTGCAGTTCCTCCAGAGTTACCATGGGCCTCTTGGCTGCTTCTCTGATGAATGCTCTCCTTGCCCGGCCTGTTAGTTTAGGTAGAAAGCAATGTCTTGGTAGGTTTGCAGTTGTGCCATACTCTTTCCATTTTCAGTTGATGGATTGAAGAGTGCTCTGTGAGATGTTCAAATCTTGGTATATTTTTTTTATAACCTAACCCTGCTTTAAACTTCTCCACAACGTTATCCTTGACCTGTCTGGTGTGTTCCTTGGCCTTCGTGGTGTTTTTTTTTTTCACGGATGCTCTCTAACAAACCTCTGAGGGCTTCACAGAACAGCTGTATTTATAATGAGATTAAATTACAAACAAGTGGACTCTATTTACTAATTAGGTGACTTCTGAAGGCAATTGGTTCCACTAGATTTTAGCTAAGGGTATTAGAGTAAAGGGGGCTGAATACAAATGCACGTCACACTTTTCAGATAATTATTTGTGAACATTTTGGAAAAATATTTAACATTTTTCTTTCCACTTCACAATTATGTGCCATTTTGTGTTGGTCTATCACACAAAATCCTAATAAAATACATTTACATTTTTGGTTGCAACATGACAAAATGGGGAAAATTTCAAAGTGTGATGAATACTTTTTCAAGGCACTGTAATTGCTCTCAGTCAACATTAAAGGAGGAGTATGGCCAAAGATTTTTTGACTATATTTCTCCTGTGGATCACAGGAGTGCAGTCACTTGTTCACTGCTCTGAAGCATTTTCAGCTAAAGCTCACTGTCGGTTGACATGACAGAGCCGGTCCAGGCTCTGAAAAGATCCCAATCATATGGTTAAGATCCATCCAGAAGCCTGGAGCGGTAGCTGGCTAAGCCTCTCACTGAGCTGCTTGGAGACTGAGCCAGCCATTTCCACCCCCTCCAAAGCCCAGTGCTCCGGTGAGCACTGGAGGGGCAGAGCAGAGAGCCAGTGACTGACAGTCAACGGCTCTCTGCAGGCTGAGGACCCAGAGCTGAGTGATCAGTGGTGTTTGATCGCTCAGTTCTACATCTTAGAGGCAGCGAGGGACAGCTGCAGCTGGGATCTGTGCTGCAGCCATCTAGATGAATATAATATATATATATATATATATATTTTTTGCGATTCCCATACTTCTCTTTTAACTCTTTTTAATCATTATGCTGCTAGCATTAGTAAATAGATAGGAAGGCATGTTATTGTACATTTTTATACATTTCCTCAGTTGCTTCCAGTTTTTTTGGCCTAGGCCAAAATTATGTCATACATGCCAATAGTCTTGATGAGCATTTTTATTCCTTTCATCTGGAGGAGGGCTTTCTCAGCATAGCACACCCTCCAGCCTGCATGCCTGAGCTAAGGGCAGATAGATTCCACAAAGTAAATACTACTGCTCAGAAAAAGTTTATCTCTGCTTTAATTACTGTTACTGCAAGTGTTTGTAGAATTGAATATCTATGCAAACAGCACAAAGTCAAATCACAGAAAGGCTGTTGGTATATGGCATCCCCGGTAATGTCCGGAGGTATGTTGCACTGGGAAAATATAGTATAGTTCGAACTTTCACTTAACACTTATGTTGAAGGATTTCAGCAAGAGACTAGGTTGCTCCAGTTGCCTCCTGAAAATCAATACTGCTAAGATAAATATGGCTTTAGTTTGAGTATTCTGTATCTTGCCAACAAACCCAAATGATAGGCACAATAGGACAGCAATTGGTGTAAGTGACAGGTACTTTATATTAGCTCAAGCAAAGCTCATTTCTTTTGTCTTGCAGCAAGGAACCCTACAGCGAAGCAGTCCGTCATTAACAGATTTAAGACACAGGCTTTGTGCTTTGAAACAAAATATCATTACTTTATACCGGGAGGCATTGATGAAGATGATGACGGTAAGTGAGATAAACGTGCATTGTGGTAGAGTCGGCCAATAATGGGCTCTCTGTCCTTCATGAAGCACAAAAGTCAGTTGTACCTCCAAGTGGAACCTTTATGTCTTATTCAAACAACCATTGCAAAGGGGGTACTTAACAAGCAGTTCTGACCTCCACCTAGAGCCCCCCAATAATGGATGTACACATTCCCACCAAGTCAAAGGCTCTGAGTATTACAAGTAGCTTACCTGCTGCCTATGCAAGGATGGACATAACATTTGCACCTTTAAACTTAAGGCTCTTGCACATAGACACACTCCTAAACCTTGTGGACGGCTTTCCCAGAAGGGTTGAAGCTATTATAGCTGCAAAGGGTGGGCCAACTCAATATTGAACCATATGGACTAAGACTGGGTTGCCATTAAAGTTTATGTGCATGTAAAGGCAGTGGTCCCAATACTTTTGACAATATAGTGTATATGTTTGTACTATACAGCCCATTCTCACATTTTTATGCAGGAACTTATTGCCAGGAATATCTAATGCTCCCTCTGCAGTATACTGTACAAGAATCCTTATGCCGCGTACACACGATCAGACTTTCCGGCAGACTTGGTCCGGCGGACCTAGAAAGAAAACATGTTTCAAATCTATCCGACGGACTAAAAATCGGGAAAACCGCTCGTTTGTGTGCTTGTCCGACAGAGCAAATACGACGCAAGGGCAGCTATTGGCTATTGAACTTCCTTTTTTTAGTCCGTTTATGCCATCACGTTCAAAACTAATGGACTTTCGAATGGACTTAGCTCCGGTCGTGTGTGGCTAAGTCCGTTTCGTTCAGAAAGTCCGTTGGACCTCCGTCAGGAAGACCGTCGGACCTAGTCTGACGAAAAGTCCGTTCGTGTGTACGCAGCATTAGGGGCCATTTATACTAGATATGGATTTGGCGATTGGGGTGCTGGGTCTTACCTTATTGGCTATTGGGGGTGCAGGAAGAGTCATTATAAGTTATCTAAACCCAAGAACAAAAATGTAATATATTGCAGCTTATCAGTCATTAGATGTGGTGACTGCATAAATGTGGTCATACACTGGCAGATTTTGGTACAAATGTTTGTACCAAAAATCTCATCAGTACATTGGGTAATGCCATCAGACACTTGACAAATTTCGTTTGACAGTACTTTAAAGTTTAGTTTGCTTTTAACATTCAATTTTAGATTGGGTGGAATTTTTCAAATGAAAAGCATTAGTAGAATTTTGTTCATCCGAGAAATATTTTATCGAAAATAATTGTTGATTTGACCCTGTTAACTATTAGAATTTTTTTTTTTTAAGTTTCAATTTTACTTATGTCCAGCTTTAGTTTTCTTTTTTTAGACTTTTTTTTTTGCATTATTTTCACTTATTAATCCTGCCAGTAAAACTTTTTGTCCAAGAGTGACAACATTGTGTACTGTATCTATGGAGGAGCAACGTCGTCACCCTAGGGCAGTGTTCTCCAAACTGCAGCCCAGAGGTCAGATGCTGTCTTTTGCTATTCTTTTCACTGACACCAACAATGGGGTATAATTACTGTTACTGACACCAAAGATGGGGCACTATTCCTCCCACTGACACCAACAATGGGGTACTATTCCTCCCACTGACACTAATGATGGCGCACCATTCCTCTCAATGTTACCAATGATGGGGCACTATTCCTCCCACTAACACCAATGATGGGGCACTATTCCTCCGACTGACACCAACAATGAGCCACTAATCCTCCTACTGACACCAACAATGGGGTATAATTCATGTTACTGACACCAAAGATGGGGCACTATTCCTCCCACTGAACCCAACAATGGGGTACTATTCCTCCCAATGTTATCAAAGATGGGGCACTATTCCTCCCACTGACGCCCATGATGGGGCACTATTTCTCCCACTGAAACCAACAATGAGGCACTAATCCTCCCACTGATACCAACAATGAAGCATTATTCATCCACTGACACGATAGGGCACTAATCCTCCCACTGGTACCAATGATGGGGCACTATTCTTACCACTGATATAAACGACAGTGCACTATTTCTCCCACTGACACCAATGATGTGGCACTATTTCTCCCCCTAATGCCAAAGGTGCACTGTTTACTCCCACTGTCGCCAAGATAATGTCCCCCTCAAGTTTAAAAGACAGTGGCCCTTTGTTTAGAAAGTTTGGAGACCCCTGCCCTAGGGCAAGAAACGTATGAAGCCTACAGAACACCTCCCCCTTTCCTCTTCTCCATAACATAAGGGGAGGTATACACTTATGAGTGAACAACGTTCCAAGTTCACCTCTGTGAATTAGAGAACACCCCCCCGATGTCAATGAGAAAAGAAGAGGGGGAGATGTCCTACAATTTACAGAGGAAGAACGTGAAACAATGTTAACTGATAAGAGTGTAGAAGGGGCAGAGAGTACTGAGAGTTATCAGCTCACTGCATTTCTGGCAGGATCAACAGGTATTTATTTGCACTTATTAACCAACTATAAAAAAAAATCCTTTAATCATATATTTAACAGACCAAAAAGTCCAAATGATGGAAGTTCATTCTAGGTATTTAGTTCAAATTTAAAATGACATTTTGACAAATTTTTTTAACACATATTTTAAATGTGTACTTGCTTTTAAATGTTATTTCTGATATTTCAACAGCTGAGAGTTGTGCTGATAAGCTGGAGCAAATGGTCCCCATTAACTTCCGAGAAGTAAGTGTGAGCATGTCATGGATGATCACAAGCACCAACACCGCAGCAGACAGCAGCCTCCAAAATCACTGTTATGCCACGTACACACGACCGGACTTTCCGGCAGACTAGGTCCGAAGGGATTAGTCCATCGAACAATCCAATTGTGTGTGGGCTAGTCCGATCGTTTTTCGGAAAAAAATCTGACGGACCCAGAAATAGAACATGTTTCAAAACTATCCGACGGACTCAATTCCGACGGATTAAAATTGGGAAAACTGTTCGTCTGTCTGCTGGTCCGACAGACCAAATACGACGCAAGGGAAGCTATTGGCTACTGGCTATTGAACGTCCTTGTTTAGTCCCGTTTACGTCATCATGTTCAAAACTAAAGGACTTACGAACAGACTTAGTCCATCGGAACTCCGCCAAAAGTCAGTTGGGAAGTCCGTCGGACCTAGTCTGCTGGAAAGTCCGGTTGTGTGTACACGGCATTACTGTAAATCACATTACTGGTAGCCTTAGACACTTTAAAGGGTCAATTTATAAATGTTTTCACCCAAGACTTCAACTTTTACTCACGACTCAAGTATTTTCCCAATCTAATCCAATCAGAAAAATGTGTAAATTTTGGGTGAAAATTGTGTGAAGTTTGTGTTAAAAAAGTTTATAAACAGATCCTTAAGGATTCAGAAAGGGTCGGTCCATCAAAACTGAAATGCTGGTATTTTGTTATATGCCTAGAGTTTCATCTATCTCTCTAGGACATTATTGGTGAGATGTCTACACATCAACCATGCCCACTATGATGGGTTGCTACTCTCCCTGCTTTATTTTATATTATGGGGAATGTAACAGGGCCCAGAATTATGGTAGGAAGATCTTACTGTTGGGGTGTCTAGTTTATCTAGGGTTGATTCAGTCCACCAAGATCTGCCTATGAATAAATGATCACCTTTGGGTGTACTCAGGTCTTACAGGAAACCTGTTTTAAGGGAAATATGGGGGTTTCCATCCCTGACATCCTTCTGAAAATGCTAGATATCACAACCTGTAGAGATTACATACTAGTTTTAGGTCAGTGACTTAAGCCTCGTACACACAGTACAATTGTTGGCCAACCGAGCGTCTGATTTTTGTCAAAAGGGCATCTGCAAGGATCTTGTCTTGCATACTAATCTTACACAATTGTTGTGCCACAAACACGAATGTAGTGACATACTACAAGGAATTTCAGGTCTTGAGCACCACCCATTGGGCTCTTTCTGTTTGTTTTTTTTGTGTTTGGTGAGCGTTGATTTTGAGCATGCATGTTTGTACTTTTGACTTTTGTGTGACGTATTTGTGTACTGACCATATGAAAATCTGACATCAAATTGCTGTCCGCTGAAAATTTACTAGCTTGTCATCCAACATTTGGCTGAAAGTTGGACAACAATTGTCAAAAGGAGTGTACTAACAGTAAGATTTTTGGACAACAGTCTGTCAACAGACAATCCCCTGCCAACAATCGTACTGTGTGTACGAGGCTTTAGAATTGTCTCAGTATTGAAGCCATTGGATCAGTATGGCAACCTGTTTTCAGGTTTTGCTTTGCAAAAGTAAGATCTATTAATTAAAGCTTAAGTTGGCACTTAGCAAATATGTCCCAGGTGAAGCAAATGTTCACTTAATGAACTCTGGATTTGGCAATGACTTGAGTCATTATTACATCTTGCTACTCAGAGCTTAGAATATTACATCCTTCTATGGCAGTCTTTCTCAGCTTTTTCACGCCAGAGGAACCCCTTTAAAAATGTTCAGGTCCCATTAGGTCCCTCATGGGTCATTGGGAAAATGTTCCTTACATTGGTACCCAGTAGGAATAATAATCCTTACATTGGTGTTCAAGGGGAAGAATGCCCATTACGTTGGTGTTTAGAGAGAAGAACTTTTTTTCATTGGTGGTCAGTTGGAAGAATTCCCCTTACATTGGTGTCTGGTACTCTACAAAGAATGCTCATTACATTGGTGTTCAGTGGGAAGAATGCCCATTACTCTCGTGTTCAGTGGGAAGAATGCCCAATACATTGGTGTTCAGAGAGAAGAACCTTCTTTCATTGGTGGTCAGTTGAAAGAATGCCCATTACATTGGTGATGAGCAGTAAGAATGCCCCTTACATTGGTATTCAGTACTGTACAAAGAATGTTAATTACATTGGTGTTCAGTGGGAAGAATGGCTTTACATTTTTGTTCAGAGAGAGGAACCTTCTTTCATTGGTGATCAGTGGAAAGAATGCCCATTACATTGGTGGTGAGTGGGAAGAATGTCCATTGCACTGGTGGTCAGTGGGAAGAATTCCCATTGCATTGGTGGTCATAGAGAAGAATGCCCATTACATCGGAGGTCAGTAGGTAGGCTGTCCACCTTATAGTGGTGGTCAGAATCCCTCCCTTACAGACAGCTAAAAAGATCATTGGCATCATGCTACCATATATATATATATATAATTTTATTTTATTTTTCTCACTTTTATTGTTTTTAGTCTGTAGGTAAATGGATATTGACAGTTTCAGCACATGAGAAGGCGGAAGCGGCTCTGCCAGATATCACAGCTCTCCATGGCTTTACTGAGATCAGTATTGCCAATAATAAAGTGCACCTGTCTCACACCTCCATCCAGTGAGTATGACAAAGATAAGTGACTTTACCCTTTCATCTCTCAGAAATATCCAAAGGTTAAAGAGAACCTGTCATTGGGTCAAACACTTGTGGATGGCCAATTGTTTATTTGTAAAAAAAAATGCACATTTAGGCTATGAAGCCAATTAAAAATAAATAATACATTTTGAAATTTGATTTTAATTCCACTTTAATGGTAGCAGAAACAAATCAGGTCCACTCCTTGCTAGACTGGCCATGCTGTGTGGCAAGACTGTGTAAATATCAGGACTGGATGGATAGCAATACTAAAACTTCAACAGGCAGAATAGTGCCAATATACTGAATGTACAGTGTTTCACCTATATATTTAGTGTATATATTCCCTGTTCAGCTTTAACATAGTGACTATAACTGATTCATGTATGTATGTAGATCGGGATCCTTTCAGAGCCTGGAGAGCAGTGGCGACCCATCCATAAAGGGCGCAGAGGCACTGCCCCCCTAATCCATGCGCCCGGCCCCTAATCTTCATGCAGGGCACCGGATGCATGGATTTCAGTGGGTTTTTTTGTTGTTTTTTTAAGCATATGATTAGAGCCGGGAACTCTAATTGGCTTCAAAAAAGGGTGGGCTCATCCCAGTTGTGTGACACTAGGGAATTAATATTCGCTATTGTCTTCCTGATTCTCCTCCCAGCCAATCAGGAAGCGGGTCCTGAGACCCGATTGGCCAGGGAGTCTTAGGACTCCCAGCCAATCGGGTCTCAGGACCCACTTCCTGTTCCGCCGGGAGAGGAAGCACCCAGATCCCGAGTGGTACAAAGCCTTACGTGTCTACAGTTGGCCCGGTTCTTCCCTTGTCATCTGCCTCCAACCGGAGGCCTCTGATCGTCTGTCTCTCATGAGGTAGAGGGGGTGGGAGATCACTGCCTTCTGCGACGCAGGGCAGGGGAGAATCACCGCCTGCATGTCCATCTCCCGCGGGGGAGGGGTTCACCACCTTCCCAACAGCCCCCCTTGGGGGGAATAGTGGTGTTAGTTTGCTGCTCCCCCCCCCCAAAATATTGAGCACCAGCCACCAGTGCTGGAGAGGCTCTGTAACTTCAGCTGGCACCGGACTTTAGCTTGATGTTGGCTGATTCCAGTAAAGTAAGTAACTCAGTTAAAATAAACAGAGTTACTTAAGGCAGTTACTTTAGAGGGTAACGAGTAATCGAACTGATTACTCTTCCCCTCATGGTAACTCGGTTCCCATTACTTACCGCAATTACATCTACTACCCGGGAGACCCACCATGGCCGCGCTGCTTGGCCGTTCATTCCGCTGCGGGGAGGGGGGCTTTCGCCCGCTGAGCTGAGAAGAGGCTGAGACTCAGAGAGACTGTCTGGAACCCCCCGCCTATCCAGAGACACTGAAAAATGAAGTCAGCTGAGCAGCTGACACCAAACGAGTGAAGGGGAGGGTCTCTCTCTCTCTCTCCCCATGAGGAAAGACATCCCTGGAGGCATTCAAGTAAGTGACTGTCTGACGATTCGAATTGCAGTGAAATCGATCCATCCCAAGTCCTCCACTACCTCTGCTTCTTACTGATCCCATCACTACCTACCCACCATCACTTCTACAACAGAGGTGATGGGGGGGGTACGGTAGGGATGAGATCAGTGGTGGTGGGGGATGGGATCAGTAAGAGGCAGAGGTGATGATGGGAGAGGATGGCACCACCACCACTACCACCCCCCCAAGTACCACCGCTACCTGCCACCCCCCCAAGTACCCCACCGCTGCCACCCCCCCAAGTTTTACACACCACCACCACTGCCACCCCCCCCAAGTACACCACCACCACTGCCACCCCCCCAAGTACACAACCACCACTGCCACCCCTTGAAGTACCACCGCTGCCACCCCCTCAAGTACCACCGCTGCCACCCCCTCAAGTACCACCGCTGCTACCCCCTCAAGTACCACCACTGCTATCCCTGTCAAAGTTACTTTGGTGAGTAACTAATTACTTTTCCAATGTAGTAACCGAGTTACTAACGCAATTACTTTTTGGGAGAAGTAATTTGTAACTTAACAAATTACTTTTTTAAAGTAAGATGACCAACACTGGCTGATTCTGGGTCATGGGAGTGCAAATAGTAAGCGCCTCCTTCTTTTTTTAAGTGTTGCAACTTTTAGCTACTATGTAATTGGTTGGTTGTCTTTAAATGTGTGTGTCTTTTTTGGAAAGCGCTGTTGTTTTTTTATCCTTTAAGCTAGTGCATTGTTGGTTCACTTATCTTTTCCTTCGATTTCCTTTCTAAATGTTTTTTTTCTTTATTTTCTTTGTCTGAATTTCTCACTTCCTGTTCCTCCTCAGTAAGATGTTCAGTAAGCTGTTCTGGCTGACTAACCACCAGCTCGGATGATGGTGAGAAGTTTACTGAGGAGAAACAGGAAGTGAGATATTCAGACAAAGAAAAAAAACATTTAGAAGGGAAATCAAAGGAAAAGGTAAGTGAACCAACAATGCACTAGCTTAAAGGAACCTATGTAGCAAATAAAAAATTTACCTTTACAACCCCTTTAATGTGCCAATTATATAAATTTATCAGAATACACTATTTTTTTGTGATAGCTAACCTTTAATGAGAATTCTCCACCTATTGTTCTTGTGTATGCAGTCCATCCTTGTTTGGTCTTTCCAGTGTCTGTTGTTTTGTGGCAAACCTGAAATCTGTCTAAGCACCCCTGTTCACACACCGGAGTGACTTGTCATGTGATTTGACCTATCAAATTGCTATTCCTATTCCTATTTGTCGGCAAAGTCAGTGTTCAGATTGGTGCAATGCTGACTTTGCGGTGCCGCAGCGATTTGAAAAACTACTTTTTGTGATTTTGGGTGCAACTTGCTTAGACATCTGTGCATGAATCCACATAGATGTCTTCCAAGTCGCACCAGAAGTGCAGGATGCTTGTGGCCAATTATAGCTCAGGGGGTTTAGTACACGCCCCACACTATATAAGGCCGCCAGCCTTGTGTAGTGTGTTCCGGTGTGCAGGGAAAGAGCAAGATAGGCAGGGATAGTGTGTTATTTTCTCAGGCATCTGCAGGAGTTAAAGTGGGTGTTGTGTGCCTCCAGCACAGTATACACCTGTATCTACCGTTTATTACTGGTGTTCTCTAATACAGGCATCTGCAGGAGTTAGTGGATGTTGTGTGCCTCCAGCACAGTATACACCTGTATCTACCCTTTATTGCTGGTGTTCTCTAATGCAGGCATCTGCAGGAGTTAAAGTGGGTGTTGTGCGCCTCCAGCACAGTATACACCTGTATCTACCCTTTATTGCTGGTGTTGTCTGTTGCCTATCTTGCATATTAGCCTTTAAGATTAGCACTTTTGATTTTGAACGTTCCAGTCCCATAGACTTTAATAGGGTTCTAAAGTTCGTACAAATTTTTGGTCCGTTTGAAGGTTCTGGAACCTGGAACCGGGTGGTGTTCGGCTCATCCCTAGTGGCAACCAATCAAACTCCAGTTGTCAATCATTTAGATGGGAACAGTAAAAAATTTGCAGGATTGACGATTAATTAAATGTATTTTGCATTTTCCTTTCAGCCCCGGAATCCTCTACTTACTGGAGAAGAGTGACATTGACGTGGATGAGAGTTTAGGACATATTTTATACAAAGGTAACACCTGAATATAAATATTCTGGAAGCAGAGTGTTTGCTGTGCAGTGGCCTCATTGGATTGTGACATTTTGATCATTTTAGTGGAGTTTATTTCTCTAATTTATTCATTCTAAATATTTTTTTAAGGAGGATTCCTGATTGTCTTTGGTTGTTGTCAAACTAGAGCATGCCTACAGCCAGTCCATGCAGTGTAGCAGCTGATGGGTTGGTTGATAAGTGTTTTCAGTAGTGATTCCTTGACCAGACCATAAAGTGAACTTTCCTTCACTTTTTAATGTTCTTTCACTAATGCCACCCACCACTTTAGCAAAATGCAAATAAACATTTTTGCAGGGGATACCTATTTTTGACGGAACACATCCAACACTTCCAAATTCCTCACCTACGTGAGAATGATATGTCCCCTCCAAGCCCAAAGCTTCTTGGAATAGCAACATCAGGAGGCTTCGATGCCATGTTTGACACACTAGAGCGTCATGAGGAAGCCAACTCCTTGGACCTGGAAACCTCCTGATGATGTCACATAGAAAATGGTGGCTCATGACCTGACTGTGGTTTTGGCAGGCTACAGCTGGACAGTGCTGGATTTGCTGAGCATGTGAGTATCTTATGTAGCCCTCTGTTCCTAAAAATGGGGCTATAATATAAATTTAGATTTTGGCTGAGCTGTAAATAACTCAGATTGATTGTACATAGTTTATTTGGTTCTGTTCTAAACTTGACTGTGTTGTGCATTTCTCACTATTGCCAGTAGGTGTCATTGGTACCACAGGACTGTGTAAGAATAATAACTAGGTTGAGCTGTAATGAATATTTTTTTTTCTGGAAACAGCCCATTAGGAGGTTCCTGGCCACTGTGCATTCTGGGAATGGGTATTTGTTGAACAGATGCCAGGTGCTCTAGTCAGTTCCCTTCTGGCCTGAGGCTACGTTGCTGCAAGCTCTGCAAGTAGGCCCAGAAGCCTGACTGTGGCCTACTAATCCTGAGGTGGTCCTAGGCTTTCTTGCCTGTTTGGAAGAAGCCGAGCCAAGCTGAGGGGATCCAGGGGAGGACCCTTGCTGGAGAGAGCCAGGATGAAGGCTGGTCTCTCAGAAGGGCCTGGTAACTCGTTTGGAGGACGCACCTATGTCTAACTACCCTCACAGTATCGCCGGATGGCTTAAAGGTTCTGGTACTGTCAAGCTGCTCTACAATCCAATCAAGGTAACATGCTCCTGGCTGCTAAGTCTTTGACAGAGACTTATCCAGACATCTACTGGCTGCTAGGTCTGTGTAAGAGACCTACCCAGGTATTCAAGATCTGCTAGAAGAAAAACTGTGTTGTCCTTTGATTCAAGGAGTCTGTAAGTGATCTGCTAAAAAGGGTATCTGAAACTACCTCTCAACCTCTTTTCTACAACCTTTCTAAAGTTTGATTAAAGCATTGAAAATTAAAAATACCTAAAGTGACTGGAACCTATAGTCTGTTCAAACTTCCCATTAAAGAGGAAGTAAACCCTGATGAGTTTACTTCCTCTTTCATTCCCTGCAAAGGCAAAGCATAATGGACTACTATGCATCGCATAGTAGCCCATTATGTGTCACTTACCTGACACAGGAGCCAGCGAAGTCACCGCTGTCCCCTGTAGTCCGGCGCATCCATCTTCTCGGTGGGTCTCGCAGCTCCGCCGCTGTCATTCATTGGGCGGCACAGTGGTGTAGTGGTTAGCACTCTCACCTAGCAGTAAAAAGGGTTGCGGGTTCGTATCCCAACCATGACACTACCTGCCTGGAGTTTGCATGTTCTCCCTGTGCCTGCGTGGGTTTCCTCCAGGTACTCCGGTTTCCTCCCACACTCCAAAGACATGCAGCTAGGTTAATTGGCTTCTGTCCAAAATTGGCCCTAGTATATGAATGGGAACTTTGGATTGTGGGCTCCTTGAGGGTAGGGACCAATGTGAGTTTGCAATGTACAGGGATAGGGGTAGACACTCACTCAGGTTGAACTGGATGGACTGGTGTCTTTATTCAACCTTACTGACTATGAAACTATTGGGTGAAGCCGCAATGACGTCACTCCCGCACATGCGCACGGGAGCCGACACGCGCGGCATCTTTGTCATTGACGAAGCCGCGCTCAGTGCGCCTGCACGCCGCTGTCTACGGTGCATGCGCCGTAGACAGCGGTGCCTGTCTTCGAGCAAATATCTCCTAAACCGTATAGGTTTAGGAGATATTTCTTGGACCTACAGGTAAGCCTTAATCTAGGCTTACCTGTAGGTCAAAGTGGTTTGTAAGGGTTTTCAACCACTTTAAGCTACCTTTCAGCTCCCAGTAGACCCAGGGGGGCGCTACACTTATTGCAGCTCAATCAAGCAGACCAGGCAGGAAGGTGGTATAGGAAGTTCCCTAATGAAAAAGAACTACAGGCAAAGCTCTTTTTCTAGCTTTGGATAGAGTGGGGATGGGTTTGAACCTTTGTTTTTGTTTTTTGTCACCGAAAGACAAAGTATGGGGGAATTCAACGTTTTTACAGCCATCATTGTGTAGCCCTCTTTTATAAATGACCCTCCCCAAGCAGGATAGTGGGCTAAACCTGTAGGTATTTAAGAGAACCAGAACCTTTGCTAAGAGGAAGAGTAGAATTAAAAATAAAGTTGCTACTGCTTCCAGTTCCCTTCCTGGGAAATTAATCAGTATTTTAAACAAAGTTATTGGAAGCAGAAGAACAATTGCAACAAGCATATAAAATTAACCATTAGCTTTCTGATGCACACCAGTATGGAAATAATACAAGTTTTATATACGCTCACCGCCCACTTTATTGGGTACACCTTGCTAGTATCGGGTTGGACCCCCTTTTGCCTTCAGAACTGCCCTTATTCTTCATGGCATAGATTCAACAAGGTGTTGGAAACATTGAGATTGGATTGAGATCTGGTGAGTGTGGAGGCCATTGGAGTACAGTGACCTCATTGTCATGTTCAAGAAACCAGTGGTGAGATGATTGGAGCTTTGTGACATGGTGCATTATCCTGCTGGAAGGAGCCATCAGAAGATGGGGACACTGTAGTCATAAAGGGATGGACATGGTCAGCAGCAATACTCAGGTAAGCCATAGTGTTTAAATGATCCTCAGTTGGTACTAAGGGGCCCAAAGTGTGCCAAGAAAATATCCCGCACAAGGCAGGATGGATCCATGCTTTCATGTTGTTTACACCAAATTCTGACCCTACCATCTGAATGTCGCAGCTGAAATCGAAACTCATCAGACCAGGCAAGGTTTTTCCACTCTTTTATTGTCCAATGTTGGCGAGCCTGTGCAAATTGTAGCCTCCGTTTCCTGTTCTTAGCTGACAGGAGTGGCACCCGTTGTGGTCTTCTGGTGCTGTAGCCCATCTGCTTCAAGGTTCAATGTGTTGTGCATTCAGAGATTGTATTCTGCATACTATGGTTGTAACAAATGGTTATTTGCGTTACTGTTGCCTTTCTATCATCTCCAACCAGTCTGCTCATTCTCCTTTGACATCAACAAGGCATTTTCCTCCATACAACTGCCACTCACTGGATATTTTCTCTTCTTCTGACTATTCTCTTTAAAGGGGAGGGCCACCCTGAAAAACAAAAAAATGTTAAAAATTACAAAAAATCTAAAAAAAAAAAAATGAAAAAAATTTTTTTTTTTACTTACCAGAAATGCCTGTTGCTAGGCACTTTCTCCTAATCTTCCTCTTCCTCCTCCGCGGAGATCTTCTGTCTTCTCTCTTCGTCGCGGCGTCTTCTGGGTAATGAGTCGCGCTGTGTTCTGGGAACTGTGTGTTCCAGAACACAGCGCGTCCCATTCAGAAAGCGATGCGGGACTCGCGCATGCGCAGTAGCTGCGGGACTCGCGCATGCGCAGTAGGAAACGGGCAGTGAAGCCATAAGGCTCCGCTGCCTGTTTCCCTTACAAGGGATGGCGGCGCCGGGATCCGAGAGCCGAGGGACGGGTCGGCCTCGGGCGGCCGACATCGCGGGCGCCCTGGACAGGTGAGTGTGTTTATTAAGTCAGCAGCTGCAGTGTTTGCAGCTGCTGACTTTTTTTTTTTTTTTTTTATAACCGGCCCTCCGCTTTAAACCCGAGAGATGGTTGTGTGTGAAAATCCCAGTAGATCAGCAGTTTTTGAAATACTCAGACCAGCCCGCCTGGCACCAACAACCATGCCACGTTCAAAGTCACTTAAATCCCCTTTCTTCTCCATTCTGATGCTCAGTTTGAAATTCAGCAAGCTGTCTTCACCACATCTAGATGCCTAAATGCAATGAGCTGCTGCAGTGTGATTGGCTGATTAGCAATTTGTGTTACCAAATGATTGAACAGGTGTACCTAATAAAGTGGCCGGTGAGTGCATATAGAATGCATGAAGGTAAAAAAGCTTCACCCTTTAAAACCACTTTGTAAAATCATTTTTGATTATGACTTTCTATGCAGTGGTGTAGATTGTATGTTGTGATCTCTGTAAACAAAACTAAAAATAAATTTGTGGTTGAAATAACATTTTAAAGCTAAACTCAAGGTAGAATAAAAAAGCAAATCATGAACACATGATTAGGATTTTTTTTTTTTCATTCAAGCAATATAAACACCTGAATGTGACCTGCAGTCCCTGTACAACAGAGCTCATGCTGGGAGAGGGAGAAGCAATACAAGAAGCCAATGAATTTTGCTACAGTGGTCACATGCTATCAAGAGACACGGCTAATAGGAGAGAGCAGAGAGATGAGCACGTTAGTCTGCTGCTTCTCCTTTACTGTCCAATCACAGGCTGGAGGAGGGAGAGACCTATAAGGCCTCGTTCACACCATGGTGCAGAGACGTCAGTTTTTTGCAAAGGTATCTGCAATGTGTATGCAGTTCCACACAGGAAAAAAAACGGACACAACATTAATATTGGTGTGAGTTGGGCACATAACTGACGTGCATGAAAACTGATGTCAAGGTGCAAAAAACTCACTGAAACGCGTATGAAAACTGATGGGAAACTGATGTAATCTCATGTCTCTGCAAGTGAAATCTGTGCAATTTTTCCATCAGTTTTGATAATGTAGTATGGTGTGAATGATCCCTGAATGTGGAGGAGAAAAATCAGGTCTCCTGCTCTGCCAGATAGGGATGGGCTGTGTGGCAAGGCTCTGAAAATCTCAGGACTGGATGGATAAATACGAATGCCTTCGCAGGTATAACAGCTTCCATGTAGTGTAATTACACTATAATACTAAAAGTATTGGGACGCCTGCCTTTACACTTTAATGCCATCCCAGTCTTAGTCAATGGTGGCTGGTGCTCATAATTTTTTGGGGAGTGCGAACAAACTGAAAAATACTTAAAAAAAAAAAACCCCATCAATTGCAGCCTCATTGTGTCCATCAAATGCAACCACTGTGCCCATCAAATGCAACCACTGCGCCCATCAAATGCAACCACTGCGCCCATCAAATGCAGCCACTGTGCCCATCAAATGCAACCACTCTGCCCATCAAATGCAGCTACTTGTGCCCATCAAATGCAGCCACTTGTACTCATCATATGCAGCCATTTGTGCTCATCATATGCAGCCACTGTGACCCCGTCCGCCTGCTGTCTGCCTGGCACTTACCCCATCTTGGTGGCGGGTCAGGTAGCAGGGGATGGCGGTGAGCTGTGGAATGGCTCCTGTGTCCTCCATGCTTCCCCCTTCTCTCTTCTTCCGTTCTAATAGGCGTTCAATATAGGCATCTGTGCCTTCAGCCAATCAGGAGACGGGTATTAGACCCGCGCTTCCTGATTGGCAGAGAGGCGGTTCAGTGTTAGAAAAGCAAATATTAATTTGCTTTTCTAACACATCTGGGTGTCTCTGCGCTCTGAGTCCACTTTTTTTTTTTTTTTTTTTAAGCCTATTACAGCATATCGCTCTAATCGGGTGCTTTAAAAAAAGAAAAAAAAAACACTGTAATTCAGGCACCCGGCATCCGAAAAGGGGCCGGACGCCTGAATAGGGCTATTAAATGCATGAATCTATCCATTAGTCATATAGGGGGGTGACGTGATTGTGGTGGCAATGCCCGTGCTCCCTCAATGGATGGGCCACCCCTGGTCTTAGTCCGTAGGGTTCAATATTGAGTTGGCCCACCCTTTGCAGCTATAACAGCTTCAACTCTTCTGGGAAGGCTGTCCATAAGGTTTAGGAGTGTGTCCATTAGAATGTTTGACCATTCTTCCAGAAGCGCATTGTTGAGGTCAGGCACTGATGTTGGATGAGAAGGTCTGGCTTGCAGTCTCCACTCTAATTCATTACCAAGGAGTTATATCGGGTTGAGGTCAGGACTCTGTGCACGCCAGTCAAGTTCCTCCAATCCAAACTCACTCATCCATGTCTTTATGGACCTTGGGATGAATTAGAGCGGTGTCTGCGAGTCAGGCTTTCTCGTCCAACATCAGTGCCTGACCTCACAAATGTGCTTCTGGAAGGATAATGAAAAATTCTCATACACACTGCTAAACCTTGTGGAGGTCCTTCCCCGAAGAGTTGAAGCTGTTATAGCTGCAAAGGGTGGGCCAACTCAATATTGGACCCTACGGACTAAGACTGGGATGCCATTAAAGTTCATAAAGTTGCGTGTAAAGGCAGGTGTCCCAATACTTTTGGTAATCTGTTTGCCTTTCAGCTTTAATTAAAGACTACAATTTCACACATGACTACAATGTCTATATAACGTTGAGCAATCTGAAGGCTGAAACAATGGAAGTCAAGCAACCGTATATATGATGTTAATGTGAGCCCCATGGCACTGACCTACACGTGTTCTCTGCCTCTTTGCAGATACTGCCGAAGGCACCAGATCCCCCATCTACAGAGTGAGCCCCAACTGTATCATGTTCTTACCGGAACTTCTCCCGGGCAAGCTGTACCTGAATTGTACGTATCTGTCCTATCTGCGACTAGGGGCACAATGGGGTCCTTGCCCTACCTCTACTTAAAATTTGCATTTTTCACTTGCTGTTTTCAATGAATGTCCTATCTAACTTCTTATTACAGGTCACCCAAACAATAACTCTTTATCAGACGACATCACAAAATTCATACAGTACGCAAACTGTCGCAAATATAACACTATAGTAATAAGGGGGCATTCGTGTAAGTAGACCAAAGTTCAATGACAAGATACTGTGTGTGTTGGTCTTGTTTGATTTGTAAAGTATAAAAAAGTTGAGTTAGTTCTCTACCAACACAAATCCAAAGTCAATAACAATATGCCAGAATTGATACAGAGTCTGTGGTTTAAATTATAACTTTTCTTTTGTTGAAAAAAAGTAATTCTCAGTTACATAAATTGCAAGGATTTTAGTAAAAACTCAATGTACGGGAGTATATTTAACAACAAAAAAAAAAATGTAGTAAGAATTCCTCAAGCATTCACACAGCGGTCACAAATAATGGCAGTGTTGTAATAGGATAATTTTCTTTGATAGTCAGCGCCATCTAGTGACCATAATGTGGCATTTTCCTGAAACACCTTAATCAGGAAAATACTGCAAAATGGCCACTAGATGGACCTGATGATGCCAGAAAATAAATGTATTAGACATACTGGGGTAGATTTACTAAAACTGGAGCACTCGGAATCTGGTTCAGCTGTGCATGGTAGCCAATCAGCTTTTAACTTCAGCTTCTTCAATTAAGCTTTGGTAATAAAACCTGGAAGCTGATTGGTTTCTATGCGGAGCTGCACCAGATTTTGCACTCTCCAGTTTTAGCAAATAACCCCCCAATATTTGTGATGCTTGTGAAAAATACTTGAGTCAACCACACAGCACATTTCTGAAAAGCTGACCCAAAAGTCTTACCTCTTGCCCTGTCAAAACACTTCAGAACAATGATAAAAGAAATATGAATTACAAACTTTTCTGTTAAAAAAAATGTGTAGTATGAATGCCTCAAGCATTCACATAGAGGTCACAAATAATGGCAGCGCTGTGTCTAATAAGTTATTTTCTTTGATAGTCAGCTTCATTTGGTGACCATAATGTGCCATATTCCTGAAATACCTCAATCAGGAAAATACTACAAAATGGCCACTAGATGGGCCTGATGATGCCAGGAAATAAATGCATTAGATACATTATTTGTGATGATGATGGCAAGAAATAAATGCATTAGACACATTATTTGTGATACTTGAGGCTAGACATGTGCACTGACAAAAAATTTGTTTGTTTTAGTTTCATTCGTTTTTTTGCTTTTTTTTTGGGAAATTCGGAAATCTGAAAATTCGGATTTCAGAATTTTCGAATTTCCGAATTTTAGAATTTCAAACTTCCGAATTTCTGAATTTGCGAATTTAGAATTTTCAGATTTCCAAATTTAGAATTTTCAAATTTCTGAATTTATCATTTCCAAATTTATAATTTCCAAATTTTCGGAATTCAAAAATTCGGAAATTCGAAAATCCAAAAATTTCGAAAATCTTAAAAAAAGAAAGAAAATCAGTAAAATTTGAAATAATAACTAACTAATAATAACTAACTATTACATTATAGGCATTAGAATTTCCTTTCAAATTTGGCTGTTTGTGAATGTAACAAATACAAATGTATCTGAAGTTAGGAATTATCTGAAATAACGAATGCCACATCTAAACAAATGGAATGGAACAAATTATTAATAATAATAAAAAGGTTTTATTATTATTATTACTTATTATTATTAGATTGTTACATTCTATACGTTTAGATAAGGCATCGTTATTTCAGATAATTCGTAGCTTTGGATAAATTCGTACTTGCGTTCACTAACAGCCAAATTTGAAAGGAAATTCCAATACTTGAATAAACTTTATATTTATTATTACTTATTTCAGGTTTTTTAGGTTTTTGAATTTTCAGATTTTCATTCTTATTTTTGGATTTTGGTTTTTCAATTTAAAATGTTTGAATTTCCTAATTAAAATTTTTGAATTTCCAAATTCGGATTTTCTAATTTCCTAAATGTTCCAATTTCCGAAATTTAGCAATTTCAGAAATTTAGAATTTCAGAAATTTAGAATTTCAGAAATTTAGAATTTCCGAATTTCCAACTTTGGAAAATTTAGAATTTCCAAAATATTCAATTTCTGAATTTCCAAATTTTCAATTTCCGAATTTCCAAAAGTCAGAATTTTTGAAAATTCTGAATTTAGAATTTTCAGATTTCAGAATTTTCAAATTTCTAAATTTAGAATTTTGGAAATTCGCAATTTCAGAGATTTCAAATTTTCCAATTTACAAAATTTTGAATTTCTGAATTTTCGAATTTCTGAATTTAGAATTTTCAAATATTCGGATTTAGAATTTTCAAATTTCCGAATTTAGAATTTTCAAATTTCCGAATTTAGAATTTTAGAAATTTTAAATTTCAGAAAAATTTCGGAATTAACGAATTTGTTAAAATTCATTAAATTAATTTGGAACTAAACGAATCGCACATGTCTACTTGAGGCAGCCACACAGAACATTTCTTAAAAATGTATCCCAAAAGCCACGTACACACGTAGCCGTCTGTCCGACGTACTTAGTCTGGCGGACTTCCCGCCAGACTGTCCGTCGGACTTTCCGAACGGGCTACTTGCCCACACACGGCACTTTTTGATCGGACTAATACGGCGTACTAAGTCCGCCGTACTATCTGCCCTACTTTTGAAATGAACGGAAAGGGGAACCCCAACGCCGAAAAAAACGGCGTGGGGGTCCCCCCCAAGTCCACAACAGACCCTTGTCCGAGCACGCTACCCGGCCGGCCAGGAAAGGGGGGCGAGCGAGCGCCTCCCCCCCTGAGCCGTACCAGGCCGTGTGCCTTCAACATGGGGGGTGCCTTGGGGAAGGGGGGGCCACGCGGCTCCCCCACCCCAAAGTACCTTGTCCCCATGTTGATGAGGACAAGGGCCTCTTCCCGACAACCCTGGCCGTTGGTTGTCGGGGTCTGCGGGCGGGGGGCTTATCGGAATCCGGGAGCCCCCTTTAATAAGGGGGCCCCCGGATACCGGCCCCCCACCCTATATGAATGAGTATGGGGTACAGTGTCACATGGGTTGATGTCACATGGCGACAGTCCCAGCATCCTCCGGGACTGTGACATATATATAAGTCGTTGCGTGCCCGTTCCCTGTCATTGTGAGCGGAGGACTCGGCGAGGCAACATCTGAAGAAGAAGAAGAGAAGAACAGAAGAACGGAAGGCAGCGGCGGCGACAGAAGACCGGGCCACCGCCTGTAAAAGAGCTAGAAGAAGGCGCGGTGGCCCGGCAGAAGAACCGAAGAGGGGGACAAGACCCCCGAAGTCGGAAGAAGAGGCCGGCGGCGAGGAAGAAAGCCGGGCTCCTCTGCTAGCAAAAGAGCTACAAGAAGATAGCGGAGGAGTCCGGCGAGAAGACCCCTGAAGACGGAAGACCCCCGGAGGTGTGCAATAAAGTATTTTATCTCGTGTGTTGTGTTTTTTTTGTACTTTTATTTTACAGGTGAATGGGTAGGGGTACATTGTACCCCATACTCATTCACATAGGGTGGGGGGCCGGTATCCGGGGGCCCCCTTATTAAAGGGGGCTCCCGGATTCCGATAAGCCCCCCGCCCGCAGACCCCGACAACCATCGGCCAGGGTTGTCGGGAAGAGGCCCCTGTCCTCATCAACATGGGGACAAGGTGCTTTGGGGTGGGGGGGCCGCGCGGCCCCCCCTTCCCCAAGGCACCCCCCATGTTGAGGGCACATGGCCTGGTACGGCTTAGGGGGGAGGCGCTCGCTTGCCCCCCCTTTCCTGGCCGGCCGGGTAGCGTGCTCGGACAAGGGTCTGTTGTGGACTTGGGGGGGACCCCCACACCGATTTTTTTCGGCGTTGGGGGTCCCCTTTAAGTCCATACCAGGTGGCGGGACCGGCGGAGTCTCCTTCGCGGGCCCCGCCTATCTGGAGACCCGCTCAAAATGAGCGGACTTTTCTCCGGGTGGGAAAAGTACGCTCATTTCAAAAGTACGGCGGACTGGCATACACACGGCCGGATTGTCCGCCGAAATGCGAGTCTGGCGGGAAGATTGGAGTGCAACACAGCATTCTAAGTCCGCCGTACTTTCGGGTCAAAAAAGTATGCCGGAGGCTACACACGGGCGGACTTGAGTTTGCCGGACTTTTCCACCCGCTTGTTTGATCGTGTGTACGCGGCAAAAGTCTTACCTCTTGCCCTGTCAAAACAGAACAATGATAAAACAATAATAAATTGGGCATGTTCCTGCAAATAAAAAAAACTTGGGCAATCTGAAAGTTTATTCTTGATATGGTAAAAAAAAAGATGTGTGTACATAAGAAAAACAGTATTTTTATTTTTTATTTTTTTAAAGCTTCTTGCTCAGATTTGCCTGATGAAGTTACAGTTCTAGATGTGGATAAGGTAGGTATTATCATTAGTATGTGAAATAAATATGTTGTACATTAACCAGTCACAAAAAAGTGAATAAAAACCAATCAATGTCATCATTAACGACCCACTTCAGGAAATCTGAGGCTCTTCCCTCTTTGGCGCTCCTGGCTCCTCCCTCCTGTTGAGTGCCCCCATAGAAAGCAGCTTGCTATAGGGACACCCAAGCCGAGTTACAGCTCTTCAGACACGGAGCTGCGACCCGGCCCTGCCCCCTCTCTCTCCTGATTGGCTGACTGATTTTGATTTGACAGCAGCGGGAGCCAATCATGCCACACTGCTGTCTTAGTCAATGAGGAGGGGAGTCCCGGGCAGCTGGAACACTCCTGCAACATCACTCAGGTAAGTATTAGGGGGGCTGCTGCACACAGAAGCCTTTTTTATCTTAATGCATAGAATGTATTAATATAAAAAACCTTCTGCCTTTACAATCCCTTTACGGTCTAGAGTGCATGGAAAAGAAGATTTACGCACAGGGGCGGCCCGTCCATTTAGGGGCACATGGGCACGCCACCCCCCCATATGGTTAATGGATAGCTTCATGCATAGCCGTGGCCACCTCTTATTCATGCATCCGGCCCCTTTTAGGATGGCAGGCGCCTGAATTACAGTTTCTAACACTGAACCGCCTCTCTGCCATTTGGGAAGTGCAGGTCTGATACCCGTTTCCCGATTGGCTGAAAGGTCAGGCGATCTTATTGGATTTCCAAATATTAAGTCGCGCTGTAGGTTAAACAAATGATAAATATGGTACTAAAACCTTATTTCAGTCAAACAGTGAAGTGAAAAACTAGTCAAATAGTGTATAATTGAAAGTCCATTCAGATTGATAGTTGTTCTCCACTCTGCAAGTATCACACAAAACACCCAGGAATGGTGATAAAAGAAAAAGGTCTGTCTTCCTCCTCCACACTGCCACTTACCGGCTCCTGTGGATCTCTAATTATAGGAGATCATACACGCCTGTGGCTTGATACCCAGTCCGGGCCTTTGGTTGTACACAGCTGAGATCCCAGTGTCTTCATAGGGGTTTATGGCTCATACAGGAAGGTTATAGCAGATGTTTCCCAGAAAAGAGTAATAAAGAGCTCCCATAGCGTAAACCCATAAATAATTTACTTTACAAAAAATAATAGGAGATATTGCACTTACATTTATATAAAAGAATCATATGCAAAGTAAAAACCAAGCCGGCCGGCTCTCTGTAACAGCCGTGGTCTGGGACTTCTGTGTATCGCCATGACGTCAGCACGTCACTCCTCCCTGTGCATTTCGTCACACCTGACGTCATCTTGGGGCATCCTGTTGGATGCCTATGAGGAGGGGAAGAAGCAGTCGTGATCTCAGAAGAGAAGAGAACACCGGAGACGCTGCCAGATGCCTGCCACAGCCTGATCCCTTGCCCGATGTGCGTGCCGATCCCTGCTGCAGATGGGGTAAGTGCCGGTGGACCGGCAGACAGCGGGGGGGTTTTGAGGTGATTGTTTGCTGCCCCCTCCAAAGAAAAAACTACTAGCCGCCACTGTTTACGTACCTGATCCTCCGCTCCTTCAAAGCTGCTAGACTTCTTATGCCCCAATCCAAGTGGATTCGTCTGTTCAGCAAGGGATCTGCCCACTGATCCCTGTAGAGCAGGCAGATGACAGGTCTGCGTTTGCTCCGCTATGTAGAGCAGATATGGACACACCGCTGTCCTCTATGGGGCTGTTGGATGAAACGGACCACCTGTCTATTTCTATCCGACTGTCATTCAATCCAATGGACGGATGGGGGGGGGGATCCCCAACCATCTGTTTTTAGCAGACTGGATCGGATGCCAGCAGAGGGCTATGGATCATCCGCCTGAAAAACTGAAAGGTGGACCCGATCGGTCCGTCAGTATGAAAGGGACCTAAGTGTCTTCTCCCCCACGGTCCAGTGCTCTAAGGTCCTGGCGTCATCAAAACAAAAGCAGGGTCTATAGCCTTGCATTGGAGGTGATGACGCAGAATGACAGTCCACCGCCAAAGCATGGGGAAGCACCATCTGCCAGGGGAGTGGAGGATCAGGTAGGTAAAAGTGTTTTTACTCTCCACTAAACAAGGAATTTTTAGATTTCCCAGAGCTGGGATTAAAATCATATATAAACCTAAAGCCAAAAATGTAATTTATTGCAGCTCACCAGCCCTTAGATGTGGTGGCTGCATTAGTTCTTCCTGTTTCTTGGTAAGAACATTTTCGGCAAACACAGAAAATACCTGCTGATCCTGTCAGAAATGCCATGCCCTGAAAAGGAAAGCACAAAGAACCCATAGCTCCCAACTGTCCCTGATTTCGAGGGACTGTCCCTGATTTAGAGCAATGTCCCTCTGTCCCTCATTCCTCCTCATTTGTCCCTCATTTTGGTCTGATCCTCATAGTTGTATATAAAATGCACTTTTTCTCTTTCAAAAAGTGTTTCCCAGTGCTAAACCTTTCATCATGGATCGTACCAACCTGCCGCTGTAAAATGACGGCGGCTAGTGGGCAAACAGTTAAAGTGAATAACTCAACACCAAGTCCACTATATGGACCACTTATGTATTTATACATGTTTATCATATCCCCCTTAATCTCCTCTTCTCAAGAGGGACTAGATACAGTTCCTCTAGTTTTTCCTCATAGCTGAGCTCCTCCATGTCTCTTATCAGTTTGATTGCCCTTCTCTGCACTTTCCTATTTCCCGATATCCTTTTTGACAATTGGTGCCAAAAACTGAACTGCATATTCCAGATGAGGTCTTACTAATGATTTGTACATGGGCACAATTATATCTCTCACTCTGGAGTCCATACCTCTCTTAATACAGGAAATTACTTTGCTCGCTTTGGAAACCGCAGCTTGGCATTGCATGCTATTATTGAGCTTATGTTCTACCAAAACCCCCAGATCCTTCTCCACTACTGATTCCCCCATTTGTACTCCCCCTAGTATGTATGGTGCATGCATATTCTTAGCCCCCAAGTGCAGGCTGCAGTAGTATGTTAAGTAGAGAGTTCAGAAATATGCTACATACAGAGTGAAGTGTTCAGGAGTGTGCTAGGTACAGAGTGCAGAGTTCAGGCGTGCATTGTGTACAGAGTGAGTGTAGGGTTCAGGAGTGTGCTACATAAAGAGTGCAGGGTTCAGGCGTGCATTGTGTACAGAGTGAGTGTAGGGTTCAGTAGTGTGCTACATAAAGAGTGCAGGGTTCAGGCTTGCAGTGTGTAGAGAGTGAGTGCAGGGTTCAGGAGTGCACTATGCACAGAGTGTAGGCTTCAGGTGTGTGCTACATACAAAGTGAAGGGTACACAGTGCAGAGTACATCGCATTTTTATCTTGGCTTGAAACCACTCCAAATATATTTTAAAAGGCTTGGGACTCAATGTCTATGTCTTCTCTATGCCGCAGATCGCAAGGAGCTGGAAGCTAGCTGCTGTTGCCTCTAATGTGCCCAAAGAGAATGTGAACTTTCCATCTGAAATACAGTTTCTCATCAATGATGGGGAGTTGGTCATCACAGATGGTAGCTGGTAAGAGACATCCTTTATGAATTTACTATAATTGTTGTGGGTTGTCTGTAGATATTACATATATCAAGCAATTTCATGAGAACATTTGTTGGGAGAAGCTGATTGCCACAGTAAGTGATGGGAAATCCTGACAAAGATATTTGTGGCCAAATAGGGAAGGGTAGAATCATGCAATAGGGTCACCTTAAATCAAGCCCCATCATAGATGTTATAATTGCTTTATAGTTACCTTTCATCCCTCCAACTCTCAGGAGTAGTAGTTCCAGGCTATGGTTGGTGATTGGTCCAGTGCAGTCAAAATGGAGTGGTCACCTAGATGGGGATCCTCAGATCCAGATCAGCTTGAAACTTACACAAGGTTTTTATTTCTAGCTTCCAGTGGAAAATAGGATGTCAGGGCAGTAAATGAAAGGTAAATATACAATGCTACAGCAGGACTGATATTAAAGTAAACCTATTGCTTTGCCTTACCTAGGAAAAGCACAGGTTCACTTTAGCCTGGTTTCTAACATTTAAAAGGAACCCTTGATACCTAACCTCTCCCTAAACACTTAGAGGCTCATTTTAAAAGAGTGCTGCACTGCAGTGCGAGAGGAGAGCCTGGTCATGTGATTTTTCAAAGTCACATGACCTGCTTTCCTCGAGTCACAGCACTCTCTCTGCTTCGTTGAACAGATAGGACTTTGTCGGGATGAGTATGGGGTGCGCCAGCTACATACCACGGCCTGATTTTTTTTTAAAAGCGAGATGGGCCATTGTGAGTGTAGCTCAGTGGTGCAAAATGGATAGCAAAATCTTTTGTTTTCAGTTTTAGCTAGAGTAAATTATTTTGCTATATATACACTTTAGGTGGCTTATATATATATATATATATATATATATATATATATATATATATATACATTTTTCACCACTGAGCTACACACACCATGGCCCATCACACTTCCCAATTAGGGAAGCTTTAAACCCACTGCTAGGTCTTTTTTTTTGCTGTCTGTGTACCATTGGGGAATTTTCCTTCACTTCCTGTTCCAGAGATGCAACAGGAAGTTAAGAGAAATCTCTCAAAGTGAGGGAAAAATCTCATCAAAGACAGTTATCTCTTGTTCTGGGGACATCTCCAAAATGGCAGATTCACCATTACTTTCTTGCCCCCCCCAATGAAGGCAGAGACAGCATTAAAAATTAACAGAAGATATAACTCTTCCTCACACTTTTCAAAACAAAAAAAAAGGTTTTACCTAGAGCAGCCTTTCTCAGCGGTTTACCCTAAAGCAAGGCCGCTCATCCTGTGGCCCTCCAGCTGTTTTCGGAACTGCAAGTCCCATCATGCCTCAGCCCTTGGGAGTCAGGCTTATAACTGTCAGCCTTGCAATGCTTCATGGGACTTGTAGTTTTGCAACAGCTGGAGGGCCACAGGTTGAGCCCCCATGTCCGAGGAATCTCTGAAATAATTTTCAGGTCTTAGGGAAACCACTGCTGAAATCATTAGTGGTCAGTAGAAATAATTCTCCCCTTAGAGTGGTGGTCTCCGTGCCCTTACACCTGGCTAAAAAGATCCTTGATGTTTTGCTGCTGACTCTGCCTAGTGGTTTTGACCCTGGAGTTTTGCAGTTTTATCAAAAGATAGTTCAATCAGCCACATCTCAAGGAACCACTACCAGCTTCTGGAGGAACCCTAGGGTTCCACAGAACTCTGGTTGGGAATGGCTGGCATAGAGATAAACTTTAGGTTGAACACTGAAATCAAGGATCATTAAAGCGGGAGTCCGCCAGGACTCCGTGTTTTTTTTTTTTTTTTAAAAGCCAGCAGCTACAAATACTGCAGCTGCTGACTTTTAAAATAGTGACACTTACCTGTCCAGCGCGCCCGCGATGTCGGCACCCGAAGCCGATCTCTCGATCGTCTCTCGGGTGCTGCCGCCGCCATCTTGGGTATGGAAATCAGGAAGTGGAGCCTTTCGGCTTCATTTCCCGGTTCCCTACTGCGCATGCGCGAGTCGTGCTGCGCAATAAGGATGGACCCGCTGCCTCTGGGATGTGTGTGTTTTCCAGCAGGCAGCGGGGGACTTTTGGAAAGGGGCGTAATCTACGCCCCTTTCCGCAGAGAGCTATCCCGGAAGTGGGTGCAGATACCTGTACTGTATAGGTACCTGCACCCCCCTCCCCGCTGAAAGGTGCCAATTGTGGCGCCGGAGGGGGGGAGGGTTCCGATGAGCGGAAGGTCTACTTTAGGGTGGACCTCCGCTTTAAGATCCCAGAACCAGAAGAAATGCTTTGATTTACAAAATCCACCTCCAGCACTGCCAGCACAGTGATCTCTATTTGAAAATCCCTGAGGAGTAACAAGATCAATCTAAATACATAATGATAGTTTAACATACCTGGTGGTGGAGCCCAAAGTGTAGAAGAAGGCCTCTTTTACAGCTCTGGCTGAGGAGCCCTAGTAGAGTAACAGGGAACACTGGAGCACATAGTGGCAGAAGTGTCTAAGCCCTTGTACACACGGTCGGAGATTCCGACAACCAAATCCGTCGGATTTTGTCCGTTGGATCTTGTCCGAACCTATTGCATACACACGGTCGGACAAAGTTGTCAAAAAATCCGACCTTTCAGAACGTGATGACGTAATTTTGTTACGATGGGACTACGTTCAGGCTAGTAGCCAATAGCTTTGATGTAGGAATTTGATCTGAGCATGCGTGGCACTTTGTCCGATCGGAATTCTCTACACATGATCGGAGTATGTCCTATCGGACCAGTTTGTCCGAAAATATTTCCAGCAAGTTGTAAAATTTGGTCCGACGGATATTCCGATGGAAACAGTCCGAAGCATACCACACACAGTCGGATTATCCGACAACACGGTCCGATAGGACACATTCCGACGGATTCTCCGACCGTGTGTACAAGGGCTCACAGGACTCTCTGCTGGAGAATGCTACTGTACATCGGGATACGCAGGAGCAACAGGCTGGTAGCATGCTGGCAGAAGAGCAAGGGCTGATGACAGGCGCAACTACAGCTGGATCAGGTGCAAGGTCAGACAGTCCAGGTCGGCAACTAGCAGGCAGATCAGACACAGATGGCAAGTACTAGAGTAGTCAGAAGTCAGGCCGGGGTTGGTAACAACAAGACAGATGAGCACAAAAATAAGGCTGAAGCATAGTCCAGTGGCAAGCCAGGGGTCAGTGCAGGCAGAGTTCAGGCAAAGTCAGAAACAGATTGGGTCGGCGATGGGTGGCCAATACAGAAACAGATACACAGATGCTTCAGGAACGTAATAGACCAAACATCACTGACACAAGACACTAGCACAGTTTAAATGCACACTCGTGCAAACCTGTGTGCGCGGTCGCGCACCGGCTAAACACCCATAAACAGGGCTTATAGAAACCATGAGCCTGCGCACATGCTTATGTCGTCCCTGACAGGTGGAACAGTTCTGGAATTTGGCCTTTTATTTTTGCCGGTGCACACTCATAACTTGATTTATCTTACCCAACTAAGCTCAATAGGGCATGTATCGAAGTGCAACAATTTATAATAACTAATGAGGAATCATATGACTAAATTTAAAATACAGAATTTTTGCAGTGGATTGCTGCATGTTAGTGGTCTCTGTGCTTCCCTATTAATGCCTGATTTGTGTCTGTAATCGAGCAAAATATAAAATGATTTCAGTTTTGTGTGACTGCAGGAAGAGTAAGGTGGTGAAGATACAAGAGAGACGGCTACAATATGCAAAAGGTACAATGAGATTACAGCTTAGACAGATGATGTGTTAATATTAAATTTTCAGCTTTTCATTCAAGATGTTTTATCTGTCCAGGAGAGGAGACAATGATGGAGATGAGAATTTATGATCCTGTAGAAGATTCCCTGCTGGCCTGGGTTGGAAATGCACAACACAAAATTTTCCTTGTCCTATTTTGTAAGTAAATGGTAATAAACAAGTAGAGCAATAATATACACGTCTCATCTTACCACCTCCTGCATCTAGTGTATGCTGAGAGCACTGGAGGGCTTCTCCAACACTCTTAGCCCTTGTACACACGGACAACCAAATCCGTTGTATTTTGACTGACGGATTTTGTCCGTCGGATCTTGTCCGAAACTGTTGCATACACACGGTCGGACAAAGTTGTCGGAAAATCCGATCTTTCAGAACGTGATGACGTAATTTTGTTACGATGGGGCTACTTTCAGGCTAGTAGCCAATAGCTTTGATGCAGGAATTTGATCTGAGCATGCGTGGCACTTTGTCCGATCGGAATTCTCTACACATGATCGGAGTATGTCCGATCGGACCAGTTTGTCGGAAAATATGTCCAGCAAGTTGGAAAATTTGGTCCGACGGATATTCCGACGGAAACAGTCCGATGCATACCACACACAGTCGGAATATCCGACAAAACGGTCCGATAGGACACATTCCGACGGAATCTCCGACCGTGTGTACAAGGGCCTAGGTCCGATTCACACTGAGGCATCGCGACTGCCTCAGGCGACCTGGACCTCGACCACTGCGGCGACTTGTAAAATGACTTCTGTATAGAAGTCAATGCAAGTCGCCTCAAGTTGCCCCAAAAGTTGTACAGGAACCTTTTTCTAAGTCAAAGCTACTTCAGTCGCTCCAATTAGAAAGGTTCCATTGCACAGAGTGGGACGCGACTAAGTCGCCTGACGAGTCGCCCCTGTGTGAACCGGCTCTTGGCGTACATCAGATAGCAAGTGGTAATAACAGGCAAAAACATCAGTCACTGCCTTTTGTGTTGGATAATGAAAAAGATAGGAAACATTTTTGTTTCATCTCACAAAAAGAGTTGAGAGCTGCTAAAAAATAAAGTGGCAATAAAGCTAGGCATTCTATTCTTCTTGTCTACCATTTATTATTTATATTAAACTAAGTACACACAACCACATTTGTGACTACTACAGAGAGAGACCAATAGCGGGTAAAATAAGTATTAAACAGGTCACCATTTTTCTAGGTAAATATATTTCTAAAGGTGCTATTGACTTGGTACAAAATGTTTTGTTGGTGATGACGGCTTCAAGAGAAACTGTATGGAGAAACTAGTCTCATGCATTGCTCAGGTGTGATTTTGGCCCATTCTTCCACACAAACAGTCTTCAAAACTTGAACGTTTTGCAGGCCTCTTCTATGAACTCTGATCTTTAGTTCTTTCCATAGATTTTCTGCTGGATTCAAGTCAGGTGATTGGCTGGGCCATTCTAGCAGCTTTATTTTATTGAGAGTTTCCTTGGCTTTGTGTTTGGGGTCGTTGTGTTGCTGAAATGTCCACCCTCGTTTCATCTTCATCATCCTGGTAGATGGCAGGAGATTTTTATCAAGAATGTCTTGGTACATTTTTCCAATCATTCTTCCTTCAATGATATGATGTTTGCCATTACTTAATGCCGGCACCATAATGTTCCCACCTCCAAGCTTCACTGTTGGTATGGGGGTGTTTTTGGGGTGATGTGCAGTGTCATATGACCTCCAAACATGGTGTGTGTTATGGCATCCAAAGAGTTCAATTTTGGTCTCACTTGACTAGACTATATTCTTCCAGTATTTTGCAGTCTTGTCGAAATGTTAAGCAGCAAACTTTAAACAAGCTTCAACGCGTTTTTTTTAGCCAATGGAGTCTTGTGTGGTAAGCGTGCATACAGGCCATGGTGGTTGAGTGTATTACTTATTATTTTCTTTGAAACAATCATACCTGCTGATTCCAAGTCTTTCTGAAGCTCTCCACAAGTGGTCCTTGGCTCTTGGACATTTCTTCTGAAAATCCTTTTTACTCCTCTGTCACAAATCTTGCGAGGAGCACCTGGTCGTTGCCAGTTTATGATGAAATTATGTTCTTTCCACTATAGAATTATGACCTCAACAGTTCTCACCGGAACATTCAGAAGTTTATGTAAACAATGTCATCAGTATGTTTCGGAACAATAAGGTTCGGTAGGTCTTGAGAGAGCTCTTTGCTTTTACCCATCATGAAATTTTTTTTATGTGACACCTTGGTAACGAGACACCTTTTTTATAGGCCATCCGTTGAGACTGAACCAGCTGATATTAATTTGTACTGACAAGGGGTAGAATTGCTTTCTAATGACTGACAGATTTCAGCTGGTGTCTTGGCTTTCCATGCCTTTTTGCACCTCCCTTTCTTTGTGTTCAATACTTTCTCCATGTGTCATTTCATTTTTATTACACATAACTTAATTTCTGAACTTATTTGTTTTGGTTTCTTTGCATGTATGGATTGCATGGGTTTATACATGTATACAGTTATTAGGTATTATTTGAGTCACTATCTATCAAATTCTATAAAATAAGTATTGAACACATCACCATTTTTCTAGGTAATAATTTTTATAAAGGTGCTATTGACATGAAATTTTCACCACTTTTTGGTAACCAAAAAGTGGTGAAAAATTCATGTCAATAACACCTTTATAAAAATTATTACCTAGAAAAATGGTGATGTGTTCAATACTTATTTTATAGAATTGGATAGATAGTGCCCCAAATAATACATAACTGTATAAATATCTAAATTCTCAAATTGTTTAATATACCAATGACTCACTATATATAACATACAATAGATAATGTAAATCCAATAAAGAACTCAATTGTACCTCCTGGAGATAATGTAGCATACAGATTTATCAGTATAATAGATCCATCCTTTATCAACCACATGTTGTCAATCTGACATCAATGTTCAACACATATTGTTGTTAGATCCTTGGATTCAGGCTGTATTCACAAAAATTGTCCCTGCCCCTAAAATGGTGACAAAAATTGTCAATAAGTGGTGCTTTAAAAGCCCCTACAGATCATCAGTTAAGAGTTATCCATGTTTAGTGATTACTCCCATAGAAGCCGCTGGAAATTTGCCCAGTTTCTTCCCCAGTGGCTTGCCCCACAGCCAGGCACACAATCTCAGCCACACTTCTCCTTAATAACCGATCTAGAGTGTTCTTTTATTTTTTAAGAACTTCGATATGGTTGAGAAGATTGCGTGAGATACTTCAAAAACAGAAACTATGTGCAGCTTGAAGACAGTGAACTCCTTTCTGTAAAGTTGAAGAAGAAGTCCTTGCATATGGCAAACTGTGGACTTGGCTTGTGATAGAAGTAGTTAATAGCAGCCTTCTTCCTTTAGGGCACTAAGAACAGAGTCCCTTCACAGAAAACTGGATAGGTTCAGATCCTTTGTAGTAGCAGCAGTTAAAGCACACAAGCTTCTTTCTTTAGAGCAAAAAGAGCATAGTCACTTGAGGACATCAGCCAATGTCCCCTTTGACAAATACACAGCTGACTCTCTAACACAAGAGGGGTAGCAGCAGACGAAAAGTCTCTAAGATCTCTCAGCAGTACTCACTAAATGTCCAGGAAATGCCGGTTGCCTCCTTCCAACCTCCAAGCGACACCTTTCTCCAATCATACCAGCCTAAATTTTCAGCAGACAGACCCTCAGTTAGCTCTCCTTAGATTCAGCATCCAGGCCCTCAGGTCGCCCACCTAAGGCCTCATGAACAGCAAGCATATGGCAGCACTGCCTTGGAGGGCAGCAAGCCCTCCAGGCTGGACTAATCCTCTCCAAGAAAAAGCCCCAAACTCAGTATGCTCAGAGAATATATACAGACTCCCAGCAGCCTTCAGGGCTTTGCTTCCTGGGATTGGCCATGGCTATATTAACATTCATACTTCCATCTGCATAACCACACACCTATGTTCCAGAACCTTCTCACAGCTCTCTGGAGAGCAGATGGAGCTATCAGACTGGCAGCAGCTCACAACACTGAACTAGCCAATTTTCAGCTTTTAGTGCTGTCTCACTTTAAATGACAATTGTGTATTCATGCAACACTGTACCCAAGTTAAATGTTTAAAAATGTTTAAGGACATATACAGCTTTCCTTTCATGGTATATAATTACCACTGGGTTTTTTTATTTTTTGCTAAACAAACAAAAAATGACAGACATTTTAGAAAAAATTTTTTTCTTAGTTTCTGTTATAATATCTTTAAATAAGTAATATTTCTCCTTTACTGCTGTGTACTGATGGGCACTGATAGGCTGCACTACTGAGGCTGCACTGATAGGTGTCGCTGATGGACACTGATAGGAGGCACTGATGGGCACTGCTAGGCAGCACTGAAGGGCACCGATGAGGCGACACTGATAGGGGGCGCCGATGGGAACTGATATGTGGCACTGATGGGCACTGATAGGATGCACTGATGATCAGTGCCTTGATTATCTGTGTAAATGTCCCCTGCCACACTTGCCAGTTGCCGTCTCTTCTTCCCATAACGCTGTGACAGCGTGTGAGGAAAGAAATGCCAATAACCGACAAGTTTGTTTACATGTGATCAGCTGATTGGACACAGCTGAGCACATAAAGGGTCCCTGTGATTGGCCCTTTACCACAATCTGGGATCAGCTGTGTCTGAAGGACGCAAATGCCAGATCACTTTCGCTTGAAAGTGAGATGTGTGTGTAAAGCCCCCCTGCTGCTGTCGACCTATGACATACATCGCTGGCAGTAAAAGGGTTAAAACCTTACTCTACTAACTCAGAATGTATAGTCAATATGGTAGTTAACTATGTTATTCCCATAAGATTTTAGTCAGCACCTCTTATCACCTTATGTACATTCGTCTATTTGTTGTGCAATTGGTAATATTGATTTTGAAGTGTTCTCTTACAGAGTTTAACCATTCACATCTCTTATAGCTAAATCTGGCCTTGTGAAACCCGAAGACATTGAAAAGTTCAAGCACTTTGCAGCCTGTCTGTCAATTCCTGTGGCCTTCATAAAGGAGTAGAGGTAAAGCAAAGTCCACAATTGGTAATTGAAAAGTGAGGGGTGCAGCCTGTCAACCAGCCTGGCACCCTCCGGCTGTATAGTAGGCTTAAAGTTGGGGGGACAGAATGTAAAAGAGGCCTAAGAGGTGCAGCCAAAGTGCATGATGATGACTAAAAGATGGCAGCTGGTTAACCCTTATGGTCTAGATCAGTGATTCTCAACCAGGGTTCCGTGGAACCCTAGGGTTCCTCCAGAGGTTGCTAGGGGTTCCTATAGCATTGGGCAATTTCTGCCTCTCAGATAAGTTCCCACTCACAACTTTGATCTTTTTAGCTATCTGTAAGGAGGTAATTCTTCCCAATGACTACAAGTGTAAGGACCATTCTTCCCACTGACCATCACACTAATGTATCATGAGTTGTAGATTTCTAATTTTTAGCAGGGGTTCCCCCAAGACTGGGGAACTATTTCAAGGGTTCCTCTGTGTTGAAAAGGTTGAGAAAGGCTGGTCTAGATGCTCAGACATGCAGTAATTTAGCAGTGTTAGTATGGATTTGTTAAGTTGGCAATCACTTATAAAATGTACTTATTTGCCCACCTTAATAATTAATTAAAAAAAATTTTTTTTGTAGGTTTCTTCTTAAGTACAAACAAATGCTTGCATAAACACCTCCCAAACGATGCTGGGTGAGACAATACATTACTATGGAAGTCAACGAAAGTCAAGAAAAAATAAATATTTCATAGTGTTCAAGAGTAGACATATATTCATATTTCAAATTTCCCAAATTATACTGCGCTCCTCTACAGCCTGTTGGAGATGTGTCCATCATTTGAAATAAAGAAGGTGGTCTACATTTGTGTCATCCAATGTTTTCTTTATATAAACTCTTGAAACGAAAATAAAGGGTTGGGGGCTCACTGACAAACGTTGGTGTGCAGGGATATCTGAGTAGAGCAAAGGCCTAAATAGTGGGGAGAGAGGAACCCTACAGAGAAGGGAAGAAATGAGAGACTGAAGGGAGAATAGGTGTGGGGGGGAAAGGGGGCATTTAAGGGAGGGAACGAGGGGGGTGCCGCAGTATGAACACACGGGAGGGTTTTAGAGATCTAGAGAAGAGGGTCTTCTGGGTAATAGACTATCATGTCTGAGTAATTGACAAGCATCTTCAGGTAAGATGAGCAGGTAGGGTGGCTGAACTCTACAGGTGGTCCTAGTTGGGGACAACAGGACTCAGTATATTCCTGTAAGTAGACAAATAAATTAAGGCTTTCCATGGGTACCATATGTTCCAAAATGTTTCCTCTTTATTATAGATAGGAGGCTGTAAGATCTTCCATTTAATGAATCTCATTCAATTAAGCAAACTACAAGGACATTGGAGGAGTTTCAGTCTTCTTCCAGATAAAGGGTATGCAGGCTCATGCTGCATACTTGCTGTGGACTGTTGATATGAAGCAGATATCCAATTGGGTTCCATCCTATGTCTACTGAGATAAATTGGAGGATTAATTTGTGGACTGCAGACTAGACTGATTGAATCAGAGAGCACCTCCTGAAAGATATGCAGTAGCGTACTTGAGTGCTATTTATGTCGTCAACCAGTAATGGGAACCTGTAGGTAGACTTTGTTTAGTAGCACCAAGACCTGATACTAGCATGACAGTGATGTAAAGCCTTGTTCCTAAAATCTCATTGCTATGGAAGATTTATGTATGAACATGATTGCTCTGTCAAATTGCAAAAGGGAGCGCAAGGTTTACAATAAATTTTCCCATTTGCGTATGAAGTATGAGGGGGCAATTACCTCGGGTAGAGAGATTAGAGTTTGTATAAGTAGGTGACAAGCAGGGAACATTGAAATCTACTCGGAATAGGTTCTCAAATAACGTAGTGGGTCTTGAAAGCCTATCTTGATCAAGTATGGCCCTCAAAAATGTCTTAATTTATATGCACACTAAGCATCTAAGGGTGGAGAGGTGAGCTTTTTTTAATTTCTTGCTGGGTCATCCATCTGTTTGGGGCTAAGAAATGAGCATCTGCCAGTGTCCATGAGGCACCTATGTATTATGATTCAGATATTACAGTCCTTTATTCTGCTACACCAGGGATATGCAATTAGCGGACCTCCAGCTGTTGCAGAACTACAAGTCCCATGAGGCATAGCAAGACTTTGACAGCCACAAGCATGACACCCAGAAGCAGAGGCATGATGGGACTTGTAGTTTTGCAACAGCTGGAGGTCCGCTAATTGCATATCCCTGTGCTACACCATTGCACTCTTGTCACGTACCTTACAGCGGAGTCAGACTGCTGAGGGTGGCCTCTCGCACGGTTCCGGTCACCACGCCCCTGGAGATGGGAACAGGGAACGTGAGGACACGAAAGGGTGCAGGTGCCTGCAGATGGAAGTAGAAGGCCTTGAAGATGCTGGGTCCTCACGGTAGAAGAGATGTAGATTGGTCACGTAGGTAGGCACCAGAAGACCAGCAGGTGTGCAGGGAACACTACGTGTCTGAAACAGGCAGGATCGGCAACTGGCAGGCAATGCGGCACAATGACAGGAGACAGGTGCGAAATCAGGAACAAGCAAGGGGTCTGGTAACATGCAGGCAAAACGAGGTACCGAATCAGGAGACAAGCCGAAGTCAAAAGTCCAAGCCAAGGTCAGAGGTGGTCCAGGAATCCAAGAGTGGGTATCAGGAACGGGTCAAAGGAGCAAGGATCACAGGAGCAAGGTCACAGGAGCAAGGTTTCAGGAACAAGGTCACAGGAGCAACGATCAGGTCTTACAGGAACAGCTGAAGACGATCCAGCATTGGTGTCAGGCCAGGACCCTGTTTATATAGAGGGAAGTGAGCCAGGATTGGTGGAAGTGGCCGTCCGTGCGTGAAGACGTACATCCGTTCAGTTTGCGCGGGTGTTTTCGCGTGTTCGGATTGGCGTACAGCCACGTGTTCGGATTAGCATACGTCCGTTCGTCCTGGAATTCGTACGCCTCTGACGGAGACACCTCGCATGGCGCCTGGAACGAACGGGAACTACTGCTATACGGGAGCGGGCATAAGTACGGTGAGTTCCCTGACAGTGCCCCCCCCTTAAGGGCAGCCTCCGGGTGCCCCTTTGAACCAACCTTTGAGAGCGATGAAAAGCCCGTATAAGCCTCTGGGCATGAAGATTCGCTTCGGGTTCCCAGGAATTTTCTTCGGGGCCGAAGCCTTTCCACTTAATCAAATATTGGTTTTGTCCTTGGCGCTTCCTGTAACCTAGAATGGCTTCGATCTCAAACTCCTCCTCACCATCTATCAAAATAGCTTCTGGAGAGCATAATTCCCGATCTGGAAAGGAATTGGGTACATCAGGCTTAAGTAGAGAAGTGTGAAATACAGGATGAATTTTAAATGAGCCGGGAAGTTCAAGTTCATAGGCTACTGAATTAATTTTCTTCTTAATTGGAAAAGGCCCCAAATATCTGGGTCCCAATTTTTTAGAGGGACACGCCAGTTTCAGATTTGCGGTTGACAGCCATACACGATCACCGATCTTTAAATCCAGTTCTCCCCTTCTCTTCCTGTCAAAAAATTTTTTATCGTCCTCCTGAGCCTTAGAGAGGGTTTCTTTAAGTACCTGATTGTTGGTAACAAAGAAATTCAGCCTATCCTGGACAGCTGGTACAGGAGAATCCGGTAAGGATGTTGGTAAGAAAGAGGGATGAAAACCAAAGTTAGAATAAAATGGTGACTGGTTAGTGGCGGAATGAATAGAATTATTAAATGCGAATTCTGCTAAAGGTAGTAACGAAGCCCAATCCTCCTGAGAAAAAGAAGTGAAACAACGTAAATATTGTTCCAAGGTTTGATTAGTGCGTTCGGTCTGCCCGTTTGTTTGGGGATGGTAAGCTGAAGAGAAATTTAACTTGATACCCAGAGTTTCACACAATGATTTCCAGAATTTTGACGTGAATTGGACTCCACGATCAGAGACAATATCACCGGGAATTCCATGGAGTCTGACAATTTCTCTAATGAATATTCTGGCTGTCTCGGTTGCAGATGGGGTTCCCTTCATGGGAATAAAGTGTGCCATTTTAGAAAAGCGATCCACCACCACGAAGATAGAGGAAAATCCTTCAGAGGGGGGAAGCTCAACAATAAAGTCCATTGCGATCTTATCCCATGGTCTTTCAGGGATAGGTAATGGCCTCAATAATCCCCAGGCTTTATTTTTGCTGTTTTTATTCCGGAGGCAGGTTGAACAAGAACTAACATAGTTCCTGCAGTCTTTCGCGAGGTTTGGCCACCAGAAATGCCTTTGAACTAAATTTGTTGTTTTGTGACTCCCGAAGTGACCCGCCAGAGGATAGTCATGACAAACCTGTAAAATGGAGGCGCGAAGGTTTTGAGGGATGAATAATTTGCTTCCTCGCCAAAACAGACCATCTTTTTCTTGAAGGTTCATATCTGGAGGGATTGATGCACCTCGAGATGACTGTCGAACCTGTGATAGAAAACTGGTTTGTGTTAATAGGAAGTTTCCAGCTTGCAAAATAGTGTCTGGAGGGGATGAGGCTTCAGTTTCAGAGAACATGCGGGACAATGCGTCGGGTTTACTGTTCTTGGATCCTGGTCTGTAGGTTATGTGAAAATTAAAACGGGAAAAGAAAAGAGCCCATCTTGCCTGCCGGGGCCTGAGACGCTTAGCTGTTCTGAGATATTCCAAATTTTTATGATCTGTAAAAATCAATACTGGATGTGTTGCCCCCTCAAGAAGGTACCGCCATTCCTCCAAAGCCAGTTTGATTGCTAGGAGTTCTCGGTCTCCCACATCGTAGTTTCTTTCTGATGTATTGAGTTTTTTGGAAAAGAACGCTACAGGATGCATTAATGATTTAGGCCCTTGGCGTTGAGACAGAATGGCACCTACGGCGTTTTCTGAAGCGTCTACTTCCAGAGTGTAAGGTAGAGCAGGATCAGGGTGTTTGAGTATTGGGGCTGATGTGAATAATCCTTTTAGTTTATTGAACGCAGCTTGGGCCTCGATGGACCATCGAAAACGGTTTTGTTTGCTGGTCAGTTGCGTGATGGGGGCTATAACACTGGAAAAGTTTTTGATAAACTTCCTGTAAAAATTAGAGAATCCAATGAAGCGTTGTACCCCTTTTTTATCAGTTGGAGGTGGCCAGGATAAAATGGCTGAAACCTTTTGAGGATCCATCTCTATTCCCTCAGTTGATATTACCAGACCCAGGAAGTGAATGGTCTGCCGTTCGAACTCGCACTTCTCGGCCTTGGCGTAAAGCCCATGTTGCCTTAATCTCAGGAGAACTTGTTTCACATGGTCACGATGGGTTTCTAGAGAGTCTGAAAATACCAAAATATCATCCAAATAAACAATTACAAATAAATCCAAAAAGTCCCTGAAAATGTCATTAACAAAATGTTGAAAAGTGGCTGGGGCGTTGCAAAGTCCAAATGGCATGACCAGATACTCAAAGTGGCCAAAACGTGTCCGAAAAGCCGTTTTCCATTCGTCCCCCTTACGGATTCTGATTAGATTATAGGCCCCTCGTAAATCCAGCTTTGTGAATATTTTGGCTGATCGAAGTCTCTGGAATAATTCTGGAATTAATGGAAGGGGGTAGCGGTTTTTAATCGTTACTTTATTTAAATCCCTATAATCCACACATGGGCGGAGCGAATGGTCTTTTTTTTCAACGAAAAATATTCCAGCACCGGCTGGAGAAGATGAATGTCGAATAAATCCTTTCTTGAGGTTCTCATCAATGTATTCTTTGAGGACCAGGAGTTCGGGTTCTGATAGAGGGAATATCCTCCCGAATGGAATTTCGGCTCCAGGCAATAACTCGATTGGGCAATCGTAGACCCGGTGAGGAGGTAGTGTGTCCGCCTTTCTTTTGTCAAACACGTCCAGGAATTTGTGGTATGTGGTTGGGACCAACCCCTGGAGCTCAGATGTAGGACCCGAACAGGCAATGACCGGAACCAGGTTGTTTGAGGTCCTGACACAATTTTGGAGGCAGTAAGTGGACCGAAACACTACCTCACCGGTTATCCAGTTTATTTGGGGATTATGGGCTTGTAACCATGGCATTCCCAAGATGATTGGAAAGAGTGGTGAAGAAATGACATCCAAGCAGATTAATTCTTGGTGACCGGATAGAATGTTGGCGAGCAGTGGTTGAGTCTCATGGGTAATGGGACCTGATCTGATGTTGGATCCATCTGCTAACCGTATAGAAAGTTGGCGTTGCTTGAGTGCCAATGGAATGTTGTGTTGCAGAACGAGAGTATGGTCAATGAAGCAACTACAGGCGCCCGAATCAATTATAGCTTGGACCTGTAGTGTTCCTCCTGGAAGCTGTAAGGAAAAAGGAACAGCTATATGAATTGATTTCGTCAGAGGTAATGCATTGGATACAAGAGGTGAGTCTTTGAACTTACGAATTTTATTGGGACATGCATTCGCATAGTGACCAGTTTCCCCACAGTAGAGGCAAAGGTTATTCTGACGCCGGCGTAGCTTCTCCTCTGAAGACAATGGTGAGCGAAGTAATCCTAGTTGCATTGGTTCTGGAGCTTCGGAGATGGGAGCAGGTGTAGAGGTAGGAGGATAATTAGGAACCTTGGGTAACATCCAGGTGGGGCGAAACTGACCAACTCTTTCAGCTCTCCGTTCCCTAAGACGGCGGTCAATTTGGATTGATACCTGTATGAGGTCTTCCAAAGAACTGGGAACTTCGATGCGGGCTAATTCGTCTTTTAATGGTTCGGACAGTCCAATGCGGAATTGGTAACGTAGGGCGGCGTCGTTCCATTGAGTGTCAGAACTCCACCGCCTAAAGTCCGTCACGTAATCCTCTACAGGTCTGCGACCCTGTCGTAGAGCATGGAGACTGGCCTCAGCAGTGGTGGCACGCTGAGGATCATCGTATAATTTAGCCATCTCATTCAGAAAAGAGTCCGTGGTATCAAGCAGGGGGCTGGCCTGTTCCAAGAGGCGATGGGCCCAGGTCTGAGGTTCCCCGAGAAGCAAGGAGACGATGAACCCAACTTTTGTGCTTTCCAAGGAGAAGGTGCGAGGCTGTAGCAGGAAGTATAATTGGCATGCATTACGAAAAGCACGGAATTTGCTGCGATCTCCGGAAAACCGCTCTGGTATAGGAACTCGAGGCTCCGGGGATGGCACCACTATTGCAGGCATGGATGCTGGAGTTGCCGGACTGGCGGACCGAGACGCTGTAGCCCCTTGGGAGGCAGTAGTGTTTGGAGATAATAACTCCACCCTCTGCTCGAGTTGATGGTAACCATCTTGCAAGCCTTGAACTGCTTGGGTAAGGGCAGAGATCTGTTGGCACAAAGCGTCCAGAGGTGAGGCCCCCCTGTCTGACTCCATGTTTCTGGCTGGATCGTACTGTCACGTACCTTACAGCGGAGTCAGACTGCTGAGGGTGGCCTCTCGCACGGTTCCGGTCACCACGCCCCTGGAGATGGGAACAGGGAACGTGAGGACACGAAAGGGTGCAGGTGCCTGCAGATGGAAGTAGAAGGCCTTGAAGATGCTGGGTCCTCACGGTAGAAGAGATGTAGATTGGTCACGTAGGTAGGCACCAGAAGACCAGCAGGTGTGCAGGGAACACTACGTGTCTGAAACAGGCAGGATCGGCAACTGGCAGGCAATGCGGCACAATGACAGGAGACAGGTGCGAAATCAGGAACAAGCAAGGGGTCTGGTAACATGCAGGCAAAACGAGGTACCGAATCAGGAGACAAGCCGAAGTCAAAAGTCCAAGCCAAGGTCAGAGGTGGTCCAGGAATCCAAGAGTGGGTATCAGGAACGGGTCAAAGGAGCAAGGATCACAGGAGCAAGGTCACAGGAGCAAGGTTTCAGGAACAAGGTCACAGGAGCAACGATCAGGTCTTACAGGAACAGCTGAAGACGATCCAGCATTGGTGTCAGGCCAGGACCCTGTTTATATAGAGGGAAGTGAGCCAGGATTGGTGGAAGTGGCCGTCCGTGCGTGAAGACGTACATCCGTTCAGTTTGCGCGGGTGTTTTCGCGTGTTCGGATTGGCGTACAGCCACGTGTTCGGATTAGCATACGTCCGTTCGTCCTGGAATTCGTACGCCTCTGACGGAGACACCTCGCATGGCGCCTGGAACGAACGGGAACTACTGCTATACGGGAGCGGGCATAAGTACGGTGAGTTCCCTGACAACTCTTGGCCATCTTGTTCCAGCTTACACTGGGCTAAGGGTTATCTACTGACCTCAAGTGATAGCTCTTGGGTCTGGCAATTGGCACCCAGCACTGCATTTTGTAATTAAAGAGTCATATCCTTGTCATAACAATGCAAAAACAAAGTACATACACACACACAGGTCTTTGTATTAAAAGCTCTTTCACTCATTTACAAAATCATGTCCGTTCAAAACTGGTCAAGTTCTCATTTAACACAATGACATTCCCACCGTGTCCAGTTGCTAAAGTAGCTTTCATCCAGGCACCAAGCATCGAATAAGGTGGGTGCTCCTAAAGTACAAGTATCTTCATCATAACCAGAAGTATAAGCTTTACGGCGGTTTGTCCGCCAGACTAAGTCCGTTGGATAGTCTGATCTTGTGTACGCGGCATTACAGTGCCTTGAAAATGTATTCATACCCCTTGAAATTTTCCACATTTTGTCATGTTACAACCAAAAACATAAATGTATTTTACTGGGATTTTATGTGATAGACCAACACAAAGTGGCAAATAATTGTGAATTAGAAGGAAAATGGTAAATGGTTTTCAATTTTTTTATAAATAAATATGTGAAAAGTGTGGTGTGCACTTCTTTTAGGTATGTCTCTACTAGCTTTGCACAACTAGAGAGTGACATTTTTGCCCATTCTCCTTTGCAAAATAGCTCAAGCTCTGCCAGTTTGGATGGAGAGCGTCTCTGAACAGCAGTTTGCCAGTCTTACCAAAGATTCTCAATTTGTATTAAGGTCTGGACTTTGACTGGGCCATTCTGAATATGCTTTGATCTAAACCATTCCATTGTATCTCTGGCAATATGTTTAGGGTTATTGTCCTGCTGAAAGGTGAACCTCCACCTCAGTCTCAAGTCTTTTGCAGACTCTAAGCCCTTGTACACACGCTCGGACATTCCGACAACCAAATCCGTCGGATTTTGTCTGAAGGATTTTGTCCGAAACTGGTGTTGCATACACACGGTCGGACAAAGTTGTCGGAAAATCTGATCGTTCAGAACGTGATGACGTTATTTCGTTACGATGGGACTACGTTCAGGCTAATAGCCAATAGCTTTGGTCTAGGAATTTGATCTGAGCATGCGTGGCACTTTGTCCGATCGGAATTCTCTACAAACGATCGGACAAAGTCCAATCGGATCATGTTGTCGGAAAATTTTATAGCCCAGCTCTAAAACTTTGTCGGTCGGATATTCCAACGGAAACAGTCCGATTGAGCCCACACACGGTCGGATTATCCGACAACACGGTCCGATCGGACATTTTCTGTCGGAATGTCCGACCGTGTGTACAAGGGCTTAGATATTTCACTTCACAGGCAGACAAGTGGAGAAGCAAGAGAGCAAATAGAAGATGAGTAGACAATCAGACAATCATTTAAATATACAAATTCTGGGGAGCAGAAAGTGCTATGGAGTGTAGGTACCTAATCTAGCATACTACCAAACCTTCCTGTCGTGTTCAAATGCTGGACCATTCTGGTAGGCAAACCTCCAACACTTCTGGGTTGTGTCACAGATAGGTGTTAAGCTCTGCCCCACACATAACTCTTGGTCCATCACTATGATAGCTAGTTCCACTGGCCAATAGGAAACTGTAGGAGGTAAAGATGGTTGAGCAAATTCTGGCACTAACCGGAAGTTCTGAGACTTCAAGTATACGGGTCAAGGACTGCTTGGCCCAAAGCCCCAGCTACCACACAAGTTCCAGGTTTGTAAACCATGGCTGTTATAATGGGGTATAGAATTCATTGAGTTGAGAAACAGTTCTGCATAACCACTGCAACCCGGAAATTTGGCATTTCCCCTTTGAAAAAACTGAAGTAAAGCAGCTATGCTTCATAGGCACAAATTGTATTTTTCTCCAGACTGCTGACTTTCTATCATCATAACCCTGGTATCATTTAAAATATCGCTTTAATATAAAATGTGGTAATATTAGAAAAACCAAAGAGAGCAATAGAAAACAAAATAAAAATAGGACACAGCTTGGACACAGATAAGTAGCAGGTAAATGTAGAAACTACAAAAGCAGCAGTTTTATACCAGATGTTTTATTGCGGCTGTCAGTGTAAGCCTTATTATAGTTCCCATGCTTTAATACTCCCTTCTCTTTCTATACTAATGAGCTGTTTCTCTGCTGGAAATCCCATTAGCCATATGTTTCATTAATATAGCTTGGGAACATCGTTACACATGGAGGAAATGTCAATGTTATCAGTTTCTTATGTGCATAAACAGATTTGCCCTGCTAAAATAACGCTAGCTACAGAGGCTGCCATCTTTGACATACTTATGAAAATGCTAATTGTCTGGCTGTCTTTGGCATCAGCATTTTTTAAACACTGATTTGGAAGAAGCATGCAGCCAATGAAGAGGAAAGTCAGGAACTTCAGGTATAGGATCACATTTAAACCCTTACAAACCTAAATACTGGAAGCTGTACCCAAAATGGCAACAGACATTGAAGGACTAGTATTGCCCATGGTCTCCATGCACAGACTTTCTCCATTACTGACCTACCATGTCTTGTTCTGCAGTGCGTATCTGCGGGGGTGGCCATCTTTGTAGAGGCAGGGCTTTGATTTCTAATCTTAGAGTTGCCCCTGATGACTGGTGGGGGAATATCCAAGAAGCAGCAGAAGTGGTTCATATGGGCTAGATACATTGGATAAAGCAGGTGTCAGTTTTTCAGGTGGGCCTGATCGGACCTTGCAGTCACCCTTATAGAAAGGTGGATGTCAGCGGACCCATGTCCGATCCTGCCTGCAAAATCCAAATGGATGGTGGTCCTAATTTTCCATCCGCCTGGCGGATTAGATTGGATAGGATCGGATGAAAACGGACAAGCGGTTAGTTTCCATTTGGTTTCCCCATAGAGAAGAGCGGGACTGTGAACGTGTAGATTTGCACAGCAGATATACAGTGACAACACTGAAGGCAAAGGAGTGTCGTCGTGGGTAAAAAAAAAGTGCATTACCTTTTTTCAAGAGCAATTCTAGACAAGAGTTGTTTTTCAGGGTACTGCTTAGGCACAACTAATATTTCTAGATGTTCCTTATAGTTACCTCCAGGGTTAGGGACAGCTGACATTCTTCTATGTAGAGTGTGTTACAAGGTATGGTGGATGTAGTGCAAAGTAGATTCATGGGTGCCAGACACTTCTCGAATGCAAAGAGATTTATTTTCTCTTAAACAGAATTCTGTGAGAGAGAGTTTAGGACCAGGACACCCTTTAGTAGTTGCATGTTAATTAGCAGACTCCGAGACTTCTATAGGTAGACAGCCATGCAGGGAAAGCCATCCAGCAGGACACCACACCTACATGTGATGGATTGCTGTCTCCTATGGCACAGTCTTATAACAGTTTCTAACACAAGTTGTAATGAACTTCTGTACTTCCTCTACAATCACTTCTTGTAGATCTTCACTCCACTGAGCTCCCAGTCTCTCTCACTAGACTTGCAGATTCACTGCCACTGGATCTCCCAACTTCCCAAGCTCTTCCAACCTTCTCACTGAGTACTTTCCTCAAGTGTCACCCCTGTTTCCCTGCTGGGTCCCTATCTTGCCACTCACAGATACTCCTCAAGCGTCACCCCACTGGCCTGCTCGGTCCCTGGCTTCAGGGCTGGGACAAGGGGTGGGCAGGAGGGACAGCTGCCCCTGGCGCAATGGTTTATTGCAGGGGTAGGGGGCACCCTGACCCTAACCCTAACCCTAAGGGAAAGGGGGGCACAGTTTGGCATCTTTGCCCTGGGAGCTGGATGACCTGCCTGGCTTGGCACACAAGGCTGCTCTGCAAGAGTCACCTCTGCTGGCTGGGTCCCTGGCTTGACGCCTGCTAAATTTTCCCAATTCTTCACCATCCCCAGTTGGTGAGAATACTGCTCTGGTACTTGCTTCAGCTACTCACTGTGATCCCTGGTAATTACTTATGTCACTTATGGTTGTACTGCAAGCCGCAGTCCCAACCCTATGCTGCTCGCTTGCTTCTGGATAGGCCCTCAGACAGCCTAGCAGCCAGATGTCCCCGGGATAGGCCTCAGACTCTGGCCTAGCAGCTCAGGGTAGAACAACACAAGTCCACCCAGACAGCCGTAAAGGTGGCTCAGAACCCCGTTCACCTGACCTCACCCAAATAAATAGGCTCTCCCAGCAGGCCAAGGGACCTAAGAAGATCCCTGGCCATTACCCCATCTATTTCTAATCTGCCCTTGCAATTCCCTTGTCTTATCTAATATCACCAGATACCCGGCCACCTAGTGGCATAAGAGAGAAGTGCAGCAATTCCAGAATTAGGGTGGAATCAATTGATCTCCTATCAATTGGCCAAGGCAACTATACCTGGCAGGTAAGTTTACTAGCAACCCTGTCTAAACATCAGAGTGCTACACTTATAAGTATACAAATCCTCAGATCAATTTAAGTACATGGTGCTTATTTCTTATTTTAAGCTAAAGGATTTGGACATCCTGAAATCAATCTTGTATATCCATGTTCATACCAGTCCATCCAGAAGTGTATAGCCCACATACAGACATATACATAAAATATAAATATAACCTATATAATAATGATAATAATAATAATAAAAATAATCTTTATTTTATATAGCGCCTTTAAAGGTAGCTTATCAAATTGCTTTACAAAGAAATACACGGTAAAATAAAGGAAAAAAGAGACAATTACATGAAAGTTTGTCTAAAGAAAAAAGTTTTTAGATTTGAATGAGTTTAGAGAAGAGTTTTAGTACACAGCTGTTGGTCGGTCGGGTCATCGGGTCTATCACATCTCCTCCTCTTTTGCATCACAGCGGCTTCCGTTGTGTGTTTTCTCCCTCCAATAGGATTGTCTGTCCTTTCAGCCAAGTGGGTGATATGAGGAGGAGCAGTATGGCAATAGCAAATATTCATTCGCTTATGTCACACAACTGGGTGGGCTCGGAGTGCAGTGCTTTGTACCCTAAGCCCACCCTTTTTTGAAGCCTATTAGAGCCTCTGGCTCGAATCACATGCTTCAGTATAAAAACACCCCCTCTTCATTGGAGTCCATGCGCCTGGCGCTCTGCATGTAGATTAGGGGGTCAGATGCATGGATAGGGGGGCAGCGCTCGAGTGCCCCTAATGGACGAGCCACCACTGTCCATTACTATATATCGCCCCAGCCCCTTGGATATGGATATCTGCAGGTCACCAGAGATACAATTGGTTAAAAACATTGGCAATTTTCAAACAATTTCAAACACTACAAGAACAATAAAATAGATCAAAGTAACCGCTCAACAGTCATGAGATAGATAGACACTTTTTCACAAGAAGAGTTTTATTTAGCGCAGTCCATCTTTCCTAAAGTATATGTGAATCCTCACCTTGTAAAACAATCCATTCCGTTTAAAATAGAAATAAACGGCAAAACATTTGTGTATAGGTATAAAAAAAAACATTTAAAAGAGCTTTTTCCCCCTTTTTATAAGTGATTGTGCAAGGGGAGGGGATGGGGGGGGGGGGTCAGGATAAGTCCAATCATTGGAGGAGAGTACACTGAGTTCCCAGCATAGCTAGAGAACTGACCATGCTATACTCTCATGCCTAGTGTGGTTAGTTGTTAACATAGAAACATAAAAAAGTGATGGCAGAAAAAGACTGAGTAGTCCATCGAGTCTTCCCATTTCATTTATTTATGTATTTATTTTTTTCATTAACCTCGTTGACTGACTATAGATCTTTGTTTATCCTGACCATGTTTGAAGCCATTTACTGTTGACTGTCTCACTACTTCTGTTGGTAGTTTATTCCAATCGTCAACTACCCTTTCAGTAAAATAATACTTTCTAAGATTCGTTTTGAACTTTCATCCAGTTAGTTTGAAGTCATCTCCCATGTTGTTAATAGTAAAGCAGAGGGACTGGCAGGAACACCAGAGATTTCACACAAAGGAAGCAATACAAAGAGAACAGGAGACTTTCTCATAAAAGTACATGGTACAGCAGGCACATAGCAGGGCTTTTTTTTCAGCGGAAACGCGGGGTCACGTGGGGGAACGAGGGGGAACACAGTTCCGGCACCCCCACCAGTTAATGTATGTAATGGCAAGGAGTGCTAGGTTGTGCTACAATGTCTATTGATGCTGGCTGTTGATGGATCTATTGTTGCTGGATGGGGATCTATTTCTGCAGAAGGGTTGATTGCTGCTGGGGAGGTCCATTGTTGCTGGTGGGGGGTCTATTGTTGCTGGGGTGGGTCTTATGTTGCTGGAGGGTCAGTTGTCGCTAGGAGCGATCTACTGTTGAGGGATCAGTCTATTATAGCTGGCTGCTAGAGGGTCTATTGTTGCTTAGTGGTATTTTGTTGTAGGTGGCCCATTGTTGCAGGGGGGATCTATTGTTGCTGGTGGGGCTATTGTTGTTGGCTGTGGGGGGGGTTATTTTACTGCTTTTTTTATTATCAATAACAAATTCCATACAAATGACTTAGTACCACAAATGTTACTTGGTTCTGTATTCTCTAAAAGGAGCAGTACTGGGAGGTGGGTAGGGGGTGGAACCAAGGATTGGTGCTCAGAGGTAGGTAGGGGCAAAGACAATGGGTAACTCCCTAATCTCTGAGAAAAAAAGTCCTGCATATCAGGAATATGAATTACTGGTCTTACATATTCTTTATATGTCCATATATTGAACAGAGTTGGGGTGTGGTGCTGCAGCACACCTGGGCATATATTCTCTGGACAGTGTGCAGTGATTTCTCAATGGATATACAGTGCTTGAAAAAATATTCATGCCCCATTGACATTTTCCACATTTTGTCATGTTACAACCAAAAATGTAAATGTATTTAGTGGGATTTTATGTGATAGACCAACACAGACTGGTACATAATTGTGAAATGGAAGGAAAATGATAAATGGTTTTCATTTTTTTTTTTTTTTTTACAAATAAATAGGTGAAAAGTGTGGCGTACATTTGTATTCAGCCCCCTTTATGTAGAGCAACAATGCTTTTTTTTTTTCAGATCCTCAGAAAGTTATTTGCCATGAGGTGCCATGTAGAACTTCCAGTGCCCAGTATGAGAGAGTGAAAGCGATAACACCAAATTGAACAAACCTGCTCCCCATTCACACCTGAGACCTTGTAACACTAACGAGTCACATGACTCTGGGGAGGGAAAATGGCTAATTGGTCCTAATCTGGACATTTTCACTTAGAGGTGTACTCACTTTTGCGGTTTAGACATTAATGGCTGTGTGTTGAGTTATTTTGAAGGGACAGCAAATTTACACTGTTATACAAGCTGTACACTCACTACTTTACATTGTAGCAAAGTGTCATTTCTTCAGTGTTGTCACATGAAAAGATTGAATAAAATATTCACAAAAATGTGAGGGGTGTACTCACTTTTGTGCGATACTGTATATATATATGGTATGTATACTGTATATATTAGCCAACAATTAAGCTCATTTCACATGGCAGTCAGGGGGAAGTAAAAAACAATTAGTTGATTTGTGTTTTTACCACACGGCCCCCAAGCGCCACCTAAAAGCAGGCATGGTGCCATATCACCCAGAATGCTTTGCATGGTGTAACACTACATGCCAGCAATTTTAATGCTACCAGCTGAGTTTGACAGGCTGCACCACCTGTCAAACTCTCCCATGTAAATGAATGAGACTGCACTGCTACTGCAAGACAAACTCTTGGCTCACATTTGTAGTGCAGGCCCACAATGCAAAATTGCTGTTTTGGAAAAAAAAAAAAAAAAAACAGGCATCAGGGGAGATAGCAGCTTCACCCCCTGAAAAACTCTTTTCACCCTCCTCTGAAAAGTGATTTACCATGGATTATAGATTGTCTTGATCTATTTTTGATGATTTTTGCATTCAGAAGTTGGAGTAGAAAATTGCCATATACACTGTAGTGTATAGTATATGCCCATCATTAGAACATAACACTGTAGATTTAAAACAAGACCACTGGATGTCCTCAGAGAACTATAATCTGAGAAAGCAGAAGATGGGGAAACAAGGCTACACATATTGTATTTATTTATGTATCTGATTAAATAGCTATATGGTATTAAAATATTATTTAAAATGCTGTAAAAAGAAAAGCCCTGCAGTGATTATTATGTAAAGGGCACCTTTTGTTTTAGATTTTCAGCCATATGTCCTAAGCATGGCACTGATTAGGGAAGAGAAAAGGCTGCATGAAAAGGTAATAAAAACCCTCTGAGAAGGCCTGGATCTGCGAGAAGGCAACTTGGACCCTGAGCAGGTATAGTAAGAACATTGAGGAATGGCAATGAGAAACATCGACAGATAGCAAGAACCCATAATCCTGTTTAGTAGGGCTACCACCGGGCACCTGCCGGGCAACAAGCCACAGGCACCCATGTCAAAGCCTCTCTGCTCCTTGTATGTAATTTTAATCTGCACCATTTCAAATGTGCGGGTGGTGGTGGCACAAGAACAGTCACAGACATCCCAACCTGCAAAAATTCATTTCAGGGAGGTGGCAAGCTCATTTCAGGGCGATCACACTCTCTGCCAACAAACCCTCCCATTCATAATAAAATACTATAATAAAATAATACTTTTAAAGTATTATTTTATTATGGCATTATATCATTAATTATCTTTAAAGATAAATATAAAAGTTGTTGTGTCACACTCACCAACAATGCACCCTCACTGTGCCCATTTTCAGCCTCATCCGTGCCAACAATGCAGCCTCTCTGTGCTAATCTGCAGCCTCACTGTGCCCATCTGTATCCTCATCAGTGCCCATCTGCAGCAACACTGTGCCCATCTGCAGCCTCCCTGTGCCACCAATGCAGCCTCACTGTGCCCATCTGTATGCTCATCAGTGCCCATCTACAACATTGCCAGTCCTTTGATTACACACAGCGGGTGTCTCTGTTCGGCGGCCGTCCACTGTAACAAAGCCCCGCCTCTTCATCCATGATAGACGGTCAACTGAACACTGATACGATCCTGGGAAATTTAATCAGTGTTCCGTCTAGCATGGCTTTGTTACAGTGGATGGCCGCCGAACAGTTAAGACTGCAGCTTCATGACACAGCGAGAGACACCCGCTGTTTATGATCACTCCAGGCTGAGTGGCAATGCAGGCTCAGCTGGGAGATTATACCGCATTCGCGGGTGTCCGTGAGCCTGCCGTCAAATGCAGGAGTATTCGCGAGAGACTTGAGATGTCTGCAGTCCTGGCAGGAAGGCATCATACCAGCACTATGGAGGAAGTACAGCCATGTGATGGGATCAGCATTCGGCCATGCAACACTAACCACAAAGTATCATTCACTGAAGCAAACAAACAACTATGGGTGGCAAGGCGCTATCAAAAGATCTCTGAGATAAAGTTGTGGACAGGCATAAGTCAGGAGATGGATACAAAAAATTTTCAAAGGCTTTATCAATGCCCAGAAGCACAGTGAAGTCTATTATCAAGAAGTGGAAGGTATTTGGTACAACACAGACCCTCCCTGGATCAGGACATCGCTCCAAACTGGATGAAAGAGCCAGGAGGAAACTGGTCAGAGAGGCTACCAAGATAAGGTGACCAGAATTTTTAAATGAAATCCGGAGACATTTTTTTTTTTTACTAGTAATGGTGGCAATTAGCAACTCTCTGCCGCCCGCCTCACAGCCTGTCAAGTCTTATTCTCCGGGCTACTGGGTAGGGAGCGGAGAAACATCACTCCGCCAGGGAAGGCAAGGAGATGGGCAGGTGGCTGGCCAGGACTTGAGCCAAGGCAGAAGAACATGCAAGCAGGAGTGGAACGGGCATGCACCCGAAACTGAAGAAATATTCTCTCTGCTCTGACCAGCACATAATCATCAGAAAGGGGCACAGATAATGAAAAAATAATACACCCCCACCCCCTAAGCTAGTAGGAGCGGCAGGGCGCGCGGGGGGGTGTAATTCATATATTTTTTTTAATTCTACACTGACTGTCTTTAAAATTGCCCCAGCCCCTGTTCAAATCCAATCCGGGGACAAAACCGGGGACAAACTTGGTTCGGGAACAGTGTCCTCAATCCGGGGACTGTCCCCGGAAATCGGGGATGTCTGGTCACCCTATACCAAGAGGCCTACAGCAACTCTGAAGCAGTAGAAAGAATTTACGACAAAAAGTGGTCATTGTGTGCATGTGACAACAATATCACAAATTCTTCACAAATGTGGCTTGTATGGGAGGGTTGCCACTCCTCTAGAAAGGCCATATGCAGTCATGACTGAGCTTTGCCAAACGCATCTTGAAGATTCTGATGCCACATGGAAAAAGGTGTTATGGTCAGATGAGACTAAAATGTAATTATTTGGTCTCAACACCGAACGATATGTCTGGCAGAAATCCATCCAGATAACACCATACATAGATATTAGGGGTCTAAACAGACCTCTAATATTCCACCTTTAAGACTGAGAAAGGCTGATTCTGTATTGCGGTAAAATATTCTTTATCATATATACAGTCATATCATTATACAGTGCTATTTCTTATAATAATGATATTAGCAGACACTAATATTTGTTGAGACAAAGGGGGGTAATAGATATGGCGCTTATACCTATATGTGGGGACTAGTAGTGTGTTGGTGTATAAAAATGTATTGTATTGTATAGGTCAATTTTCACATGTGTGGCAATATATAATTCTTAAAGTGCTGACTAATTTTGGGCCAAAGTGTATATAATATATATTTTCCAGCGTGCTGGTTCAAAACCCAAAATTTTAAAATTAAATGAAAATTAAATAAAAATACAATAAACTCAAAGTGCACGCCAATGGCAACATGTTACAATGTAGCGAACCATATAACTTATTAATCTAAATAGCAATATGCAGTTATTAAAGTATTAATCTAAATGGCAATATGCAGTTATTAAAGTGCGCGTGCAAATAAATTCTTACAGACCTATAGGTGAAGACTAATTGTGATAGCTGGTGGATTAGTCGTGAAAAAAGAATATTAAAGTATATTACGTATACTGTGGTGCCAAACTATAATAAATAAACATATATGAAATATCACGGTGGTAGCATAAACTGGTCTGATAGTGATGCTTTACATAAATTAGTATAAAATTAATGAAAATTAAAAATTAAAATACCATCTACATGAAGCATAAATGTGCTAAAATGATAAAACACAGAAAAATTAAATAAAAAAAAAAAAAAAAAAAAAAAAACGTGCAAAATTAGTGCAAGAAAATGTGCAAACAATGCAGGCAAATTTTAAACATTGGACGTGATGGAGCAAGTCTCTATTGGGTGGCGGAAAAAACCGCAGGTGCAGAAAAGGAGGGGGGTGATGTTTTCCAACTGTGTTCTTCACATTCGGTGGCTTAAAAGGGTGTTAAAATTATTATGCTCTCACCAGAAGGAGGACCCCATCCGGGGTGGATCAACATTCACAATATTAGCTATTGTGCGGCTCTCTGGCTTCCTTCCACTTTAAAGATTAGGGATCCCTCGTTCCTCCGTGAGTAGCAATAAGCCCCGTTTATATGGAGTAGAGAAGAGGCACAACCATAGTGTGATACCGTTTTTAAAGAATTTTATTGCAGAAAATAGTTAAAAAATTACTCACAAACAACTGGTTTAAAAGTGCGGTGTGTACAGCTTTTAAAATTCCCGCTGTTGCAATCTCCGTCTGAGCTCGAGGTGTACGCTGCCTGGCCACGCCCTACGCGTTTCGTCACACGGACGTCATCTGGAGCGGCCATTTTCGTACACCTTTCCTGTTTTATAGGGTGTATTGTGCCTGTTGCGCATGCGCGATCAATCGGCGCCATTTTAAGTGAGGGAAATGCCCTCTTACACATGTACTGCTCGACAAGCACTATACGCCAGGGGAATGGAGACGCTGCAACGAAAACAATATCGGACGTATATCGAACCTTATACATAATAAAATAAACTACAGATATATACTGACATTTGTACCGGCATATAAAATAAAGAAAGCGGATGGTATTAGATGTGAAGGAAGCAGATGGTATTAAATATGTGTAGTTTCAAAATAGAAGTGGGGAAGGTTAGGTATGTTATACTTGTTCATAGTGAGTGAAATGAAGGAAAAAAGTTGGAAATTAACAGGGATCAAAATAAAAAGTGTAAAGTGAAAAGACTTATGATAATAGTATATATATACTAGTGAGAGAGTTATTACTGAAAAAGATGTTATAATCCGAGCGAAAATCCAGGTATAATAGGTATATCATAAAATATGGGAAATGTATAAGAGGAATATGTATAAAATATATATAAGAAAAATTGTATATAAAAAATATATATATATAAGAAAAAATAATAAAATAATAAAAATAAATATAAAAATAAAAATAAAAATAATATAAAAATGAGAAAAAGACACTACAAAATGGGAAGAAAAGGGGAGAAATGTATATATTGAGAACCGTAAAAAATTTTTTTGAGAACCGGAAAATTTTAAAACCGAAAAATTCAGAAAAATTTAAAATTGCAAGGGGGAGTGGATATGGAAGGGCTTACTTTGCCAGGGGTATGTGTTGATCTAGTTGTATATGTGAAAAATTCTTTTGTGCTTATATAGAGCATTAGCGAGCTTTGTTAAAGGGGGGGGATCTTACAGAGACCTTCAGCCTTATTCACAAAATTCTTGAATAATTGCTGTATTAGAGGAGATGTCAAAAAATATCAAAAATTATCAAAAAATGCCAAAAAAAAAAAATTTTTTATATTAAAATGGAATAGTATAAAAATGGAATAGTATAAAAATAAAGAGAAGTAATGCGTATATGTAAGCAAAGTTGAATGAAGATTAGTGGATAGTATAATAGTCATGGTGGATATCCGTGTGGACCTTGATATGACAAATGGTATATTGAAGTCCCGGTAAAAGTCGGGAGCTCAGATAAAATCAGTGGTATTATCTTATGCGTGGTGTGATAAAATTTGCTGATTGGTGGGATGTGTTATATTCTCTCTGCTCAGTCCACATGAATTAAAAAATAGTTAAAAAATAGTTAAAAATAAGTTAAAAAATGGTTAAAAGTTAGTTAAAAAACAGTTGAGGTCCAGGTCTACATTCATTCCTCTAGGGTGTAGCGTATCTAAGTTAAAAATCCACTTAGTTTCATTCTGTGAAATCTTAATAGTCATATCTTCACCTCGCCAGTGTCCTTTGACCTTGTCAATGGCATAGAAGGTCATTTGTTTAGGGTCTTGATTATGGAATTCTTTAAAATGTCTCGAGACACTATGTTTCTCATACCCTATTTTAATATTTTTGATGTGTTCTCTTATCCTTTCATGTAGTTCGCGTGTTGTCCTTCCTACATACTGTTTGTGACAGGGGCACTCTAAAACGTATGTCACATGAGTGCTTTTGCAGGAAATTAATTCTTTTATCGAGAATTCTCTCCCGTTCGTGGTGGAGGTGAATTTAGTAGTTTTCCTATGTGTCTGCTTACTTCTGCGGCAAGGTAGGCATTGCCCACATTTGAAGAACCCTTTTAGGTGTTTGCTGATCTTAATGTTGCGTGGAGGATCAATTGTATTCTTGACAATTTTACTTCTCAGGTTGGGGGCTCTTCTATAGATGAATGCTGGGTTGTTAGGTAAAATTTGTTTTAGCACATCATCGGTTTTCAAAATGGACCAATGTTTCTTTATGATTTTTTCCACTTCCTTGTGCTGTCTGCTGAACCCCGTGAGGAAGGCTGTCTCTATATTCTTATTTTTCTTACCAATTGCTTTGTTTTCTATTAGTTTTTTCCTCTCCATTTTAGTTACGGTATCTTTGAGTGCCCTCAGATAGGGCTCTTTATACCCCTTGTGTATAAATCTTTTGATAATGGTTTCCGCTTGTTTATCAAAGTCCTCTTTTTTGGTACAATTTCTATATATTCTTAGGAGTTGTCCCTTGGGTATATTGCCAATCCATTTAGGATGGTGGCAACTAGAAGTGGGTATGTAGGCATTTCGGTCTGTGGTTTTGAAGAAGGTTCTTGTACCTAGATGACCTTCCGTTTTGAAGATTTGCAGATCTAAGTAATCAATGCTGTGGATATCCCATTTGCCGGTAAATGTGATTCCATAGATATTGTTATTTATTTCTTCCAGAAAGGACTCTAATTCTGTCTGAGATCCGCCCCATATGATTAAAATGTCATCTATGTATCTTTTATACATTTTAAGGTGCTTTCTGGGTGTTCCATAAATTTGTTCCTCCTCCCAATGGTCTAGGAAAAGATTCGCCACACTGGGTGCATATTTTGCGCCCATCGCTACTCCCTTAGTTTGTGCGTAGTATTTACCTTTGTACCAGAAGTGATTGTGGCTCATCGCCAGCTCTAATCCTTCCAATATATAATTTATTTGTGCGTGTTTTAATTCTGATTTATTGTGGAGAGCCCACTCCACTGCATTTAGGCCATCTTTTTGTCTGATGTTGGTGTATAGGGAGTTGACGTCAATTGTAACTAGTAAATCCTGGTCTTCTATTTTAATATTCTCCAACTCCTTTAGTAGTTGTCTGCTGTCCTTCAGATAGGATTTCCCTTTTGTTACTAATGGTTGTAAATATCCGTCTATATAGGCTCCCAATCTAGAAAATACGGAGTCTATTCCGCTTACTATTGGTCTTCCGGGAGGTTGCGTTTGGCTTTTGTGGATTTTTGGGACATAATAAATAACTGGAGTTTTCGGTGCATTGGGTGTTAGATACCTTGCCTCTTTTTTGTTCAGGATCCCTTTAGATAGACCCTTTTGGGTATATTTATGCAGTTTCTTATTGTATTCTTCCTTAGGGTTCTTCTTTAGTTGTTTATAGGTGTTAGGAATGTTGAGGAGGTTGGACATCTCTTGTTCATAGTCAGTCTTGTTGAGAATAACTAGTCCTCCTCCTTTATCGGCCGGTCTGATGACTATATCCCTATTCTTCTCCAATTGTTTGATGTGTTTCCAGATCCCCTTCTTCTTGGAAGGTTTGATTGTTAATGCCCTGATGTCTTTTTCCACCATTTTTTTAAAAACCTTTATACCCTCATTCTGTGGTTGGTTCGGATTAAAAGTTGAGTTGTTTCTTAGTGTTGAATGTCTATAACTAGAACTAGATTCTTCTTCCACTTTCCCTGCATTTTTTGTGTTAGCAAAATATTTTTTAATGTTTAATTTTCTGACGAATTTTTGTACATCAATGAAAGTTTCGAATTTGTCCAGATCTTTGTCTGGAGCGAATTTTAGCCCTAAATCCAATATTTTTAGTTCATCTTCGTTGAAGGTTGCATTACTCAGGTTGTAAATACCTTCTCCTAGTATTCTCGCCTTCTTTTTCTTGACACCTCCTCTCTTTCCCCTCTTGCGCTTTCTTCTGCCCATCTTGGTGGTCTGTACTCCCTTCTCTGGTTCTCTTGGTAGTCCTGATGTTCTAGATGTTCCATCCTCGTATTCCCTGGGTCCGACCATCTGGGGTTCCATCCGTTTCTTCTGAATTGGTCTTGATGTTGGCTTCTTATTGGATACCGGAACGGTCTCCATCCTCCTCTTGGCCCAAATGGGGGGTTCCTCGGGGGTCTGTATCCTTGGCCCCTGTATAAAAAATCCCTTTGGTACCTGCCTTGGGATGGGGTGGTTTGGGGGTATCTTCTAAGAGGGGAGTACCTGTTCTGGTGTCTTGGTATGCTGTGTAGGTCTGGTTCACGTTGTAGTGGTCCTCTGGGAGTGTTCCATTCTCCTCTGTTCTGGTATCTACTATTATTTGTTTCTGGCCTTCTGTAATTTGGTGTATTTGGTACCCTAATTCTTTCTATCCTGTTGGGTGTGGGAGTGGGTGGTTGCCATGTTTCTTCTGTTCCATTCGGTTGGTCTTCTTCTGAATCCTCACCCATAGAAATGTTGTTGTCCTCTTCTATATATGTGGCGTCCGTTTGCCACTTATAGACTTGTTGATTTTTATAATCGAGTACATCCCTCCGAAACTTTTTCTGTTTCTTTTGTTGTATCTCTTTATCATACTTTTTGATCATTTCTTGTAAGTTTTTTTCTTTCTCTTTGTATTCATTTGTGTTAATATGTGGTGATAGTTGGTCTTTGATTATTGAGATTTCCGTCTCAATATTTTTGAGTTTGACCTGCCTCCTAAGTACGATTTTTTGTAAGAGTAAGGTTTCGCTTTCATTGAAGAATTTGTACCAGTCCTCCATCAGATGTTTATCGTTAAGAGCATCGTTAGGGGAGACATCCCATCTTAGCCTTCTTGGAGTGATCTTTTCAGAGATGTACATTTCTAGGATGGCTATGTCCCACCATACTCTTAATTGTTTTTCTAGGCTGTGTTTGAGTTGTTTGAACAAACTATCTAGGTCTTGCTTAATGGCTACATTTTCTTGGTTAAAAATTTCCATTATATTAATTGCTCTGCTTTCAATATATTTAAAGAGGTCCATTGCTGCAACCCAATATAGGGAGTCAGTAGAGGCTCCGAATATAAAGATGTATGACTGGGGGGTGGGTTGCGCTATGGATCCTTAAGAGTGAATGTAGAAAGGAAAAGAAAAGAAAAGTTAAAAGGTAAGAGCAGCCTCTATTGATTTCCACCCACGGGTGGAACGATGCAAAGACAAAGGGGGGTAATAGATATGGCGCTTATACCTATATGTGGGGACTAGTAGTGTGTTGGTGTATAAAAATGTATTGTATTGTATAGGTCAATTTTCACATGTGTGGCAATATATAATTCTTAAAGTGCTGACTAATTTTGGGCCAAAGTGTATATAATATATATTTTCCAGCGTGCTGGTTCAAAACCCAAAATTTTAAAATTAAATGAAAATTAAATAAAAATACAATAAACTCAAAGTGCACGCCAATGGCAACATGTTACAATGTAGCGAACCATATAACTTATTAATCTAAATAGCAATATGCAGTTATTAAAGTATTAATCTAAATGGCAATATGCAGTTATTAAAGTGCGCGTGCAAATAAATTCTTACAGACCTATAGGTGAAGACTAATTGTGATAGCTGGTGGATTAGTCGTGAAAAAAGAATATTAAAGTATATTACGTATACTGTGGTGCCAAACTATAATAAATAAACATATATGAAATATCACGGTGGTAGCATAAACTGGTCTGATAGTGATGCTTTACATAAATTAGTATAAAATTAATGAAAATTAAAAATTAAAATACCATCTACATGAAGCATAAATGTGCTAAAATGATAAAACACAGAAAAATTAAATAAAATTAAAAAATCCAAAAAAAAAAAAAAAAAAAAAAAAAAAAAAAAAAAAAAAAAAAAAAAACGTGCAAAATTAGTGCAAGAAAATGTGCAAACAATGCAGGCAAATTTTAAACATTGGACGTGATGGAGCAAGTCTCTATTGGGTGGCGGAAAAAACCGCAGGTGCAGAAAAGGAGGGGGGTGATGTTTTCCAACTGTGTTCTTCACATTCGGTGGCTTAAAAGGGTGTTAAAATTATTATGCTCTCACCAGAAGGAGGACCCCATCCGGGGTGGATCAACATTCACAATATTAGCTATTGTGCGGCTCTCTGGCTTCCTTCCACTTTAAAGATTAGGGATCCCTCGTTCCTCCGTGAGTAGCAATAAGCCCCGTTTATATGGAGTAGAGAAGAGGCACAACCATAGTGTGATACCGTTTTTAAAGAATTTTATTGCAGAAAATAGTTAAAAAATTACTCACAAACAACTGGTTTAAAAGTGCGGTGTGTACAGCTTTTAAAATTCCCGCTGTTGCAATCTCCGTCTGAGCTCGAGGTGTACGCTGCCTGGCCACGCCCTACGCGTTTCGTCACACGGACGTCATCTGGAGCGGCCATTTTCGTACACCTTTCCTGTTTTATAGGGTGTATTGTGCCTGTTGCGCATGCGCGATCAATCGGCGCCATTTTAAGTGAGGGAAATGCCCTCTTACACATGTACTGCTCGACAAGCACTATACGCCAGGGGAATGGAGACGCTGCAACGAAAACAATATCGGACGTATATCGAACCTTATACATAATAAAATAAACTACAGATATATACTGACATTTGTACCGGCATATAAAATAAAGAAAGCGGATGGTATTAGATGTGAAGGAAGCAGATGGTATTAAATATGTGTAGTTTCAAAATAGAAGTGGGGAAGGTTAGGTATGTTATACTTGTTCATAGTGAGTGAAATGAAGGAAAAAAGTTGGAAATTAACAGGGATCAAAATAAAAAGTGTAAAGTGAAAAGACTTATGATAATAGTATATATATACTAGTGAGAGAGTTATTACTGAAAAAGATGTTATAATCCGAGCGAAAATCCAGGTATAATAGGTATATCATAAAATATGGGAAATGTATAAGAGGAATATGTATAAAATATATATAAGAAAAATTGTATATAAAAAATATATATATATAAGAAAAAATAATAAAATAATAAAAATAAATATAAAAATAAAAATAAAAATAATATAAAAATGAGAAAAAGACACTACAAAATGGGAAGAAAAGGGGAGAAATGTATATATTGAGAACCGTAAAAAATTTTTTTGAGAACCGGAAAATTTTAAAACCGAAAAATTCAGAAAAATTTAAAATTGCAAGGGGGAGTGGATATGGAAGGGCTTACTTTGCCAGGGGTATGTGTTGATCTAGTTGTATATGTGAAAAATTCTTTTGTGCTTATATAGAGCATTAGCGAGCTTTGTTAAAGGGGGGGGATCTTACAGAGACCTTCAGCCTTATTCACAAAATTCTTGAATAATTGCTGTATTAGAGGAGATGTCAAAAAATATCAAAAATTATCAAAAAATGCCAAAAAAAAAAAAAAAATTTTTTATATTAAAATGGAATAGTATAAAAATGGAATAGTATAAAAATAAAGAGAAGTAATGCGTATATGTAAGCAAAGTTGAATGAAGATTAGTGGATAGTATAATAGTCATGGTGGATATCCGTGTGGACCTTGATATGACAAATGGTATATTGAAGTCCCGGTAAAAGTCGGGAGCTCAGATAAAATCAGTGGTATTATCTTATGCGTGGTGTGATAAAATTTGCTGATTGGTGGGATGTGTTATATTCTCTCTGCTCAGTCCACATGAATTAAAAAATAGTTAAAAAATAGTTAAAAATAAGTTAAAAAATGGTTAAAAGTTAGTTAAAAAACAGTTGAGGTCCAGGTCTACATTCATTCCTCTAGGGTGTAGCGTATCTAAGTTAAAAATCCACTTAGTTTCATTCTGTGAAATCTTAATAGTCATATCTTCACCTCGCCAGTGTCCTTTGACCTTGTCAATGGCATAGAAGGTCATTTGTTTAGGGTCTTGATTATGGAATTCTTTAAAATGTCTCGAGACACTATGTTTCTCATACCCTATTTTAATATTTTTGATGTGTTCTCTTATCCTTTCATGTAGTTCGCGTGTTGTCCTTCCTACATACTGTTTGTGACAGGGGCACTCTAAAACGTATGTCACATGAGTGCTTTTGCAGGAAATTAATTCTTTTATCGAGAATTCTCTCCCGTTCGTGGTGGAGGTGAATTTAGTAGTTTTCCTATGTGTCTGCTTACTTCTGCGGCAAGGTAGGCATTGCCCACATTTGAAGAACCCTTTTAGGTGTTTGCTGATCTTAATGTTGCGTGGAGGATCAATTGTATTCTTGACAATTTTACTTCTCAGGTTGGGGGCTCTTCTATAGATGAATGCTGGGTTGTTAGGTAAAATTTGTTTTAGCACATCATCGGTTTTCAAAATGGACCAATGTTTCTTTATGATTTTTTCCACTTCCTTGTGCTGTCTGCTGAACCCCGTGAGGAAGGCTGTCTCTATATTCTTATTTTTCTTACCAATTGCTTTGTTTTCTATTAGTTTTTTCCTCTCCATTTTAGTTACGGTATCTTTGAGTGCCCTCAGATAGGGCTCTTTATACCCCTTGTGTATAAATCTTTTGATAATGGTTTCCGCTTGTTTATCAAAGTCCTCTTTTTTGGTACAATTTCTATATATTCTTAGGAGTTGTCCCTTGGGTATATTGCCAATCCATTTAGGATGGTGGCAACTAGAAGTGGGTATGTAGGCATTTCGGTCTGTGGTTTTGAAGAAGGTTCTTGTACCTAGATGACCTTCCGTTTTGAAGATTTGCAGATCTAAGTAATCAATGCTGTGGATATCCCATTTGCCGGTAAATGTGATTCCATAGATATTGTTATTTATTTCTTCCAGAAAGGACTCTAATTCTGTCTGAGATCCGCCCCATATGATTAAAATGTCATCTATGTATCTTTTATACATTTTAAGGTGCTTTCTGGGTGTTCCATAAATTTGTTCCTCCTCCCAATGGTCTAGGAAAAGATTCGCCACACTGGGTGCATATTTTGCGCCCATCGCTACTCCCTTAGTTTGTGCGTAGTATTTACCTTTGTACCAGAAGTGATTGTGGCTCATCGCCAGCTCTAATCCTTCCAATATATAATTTATTTGTGCGTGTTTTAATTCTGATTTATTGTGGAGAGCCCACTCCACTGCATTTAGGCCATCTTTTTGTCTGATGTTGGTGTATAGGGAGTTGACGTCAATTGTAACTAGTAAATCCTGGTCTTCTATTTTAATATTCTCCAACTCCTTTAGTAGTTGTCTGCTGTCCTTCAGATAGGATTTCCCTTTTGTTACTAATGGTTGTAAATATCCGTCTATATAGGCTCCCAATCTAGAAAATACGGAGTCTATTCCGCTTACTATTGGTCTTCCGGGAGGTTGCGTTTGGCTTTTGTGGATTTTTGGGACATAATAAATAACTGGAGTTTTCGGTGCATTGGGTGTTAGATACCTTGCCTCTTTTTTGTTCAGGATCCCTTTAGATAGACCCTTTTGGGTATATTTATGCAGTTTCTTATTGTATTCTTCCTTAGGGTTCTTCTTTAGTTGTTTATAGGTGTTAGGAATGTTGAGGAGGTTGGACATCTCTTGTTCATAGTCAGTCTTGTTGAGAATAACTAGTCCTCCTCCTTTATCGGCCGGTCTGATGACTATATCCCTATTCTTCTCCAATTGTTTGATGTGTTTCCAGATCCCCTTCTTCTTGGAAGGTTTGATTGTTAATGCCCTGATGTCTTTTTCCACCATTTTTTTAAAAACCTTTATACCCTCATTCTGTGGTTGGTTCGGATTAAAAGTTGAGTTGTTTCTTAGTGTTGAATGTCTATAACTAGAACTAGATTCTTCTTCCACTTTCCCTGCATTTTTTGTGTTAGCAAAATATTTTTTAATGTTTAATTTTCTGACGAATTTTTGTACATCAATGAAAGTTTCGAATTTGTCCAGATCTTTGTCTGGAGCGAATTTTAGCCCTAAATCCAATATTTTTAGTTCATCTTCGTTGAAGGTTGCATTACTCAGGTTGTAAATACCTTCTCCTAGTATTCTCGCCTTCTTTTTCTTGACACCTCCTCTCTTTCCCCTCTTGCGCTTTCTTCTGCCCATCTTGGTGGTCTGTACTCCCTTCTCTGGTTCTCTTGGTAGTCCTGATGTTCTAGATGTTCCATCCTCGTATTCCCTGGGTCCGACCATCTGGGGTTCCATCCGTTTCTTCTGAATTGGTCTTGATGTTGGCTTCTTATTGGATACCGGAACGGTCTCCATCCTCCTCTTGGCCCAAATGGGGGGTTCCTCGGGGGTCTGTATCCTTGGCCCCTGTATAAAAAACAACTCAACTTTTAATCCGAACCAACCACAGAATGAGGGTA